>NC_035448.2:139973389-140612850 GCF_002127325.2 Helianthus annuus | reverse complement strand
TAACAAGATCATCATAGAACAATGAATCCTTAAGCAATCCCATCTTGAAGGCCTCAACAGCTGTGGCCACATCCAAGTTAGGAATATCCAAGGATTTTTTACTAAATTTGGTTATATAATCCCTTAATGATTCATTATGACCCTGAGTTATCCTGTATAAATCGCTAGTCAATCGTTCAAATTTTCTACTACAAGAAAATTGATTATTGAATAAGTTAACTAAATTAGCAAACGAAGTAATAGAGTAAGGGGGAAGACTTAGCAGCCATTTAAGAGCTGATCCAGTAAGAGTGGATCCAAATCCCTTGCACAGACATGCTTCCTTTAACCTTTCTGGAATTGGATTGATCTCTATCCTCTCCCTGTATTGTGCTATGTGTTCCTCAGGATCCGTTGTACCATCATACAGCTTCATAGTAGGGATATGGAATCTTTTGGGTATCTCAGCATCACAAATTGGTGGTGCAAAACGAGATACCTTATGGCTTCCATCTGCAATTTCCGGGATAGGTTTGACTACCCCTGGAACACTTGATATCATATCCTTCAGTTTCTGCAGTTCTCTGGCCATAGCATGGTTGATACCTGTATCCTGCATGAATCCATGGTTAGTGGTATGAGAATTATTAAAAGTGTTACCTCTCATCGGGTTCAAGTTAGGAACATTGGATGTGAATCCATATTGCTGGGATTCTGGGATGATGGAGGGACCAGTGGAAGCAATGGTCTGCATCGGAATAAAATCTCTTTGATGGACATCTGGACTTCCTGTTTGCAAATTCTTCAAGGATCCTGGTATCTGAAGGGATCCCTGAACATGGGATGATCCTGGAACGAAAGAGGATCCTTGAACCTGGGATGATCCTGGAACGAAGGAGGATCCTGAGTTCATGAAGGATCCCATATGCTGAGTATAGGATCCTGCCGGTTGGAAATATGATCCTGATGCCTGAGTCACTGCTGCTGGGCCGAAATGCACTCCTCTTAATCCACCCATATGTTGAATGTCTGGGGCCCCTGATGGCTGAGAAATAATCATCGGAGTGTCAAAATTCAAAGATTTGGGCATTAGTGGGGAATGATCCTCTGCCGTTTTCTTTTGCCTTTTGAGATCTCCGATTTCCTTGAGGATCCTGTCATTAGTTTCATCCTGCTGCTGCATACGATCCCTCATCTGCAAAATCAAAGTAAATATATCACTAGTATTGGGAGCAGAAGAAGTTAGAGCAGAAGATGAAGGTTTAGAGAAGATAGGAGTTGGTCTCTTCTCAGCATTTTTCTGAGATCCAGCTGGTGGTGGAGGCAAAGGTGGAATGCCATTAGATGAATTGACTGCAGACATCGCTGTGGAAGTATTCTTCAATGATGAAGCCATGCAACGCTTCCGGAATGATCACCAACAGAAAAATTTTCTTATGAATGAAGCACCAATTGCCCCACGGTGGGCGCCAAACTGTTTTGGTCAAAAATCACACAAGGATAATGCAACCAAACTCTTTGTAAACGGGGAATGATGCTTGGTATGATGAACAAAGATAAGGATCACTATAATGAAAATTGCACAAGTGACACAAGGATTTATACGAGGAAAAAGCCCTTGATCAATGAATGATCTCCGGCATAAAAAACTCGGGTGATGGAAACTACCGATCACCAAACTTCAATATAACAAACAATGTTTACAACTTCGGATGGTACAAGGATCACTATAGTATCGTATGCTAAAGCGTGTGAGAAAATGTGTTGTGTCTTCCAAATGCTGAAGAGTGCAATTTATACAAGTGTGTGTGGTTGTATTTTAGGCAAATCACCTAACTACTAGCTCGTTACCCCTTTAGAAATAGAAGTAAATTTAGCCTAATTAATTGCCCTTGAATTGTGCTGAGTTTCCATATTCTCCATAACGTCCATCTTTGATTATGCATGTGCGAAATTAGCGTGACAGATTCCTTGTTTACGTTGCTAAGACCTGGTCCAACTCGTAATTCCTGCAAAACAACATTAAATCCAAAGAGAACAATCGTTAGTATGAGGATCCTTAGGATGATCCATGATCCTGATCCTGGAGCTCTTCTGAGGATCACTATCTGCCAAAGAAACAAGGATCACTTGTTAGGATACCAAGTAAGGATCATAGGTCATAAAAATCCAGCCCTAACAGTGATCATTCCGGTTCATCGCATACAAGTACATATCTTCATCATTGAAGAATACCTCTACTGCAATGTCTGCGGTCAATTCATCTCAGGGCATTCCACCTCTGCCTCCACCACCTGCTGGATCTCAGAAAAATGCTGAGAAGAAACCAACTCCATATTTCTCAAAACCTCCAACTTCTTCTGCTTCTTACACTCCTACTACTAATGACATGTTTACTTTGATTTTGCAGATGAAGGATCATATACAGCAGCAGGATAAGACCAATGAAAGGATTCTCAAAGAAATCAGAGATCTCAAGAAACAAAAGAAAACGACAGAGGATCATTCCCCGTTGGTGCCCAGATCCTTGAATTTTGATACTCTGGTGATTATTTCTCAGCCATCAGCGGTTCCAGACGTCCAATATGTGGGTGGACCAAAAGGAGTGCATTATGGATCAACGACAGTGACTCAGGCATCAGGCTCATATTTCCAGCCAACAGGATCCTATGCTCAGCACATGGAATCCTTCACGAGTTCAGGTGGATACTCAGGAGCGCAGCAGATCCAGGGGTTCTGGCCGTTTCCAGGATCATCCCAAGTTCAAGGATCCTCCTTTGTTCCAGGATCATCCCAGGTTCAAGGATCCTCCTTTGTTCCAGGATCATCCCAGGTTCAAGGATCCTCCTTTGTTCCAGGATCATCCCAGGTTCAAGGATCCTCCTTCGTTCCATGGTCATCCCGGTTTCAAGGATCCTTCCAGATGCCAGGATCCTTAAGAAGTTTGCAAACAGGAAGTTCAGACGTCCATCAGGGAGATTTTATTCCGATGCAGACCATTGCTTCTACTGGTCCTTCGATTATTCCAGAGTCTCAACAATACGGATTCACATTCGGTGTTCCTAATTTGAACCCGGTGGGAGGTAACACTCTTAATAATTCTCTTACCACTAACCATGGATTCATGCAGGATACAGGTATCAACCATGCCATGGCCAGAGAGTTGCAAAAGTTGAAGGATATGATATCAAGTGTTCCGGGAGTGGTCAAACCTATCCCAGAGATTGCAGATGGAAGCCATAAGATATCTCGTTTTGCACCACCGATCTGTGATGCTGAGATACCCAAAAGGTTCCATGTGCCAACCATGAAGCTGTATGATGGTTCGACGGATCCTGAAGAACACATAGCACAATACAGGGAGAGGATGGAGATCAATCCAATCCCAGAAAGGTTAAAGGAAGCATGCCTATGCAAAGGATTCAGATCCACTCTCACAGGATCTGCTCTTAAATGGCTGCTAAGTCTTCCTCCCTATTCTATTACTTCATTTGCTAATCTAGTAAACCTGTTCAATAGTCAGTTTTCTTGTAGTAGAAAATTTGAACGTTTAACTAGTGATTTATATAGGATAACCCAGGGTCATAATGAATCATTAAGGGATTACATTACAAAATTTAGTAAAGAATCCTTAGACATTCCCAACCTGGGCATAGCCACGGCTGTTGAGGCCTTCAAAATGGGATTGCTTAGGGATTCATTGTTCTATGATGATCTTGTTATGACACCATGCAGGAACTTGGATGAGGTAAGAACCCGGGCACTCAGGTTCATCCGGTTAGAGGATGACAAGAGGATCCAGGAGAGATTAGCAGGATCCTCAAAACAAGAGAAGCAAGGATCCTCGTTCAAGAACAACAAGTTCAGATCCTATAACAGATCTGATAACCAGAACGTGCACGCTGTTGTGTCACGACCCCCGACCCCACCCTGGACGGAATCGGGAGCCGCGAGCAGTCCAGTGGTACCGGTGATTATTTTGAAAAACATTGCAGCGGAAATTTCATCAGGACCGTGAGTTAGGAAAATATCAGAGTTTAGAAACACCGGATTTTATTTAAATAGATGGAATAAATTCCATGTTTTACAAAGGTAGCTTTTAATAAAAATAATATTTCTTAATTTGATTTAATTAATAAAATAAGCCACTTCTTGAAATCCTTTAGTGTCGGATCCAATCCTTACTCCAATCTATTGTAATTACCTGAAACGCGTTTTAAAAAGGTTTTGTCAGCGGGAAATACTGAGTGAATCATTCTATTTTACTGAAAACGACACATTTGTTATAATTCACAGTGTTAAGATCTTTTACACATGTTTCTGATATCAACCAACTACCCACAGTATTTGTCACTCGACCGGATCTGTGACAGTGGTCATATCACCATTGGTTGCCCCAATGAATGACGTATCACTTAATTTTAGGTTCGCCCACCTAATTGTGATAAAAACAGTAGTAATGTGCACAATACCCCACATACTGGCTGTAATTTGGTGATTACATAAACTTAATCACTGTAATTATAACTCTGAAAATAATTTGGAGTATTGTAAAATATTTGATAAAAAGAGAATGACTCACAAATCAGCATGCAGGATTGAGTTAACAAACTTCTTGATTCTATTTCTTCCGATAATTAAGCATGCACTTTATTATTCTGGATCTTCTGATGATTTAATAGTTTGTTTGATTGTAAGGGTGTAGTTGGGAGTATTTTTGGTAGTTAAATACATAGTTTAACAGAATGGAATACGTATTGGTGTAAAACCCAAATCAAACCTTAACGGTAGTCATGAGATTCGAACCTTAACGAATTTCACAAAAACCAGGTTAATGATCCATACAGCTTTTACGATAACTCACGAGATCAAATTCTCACAACGAACGACAAAGTGCGATACTTAAACATTCATCGAATTAACGACGAACGACAAAGTATAACCCTAATATGGGCGGCACTTAAACATCCATTGGATATATTGATCGGTCGGAAAATGAATCGTAATAGCGATTGAGTGATTATTGGTTAGAACACCAACGTATAGAGAGAAGAAGAAAAGAAATGAGCAAAGAAAAATGAATCCTAAGCTTCTTATTTATAGCAAGCAAGCAAGCACCTCAAATAATCTTCTGATCGATGTGGGATAGATTTGACGTGCCTACCTACCTGCTTGACATGCTAGCTAGCTTGCTTATATATATTAATTCAGCTGCTTCACTAGTTTTTCTCGTATAACTTTTAAAATATGACGTTTTATAAAACGACGAATATGTCTTTAGAACGAGCATATTTTTATCTACGTTTTAACCTAAGTTTCAATAAAAACGGAGAAAGGTAAAAAAAATATATTTAATTATTAATATTAAACGTTCTCATACGACCCCATATATATCTATTTTTAATAAACCTTACTTAGCTTAATTAATCTTGTTAGCTTAATTAATATTGATTAACTGATTAATTACTCATACTAAACTTAATTAATAAATTAATTAATCTACTCAGCTAACTTAACTGCTAAGTTTATTTAACTTATCAAGTTTACTTAGCTTTTAAGTATTCTAGCAGCTCCCTGCTTACGAGTTCTAATTTCTAGATACAAGGGAACCTGTATTAGTGTATTAACTCAATTCAACTTTAACGATAATCACGAGATAGAAACCCTCACAACGATTTACAAGTGCAATACTTAACAATTCAGCGGATTCACAACGAATGACAGAGTATAGCCCGAGTTTGGACAACACTCAAACATTCAAGTCGAAATCACGATGAATAACAAAGTATAACTTAATTTGAGCAGCACTCAGACAATCATTGGATAGTTATAATCGATCGGAGATTGAATCGTAGCAGCGATTAGAGTTATTACCCTGATAACGAGCAGAGTTTAGGGATTTTAGAGGGTAAAATCCCGAGCTATAAAAGCTTGACGGAAAGAAAAGAATTGAACAGCGATTGAGTTAATACCCTGATTGCGGCAGCGTTTCGAGGTGTGTGTTTGAGTAGTAGAAGAAGTATAACTCGACGTCAATTTGGAATTTGAGCGTCGTTTTTGTGCCCAGAAGCAAGTCCCGAAGCCTGCTATTTATACACAAATTTGCTCCTGCTTACGGACCGTAAGCCATATCCCTTACGGTCCGTAAGGGACACCTATTTTTCATAAGTCGGCCACGGTTGGGACTAGGCCTGCTGAGTCAACAGTTTTGGCAAATAGAATTTAAACAACGATTTATTAAGATAATCGTAAACTAGGTTTTGCCCCCCTTGAGTTTTAGGGGCCCTGATCCTGATTCCGATTGCTCTGAAAATTTTAGGGTTTATGCAGAATCACTTGGGTGTCTTACTTAGGGTTTCCTGATTGGATAATTATCACACTAAGTATTAATTTTAGTGAGAGTCGTTACATCCTCCCCACCTTAATAAAAATCTCGTCCTCGAGATTTGGACTATGATATCTTCTTGGGGTTATGTTACTTCTTTTAATAGAAACAATATATTATGGGATGGAATCAAAAGATATTTGATAGGCATGAATTTTGAAATAAAATGACTTGGAGAAACAATAGGAATTAATGTCAGAAAGGAACTTACTTTGATCAATTGAGAGAGATTCTTAATTGATAAATCTCTATTTGTGAGTAGAAGTATGAAAAATGATTTGTTAATGATTATCCCGAAAATCAACATTGTTTACTTAAATGGTAAGGATACACTAGACAATAGAATTTTAGTGTATCGTAATCTGAGTACATAATTGTACCAAGAATATGTCAAATCAAACGAATGACTCATGAATAGGGTTTAACACAGGCTACAACTCTATTCGGACGCTACAAAGCGTTTGTAATGATTGAAAGAATTTCAATAATTATGATGACCGAATAAATTTACCGTTTTCGAAATTGAGAGTTTCAAGGAAGCGGATCTAGATATTTCAAAAGATGAAATGTTCAAACGAATGAGATGAAATGGTATAGTTTTTCAAGGTGATTGGGTTTAAGCCAAAAGATATATGATCTATAGATTCTTAAAATGAATGTGAAGAACTTTTTGGAATTAATAAAATTTCTTTGTTAGAAGAAAACTTACTTTGATTGGTACCTAAGGAAGACGTAAGATTGACCGGTTCAAAATGAATTGAAAATATGAAAATGTTTTGTCAAATATTGAATTATGATATGAGAAAATCAATGTGCTGAGATGGGTGATTTGTATGAAAAGACAATAAAGTTAGTATATTTTTATCTTAATACATAATTGTATTTAGATGATTTTAATCAAAATATTTGATTAAAGATAGGTGATATTTTGATTTACTAAATACCTTTTCCTTTTATGTTATAATAAAGTAGAATAATAAATAAATATAGATAGGTTTAAAATATCAAACCCGTGGTAAATTTTGACAAAATAATGATATATGTTTTATAAATAGGTTTACCCAATATTCTAGATTTTACGATTATTATTTTTAAAATCAAGTGTGTTTAATTATAAGATTTTATAATAGGGTATTTTTTTTTCATAAAAGTAAAATAATAAATGTTTATTTTAATATCAACCATAATAACATTTGATATTTTAATATATATATTATAAAAGAATATTTATATAAGTATTTAATAGTTTGTGAAATATTAATCAAGATGAACATTTATTTATAATATGTCTTGTTCATGAATACTTAGACAATTATTTAGATAATTTTATTCGTCCCTTTAATTGTTTTATGAAAATATGTCTTCTCTTTACAGTACAAAGTATATATATTATAATATGAAAATATTTTTATATATAATTGAAATTTACTAAATAAGTATGATGACTTATATATTAAATAGTTATTATCATGGTTGGATATTGGTTAGTGCTGCCTTGTTTAAGCATAGGTGGCCAGTCCATGCCTAACTAAGGCTAGGCTATTCAACACATGCCCTTGATAATAACTCTAGTATCTAAAAATAATAATACTAATAATATTAATATTAATTGCCAATAATAAATGCATAAACTTAAATGAGAGTATACTTCAACCAAAATTTTAATATAAATTCTTTACCTTAATGGTTTTAACAAAAATTTTAAATACAAGAATATTATATTGGAAGTTTCTATATATAATCAATTAAATTTATATAATGTTTTTCGATCAATGATGATAGAGTAAGAAATATCACGAAAAGCTCAATTTAGGTTGTAAGGACTACGGAATTGGGACATGAAATGGTGGATCATTATCTTAGCACACAATTGTGTTAAGATTGCTTTTATAAAATAAATCAACAAAGCGGATTCAATATAGATAAATAAATAATTAAATCCTAGATTAGCGCAATCTTTGTCACACCCCCAAATTACCACCTAGGGTATGTCCCTATTGGAGGTGCAACGATCCAACAAAGAGCCACCAATCATATCAAACACAAGTCATAATGTATTGAAATACCCAATTGAAATAAATATAACGTTTGAAAAGTTTAACCAAAACCAAAGTATTGAGCGGAAGCATAAATGTATAAGTGTGTAAATGTATCGAAACCACATCAATGTAATTGTTTATCATGACCACAACCACTCCAGCAGCATCAGACAGCAAGTTCCCAAGTTCCTTCAGTAATTACCTACAAGCATGTAAACAAGTGTGTCAGACTACGCTGGTGAGTTCAAGGTTTTGTTAGCGGGTTGAGTTACCAGATGTATGTTAATGCGATTCAATGTTGCGTTACAATGTTGCTCATGTTAGATACCCTAGGGAGTGTGCCCATAAGTATCCGGGGAGTGGGTACCCCTTAACGACCGATTGCTATGTTGCCTTCGTTAGATACCCTAGGGAGAGTGCCCATATGTATCCGAGGAGTGTGCCTCTAACAACCATAGCCATACCCAGATAATTAGTTCACGCCCGTCCTTACGGCCCGGTGTGAGGTTTCCCACCTAATAGCGCTATCAACTAATTACCCCCATTGCCCTCCAGGCAATAACCAAAACCGATTAAGTTGTTTACCCAATGTTTCCCTTCCAAATGTTTACCAGTTGTCCCAAACCACCGGGACGCATGCTTGAAAAAAATGCAATGAACTCACCTTGATTTGCTCGGCAGAATATTTTACTTGTTAATTTATTCAATACTCGCGACCTAGGAGAGTGTTTGGTAATGATCAGTTTTTCAGTTTGTTTACACATAGATCACATCAGTGGTTGTCACGTATGGCACGTATAACAGTTAAGCAACAATTCAAGCAAGAACAATGATTATTCAAACAGTTGATCCAATAGTACATAGTATCGAGTAGCCCAATCAAGTTACAAGGTCCGATCCAATCAACAATCCCAATCCCAAATTACCCTAAGTTGCGTGTCGTCATGCCAATATATTTCATTAGGTAGACAGATCCAATTTCCACATACAAGAGCATCATAGCATCATCCAATACACATAATATTTTGACCGTCAATAAACATCATTAATAGAGTATTCATATTATTTCAATTGTTTATAATCATTGGCCTAAATTATGAGCCAAGACACTATCAACTCTTAACTACTAAACATGGTCTTTAAAACAAAGCCCGGCCCAGCACCAACCAACCCCCTCCCCTTGTCTATATTCGTAGCCCACTAACCCTCGGCCCAAACGAGCTTCATTAAAGGTGCGGCCCAATTGTCAAGTTACTAGTCCCCTTGTCATCATATAATCTCATAACAGTTAGCATGCTACACAAATTTACTAATCACCTATATGTCCTCTATAAAACATACCACATTGTATAAAATTCATGTATCACCTGTGGCCCCTAAACCCATCGTGTGAGACCCAGCCAATACCCTTGCTTGGCCGCCCAAACCCCACCTAGTATATGTTGGCCGCCCAAAATCACATGATTGGACCACCAAATGCATAACCCACTTTTCATTGGACCCCTACCTCAACTACATACTAATATTTACTCCATCACATGCCATGTAATATTAATTGAATTAATTTTTAGTGGCAGACAACTTTTATAATAAATTAACAATTATTGGAGCTTTCAATTTAAAGCACATGGTTTGCTTAGAAACACACGCACATTGTTTCTAAATCGCACATAACCAGTTTCTTTATCATTCAATATTCAGTTCCATATTTAGTCAACATCACCTGATTATGATTCTTGTTCACTGCTACCCTGTTACAACCATCTAATCCAATTCGTCAATCTCGGTCTTTCCATCATATTCATTAATATTCTCATTAGTTTTAACATTCAATATTCGAGTTTAATACTTCCTACCCATAACAGACCATAAGTCCTCGATTTCAACATACCAGTACCCTCTGAAATAAAAACGATTGTTGTCATCATATGATTGATTTGGTGTCACCTTTGTTATTATGATACCACAGCCAACACTAATTTATCGATTATATGCCTTAAACCCTACACCGATGCACATAAACACACAGATCACACACTCATGCATGTAAGCTAAAACCAAATATAAGCATACTAACTTGTTAATCAAGTTCATGTATAACAAACAAGAAATCAGTAAACAATATAAAGCCGAATCCACTAACCGCAAGACTCGATCGACAGAGATGGTGTTGCCTCGAAGGGTGGGGAGTCTCCTGTTGCCGTGCGTAGACTTATGGAGGAGAATAGGGTTTCGTTTTGAGTTTGAGTTTGTATTTATTAGTCCTCCCATAATACGTATCCTAAATAGTCAAGATCTTGGGGGCGGTTCCCTTCTTAACCGAGATGGGCTCAAGCCCATCCAATTGGACTATCGCACAAACAGGAAGGGGTAGGGTTGTTATGTTGTGATTGAGAAACATGAAAGGAGGTTACGTATCTTAAGTTAGAGTGCCTACTTCAATTAAGTGGGCCGATATCAAAGATCTTCACAAGAATTGGGCCGAGATGACATTTAACAAGCGCGCCGAGATCAAGATTAAAATGCATAAAATGTGAATTGGGCCAAGATCATGAAGTGCGAATGTGTGGCCCTAGTACGCGCGGCCCAACTCATCCGATTTTCTAACTCAGACGAACGACACACAAAACGTTTAACAATTACACTACAGCCACAAGCGTTTACTAACTTATATCATCGTAAGAGAATTAACAGGAAACAAGATCACGCGACTAAGAGACCCTGACCATGAAAGTTCGGGTTGTCACAATCTTCAAATTTTGTGAAAATGTCACCACAAGGTGATCGTAATCAAAGAAATGATTTGATGAATTCGAAGACTAAACAAGCATGTTATGGTTCAGGAGAATTGAAGTGCTTGTTGGGACTATTTTGAATATGATGGCTTTAATCCATCATATGGGACTTCGAATTGAATACGTAATGCGAGCAAGTTTACTTGGTTTGAATAAAACGAGGTTTAATATGGAAGTTCAGACATGATTATAACAGAAACCATGTATACCCTTCAAAAGAAAATCAAGTTTTTCAAGAAATTCATTGATTTGACATTAAAGAGTCATTGCTTTGTAAAAACGCAGTTTACAATGCAAAGATCAAGTATAGCGAAATGATATTTGAACTTTTGATAAAACAGCAGGTTAGAATGAAGCCCTCCAGTGGTCTTCATAAATCAAATGAACCACATGCGTAACAAACAGTGCATGTGTAACGTGTAGATTTACCAAGAAATGAGACAGATCAATATTCGCTACCATGAAAGAAATCCTTATGGTATGATAACCATTAGGGGAAGTAGCAAGGCCAAAGTCTATTCATAGAGGTCAGAATTTTAACGAAAGATATATAAGAACTTTATCTGGATTTTCGTGTGATAACTGTTGTTAAGTGACATTTCCAGGGAAGGCCGAATAAAATGAAATAGGGGATTTGCGAAGGTATGTGATTCCTTTTGCAGTGCTAATAATTATGCCTCAGATTGGATTCTTGTTCTAATGTACCTCAGTGAGATTTAGATCGTTTGTAAGATCATGTGGCAAAGTGCCGCTTTTTGATTAGTAGTACTTCTACTGACGGAATTAGTATTGATGTCATTGTGCCTAATTTATATTTTTCAAAGGTCTTGCCTTGGAAGTCGTGTGTGATGAACTTCGACGCCTGTGGACATATAATTTAAGTTTCATGTGTTTTCTGTGCACTAGCACAACTTTATATGCTTCTTACTTGCATAACTCGTATATGGTAACTCTTTTAGAATTTCTTTTACTTTTGATGATGTCCCAATTTAATGGGTTTCTGTTGTTTATATTGTCGCACGAGTTACGAGGTAGATGATCAAACGGAATAATGTTTGATATCGAAATTAAAGATATATGCAAGAGATTTCTAATAAAGAAATCTAAAATTTATTATTGACACAGATGCTTGTGTTTTATTCTTAATTATCAATCGTTATGGCTTTTGGAATTTCTTATAGATATACATATCTATATAATCGTATATTTCACATGCTGTAATATACATACCCTTTATAAGGTTAATGTATTTAACAGATTCTTATTTCCAAAAACAAGTCTGATATCAGGCCATGATACTATTTAGGGAAATCTTGTCACTTGTTTGACATTTTATATACCCCATCTTACCCGGTTCGCGCCGGAGAGGTAACTTCAGTATATCCGGACAAGCTGGAGAGTCTGCTACTCTATACCCAGTTTTGCAGGAGAAAATTTTCTATTTCCCATAAATAGTATCTTTTCAAAATTTTAAAAGTGCCTCTTTTATTAGGGCTTTTATCTAGAATTAAGGAAATTTGTATTCCCATAACATATCTTATTCTAGACCAAATAATATTAATAAGCAAGAAGCAATTAAGTGCTATTGCCTGCTAATCGTCATTCTTATGGAATACCAATATCCATTACATTGTACTTATATAAGTAATTTACCTTAAAGTTTGTTTTAACGCAAAATTCTTAAGTTCAAGTCTAAATATTATTCGGAGTGCTATCAGATAATATTAAGTTTCTAATTCTCCGTTTAAACTTAGGTATTATTATAACACCTAATTGCGTAAACAAGTGGCTTAGCTTATACTAAGGTATCTTTTATTATGTTCAAGTCTAACTGCTATCAGCTATGCTACCATTTAATAGTAATCTCCTAACTCTTTTTATTTAAGCTTAAGTATTATTATCACAACACTTATAGGCTTAAAGCAGTAGCTCTGATACCACCTTTACTGTCACGACCCCCGACCCCACCCTGGACGGAATCGGGAGCCGCGAGCAGTCCAGTGGTACCGGTGATTATTTTGAAAAACATTGCAGCAGAAATTTCATCAGGACCGTGAGTTAGGAAAATATCAGAGTTTAGAAACACCGGATTTTATTTAAATAGATGGAATAAATTCCATGTTTTACAAAGGTAGCTTTTAATAAAAATAATATTTCTTAATTTGATTTAATTAATAAAATAAGCCACTTCTTGAAGTCCTTTAGTGTCGGATCCAATCCTTACTCCAATCTATTGTAATTACCTGAAATGCGTTTTAAAAAGGTTTTGTCAGCGGGAAATACTGAGTGAATCATTCTATTTTACTGAAAACGACACATTTGTTATAATTCACAGTGTTAAGATCTTTTACACATGTTTCTGATATCAACCAACTACCCACAGTATTTGTCACTCGACCGGATCTGTGACAGTGGTCATATCACCATTGGCTGCCCCAATGAATGACGTATCACTTAATTTTAGGTTCGCCCACCTAATTGTGATAAAAACAGTAGTAATGTGCACAATACCCCACATACTGGCTGTAATTTGGTGATTACATAAACTTAATCACTATAATTATAACTCTGAAAATAATTTGGAGTATTGTAAAATATTTGATAAAAAGAGAATGACTCACAAATCAGCATGCAGGATTGAGTTAACAAACTTCTTGATTCTATTTCTTCCGATAATTAAGCATGCACTTTATTATTCTGGATCTTCTGATGATTTAATAGTTTGTTTGATTGTAAGGGTGTAGTTGGGAGTATTTTTGGTAGTTAAATACATAGTTTAACATAATGGAATACGTATTGGTGTAAAACCCAAATCAAACCTTAACGGTAGTCATGAGATTCGAACCTTAACGAATTTCACAAAAACCGGGTTAATGATCAATACAGCTTTTACGATAACTCACGAGATCAAATTCTCACAACGAATGACAAAGTGCGATACTTAAACATTCATCGAATTAACGACGAACGACAAAGTATAACCCTAATATGGGCGGCACTTAAACATCCATTGGATATATTGATCGGTCGGAAAATGAATCGTAATAGCGATTGAGTGATTATTGGTTAGAACACCAACGTATAGAGAGAAGAAGAAAAGAAATGAGCAAAGAAAAATGAATCCTAAGCTTCTTATTTATAGCAAGCAAGCAAGCACCTCAAATAATATTCTGATCGATGGGGATAGATTTGACGTGCCTACCTACCTGCTTGACATGCTAGCTAGCTTGCTTATATATATTAATTCAGCTGCTTCACTAGTTTTTCTCGTATAACTTTTAAAATATGACGTTTTATAGAACGACGAATATGTCTTTAGAACGAGCATATTTTTATCTATGTTTTAACCTAAGTTTCAATAAAAACGGAGAAAGGTAAAAAAATAATATATTTAATTATTAATATTAAACGTTCTCATACGACCCCATATATATATCTATTTTTAATAAACCTTACTTAGCTTAATTAATCTTGTTAGCTTAATTAATATTGATTAACTGATTAATTACTCATACTAAACTTAATTAATAAATTAATTAATCTACTCAGCTAACTTAACTGCTAAGTTTATTTAACTTATTAAGTTTACTTAGCTTTTAAGTATTCTAGCAGCTCCCTGCTTACGAGTTCTAATTTCTAGATACAAGGGAACCCGTATTAGTGTATTAACTCAATTCAACTTTAACGATAATCACGAGATAGAAACCCTCACAACGATTTACAAGTGCAATACTTAACAATTCAGCGGATTCACAACGAATGACAGAGTATAGCCCGAGTTTGGACAACACTCAAACATTTAAGTCGAAATCACTCTGAATAACAAAGTATAACTTAATTTGAGCAGCACTCAGACAATCATTGGATAGTTATAATCGATCGGAGATTGAATCGTAGCAGCGATTAGAGTTATTACCCTGATAACGAGCAGAGTTTAGGGATTTTAGAGGGTAAAATCCCGAGCTATAAAAGCTTGACGGAAAGAAAAGAATTGAACAGCGATTGAGTTAATACCCTGATTGCGGCAGCGTTTCGAGGTGTGTGTTTGAGTAGTAGAAGAAGTATAACTCGACGTCAATTTGGAATTTGAGCGTCGTTTTTGTGCCCAGAAGCAAGTCCCGAAGCCTGCTATTTATACACAAATTTGCTCTTGCTTACGGACCGTAAGCCATATCCCTTACGGTCCGTAATGGACACCTATTTTTCATAAGTCGGCCACGGTTGGGACTAGGCCTGCTGAGTCAACAGTTTTGGCAAATAGAATTTAAACAACGATTTATTAAGATAATCGTAAACTAGGTTTTGCCCCCCTTGAGTTTTAGGGGCCCTGATCCTGATTCCGATTGCTCTGAAAATTTTAGGGTTTATGCAGAATCACTTGGGTGTCTTACTTAGGGTTTCCTGATTGGATAATTATCACACTAAGTATTAATTTTAGTGAGAGTCGTTACATGTTGAACAAGAAGAGGATGATGAGAATTATCCTCCAATTTCTGAATATTGTTTTTCTGTTGATAACAATGAACTAATCCTTGCGATGCAGAATCTAGGTGACAAAGCTAGATGGCCCAGGAAAAATGACAGACCAGCTGCAACCAAAGATAAATCAAAGTGGTGTGCATACCATGAAGATTTTGGGCATCTTACAGAAGAATGCATTGCACTAAGAAAGGAAATTGGATACTTGTTGAGCAAGGGGCATCTAAAAGAATTGTTGGGTAGAAAAAAGTCGACTCAGGATCCTGAAAGGATCCCTGAGAAAGCTCCGGCCCCTCCAGCAGATGCACAAGTAATTAACTTTATTTCTGGAGGATCAGACATTTGTGGCACATCCTTCTCAGCAGCTAAAAGGCATGCAAAGGAAACCAAAATGGATAGTGGAGAAAGACCCGTTCGAACATCAAGTGTCTCCGAAGGAAAAGTCATAACCTTTGATGAGGATGATCGTGTTGATATCCAGGATCCTCATCACGGTGGTTTAGTTATTACTCTTTTCATTTCTAACCATTTTGTTCGCAGGATCCTTATAGACGGAGGAAGCTCAGTGAACATTATCCAGCTTGATGTTCTAAAGAAGATGGGTATCCCCGAATCAGATATCATTCCAAGATCCTCCGTACTCGTGGGATTCAGTGGCGAAACTAAGAATACCCTGGGGGACATCAAACTCCCAATATACATCGAAGGATTACATAATTATCAAAAATTTTGTGTTATTGACTGCTTATCTTGTTGTAATGTTATCCTTGGTAGGCCCTGATACACGATATGAAGGCAGTCCCATCTACCTACCACCAATGTGTGAAGCTCCTTAGTCCTTGGGGAATAGTCAAGATTGATAGTGATCAGCAGGAGGCTAAAGACTGCTACGCTTCATCAATGAAACCAGCCTCGAAGTCAAGGGAGCAATAGCAATCAAAGTATCCTCCAAGGGATGTCTTGGAGGCAAGAGAGCAGGATGTGGTAGAAATCCTCATGGATCCTGATGATCCTGAATCCAAAATCTATATCGGATCGGGGATCCTTGGCAAAATGAAAGAAGACCTCGTATCCTTCCTCAAAAGGAGGAAAACTACCTTTGCATGGAAACATGAAGATATGACAGGTATATCTAAGGATATTATCACTCATAAACTTGGCATTGACAGGTCATTCAAGCCAATCCATCAAAAAAGGAGGAAGTTTGCACCAGAAAGAAATGCCATTATCCAGGAAGAGGTAGAGAAATTGCTCCGAGCAGGTATGATTAGAGAGGTCAAGTATCCAAGATGGTTGGCCAATGTGGTTGTTGTTCAAAAGAAAAACGGAAAGTGGAGGGTATGTGTCGATTTTACAGATTTAAATAAGGCATGTCCCAAGGATCTTTTCCCATTACCCCACATTGACTCCATGGTGGATGCAACAGCGGGTCATGAACTGTTGACTTTTATGGATGCTTCATCTGGATTTCAACAAATTCAGATGGAACCATCTGATCAAGAGGATAGGGCCTTTATTACTCCAACCGGTATATATTGTTATATTGCTATGCCGTTTGGATTAAGGAATGCAGGTGCAACATATCAAAGGCTGGTGAATATGATGTTCAAGGATCAGATTGGACAAACTATGGAGGTTTACATAGATGATATGGTGGTAAAATCCGTAAAAGCTGAGGATCACCTAAGGGACTTGGAGGAAGCATTCGATATCCTTGACAAATACAACATGAAACTTAATCCTTCAAAATGTCACTTTGGTGTTAAAGCAGGTAAATTCTTAGGATACATGGTGACCAAAAGAGGCATTGAAGCTAGCCCGGAACAAATCAAAGCCTTGGTGAATATCAAGTCTCCTGCCAATGCTAAGGATGTCCAGAGGCTAACAGGCAGGATAGCAGCTTTGAACAGATTTATATCCAAATCCTCAGAGAAGTGCAAAGAATTCTATGATATCCTAAGGAAAAACAAGAAATTTGAGTGGACTGAGAAGCATGAAAATGCTTTAAGAGCTCTCAAAGATTACCTATCCTCAGCCCCGGCCTTGATGAAACCAGAAAAAGGCGATGTGCTATCCTTGTATCTTGCAGTATCCTCAAAAGCAGAAACCAGAATTGTCAGGAAGGATGGCTAAGTGGGCAGTGAAGCTTAGTGCATATGATATAAGATATGAGCCCAGGACAGCCATCAAATCCCAAGCATTAGCTGACTTTGTGGCTGATTTCAGTAGTGATTTACAAAAAGAAGCTGAGTTAGAAGTCCAGCAGCTAGAGGAGACCAAGGATCCTTGGATACTCTATACTGATGGATCCTCAAATGTAAAAGGCACAGGGCTTGGAATACTACTAAAATCGCCACAGGGGGACATAATACCCCACTCTATAGCTTGTGAGTTCCAAACCACTAATAATGAGGCTGAGTATGAAGCCTTGATTGCTGGTTTGCAAATTGCTAAGCATATGGGAATCAGGTATCTTGAGGTACATGTAGATTCATTGTTAATTACAAATCACTTTAATGGATCCTATGCTGTTAAAGGTAAAAAGCTAACCAAATATTTAGAGATAGTCAAAGAATTGGCACTCTCTTTTGTTTCCTTTAGTTTGACACAGGTACCAAGGGAAGAAAATACAGAAGCTGATGCATTGGCTAATTTAGGATCATCTTTGAAGATCCCGGAGGATATAAGCATTCCCATTATCCATATCCTGGCTCCCGCCATCGAGGATCAGGTGGCTATGGAAATAGGAGAGGATTCTGTGATTATCCCTAGTGAGGATACTCGGTCTCATTCAGGATCAGGATCATGGATCTTGCCAATCATGAGATACTTACAACACGGAGAGATTCCTACAGGAGAAAACCCTAGGGCTTTCAAAATTAAGGTATCTCAATTCACAATTCTAAATAATATGTTGTATAAGCGATCTCTTGCAGGACCATATTTAAGATGCATCGAGGATCCTGAAATCCAAGAAGTTTTAAAAGACTTCCATGAAGGAGATTGTGGAAACCACACTGGGGGCAGGGCGTTATTCTCAAGGATCCTGAGGACAGGATACTACTGGCCAACTATGAAAAGAGATGCTGTGGAATATGCTAAAAAGTGTGATCCTTGTCAGAGACACAGCAATATCCTTCATCAGCCGGCTGAATTTTTACATCCTATATCCTCCTCTTGGCCATTTATGAGATGGGGCATGGATATAGTTGGTAAGCTCCCTAAGGCACCTGGTGGAAAAGTGTTCATGCTAGCTATGACTGATTACTTCTCCAAGTGGATAGAGGCTGAAGCTTTTGCCCAAGTCAGAGAAAAGGAAGTTATATCCTTCATTAAAAGAAATATTATTACTAGATTTGGTATCCCTTCTGAAATTATATGTGATAATGGTTCCCATTTATTGGGGGCAGAACTACTAACTTTTGTGACAGTTGGGGGATAAAGATGATAACGTCAACACCAGTCCACCCACAAGCTAATGGTCAAGCAGAATAATCCAACAAGATCATCATCAACAATTTGAAGAAGAAGCTTGGATCCAAGAAAGGGAAATGGGCAGAAGAACTACCTTATGTGCTTTGGGCTGATAGGACAACCCCCAAGAATGCTACAGGCCAGACTCCATTCTCTTTGGTATTTGGGGCAGAATCAGTGATCCCAACAGAAATGGTGGTCCCAACTGCTAGAACAAGTATCCGTGATCCTGAGGATAATGATGATGGAAAATTGGCACCAAAATGGGAAGGCCCTTATTTGATTGAAGCTGAAGCAGGAAATGGGGCATATAGATTGCTAACCATGGAAGGTGATTTGCTACCAAGAGCTTGGAATGTTGTCCACTTGAAGAAATATTTCATGTGAGCAGGATCCTCATGGCACAGATGATCCTTACATTAGGGGTATCATTGAAGGATCCTTAAAGCATCAATGATCCTTACTCTGGTAATGTCCTAATCTTGAACTATTTCATTTCCTTATTTTCTCATATAAGGATAAGGATCATGTGTCCTTTATCCATCTCTCACATGATTCTGAGTTTTGAAAGTTCAGGTATCCTTAGCAAAATGTTGATTATCCACAGAAGCAATCCGTTCCTTGGGTTTAACCCCAGTTATTTGGGCTTGACCCCAGTTCCGCCTGTAGCGCATGATGATCCTGGTATAGTTCAAGGCAGTGGGACCAGTACTCGCTTTAGGGGCTGATAATTCCATTGTACTGGCTATACCTAGGATCCTACGTATAATGGTAGACGTACCATACATCCGTTCCTAAGGTTTCTAACGTTTTCACGTTAGCTAAGGTTTCGGCATTTTCATGTCGCTCAAGTTTGGATAGTCGCCAGTTAGGGCCATACTCCAGTTTACATACGATCCTTGGGCTTGTCCCCAGTTATCCTTAGGCTTGTCCCCAGTTATCCTTGGGCTTGTCCCCAGTTATCCTTCGGCTTGTCCCCAGTTATCTTTGGGCTTGTCCCCAGTTGCTAACTCTTATCTTATATTGGCTTAGTCCCAAGTTATGCTCTATTTCAGGTCCTTGAAATTAAACAACTAAGGATCCTTGATCCTTATTGCTCTCTAAGGTTTACCTTATAATTATCCTGATTATGGTTTGGATCCTAACTTGGATCCTCAGGAATATAAAGGCGGCAGGATCACAATGGCTTCATCCCCCAAACAGAGGATCCCTCCACCATTTGCAATCCTGCCTATTGTCCGAAGGATCCTAGATCCTTAATCCTAAAAACTATTGTTCAGTACAAACCATCAAATTGTTCAACAAAACAACCATCAAACAAAAAAATTAGGCTCCGGCAATGTCTAGAAGTTTCCATCATCGCCCAATCATGCAGCCTAGACCTTCACTGCATCACCACCTCCAGCTTCTCCACCTTGATCCTTTCCACTGCCTCCAGCCTCAAGCGTCAAAACCTCCTCAGCCTCCTCATCATCCTCCAGATTAGCTAGCCTTGCTTTCCACCCTTCAACATCCCAGCTGCTTTTGTCGAAGTTAGGATCCTGGGCTTCCTGGGCCATCTGCAGTTTTGTCTTGTACATGGTGATGGCGGCAGAGACCTTTGCACCTTCCACGATTTCATGCTTCTCGTAGTCGATGTCAATCAGGATTTTGGCTGTCTCGTTCCTAGCAGCTTGAAGGGCTTTTTCAAGATCAGCGATCTTAAGATCCTTGAGCACGGCAACCTGTTGGAGATCAGCGATCTTCTCATCCAGCTTCTCAACGCTCCCCACGTAATCCTCGATCTCAGCAAATTTCTACAAGAAAGACAAGGCAGTTCAAGGTCAGGTGATCCTCATATGAGCAGGATATATAGTCAGGATATGTAAGCAGAACCAGTGATCCTTACCTCATTGAAGTATTCGAGGAACTGTTGGCGGAGCAAGGGCAGGCCTTGTAGGTCCTCAGCTTCAGAACTCTTTCTCTTCTTTCCACCCCTTCCTTTGATGGGTGCCTTGGGGATGGAGACACCCGGGCTTGCAATGGCCTTCTTCTTGGATTTGACAGTGTCGAGATCAGCCATACCGAAATTGGAGGCAGCTTTTGAGGATTTTCCAGCACCTATACGTTCAAAACAAGATAAGTATCCTTACCCTATTTATATTTAATTATCTATTTAAATCCTAAATTATACCAAGAACAGGATACTTACTTGACATTGTGACTGAGCCTGAGGATATCTCTTGGGAGTCCTGGGTGTTGGTGTTGAATGTTCTTGTTGCAGGATCAAGCCTCCTAAAAGCAGCAAGTCTCTCTTTGGCGGCAGGGGACAGTCTAAGGTGTGAGACAGTGATAGCTGCACATCAGAAACACAAAAGGGTGTTAGTGATCCTTATGTGAAAAGAAAATCGTCTGGTGATCCTTATCAGGATCCTCTATCCTACCATGGGTGCACCACTCCCTGGGCAGATCCTTTCCGTTTGGAATGGTGTCTCTTCTGACAAAGAAGAAGCGTCGCTTCCAGTTAGTGTCGTTCTTGGTGGCTTTGAAGATCGGGTGCTCTTCACCAGCTTTTCGTTTGAATAAGTAACGGTGGGATCCGAAAGTAGTGAGGTCATACATCTCACCAAGCTCTGACATTCCAAGATCGATCCCTTCTTGCTCGATGATCCTTTCAAGGGTGTATAGAACCCTCCAGATCATCGGCATGGCCTGGATATAGCAGATGCCGGTGAGGGAGAAAAAGGATTGGGTGAATTGAGGGAAAGGATACGAGTATCCTATCATGAAAGGAGTGACCGGGAAGGCAACCCAAGTTTCAGAGATGTAATCGCTCAGGGCAGTAGGACTGAAAGGTTTGAAGAAGGTGTTCGCCGGAAAATAGTGCCGGATTTTGTCAATCTGGGATCAGTGAAGCAACACCTCTCTTGTGGGGAATCCTTGATGATCCCTTGACCCTTCAAGGGGCCATTCTTTTTGGGATCCTTAGCAGGAGAGTTCCGGAGCAACATTTTTTGCAAGATAAAAGAAAAAGAAATAAAACAGAGAAGGAAGAAAACGAAGAAAGTATACCTGTTTGATCTTCGGATGAGATTATAAAGGGAGTATCTCTGAAATTTAAATGCAAAACGATCCTATCTATATCTCCTATTTATAATCATGATTGTGCAGGGATGTCACTTCTGTGACGTCACAGTTGCAACGGATAGTTCTACATCAACGGCTATATATCCGTTAGTTAGTTGCGGATAAGATTAAGAAAATATAATTCGTTCATCTTACATGTTACTCCTTATATTTTGGGGGCAATTGTTAGGGGAGGATTTTCTAATGACCCGTGATCCTTACTTGTTATCCTAATAATGATCCTTACTTCTGTGACAGATAGTGATCCTCAGAAGAGCTTCAGGATCAGGATCATGGATCACTTTAAGGATCCTCATACTAACGATTGTTTGTTTGTAATTCGTATTGTTTTGCAGGAGTAACAAGCTTGACCTGGTCTTGGCAACGTTGCTATGGAATATTCCACGGGTATTTCGCACACGTTTGACTGGAAATGGACGTTGTGGAGAACGTGGGAGCATGGCACAAAAGTCGGATAGTTTGTTAGCATAGTTAACTTCTATTTTTAAAGGGGTAACGAGCTATTGATTAAAACACTTAGCCATTTTTTAGCTACACACACTCTCGTACAACTGCACTCTTGAAGCATTCGGCAAAACACTTAACAGTTTTCACACACTTTTACACACTTCACCATAGTGATCCTTGTACCTAGCTCGTCACTATCCGAAGTTGTAAACATTTATTGATTAATTTGAGCTTGGTGATCGGTAGTTTCCATCACCCGAGGTTTTTTATGCCGGAGATCATTCATTGATCAAGGGCTTTTTCCTCGTATAAATCCTTGTGTCGTTTGTGCAATTTACATTGAAGTGATCCTTATCATTGTTCTTCAATTCAAGCATCACCACCACCACCACCACCACCACCACCACCACCACCACCACCACCACCACCATCATCATCAGTAAATCTCACTAATTCCGTCTTTTTGTTCATGAATCTATCACTCATTTTTAAGAAAAATCGTCGCAAATCCTTTTAAAAAGACATATCTCTTGCAACGACACCATGTAGCTCTTGAATCTAACACAATATTCAAAAATCAAAAGACAATCGTTTGGTGGTGTTGTTCAAAGAATATAGGATCACGTGGCGCTGGACAATTATCCGAATTCACCTTTATAAACAAGCCTTAGGTAATTTGGATTTTAAGGTTATCCGGTGTGATTCATGTAAAATATGAAAAAAAAAAAAGTGTGTCACGTATGGACAGGGAGCTTTTACATTTCACACCTACTAAGGTGTATTGCGATGATGTAAAATGTGAACAATAGACACTATTAGACCGCCCGTAGTGGGGCGTGTTTTTTAAAAATTTTTCAAACAAAACGCCTTATAACGCCCCATAAGCCACTACACCCGGCGTTATGGGGCGTTAAAATCGGAAAAAAATTTGTCCGGCGTGATTATTAAAACGCTTGTTCGATGTTGACCAGCCAATCACATGCCACAACGGCTAGTTAACGGCTATATTATTTATTTATTATTTTTTTAACATTTTTCCTATATATATATATATATATATATATATATATATATATATATATACAAACACAATCAAAACTCATTCATTTTCAACCAAAACTCTCAAAAACTCTCTAAAAAAATACAACCATTTTATAAAAAATGGATTCTCCTAGTTCTTCATCCATGGTTAATTTTTACTACAACGAGTATTTTGCGGATGGCGATGGTTCGACCGATGAGGAGCTTGAGCAAGAGGCGGTTACGAGTGCATGTCAACTAGCGGTGAGATATGTCAAGCATTCTAGTCGGCCTCAAGCAGAAAAAAATAAAAGAGGTTATATTGAAAGAGACCGACGCGCGGCACATGATCGTTTGATGAAAGATTATTTTGATGAGGCGCCGACATTTTCGAACGAATTTTTTAGGCGTCGTTTCCGAATGAGTAAGCGGTTGTTTCTACGCATAGTCGACGACTTGGAAGCCAACTACGATTATTTTAAACAAAAACCGGATTCGAGAGGGGCACTTGGATTTACCGGTATCCAAAAGTGTACGTCGGCATTACGAATCCTTGCTTATGGTAACACTACCGACATCAACGACGAGTATCTAAAAATGGCGGAGAAAACAACATGAGACAGCTTGGAACATTTTTGTCGCGGTACAATTCTTATACTTTACTTTTATTTTTTTTAAACGACGAGTATGCTTAGATTTTTTTTTGAATCTTATGTATATATTTTTTTATAAAGGTATAATTGATGTGTACGGTGCGCGTTATCTTAGAACGCCTACATGGGAGGACCTTCAAAAGATCTACGAGGTACATAATGCCGAGCATGGTTTGCCTGGTATGATCGGGAGCATAGATTGCATGCATTGGCGTTGGGATAACTGCCCGACTACATGGCGAGGCCAACACACACGTAGTGACCAAAAAGGACCCACTATTATTCTTCAGGCGGTTGCTTCACAGGACCTTTGGGTTTGGTCGGCTTACTTTGGCGTGGTCGGGTCATGCAATGATATCAATGTTTTTGAACAATCGCCGTTGTTAGAGGAGTGGATTTCTGGCAAAGCTCCAAAAGCGTCGTTTTACGCAAATGGAAACTACTACCCTCATGGATATTATTTGAGCGACGGAATTTATCCTAGGTATTCGATTTTCGTGAAGACGTATAGTGATCCTATTGATGAAAAAAGAGCATACTTTAAAAAGGTTCAAGAGTCTTCACGAAAAGACATTGAGAGATGCTTTGGGGTTCTTAAACAACGCTGGCAATACTTGAGAAATCCTTGTCGTGCATGGAGCAAGCAAAAAATGAGAGATGCTATGTACGCTTGTATAATCATGCACAACATGATTTTGGAAGACGAAGGAAAGGCGATATGCCAGAAGCCGTTCAAGAGGAACATCCACAGGCGTCAATGGAAGAAAGAGTGAATAATGCGCGAGAGTTGCGTTACGAACCGTACCATTCCCAGTTAATGGTTGATTTGGTACACCATGGTCGTTTCGGTATGTACCACCTGAGGGAGAGGAAGAAACGGAGGACGAGGAAGACGAAGTTGGCGAGGGTGAAGAAAGCGAAGACGAAAACTAGTGTTTTTTTTTTTTATTTTAATCGGATGTTTTTTTTATTTCTAGTATTGTAATTTTTTTTAATTTAATGAAGTATTTAAGTTTAAAAAAAAAAATGAGAAATGCTTGAATGGGGGGTTATTGGCATAATGCCCCACTACGCCACTTTTGCTATAATGCCCCATTGCTGACTAGGACGTTACGTGTCAGATAATGCCACATGGTGGGGGCAGTATAACCCCCTACCACTACACATGGTCTTATAAAATCTGGTAATTTAGGGGTATACATGGACACGTGGCTCACTCTCTCCGCCTCGTTCAACTCATCCCCACCCTCACGCCTGTAGAGAATCCCATGCCATCACCCTCGCCCCTCCCTAGTGTCGGGGCTGTGACGGTGTTAGCGCTCCACGCTCCTCCGACGTGGCCTGTGTTCCCGTCCCCACAACGTTCGTTCTAGAAGTAAAAAAACATCCACACGCAAGTACACTATGGTACGTAATTTGACGTATGGACATGTGGATATATGACCCCGTGATCTTAAGCCAGCTTGACAAAGTGAGCTATGCATGACGTATGCATGATAAATGTTAAATATTTCGAAACCATGCATTAGAATTAAAAATGAGATATGATTGAAATAAAATAATAAGTAAGCTGTAGAAACCCGTGAATTTAATAAATAAATAATTGACTAAAGAGGGTACGTGGCAATTATATGACGGCGGAGTACAGCTAATGATGTATTATACCACGACATTTTAGACCACCTCCACCGCCCATACCCTGCCGGAAAACGATGTGTGTGGCTCTTAGTCTTAATGTCACCAAGCATTAAGAAATGGAGCATGTTCAATTAATCTACAGATAGATGATGTATTAGTATGAAATTATTCAAGAGTTAGCAGAATTGTATCCGAGTCAATCTAATATGAAATTTTCGATAGGATCGGATTTGATATTTAAAAATGAGTTACGACGCAACTTGTTAATTACCTGTTTACCTATCATTCTTGTAATTTTTCCTAATGTTTGTATAGACCGCATGGCCGGCTCAACCATTTTGGTGACCCAAAGCTTGTTACAAATTCGGGGCCTTTCTCTAGATTAAAAAAAAAACCCACACAAACCTGTTATAGACTTGCAGTCGAATATAATGTTACACTTTCTCTTGATTAATAAACTAACAAATTAATTTCAATTAATGCCTTTTAGCTTACTATATCACAAACCTGTTGTAGACTTGCAGCACAATGTTACACTTATAACTTTTTTTTTTGGAAAATTGAGGCTCTATAGATTTTGGGGCCTAAAGCCCTAGCCTCATTTGACTTGGGCTTGGGCCGGCCCTTATAGACCGGATATGAAACCAATTGTTAGATTAAAAAAAAGACTCAAACGTAAAAAAATAAATAAAAAAAACATGGAATGAAGTTACGATGCCCAAAAACAGTGGTTAAAAATGTATCGATGAGCTAGTTCGTGTGATAAACAATCATTGACGGTTTGACCAAACTATCAAATTCGGTTTCCATCATTTAGGGTTTGGATTTCAGTAATGAAGCTCTCTACAATGAACTGCATGCTCCCCAAAGGAATTCAAACACGCCTTATGACAAACATGACATACCTCATCAACTGGGAATAAAGGAATCATGAGGCGATACTTAAGGATAGTACGATACTCCACCGGCGACATATGCTGGCCTAACCCATCTTCAGGGTATTTCTGCTAAGAAAGAGTCACCCGTTAATTTCTTAACAGAAACATTGTAAGGGAGATCTACCCTTTGACCAGCCGACATTCTGGTCTTTGGATGGGTAGGAGGAAAACATGCCTGTGTGGATCTAACAGGGGTTTCCCCGCTTGTGGGCTTAGGGGGTAGTGCTTTCACGGTGGGTCAGGCTCCTTTAAAGGCTGCTTCGGGTAAAGTGACCAAACATGAGAAAGCGTGCCTTGACAACCAACACGTGTTTATCCCATTTGCTTTTGATACTTTTGGTTTTCTGGCGCCAGAGACTGTGGACCTACTTAGTCGAGTTCAAAGGGTCATGCATAGTAATGTTATGACCCCGAGATCTATGGACGTAGTTTTTAAAAGGCTTAGTTTTGCTATTCAAAAAGGGGTAGCGGCGCAGCTTGTTGCCCGTTTACCAACTATCTCGATGTAAATTCAAAAGTAATGAGATTAATGAATATAAAAGATTCATTACTTTTTAGTGTGAAATGTTTATTTTTGATCACCTTAATTTATGAGTTTATTTATTGTTTTAATTATTATATTTAATTGTCAGTTTTCAATTTGAAAGATTTGACAATACTTGCAATATATAGAACTCCTTACAAAAGGGATCCTCATGTGATATTTTTTGTTATAATAAATATCACTTTTAGAATTGCATATGTGACCACGTCATGTATGTATACTTACATAAATAAATGTGTATACATATGTATATGTATATAACGAAAGAAGAAATCTTATGAACAAATACTTATCTTCAAAAAACAAATTATGAAGTTTCACTAAATTAGGTATCTTCTTACAAAATATATATCCTTTAGTGACACGTAAAAAACGTCACGTACCAGGGTCAAAAAGGTGTTAATTAAATAATTTGTCATAAAAGTGTGTTAGATTTTATCCGGCATATATGTTTGTACAAAATCATTTAAAAAAGTATGTTATTTCTCAAAGAAGGGACACGTAGTCATAGAGATAAACAATGGACGGCTACCCATCTCAATCCCATTGACTTTATTTATCTTCCTCCGTATTTATATTTATGTGTACTATCTCCATTTCACAAACACAACCATATATATTTCTCTATAAGATAGATTAGATTGATAATTTAATATAATATATATTAGTTATCACTTAAAGGTTAACACCATCATCATCATCATTATCACAATGGGAAGAACACCTCAAAGTGACAAAAATGGTGGTTTAAGAAAAGGTCCATGGACTGCCGATGAAGATCAAAAGCTCATTGACTATATTAACAAGAATGGTTATGGACATTGGAGAACTCTTCCAAAGAATGCGGGTACGTTTCATCATTGGTTTGTCATCTACTAGTATACGAAAATATGTTTACGTCTCAAAACAACATGATTTATAAAGTATTATACGTTGTTGTAAGGGTCATGAGGGTTCGATGACACCATCAAGTGAAAATTTGATTTTGAACCTTAAAATTGTAGTTGATGGATAAAATACCTCTATGCTGACCTGACTAAAAAGTTATACATATTTTTTATATTTTTTTTCCATAAAACATGATAGTGTTCATACATAACATTATTAAATTGCTGTTAATTTTAATAGGGTTTTGGTTTTATTTGACTATGTATAGGTCTTCAAAGATGTGGAAAGAGTTGTAGGTTAAGATGGACAAATTATCTTAGACCCGATATCAAAAGAGGCAAGTTTTCTTTTGATGAGGAGGAAACCATCATTCAACTTCATAGTGTCTTGGGCAACAAGTAAGTCAAAAGTTCTTAACCTTCTAATTAGTGGTTCTTTAAAAAATTTGGTCTAAATTTTATAGTTTGGACTTTAATTGCTTTTGAAAATTGTTTATTAATTGTCAAATGCCATTTTCTAGCTAGATTGATGGGTTTCAAAACTTATATCTTTGTTATCATCATGTGTTATTGAATAGATGGTCAACAATTGCATCTCGTTTGCCTGGAAGAACAGATAACGAGATAAAAAACTATTGGAACACCAACATTAGGAAAAGACTCATTCGAATGGGAATTGATCCAGTCACTCATAAACCTCGGCTTGATCTTTCATCCATTTTGAGCTTGTCAGGGATCCAACCCATGGTCGACCTTGACATGTTGAGGTTAGCCGCATTGTTCCTTGCGTCGCAAGGCAATCAAAACCTTCAATTTAGTTATCCAAGTACCCAACAAAACCATCTTGAAAATAACCTACAAGTTCAAGACAACAATAATCATGTTCAAGACCAAACCATAATTCAAGAAATCCCAAAGTGTTCTACATTGAGTACTCTTTCATGTGGTGTTCCATTTTATAGTGAAACGTCCAAGCTCATGGAACCCAATGTAGACCAGTCAATTGATTCTTTAGCTTGTATTGATCTTGAAAACTATAACAAAGCCGGTCTCATGTCAAGTTTCTTGCATTCGTCAACATGTACACCTTCTTCATCTAGCAGAAATCCCATCGATTCCATTTCAAATTCAGCCTACATGAATGAAAGCATTATAGAAGAAGATAGAGAAGTAAGCTACTGTAGCAACATTTTCAAGTATGAACTCCAAGAAGCATTGGATGCTAATGTTTTAATGTAATATTTATTATTAATATTAGTTTATGATGGAACTGTTTCCTGGGTCCGTTTCTTAAAATATTTTTGTTCAAATAGTTTTTGAATGTATTTGCTAAAAAAATTAGAAGATTATATTTTTTTATATTTAAAATTGAATTGAAGATGCTTTGTCCCCTTGGATTAACCATAACCAGAAGACTATAGGAATGGGAAACAGCTACCTACCTTAGCAATGTTATTTTCAAGTTAAACTAGTAATAAGACTCGTGTGCGTTTGGTGCGGGTACTTCGTAAATATCGAACGGATTAGTTCAAGCGTTTGACGTTTCTAATTGAACTCAATGTATCATATAGTTGCATTGTGATTGGATCAAAACGTAACGTAAATCGAATTTGTATCGTACAATCATAACGTATTATACGCAGCCTGACTAACTCGAATTTATATGGTCAAGACAAAAACTCTCGAGGGGTGTCAAAGTGGCATTTACAAAGTTAATAAAAAGTTAAGTGGTTAAAAATTGTATTTCCTAAACTTAAGGGCTAAGAAAGAGTAAAGATAAAATTTGATAAAGTTTTGGGGTAAGAACGAAACTATAACAAAGTTGGGGCTGAAAAGGAAGCTACTGCAAATTTGGGATGTCAAAAGCAAACTATTTGTAAAATGAAGTAGTAGTTTAGGAATTGAATTTGCCATTTTATGAAACTTTAAAGGTATCAAAATCAAGGGGCAAAAATTACAACATCGTGAAAGTATGGGGGGGGGGAGGCAAAGCCGGTGGTGTTTCCACCGACTTTGTCTTTTAAGATAGTATAAGCTATATGCCAACGAGGTAGTGGTGGAGTGGTTGGAGAAAAACTTGGTGTTCCTTGTGACCTAGGTTCGACGCCCACTCTCCTCATTATTTTCTGCGGCATGCAGGTGAATGGCGAATACGGGTGGCGCCGGTTCGTCTTGGATGGGAGGCGAAGTTTTATCGATTATTACACTGTCGTGCCTTCGGACGGGTGGAGACCGGGTTTCCGCGCATCTGAGAGAGCCAATGGGCTGGCGACGATCGAATAGTCGACCTTGGCCACAACGCCCGGTATCACGATAATTAACAACGTCACTAATTGTCGTTCATATAAGTTATATCTATCATACTAAAATATTCTTGGTAAATCATTTTAGGATTCGGAAAATAGACCTTATCAAAACTGACATCTTTTTTTATCCAAAAGTTGTTTTTCTTATTATTGACATATTAAGTATCCAATTAGGCTATGGGTATGGGATCATGGATTGGAACATTATTTTTACATAAATGGTATACCATTCCCCTCCTTGATTGATGGTGGTTCTCATGGATTAAACCACGATTACCACGACCCTCCCATTTGATAATTTTAAGACAAAAAAAAATTTAACAAAAATAAAGGGGATAGTGGTTTGGGTCATGACCACACCCTTAGGGTAGTGATTTTGAATAATGGATTAAAGATAGATGATGTGGTACCTATGTAGAGGGTCATGGTGATCATGAGGGTCATGACCACACCCTATAGCCTTATGTTATCTTGGTGAATCGATTTAGATCTACATCATTAGAGCATTCATGGAGATATATAAGAGTTAGGGGACTAGGGGTGGTCACAAGTGATAGAATTTTATCACTCACAAACATCCAATCAAGTTCCGCCATGTCATCAACCACTATTCTATCACTCACAAGCCTTTTTAGTGGTGGTGGTCATCACTAGTGATAGAATTCCATCACTCACAATTTTTTTTTTATTTTTTAAATCAGAAATTAATAATAAAACACTAAATTATAAATTTTATTAAAATTAAAAAATAAATTACATAGCAAAATAAAAAAACAACTATTGGAAAAAAAAAACTTAAATTAAATGGGTGGCATCTCCCAACCCCACCTTTCGCAAATCTCGCACTTTTGTTAAATTACGACCGACTTAAACGGTTCGTCGAGATGGACGTGCGGCTCATACAAGATTTTTAAATCATTTTATCTTTCTACCGTTTTCAAGTGTCCCATGTACGCGTGCTCGCGTTCAAGTTTTATGGACACAAGTTTTTCTTTTCTTTGTTTGGCCTCGTTGTATTGCGCCAATTTTGCCTCTTCGATTCTGAAGATCCACTCCGCCACCGCTTCCTTTCCTTTGCTTGACGATTCACAACTTTTCTTGCGGCGTGGCCTTGTAGGTGTATATTCTTCAACGGGGTCGTCAACGGGTTGATCGGGTTCGTCAAGGGGGTCTTCGTTTAAATTCATTTGGGGCAAGTTATCCGACGCGGAAGTCGTGTAGTTCCCCGAATCGGAGGTCTTTGATCTTTTCGGACCTCCTCTTTTTTTTGGAGCCGTCTGCCTACCCATGTCGACCAAATCAACCGGGACCCACTTCGGGTGATGTCTCGCAACCTCCCATGTCACGACCCCCGACCCCATCCTGGCAGGAATCGGAAGCCGCGAACAGCCACGTGGTACCGGTGATTATTTTGAAAAACATTGCAGCGGAAATTTCATCAGGACCGTGAGTTAGGAAAAATATCAGAGTTTAGAAAACACCGGATTTTTTTTATTAAATAGATGGAATAATTTCATATTTTACAAAGGTAGTTTTTAGTAAAAACAATATTTCTTAATTTGATTTAATAGTAAAATAAGCCACTTCTTGAAGTCCTTCAGTGCCGGATCCAATCCTTACTCCATTCTACTGTAATTACCTGAAACGCGTTTTAAAAAGGTTTTGTCAGCGGGAAATACTGAGTGAATCATTCATTTTACTTAAAACGACGCATTTGTTATAATTTACAGTATTAAGAGAGATTACAGTGTTTCTGATATCAAACCAACTACCCACAGTATTTGTCACTTGACTCATTTCGGTGACTGTGGTCATATCCCCCATTGGCTGCCCCAATGGTGACGAATATCACTAATTAGGTTCGCCCACCTAAAGTGATAACAACAGTAGTAATGTGCACAATACCCCACATACCGGCTGTAATTTGGTGATTACATAAACTTAATCACTGTAATTATAACTCTGAAAATAATTTGGAGTATTATAAAACAGTTGATAAAAAGAGAATGACTCACTGTATAAGCATGCAGTATTGATCTAACAAACTTCTTGATTCTACTCCTTCTGATAATTAAGCATATACTTTATTATTTTGGATCTTCTGATGATTAAGCATTCATTTTGATTGTAAGCGTATAGTTGGGAGTATTCTGATGGTTAAACATATAGTTTAACAGAATGGAATACGTATTTGTGTAAAACCCAAATCAAACCTAACGATGATCACGAGATTCGAACCTTTACGAATTTCACAAAGTATAGTCTTATTCAGACAGTACTTTGATATCCATTTAATGAACTCACAAAGTATAACACTTTGGATTCCGTTTACCGAAATTCACAAAGTACAACACTCTGGCATCCGTTTAATGAACTCACAAAGTATAGCACTTTGGTATCCGTTAGTTGGTTCCTGAATCGATCGGACAGAATATCGCATCGGTGATTATTGGTTAGAACACCAACGTATAGAGAGAAGAAGAAAAGAAATGAGCAACGAAAAATGAAATCCTAGGTTCCAATTTATAGCAAGCAAGCAAGCACCTCAACAAATCTTCTGATCGATGTGGGATACAATTGACATGCCTACCTACCTGCTTGACATACTAGTTAGCTTGCTTATATATATATTATTTCAGCTGCTTCACTCGTTTTTCTCGTATAACTTTTAAAATATGACGTTTTATAAAACGACGAATATGTCTTTAAAACGAGCATATTTTTATCTATGTTTTGACCTAAGTTTCATTAAAAACGGAGTAAGGTCAAAAAATAATATATTTAATTATTAATATTAAACGTTCTCATACATCCCCATATATATCTATTTTTAATAAATCTTACTTAGCTTAATTAATCTTGTTAGCTTAATTAATATTGATTAACTGATTAATTAATCATACTTAACTAAATTAACAAATTAATTAATCTACTCAGCTAACTTAACTGCTAAGTTTATTTAACTTATTAAGTTTACTTAGCTTTTAAGTATTATAGCAGCTCCCTGCTTATGAGTTCTAATTTCTAGATACAAGGGAACTCGTATTAGTGTATTAACTCAATTCAACTTTAACGATAATCACGAGATAAAACCCTCACAACGAATGACAAAGTGCAATCACTTAAACATCCATCGGGTTCACAACGAATGACAGAGTATTCTCCGAGTTCGGGTGGTACTCAAACATCCTGTCGGAATCACGACTAATGACAAAGGATAGTACTTAAACATCCTGTCGGATAGTTTCAATCGATCGGATAGAGTATCGTACCAGTGATTAGAGTTATTACTCTAATAACGGGCAGCGTTTCGGGATTTAGAATATAATACCCGAGCTATTGCTATAATAGAAGCTGAAGGAAAGAAAAGAATTGAACCGTTTGAAACGTAGCTGTGATCAAGTTATTACCCTGTTATTGCGGCAGCGTTTCGTGTGGTGTGTGTTTTGAACGAGAAAGTGAATAACTCAGTGTAGGAAACGAATTTGAACGTCGTTCAATTGCAGAAATCTCAGTTCCACACCCTTCTATTTATAGCTGGAAAATGGTCTCCCCCGCGAGTCGCGACAGGAAGACCTGTCTCCTTCGCGTGGCGCGACGGAACACCTTTCACCGTAGGGTTGCCACGTTCATGGGTAGGCTAGCTGAGTCAACAGAATTGATAAATTCGAATTAGACAGCAAGATATGTGGATAATCGTCGAGTAGGGAATATCCCCCCTGAGTTTTAGGGGCCCTGATCCTGATTCTGATTGTTCTGAAAATTTTAGGGATTGTGCAGGATTACTTGGGTTTCTCAATTAGGGTTTCCTTACTGGAGAATTAATATAATAAGTATTAATTTTAGTGAGAGTTGTTACATCCCATGACGCCACGTGTGGAAAACTCCTCTTATGGTAGAGTTTGCAATACTCTTCGGTGGCTTGTTGCATGATTGTTGCCTCGCTCGCTCCACTTTGTGGATTTCGGTTCTACAAAAAATACAAAAAGTTAAGTATTGTTTTTTAAAAAAATTACTGTTTTCTGTTTTTTTTAAATAACTGTTTTCTATTTTTTTAATTAATGTTTTCTGTTTTTTTTAATAACAGTTTTTTGTTTTTTTAAACTGTTTCTGTTTTTTAAAAAAAATTACTGTTTTCTGTTTTTTTTTAATTTTTCTTTTTTTTTTAAACTGTTTCTGTTTTTTTAAATTACTGCTTTCTGTTTTTTTTTAAATACAGTTTTCTGTTTTTTTTTAAACTGTTTCTGTTTTTTAAAAAAATTACTGTTTTCTCTCTCTTTTTTTAAATAATAGTTTTCTGTTTTTTTTTAAACTGTTTCTGTTTTTTAAAAAAATTACTCTTTTCTCTTTAAAAAAAACGGTTTCTGTTTTTTTTTAAAGCTATTTATGTTTTTTTTTAAATAACAGAATTCTCTTTTTAAAATAAAAAGAAGTTTTAAACTTAACATACCTTTTGAATGAAACAACCGTTGAACTTACTAATTTTCCCGTTCAAATCCGTCCATTTTGACGTCATTTGGTCCAGGTTTCGTTCCGTTGAACCTGGAAGTTGGCTAAAATGATTAATGACCCGTCTCCAAAACATATACTTTCTTTGCTCGTTGGCATGTTTCTTGTTCTCGGAGATGTGCAAGTACACCTTCACCAAGGCGACCTCCTCCTCGCTCGTCCAATGTTTTCGAACGGATGACGGGACAATTTCTTGAACGTCATCGTTTTCTTCTTCCTCCTCTTCTTCTTTTTCTTATTCTTCTTCTTCTTGAACGTAATCATCATCTTCATGGTCGTCGAGACTTGGTTGTGGTTCACGATACGCATTTGCAAATTGATGGATGAGGGTGTTATCTTCTAGTAGTGGGTCGAGTTGGTGGGGTTGGGTTTGAAAGTTTGGAAACGATTGGGGTTAAATTGGTGAGGCTGAAACGGTGGAACGAACGATTGGTTTTGATACGTTTGAGATTGAAAGGGTGGATATTGTTGGGTTTGAAAGGGTGGATATTGTTAGGTTTGAAAATGTGGGACTTGCTCGGGTTCGTCTTGCAAACTAAATTGCGTCGGCTCACCAAGATTCGCTCGAACCTTGGGTCTTACGAGATTTTTCTTCATACCCGAACCTCTTTTTTTCGAACCCGCACCTCTCTTGTTTGAACCTTCCATGTGTGTTGTAAAATTTTTTAAATTGAGTGGGAGAATTTTTCAAATGAAATGGAGAATTTTTTGATTTTTTGAAATGAGTGAGGGGAATGGTCTGTGGATTTATAAAAAACCTTCAAAAAAATTAAATCCCAACATTCATAATTGTGTCAAACGGTCAAAAAAGCAAGCGGCCATCTTCATTTTCCACGCGTGATGCTTTCAATGCGTTGAATTGTTCACGCGTTATAATAGGTGGTGGCAGCGGTGTGCAATGTTGTAAAACGCGTGATGGGGGTGTCATCACGGACCACCCCCAGTCCCCTTAGGGGAGTGGGGGTGGTATCACTTGCAAAAATTCCATCACTCACAAACATCCAATCAAGTTCCGCCATATCATCAATCACTATTCTATCACTCACAAGCCTTTTTTAGTGGCGATGGTCATCACTAGCGATGAAATTCCATCGGTCACAACTTTTTTTAATGGATTTAAACACCCCCAACAATCGCCATTTGGCCGATGGCGCTCTCAACTTTCACTTTGGCTCAGACCACTCTCAACTTAACACATTGATTGTCATGGCACCCTCTCGTTAAATATTCACTAACCAGGTTAGTAAATTTAGCCTACGTGGCAATTTTATCTGATGTGGCATATCCTACGTGTCAATTATACTCTCGTTCATCTTCTTTAAAACCATCAATCCTATTTTAACCCTATTTTAATTACACTATGGCTAGAACACCACCATGGCTCCACCATAACCTCCACCTCCGATTGAGCTCCGGCGATCGACTTCTTCACAGTATCGGCGTAGCTCCGGCGAGTCTGCTTGTGATTTTTGTTCTCAACAGACTCCAGATTCAAAATCAAAACAAAAAACTATACAGTAAACACACAAATCTCCATTAACAACTAGTAGTAATCGAACCTACGGTTTCCGAAAAATATGGAACTCGCGTTCCTTCAAACTCGAGGTGACGTCATCGTTCTCTTCAAGCATGTAGTCCGCCATTTGCCGAGTTAAATTAGTAATGAACTCTTTATGGTCACCACTGTCGTCCAGATCTGCATTGTTTGAATCAAGTTCTGATCCAAAAGAAGTTGTTAGAAATGAAGAGGAAGAAGACGAGCTCCACGAGCCGATGAAAGCCGATTCAGAGTTAGAATCAATCGGCTGAATCAATGTTCCATCTCCCCTCCCCTATAGATGTGTATCCAACTTACTATAATTTATTCAAAATTAGGGCTCGGAAAAATGATTGGTGTGCCTTGAACACCAACGTTTTTCAATCTGAATATACAAGGTTGAATTAGGGTTTGTGATTGTTTAGATAAGATCGTGGGGGTGGTGGTGGAGTGAATGATGGAGAGAGTGAGAGAGAGAGAGAGAGAGGGGGGGAGGGTAGGGGTTGGGTTAGGTGTGGTTTTATTATATGTTTTTGGGTTAGGTATGAAATGCCACATCAGTTGTTAATGGAGATATGCCACATCAGATAAAATTGCCACATAGGCTAAATTTACTAGCCTGGTTAGTGAATATTTAACAAGAGGGTGCCATGACAATCAATGTGTTAAGTTGAGAGTGGTCTGAGCCAAAGTGAAAGTTGAGAGTCCAAATGGCGATAGTTGGGGGTGTTTAAATCCATTAACCCTTTTTTAAATTAGAAATTAACAATAAAACACTATAATTATAAATTTCATTAAAATTAAAACATACTAGTTCAATTTAACATACTAGAAATATTTTAGGCTACAATTTAAAAAAAATACGAAAAAAACTCTACTCCTCGTCCGACTCATGAAACTCCAAACCTAAAGAACCTACTAGTTCGATTAAATCGTATCTCAACCGAAAGTGAGTTTCTTCATCACGCAAGTCTTGTTGGATATTTTCTGGAACTTGAACTTGTGTAGGAGGATCCGGAACCCAATCCGGAGGTATTGCACGTCCGTCTTCTTTTATTATCATATTGTGCAATATGATACATGCATATGCTATGCTATGTATTGATTTCTTGTTCATCGCACGAACCGGTCAGCGTAGTATGCCCCATCTACCCTTTAAAACACCAAAAGACCTCTCAACATCTTTTCTTGCCAATTCTTGCAATTTTTTAACACGATTTCTTTAGCCTTGACAGGAAAGGAAGGAGCTTTCACAAAAACAGATCATGATGGGTAGATACCATCCACAAGAAGAAAGCCTCGTCTGTAATGTCATCCGTTAACATAGAATGGACAGAAGGGTGCGGTACCATCCGTTACGGTTTGAAACAACGGCGACGTGTGCAACACATTGATTTCGTTGTTAGAACCTGGAACACCGAAATATGAATGCCAAATCCATAAATCATTCGACGCCACCGCTTCTAGTATTGTCACACCCCGATTTCCACGTGTTTCACCGGTGGGCCCGGTGGGGGACAACCGTGACGGAGTTGGCAACAATATAGTCAAACCACACAATATATAAATGCACAGCGGAAGCATAAAGATAAATATATTTCAACTATCGAATGTAATATCCAAGTATCACAAATCATCGAAATATAATCCACAGGGGATCAAAATAAAAATATAAATATTGTTCAACAGATATGGCATCCCAAGCTTGCGAGACTCTAACGATGCTTAAGGAGTGGCCAGCCTATTATGTGTAGATCCTGCATTTAATCTTTTGGGGAAAATACGTCAGTTTACACTGGTAAATACATTCAACCGACACATTTGTAAAATGTTTAATAAAATTGATTTGAATGCACAAGGCACAAACTCTTTATAACTTGGGATAATTTATCAATTAAATCTTGTAAAAGAATTACATGTTCACTATGCGTTCGGTCGCCCGGGTCGTGCCGGGTTTAAGGTTAATTGACACACCACATAGCATAAAACCGTGGCGTGAAAACCCACGGCTATACCTTTATAATTATGGACACATTGTCGGGTGTACGCCTACACCCGCGTGTCAAGGTCGTGGCCATTTCGTAAAATGCTGCCAAGGATATCCGGGACATGGTCATTAAGCTCCCAAAGGCGTAAAGCCAACAAAACCAATTTTTAAACGGGTCACATTGATAATACCCAACTACTAATGAGTTGGGGTCAATTGCCCGACCAAGCGGTATTTTAAATACCGTAACCCAAGCCCGTATAACAGAAAATAAGTTAAAAGTATTTACCTGAGCAAGTAATATCCTCAATCAAATAAATGCAAGTATCTTTTACTGGTCTCCTATTCTGGAACGAAGGTTTATAACAACCTATTAGAATCCTAACGGGTCTTTGATGTAGCCTTAGCTTAGACCGGTTAGTTTCAAAGGATAATTACGGCTTAATCGCGTGAAAGGCGAAAACCGGGAATGGAATGTGGTTTGGACCCAACAAGTTTGAAGACTTGTTTGATGTGGGTAATATAACCACATTCTGGATATTGAGGTAAAAACGATAAGGTTTGACCCGTTTCGGCTAGCGTATGTAAACTAGTTACATAAACCGAACCGTACGCGTAAAAGGCGTAACGGGTAACCGTAAGAGTCTTACACAGGTTTCCTAAGTTAATATGCTCCAAAGAGGTTGTGGTATCAGTAGGATACCTTCGATAATGCCCGTAACGAGTTTAAATCCAATATATGCCCCGTAGGTGTATTTCGGTCATTTTAAAGATTATAAAAGAGGTTTCCGAGTTCTACAGGAAATCTGAGTTTTCCGATCAGTTTATAAAGTCCAAAATACTCTATTTATTATTTAAAATCAGTAGCAACTGGAATCGGGTCAAAATACCTTGTAGAACTCAAGTTATGTTCGAAAAGGGTATATTCGGTATCTACCGAACCGTTGCCATAACCGTAGGTTATGAGCAGGTTAAAAATAATTAAAAATCTTTAAAAATCCCAAAATATTATTTTACATCAGTGTGTAAAAGGTTCGGTGTCGAAATTTGGGTTTAGATAGGCTTTATGCTACTTGCGCCATTTAATTACTAATGTTTTCGTAATTGCGCTATTTAGCATAATTCCTATTCTAGACCTCGGATTGACGTGAAATTTTAGGGACATGCTTAGAAATCAGTAACTAAGGTTATCGTCCTTTCACATGTCCAAAATTCTCATTTTAAAGTGAAAAGGGCGTTATGGTCAACATTTATACATATAACGGAAATGTGTAAAAGACTCGAACAAACAACGAACCGGTCACAGAGGGTTATACCATCATGTAACCTGGTCCTAAGAGAGTCCTAAGGCATATCTAAATCATACCATAACGGGTCAGAATTGAAGTCAAAGCAAAAGTCAAAGTTTTGCGACTTTCGGCTCCGAACCGGGTCAAAACAGTAAATGGTCGGATCAAACAAGCTTAGACTAGTTAATATACTTATTATCATATTATATGAGTGTTAAAACAGGTTACACGCCATCTACATTACTGATTATGCATGAAATCGCAATTTAGCATTCTGTTGACTTTTTCTAAGCAAGTTTGACTCGACATTCGGACTAGTTAGAGTGGAAATCAGAGGGTGCCCTTTTAGGGGTTTAATGCCCACATGATTACCAACATATAACTACCTTTGATTCGACAAATCACTGGACCATTTGTGATTTATCATTAAGTCAATCGTTAATTACGACGGATTGACTTTTAAGCAATAACTATGCAAAAACTTAACTAAAAAGGGTTAAGCACACTTACTGAAGTCCTAAGCACGATCAGAGATGAGAAGAGAGAACACTTGAGCTCCAGAAATGATCAGAAGTGTTGAATGAAGGTGTGGTTACAATGTTGCATCTCATGGCCTTTATATAGTGAAATTTTGAGCTTAGGATCATTACAACTAAGGCTACAAGGGTTCCTTGATCATCAACATGTGTCCCTGAGTGCTAGGGGTCGTTTAGGGGGCGCCCATGCTCTCATAATGGCATTCTAAGTCGGTTAAAACAGCAAACAGTGAACCTGTCCGGCTTTTCTGCAACTGGGGCCTTGTCACGGCCCGCGTAAAAGATCAGGTAACCTTTACGCGGGTCGCCTGAATCTCAATGTCAGAGCCCGGATCTATACCAGGCTCGCGGCCCGCGTAAGATCCATCAATTCTTTTACGCGGCCCGCCTGAAGCTTAATTTTCAAGATTTTCAAATCTTTTGTAATTATTGCCCTGGCCTTTCGGTTTCGAAGGGGTAACTTTGCGTTTTGGGCCTTGTTTATTTACGATTAAGGGCCTCGGAACCTTTACCCAACTTATTAACCCTTGGTTAATTTATTACTACCCGAAAAGTCATAACTTTCGATGTTTGACGCTTTTAACCCCTCTCATACGAATTCGATCATAACTTGCTCGTTTTAAAACGGAACTTCGCGAAATTTATATCGTACATTCTAGTGAGCGTAATTTACTGTTACAAAGTCTCGGGTTTGTCAAAGGTCACTCAGAGGTATAAATTAAACATGTTGACACATTTAAACCATGTAGTTTGTAATCTCTCACTTTCTTCCACATTTCGCTCCGTACGATCCATGATTCATTCGTTTGAAGGTACGAACATCTTTTAGGGTTACTGTACAGTATAATTATCCCTTGTTGACATTTTTAACCCTCGAATTTACATACTTTCAATGTTTGTCAACTTTAGTCCTTTATTTAGTATTTAATACCACGTGTAAACCTAAGACACGTGTCAATACATTATTGGACACAAAATTTCGAGGTGTTATATCCTCACCCCCTTAAAAGAAATCTCAACCTCGAGATTTATTGAAATAGATGAGGGTACTTTTCTTTCAACGTGGATTCTACTTCCCACGTGTACTCGGGACCTCTACGGGCATCCCATTTTACCTTCACAATCGGTATATACTTCCTGCGAAGCTTCTTAACCTGTCGATCCTCGATCGACACAGGCTTTTCAATGAACTTTAAGCTTTCGTCGATGTGTACATCTGTGTGCGGTATAACCAGTGATTCATCAGCGAAAAACTTCTTCAAGTTACAGATGTGGAACACATTGTGGATTCCACTAAGCTCTTCCGGTAAGTTTAACTTGTAGGCAACTGATTCGACACATTCGATTACCTCGAAGGGTCCAATATATCTCGGGCTTAACTTGCTTTTCTTTCCGAAACGCATCACCCCCTTCCAGGGTGATACCTTAAGCAATACCTTATCGCCTACTTCGAAATTGAAAGGCTTAAGCTTTAAATCTGCGTAGCTTTTCTGCCTATCACGGGCAGCTTTCAATCGATCGCGAATTTGGACAATCTTGTCCGTGGTTTCAAATATTATATCTGGTCCTGTCATCTGGACATCTCCAACTTCTGCCCAACAAACGGGGGTTCTACACTTTCTACCATATAAGGCTTCAAAAGGTTCAGCCTTTATGCTCGTATGGTAGCTGTTGTTATAGGAGAATTCGACTAATGGCAGGTGGTTATCCCAATTACCACCTAAGTCGATCGCACATGCACGAAGCATGTCTTCCAACGTTTGGATTGTACGCTCACTCTGTCCATCCGTCTGAGGGTGGTAAGCCGAACTGAAGTTCAAACGTGTGCCCAAAGATTGTTGGAAACTTTTCCAAAAGTGTGACGTGTATCTGGTATCTCTATCAGAGATAATAGACACAGGCACGCCATGAAGGGCTACAATCTTGTCTACAAACAACTGGGCTAATATATCGGAGCTATGAGTCTCCTTTATGGGTAGGAAGTGTGCTGACTTAGTCAGTCTATCAACTATTACCCATATTGTATCGTTTCCCTTCTTTGTCTTAGGTAACTTGGTGATGAAATCCATCGTCACCATTTCCCACTTCCACTCGGGAAGTTCAGGCTGTTGTAGCAAGCCTGACGGCTTCTGATGCTCGGCTTTTACTTGCGCACACAACCATTTTGCTACATAGGTGGCTATAGACTTTTTCAAGCCTATCCACCAAAAGTTTGCCTTCAAATCCTGGTACATCTTATCAGCACCAGGATGAACGGAATATCGGGAACTGTGGGCTTCCTGAAGGATAATATCACGAAGACCTCCATAAACAGGAACCCAGATCCTTCCATTCAACCTCAAAATTCCGTCTTTGCCATAGGATAACTGCTCTTCAGTTACTCCTAGCTTTTTGTTAGGATAGTTAGCTTCTAACACAGCTTCTTTCTGTGCAGCTAACAATCTCTCATTCAGACTGTTCTTGATTTCAATGCTCTTGGCATTGATTTTATTGGTTTCACTCTTTCTTTCCTGCTCAAGGCATCTGCGACTACGTTGGCCTTGCTTGGATGGTACCTTATTTCACAGTTATAGTCGTTCAGAGTTTCCATCCAACATCGCTGCCTCATATTCAAATCTTTCTGATTGAACAGGTGCTGGAGGCTCTTGTGATCAGAATAGATCACAAATTTAATGCCATTCAAATAGTGTCTCCAAAGCTTTAGTGCAAATACAACGGCACCCAACTCCAAGTCATGGGTGGTGTAATTCTTTTCATGCACTTTTAATTGTCGTGAAGCATAGGCAATCACCTTTCCCCTCTGCATAAGCACACAACCCATACCGGTGTGCGATGCATCACAATATATGACAAATTCTTCCATTCCTTCTGGCAATGTCAGCACTGGAGCATTGCTCAGTTTTTGTTTGAGGATATCAAAAGCTTCTTGCTGTTTAGGGCCCCAAATAAACTTTATACTCTTCCTAGTTAAGGAAGTTAGGGGTGCAGCAACCCTTGAGAAATTTTCGATGAAGCGTCTGTAGTATCCTGCTAAACCTAGGATGTCACACCCCCAAAATCCACCTGCGGAGTATCACCGCTTGGGAGCGTGACGTGACCAGGATCAAGCCACCAATCATATTGAACATATAAATAAGTAGTAACAGTTATCCATTAATACGAAGGGTGTTAATCAAAACCAACATAATTAGGTGTAGCGGAAGCATTAACGTAAAAACCCAACATAAGTTTTAATGTATGAAATGTCATAAGTGTTTATCAAGCATTCACGAATCCTTGTCCACAACGACCCGCTCCTCCTTGTGCAAGCTCCATAAATACCTAAGGTCCTGCAAGGCATGCAGCAGAGAGTCAACAACTAGTTGAGCGAGTTCACAGAAAGTAAGTTCATAACAGTAATGCGTAAGTTCATCTAGTGGGGCTTCCCATGCATGTATGTACTAATGGTGGGGGTTTCCCATGGTTATATATATATTACTAGTGGGGGATTCCCACTCTCTTTCTTTACTAATGGGGCTTCCCATTATGGTACTTACTAGACTATTTGCAACCATGTGTTCTTCTTAAACCGAGAACAGGAATACGTACAAGGTCACATAGGATTTACGTGAGTGCCCTTCCCCGAGGACAGTGGTACGTGTGGGGTTTACGTAGGAGTTACGTAAGTGTCCTTCCGACCCGGAAGACAGTAGTCGGTATTAGTTTACGTAGGTTTTACGTAAGTGTCCTCCCGACCCGGGAGACAATGGAAGATACTAGTTTACGTAGGTTTTACGTAAGTGTCCTGACTAGCCTGAGGACGATGGTCTATAGTCTAGTGATTGCGTAAGTACGTGTAATTATCCATTTCAAATATTCCAACCCAATTCCCAACCCGGGAATCCCATGCCTTGGCTGTGTGAACTCACCTTGGATTGCTCGGCAGATACACAAAAAGGTTCTTGAACTAAGGGTGGTCAACCACGTCCTAACAGGGTTACCACACAAGTCAGGTTTTGACTTCAAGTAATGCACGTATAAGTCATAGCAAACTCGTATAGCACGTAAACAGTCAAAGCATAACATTCACCACTTGTGCGTCTCGGATGGTTGGGCCATTGAGCTTGTGCGAGCCCAACCATCTTGTGCGATTCAATGTCTAAGCCCAACAAATCCCCGGCCCAACATACAAGCAAACAGTCTAACATATACGGCCCAAATAACACATTAACAAACATCTTGTGCGACCCGGTTAACCTTGTACGACCCGGTTAACCTTGTGCGACTGAGTTGGGTTGTGCGATTGATCTTTGGGCTTGGAGGCCCAACATCATCAGTCCATTATCATACACAGCCCAATGGATGATACCACTTGTGCGATCCGGATTGGATTGTACGATTGGTGAATGGGCTGTTCGGCCCAATAGTGTAATAAAAATTCCATAACAGTGTGTGGCCCAACCCCTTGTGCGATCGGCATTAGCTTGTGCGATCCACAGGGTGTTGTGCGATCAGGCATAGGTAAACATAATGTGGTTGTGTTTGTGCGTCCGGCTTGTGCGAATGGACCTCTTGTACGATTGAGAGGCCTTGTGTGACCGGTTCAAACATTCCGATTTTTAAGCAATCGGTTACAATTTCCATTAATCCTTTTGACCAATTTCAATAGTTTCCAATTTTAACAATTATCAATTAACACAATTTCCATAACCCTAAACAAATCATATCGATCAAAACAGGGATTTTTAGCACTAAACCTCATGAACCCTAACATGATTAAACATGAACACCAAACCCAAACATTAACATACATCCGACTTATATCATATCTCAACCGATTACTATGCATTCGGTTCTACTCTAGGTCATGCAATCCAAATCGTATGAGCATTAATAAGCATACATGTGATCCGATTATCAAAAACACTATCTTTCAACAACATAATCAATCATAATAACCATACGGCCGATTAAAATCATTCGGTATACAAACATTAAGAACAAACCGATTAGCATGGACATGAGCAATTTCAATCATATCGTTAATCAATCATGAACACAAACATAAACACACTAACCGATTGGAAGGGAAAACGAATTCAAAGAGAGCTTCGAGATACAAGATGATTGCCGCCGGCTTCTAGAGAGCTAGGGTTCTTGTGTGTGTATAGAGTGTTTTGTAACAAATGAGGTGTACCCTATACTCTAATGTCATTCGTATAAGTGTAGTAGGTCGAATCCCCTTAATAGGTTGTCCCATAGGTCCGTGTAGAAAGAATAAGGCCCAAATGGGCTTGTGCGGTCGGTGAGTCTTGTGCGATCGGTTCATGTAACATTCACATAACATACATACATTTACACAAAGCACGTATCAAATACATCATTCATTAAATCAATCATATAGCTTCACATAAGCACGTAACGTCACACAAAGTAGGTTTGAAATACGAGTTGTCACATTATCCCCAACTTAGAAGAAATTTCGTCCCGAAATTTGGTACGCACTCACTGAGGAAGCTAGGTAGGTTATATCGTTCATTGGTTTTCCTGGGGTGTCACATCCTCCCCCCGTTGATCTGGAATTTCGTCCCGAAATTCCGCAGTAGTAGCTTCAGCCTCAGTAGTGATTGCATTGGTTCCGAATAACTGGGGGTACTTTTCTGTCATCTGATCTTCGCGTTCCCAGGTGTACTCTGGGCCACGACGGGAGTTCCAACGAACTCGAACAAGAGGGATTCTCTTGTTTTTGAGGACCTTAACATCCCGGTCCGTGATTTCAACTGGCTCCTCGACGAACTGCAACCGCTCATCGATAGTGAGTTCCTTAAAAGGAACTATGAGGGTCTCATCTGACAGGCACTTCTTCAGATTTGACACGTGAAAGACATTGTGAACTGCACCGAGTTCAGCTGGTAGGTTTAGCTTGTATGCCACTTTGCCAATCTTCTCTATGATTTTGAATGGTCCGACGTACAGCGGATTTAGTTTGCCCCGTTTTCCAAAACGAACCACACCCTTCCAGGGTGAGACTTTAAGCAAAACCCGGTCCCCGACCTGAAATTCCAAAGGCTTCCTACGCTTGTCCGCGTAGGCTTTCTGACGGTCGCGTGCTGCCGCCATGCGTTGTCGTATCTGTGCAATCTTTTCCGTGGCGTCCACTACAATCTCTGGACCCGTGATCTGACTATCCCCCACCTCTGCTCAACAGAGAGGTGACCGGCATTTACGTCCGTACAATGCCTTGAATGGAGCGGCTTGTATGCTGGTGTGATAGCTGTTATTGTATGAGAATTCCACCAAAGGGAGATGCTTTTCCCAGCCGTTGCCGAAATCAATAACACATGCCCGAAGCATGTCTTCAAGAGTTTGGATCGTTCGCTCAGACTGCCCATCCGTCTGAGGGTGATACGCTGTGCTCATGTCTAATCGTGAGCCAAAAGATTGGTGCATCGCTTGCCATAGCTCTGACGTGAATCGTGCATCCCGATCCGAAATGATGGAGGTGGGCACCCCGTGCCTCGAAACAACTTCTCTAAGGTAAACGTCTGCGAGAGTGGAGAACTTATCCGTTTCCTTTATAGCCAGGAAGTGTGCAGACTTGGTGAGTCGATCCACGATCACCCATATGGTATCATTCCCACGCTGGGATCTGGGTAGGCCTGTAACAAAATCCATGGAAATTTCTTCCCATTCCCACTGCGGTATCTTGGGTTGTTGAAGTAGGCCTGCTGGTTTCTAGTACTCCACTTTGACTTTTGCACATGTCAAACACTTGCCAACGTAAGTCGCTATGTGGGCTTTCATGCTAGGCCACCAATAAGTAGTCCTGATATCGTGGTACATTTTATCCGACCCTGGATGTACCGAGTAGCGAGACTTGTGTGCTTCGTCCATCACAAGCTCTCGTAATCCGCCATAAAGTGGGACCCAAATACACCCTGTTACATAGTAGGCGCCGTCTTCCTTTTGCTCCATTCGTTGCCTTGAGCCGCGTAAGGCTTCAGCCTTGACGTTTTCGGGTTTTATAGCTTCTATCTGAGCAGTTCGTATCTGTGCAGGAAGACTGGACTGAATAGTAAGCTGTAGTGCTCGTACGCGTCTAGGTAGAGTGTCTTTTCGACTGAGGGCATCAGCCACAACATTGGCTTTGCCTGGATGGTACCTGATGGCGCATTCGTAATCGTTAAGTAATTCAACCCATCGTCGTTGACGCATGTTCAATTCCTTCTGCTTGAAGATATGCTCGAGACTCCTGTGACCGGTGTAAATAGTGCACTTGGTACCGTACAGGTAGTGTCGCCATATCTTGAGCGCGAAAACAACAGCTCCCAGCTCTAAATCGTGCGTCGTGTAGTTCCGTTCATGAACCTTGAGTTGGCGCGAAGCGTAAGCAATGACCTTGTCGCGCTGCATTAACACACATCCCAGACCCTGGATGGATGCATCACAATATACCACAAAATCGTCCGTGCCCTCTGGCAATGAGAGGATAGGTGCACTGCAAAGTCTATCCTTTAGGTGCTAAAAAGCAGTTTCCTGGGAATCTCCCCAACGGTACGTGACACCTTTCTGTGTTAGTAGTGTAAGCGGCTGTGCTATCTTCGAAAAGTCTTTGATGAATCGTCTGTAATATCCCGCCAAACCCAAGAATTGGCGTATTTCCGTGGGTGTACGTGGCGCAGGCCAGTTTCTGATCGAATCTACCTTGGATGGATCGACATGGATCCCATCCTTGTTTACTACGTGGCCTAGAAAGTGGACTTCACGAAGCCAGAAGTCACATTTGGAAATCTTGGCGTACAACTGTTCCTTTCGAAGGAGTTCCAAAATAAATCGTAGATGCTGCTCGTGCTCTTCCTGACTCTTGGAGTAGATCAGAATGTCGTCGATGAAAACTATCACGAACTTGTCTAAGTAGGGTTTGCACACCCTGTTCATAAGATCCATAAATACGGCAGGTGCGTTCGTTAACCCGAACGACATGACAAGAAACTCGTAGTGGCCGTAACGAGTTCTGAATGCGGTTTTGGAGACGTCCTCATCCCAGACTCTCAGCTGATGGTATCCTGACCTTAAGTCTATCTTGGAGTAGTAACTCGACCCCTGCAACTGGTCGAATAAGTCGTCTATACGCGGAAGAGGATAACGATTTTTCACCGTCACCTTGTTGAGTTCACGGTAGTCGATGCACATCCTGAATGTGCCATCCTTCTTTTTCACGAAAAGTACTGGAGCTCCCCAAGGCGATGAGCTTGGACGAATAAAGCCCTTTTCCAAGAGCTCTTGTAGCTGCTTTGACAGTTCCTCCAATTCTGATGGAGCTAGACGATACGGTGCGCGAGCTATGGGTGCTGCTCCTGGAGCGAGCTCGATTTGAAATTCGACCTGACGATGAGGAGGTAAACCAGGCAAATCTTCAGGAAACACCTGAGGGAAGTCGCGTACAACTGGAATATCTTCCAATTTCTTCTCCTTCGCTGATGCATCCGTAACGAGTGCCAAGATAGCGGTGTGACCCTTCCGCAAACATTTCTGAGCCTTCAAGAAAGAGATAATGCCAACCACAGCACCACTCTTGTCGCCTTGAACTTCGAGAGGTTCTTGACCAGAACGGGGAATACGAATGATCTTCTCGCTGCATATGATTTTTGCCTGATGTTGGGATAACCAATCCATCCCAATAACGATATTGAAACTACCCAAGACTATGGGAATGAGGTCGGGAGAAAGCCTGACCGGCTAAGACAATACTACAACCCCTGACTACTTGCGTGGCCTCTAGACTCTTACCATTAGCTAGTTCTACTACATGCTTGGTGTTTAGGGGTGTTGGTGTACGTTTTAACAATTTACTGACTTTTAGCGATATATAACTTATATCAGCACCCGAATCAAACAAAACAGTAACATAAATATCGTCGAGGAGAAACTTACCCATAACCACATTGGGATCGTTCATTGCGTCTCCTCGCTCCAGCACGACAGCTTCAACTTTGGCGGGATCCACTTGGATACAACGCTCACTCACTACATGTCCAAGGAATTGGACTTCTCGTAGCCAAAATTCACATTTAGAGAATTTGGCATATAGCTTTTCTTGATGAAGTAGTTTGAGAATACATCGGAGATGCTTCTCATGGTCAGGTTGGCTCTTTGAGTATATGAGAATGTCATCGATGAAGACAATGACAAACTTATCCAAATAAGGTTTGCAAACGCGATTCATGAGATCCATGAATGCGGCAGGTGCATTGGTGAGCCCAAAAGGCATCACTAGGAACTCGAAATGACCATAGCGAGTCCTAAATGCAGTCTTGTGCACATCTTCGTCCTTGACTTTCAATTGATGGTAGCCTGACCTCAGATCAATCTTGGAAAGGTAGATCGCTCCTTGCAACTGATCGAACAAATCGTCGATCCTGGGCAAAGGATATCTATTCTTGATTGTAACTTTATTCAGTTCACGGTAATCGATGCATAGACGCATCGAACCATCTTTCTTTTTGACGAACAGGATTGGCGCTCCCCAAGGAGATGAACTTGATCTAACAAAACCTTTGGCTAGCAGATCATCTAGCTGCGTCCTCAGTTCTTTCATTTCCGTGGGTGCCAATCTATATGGCGCTCTTGCGATAGGCGCTGCTCCTGGAATGATGTCGATACTGAATTCCACTTGCCTGTCTGGTGGTAAACCAGGCAGTTCTTCCAGAAAAACTTCAGGATAGTCAGAGATGACTGGGATGTCTTCAATCTTGGGTTTTTCCTCCCCAATAGTCACCTGTGCCATATAAATGACACATCCTTTCTTCAAACATCTGGATGCCTTTAGCATAGATACTTGTGCAGGCAATCCATGTCGAGTGTCTCCCTGAATGGTAAGTGGTTCTCCAGACGGAGTCTTGATCACCACTTGTTTCTTGTTGCACACAATCTGGGCTTGGTTATGTGATAACCAATCCATACCCAACACTACGTCGAAACCAGCGAGTTTAAAGGGTAATAGGGATAAAGGAAATGAGTGATTCCTAATGGATATAACACATTCATCTAAAACAGTTGAAACTGTTCCCATAGACCCATCAGCTAGTTCTACTTCATATTTCACATTCAAGGCTTTAACAGGTAATTTTAACAACTCGCAGAACTTATCATCCACGAAGGACTTATCTGCTCCAGAATCAAACAATACTCTTGCGAATACATCATTAATAAGGAACGTACCGGTTATAACGTTGTCGTTCTGGATAGCCTCTTTAAAATCCATCTGAAAGACCCTCGCATTGGTCTTTTTCCCTTCTTCAGCCTTCTTCACTATCTTCGGGCAGTTAGTCTTGATGTGCCCTTTCTCATTGCAACTATAACAAGTTGCATCCTTGAGTTTCTTGCACTCAAGAGTCCTATGATCAGAGGACTTGCATATCCCACACGCCTTCGGCTGGGATTTCTTTTCAAACCTGCACCTTCCGAAATGGTGCTTCTGGCAAACCTTGCACAAAGGCTTATCGCCCAACTGTCGGTCATTCTTCTTGTTCTCCGATCCCTTCTTGTGGTCACGATTACCCCGATGCTTCTTGTTAGACCTACGTGAATCATCATCTTCACGTTTCCTCTTCTCACTATCAGCGTTTCTCAATGATCTCTGTCTCACTGCATCAAGTGTGAGAGACGGAGATATATCTGCCACGGACCTGAATGTAGCAGGCCTAGAAGCTTTTACGCTTGCTTTGATTTCCGGGGCCAAACCCCCAATGAAACGCGCGATTCGTTTGGGTTCCGGTGTCACAAGGTACGGAACCAATCTTGACAAAGTGTTGAAACTCGTGAGATAAGCCTGGCAGTCCAGGTTCTTCATGACCAGCGATAGGAAATCAGACTCGATCTTCTGAACCTCGTGCTGAGGGCAGTAATTTTCTTTGATGAGAGCAACAAATTGCTCCCATGTCATGCTATATAAAGCAACCTTCCCTGAGGCTTGAACCAGAGATCTCCACCATGCTAGGGCTTCACCCTTGAACGACTGTGAAACAAACTTCACCACGTCTCTCTTAGCACAACCACTAATGTCCACAACTGTGTCCATTTCGTCTAACCAGGTCATGCAATCCACAACGCCCTTTTCACCATTGAAATCTCGGGGTTTGCAAGAAACGAAATACTTATATGTGCAACCCTTGGCGCGAGATGCATTATCAAACACTTTCTCCTTAGGACGGACACTATTCTCATTGGATGAGTGTCGATCGTCGTCCTTCTTAGGTTTAGACGGGGTCGAGGGTGGTTTGCTGTGAGATTTAGAATGGGTTCTTGGCTTTGAGTGTGGTGTAGATAAGGTCCTGCTCCGAGACTCGCTGTATTCTTCATACTGCCGATCTAAGGCCGTCTTGACAGCGTCGTCTACCAAAGCTTTTAATTCTGCACCCGTTATATGAATTTGGGCGTTATCATTGTTATCCTCCTTCGAATGACTATTAACTTCGTTTGGATCAGCCATTGCAACTTGAATCTGCTACAGAAGATAATAACAAAGTTTTATTTAGGAGTTTATTATGGAATTGTCTTTTATGGCAATTCATTAACCATGGTAACCATAGACCATATCTGGTTAATTTGTTACTCACTTTTATTTAGGATTTGAATATAACTTTATCCTATTTACAAACAATATTGTTAGTGGCACAAAAGCCTAGTCACAAGGACGTTTTATAATATAAGCCGGGATTACAGAGAATCAAGGCACGAAGGTTTGAACCATAGTTCTTTTACCTTTTCTGATAGGGAGTCATAGACTACAACTGTCTTTTGTCTTATATGACAATAAGTGTGGCCCGTGGGCACCACATCACTAATGGATGTTTTAATAAATGATCATCTTTATTGACGATTTAACCCATGATCTACAAATCATTAATTTAGGTTTTGGAATCCCTTGAAGGATTCTTATATAAGAATGACGCGCGTGATTCTAACGAATCACATCTGCCAAGAACGTTAACATGTTTGCAGAGGTTAACAGGAATCTGAATCTTTTAAGTAGCTCTTACCATCTTGGCCGGGTCCTATAATGACACCAGGCTAGGTTTCACCATTAAGATTCTTTATTTAGGCAGATTAATTTAAAAAGGAATGATTTTTAATTTATTTCATGTAATAATGTATATAATAACAAAAATGAAATTTATAACTTAACATTCCATTACATGTAAAAGATTACATACTGCCCTAAACGGGACTTTTAAATAGACAACATACCTACGCAGAGGTTTACAGAGAACAAGTCCACGCAGGGACCAAAACAAGGATACATGTCCGCATAGGGACTAAAAGTTAAGTCCACGCAGGGACTGCTGGTGAGGTGATGAATGGTAAGAGCGTGTAAAGTACCACTCGCACTAGTTAAACCTCGCCTGAAAACTGTCAGGACCTTGATAGGGTGTTCCATGGAAGGATGACCCATCAGAGATCTCGATAGGATGGTTGGGCGATGGGATCCGTATCCTCGTCCATATCCATCGCGTTGTCTTCGAAAAAATGATCTTCTGGTCCTAAAGGGTTATAACCTGTTGGTTCTTGGACATAGTCCGCTGGGTTGAACTGTCCTCGGAAGAAAGGAGAAGGATCGCCATAGGAATGGTGCGAGAAAGAACGCTGGAGGGGTATAAACGAAGGTTGAGGGTTACTGGGCTCGTTTTCTGAGTTTGGTCCAAAAGAGTGACGGTATGAAGGTGTCGAACTGTGTGAGGTAGACCGTCTTGCTGGCTCAAAGAGGTTCCTCCTACGCCTCTGAGGTTCTTCACTACTTGTACTGGAAGGAGCTCGCATGTTCGAAGGTCCGGCCTCGTGATCATTGTGAGTAGTGATCGGCCCTTTGCCTCTTCCTCCTCTTCTAATTGCTGGTGGCATAATTCCTGCTTTCACAGTTTTAAATCAACAATATACAATAAAAGACAAACTGGAATAACAATTCGAATTTGTCCTATGTTCTTGTCTAGACTCGAATATGTGCAATTGTGTCATTGAGATTAAACACAAAAGACTAGTGTTTAATTCACTCAACGTTGGCTCTGATACCAACCTGTCACACCCCGATTTCCACGTGTTTCACCGGTGGGCCCGGTGGGGGATTACAGTGACGTAGTTGGCAACAATATTGTCAAACCACACAATATATAAATGCACAGCGGAAGCATAAAGATAAATATTATTTCAACTATCGAATGTAATATCCAAGTATCACAAATCGTCGAAATATAATCCACAGGGGATCAAAATAAAAATATAAATATTGTTCAACAGATATGGCATCCCAAGCTTGCGAGACTCTAACGATGCTTAAGGAGTGGCCAGCCTATTACGTGTAGATCCTGCATTTAATCTTTTGGGGAAAATACGTCAGTTTATACTGGTAAATACATTCAACCGACACATTTGTAAAATGTTTAATAAAATTGATTTGAATGCACAAGGCACAAACTCTTTATAACTTGGGATAATTTATCAATTAAATCTTGTAAAAGAATTACATGTTCACTATGCGTTCGGTAGCCCGGGTCGTGCCGGGTTTAAGGTTAATTGACACACCACATAGCATAAAACCGTGGCGTGAAAACCCACGGCTATACCTTTATAATTATGGACACATTGTCGGGTGTACGCCTACACCCGCGTGTCAAAGTCGTGGCCATTTCGTAAAATGCTGCCAAGGATATCCGGGACATGGTCATTAAGCTCCCAAAGGCGTAAAGCCAACAAAACCAATTTTTAAACGGGTCACATTGATAATACCCAACTACTAATGAGTTGGGGTCAATTGCCCGACCAAGCGGTATTTTAAATACCGTAACCCAAGCCCGTATAACGGAAAATAAGTTAAAAGTATTTACCTGAGCAAGTAATATCCTCAATCAAATAAATGCAAGTATCTTTTACTGGTATCCTATTCTGGAACGAAGGTTTATAACAACCTATTAGAATCCTAACGGGTCTTTGATGTAGCCTTAGCTTAGACCGGTTGGTTTCAAAGGATAATTACGGCTTAATCGCGTGAAAGGAGAAAACCGGGAATGGAATGTAGTTTGGACCCAACAAGTTTGAAGACTTGTTTTATGTGGGTAATATAACCACATTCTGGATATTGAGGTAAAAACGATAAGGTTTGACCCGTTTCGGCTACCGTGTGTAAACTAGTTACATAAACATAACCGTACGCGTAAAAGGCGTAACGGGTAACCGTAACAGTCCTACATAGGTTTCCTAAGTTAATATGCTCCAAAGAGGTTGTGGTATCAGTAGGATACCTTCCATAATGCCCGTAACGAGTTTAAATCCAATATATGCCCCGTAGGGGTATTTCGGTCATTTTAAAGATTATAAAAGAGGTTTCCGAGTTCTACAGGAAATCTGAGTTTTCCGATCAGTTTATAAAGTCCAAAATACTCTATTTATTATTTAAAATCAGTAGCAACTGGAATCGGGTCAAAATACCTTGTAGAACTCAAGTTATGTTCGAAAAGGGTATATTCGGTATTTACCGAACCGTTGCCATAACCGTAGGTTATGAGCAGGTTAAAAATAATTAAAAATCTTTAAAAATCCCAAAATATTATTTTACATCAGTGTGTAAAAGGTTTGGTGTCGAAATTTGGGTTTAGATAGGCTTTATGCTAATTGCGCCATTTAATTACTAATGTTTTCGTAATTGCGCTATTTAGCATAATTCCTATTCTAGACCTCGGATTGACGTGAAATTTTAGGGACATGCTTACAAATCAGTAACTAAGGTTATTGTCCTTTCACATGTCCAAAATTCTCGTTTTAAAGTGAAAAGGGCGTTATGGTCACCATTTATGCATATAACGGAAATGTGTAAAAGACTCGGACAAACAACGAACCGGTCACAGAGGGTTATACCATCATGTAACCTGGTCCTAAGAGAGTCCTAAGGCATATCTAAATCATACCATAACGGGTCAGAACTGAAGTCAAAGCAAAAGTCAAAGTTTTGCGACTTTCGGCTCCGAACCGGGTCAAAACAGTAAATGGTCGGATCAAACAAGCTTAGACTAGTTAATATACTTATTATCATGTTATATGAGTGTTAAAACAGGTTACACGCCATCTACATTACTGATTATGCATGAAATCGCAATTTAGCATTCTGTTGACTTTTTCTAGGCAAGTTTGACTCGACATTCGGACTAGTTAGAGTGGGAATCAGAGGGTGCCCTTTTAGGGGTTTAATGCCCACATAATTACCAACATATAACTACCTTTGATTCGACAAATCACTGGACCGTTTATGATTTATCATTAAGTCAATCGTTAATTACGACGGATTGACTTTTAAGCAATAACTAAGCAAAAACTTAACTAAGAAGGGTTAAGCACACTTACTGAAGTCCTAAGCACGACCAGAGATGAGAAGAGAGAACACTTGAGCTCCAGAAATGATCAGAAGTGTTGAATGAAGGTGTGGTTACAATGTTGCATCTCATGGCCTTTATATAGTGAAATTTTGAGCTTAGGATCATTACAACTAATGCTACAAGGGTTCCTTGATCATCAACATGTGTCCCTGAGTGCTAGGGGTCGTTTAGGGGGCGCCCATGCTCTCATAATGGCATTCTAAGTCGGTTAAAACAGCAAACAGTGAACCTGTCCGACTTTTCTGCAACTAGGGCCTTGTCACGGCCCGCGTAAAAGATCAGGTAACCTTTACGCGGGTCGCCTGAATCTCAATGTCAGAGCCCGGATCTATACCAGGCCCGCGGCCCGCGTAAGATCCATCAATTCTTTTACGCGGCCCGCCTGAAGCTTAATTTTCAAGATTTTCAAATCTTTTGTAATTATTGTCCTGGCCTTTCGGTTTCGAAGGGGTAACTTTGCGTTTTGGGCCTCGTTTATTTACGATTAAGGGCCTCGGAACCTTTACCCAACTTATTAACCCTTGGTTAATTTATTACTACCCGAAAAGTCATAACTTTCGATGTTTGACGCTTTTAACCCCTCTCATACGAATTCGATCATAACTTGCTCGTTTTAAAACGGAACTTCGCGAAATTTATATCGTACATTCTAGTGAGCGTAATTTACTGTTACAAAGTCTCGGGTTTGTCAAAGGGTCACTCAGAGGTATAAATTAAACATGTTGACACATTTAACCCCTGTAGTTTGTAATCTCTCACTTTCTTCCACATTTCGCTCCGTACGATCCATGATTCATTCGTTTGAAGGTACGAACATCTTTTAGGGTTACTGTACAGTATAATTATCCCTTGTTGACATTTTTAACCCTCGAATTTACATACTTTCAATGTTTGTCAACTTTAGTCCTTTTATTTAGTATTTAATACCACATGTAAACCTAAGACACGTGTCAATACATTATTGGACACAAAATTTCGAGGTGTTACAAGTATGATGGTTGGTCTTTTGATATCATCCCTAACATACGCCCCTCGCAACTCTCTTGGACAATTTTTCCACTCGATATGTGTACAATCGATGCTACCGAGCATCCCTGGAAGATGCTATCTAGCCTCATGTACGGCGTAAATACGTGAGATGTCGTGTCTCGTCAGTTTACGTAAAAACTCTTTACCATACAACATAATGACCGCGAAAATTGCAGACATTCACGGGAAGTTCTAGACGCCATAGCTAGGTATTCATCAAATTGATCGTGAGGGTTACCTATCGCTAGTTGGCGAATGGCGGACGTGTTTTTTTGTATCGCCGTGAAACTTAGTTTGCCCCTCGCATCGTAACCTTCTTGAAACCATTCCTCGCTTTCTTCGATGTCTCCAACAATCTTTAAAAATAATTCTTTTGGTAAACAAAACCGATCTCTAAACATTTCGGCATTGTAGAGCGGATTCTCCATAAAATAATCGTTCATTAACACTTCGTTGGCATGTATACAATCACGATCTACCATCTTCTTCTTTGGGCAGGATGAACTAGATTCAAGTTCATTATACAACGACACAAAATATTTAAGCGTCTCATTGTCGGAAGACGACTGGGTATCGCCATCGCTGTCCATCAGAAACGTCGAATCCGTAGGAAACTCCATTTGAGAAAGACGTAGATTGTGTGAAATGTGTTTGTGTTTTGGTGTGGGTGAAATGGTTAAAAATGGAGAAGTATATATAAAAGGTTTAAAGGTTTTTTTTATTAAAGTTACCGTTAAAAAACGGTCAAAAAGGAGCCAACGTTCAAAATTTCCAAATGTTCAACGTGTGATATGTTCCATGCGTTTATAATTCCACGTGTGGTGGTGGCTGCAGTGTGCAAGTCTTGGCCACGCGTGATGGATACTCCATCACGGACCACCCCCAGTCCCCTTATGACTAAGAATAAAGAGCATTTATGGGACATTTAGCACTCCTTCCGGTTTATGGTTAGCTATTACTATGTAGGGAATAAGTTTCCATAAACAACATATATAGTATTCTCAACTTTTACCTAAAATGATCATATTCATATTAATCAAGCAAACTATATGGTCCCCAAGGGATATAGCGTGATGGGAGGATGACTCCCTCTATTCATGATGTGGAGGGTTCAAATCCTACTAGGTGCAAATATATAAGTATTTAGGAATAAGTTAGTTTTTTGTTATAAGAATCAAGCAAACTATATGAATTAACATATTGAACATGTCATATATTATTACTAATTAATCAAATCAAATGAGCTAATGTTAAACATGCAAAAAGTAGCATGTTTATAGTAATAACGTAAGCTAAAGTGTCACACCCCGACCGCGTAAAACAACAAACCGCGGCGGAAACGTTGGGGAGTGTAGCAACAGAATTATTGTTTCACAACCATGGTAATTAAAGTTTTGTTTTATTTATAAACAAAAGGATTACATTGTCTTAAAGCAGGAGAAACAAAGAGTACATAACAAAGTTAAATTATTCTAGCTTCATTTTATGTCACTAAGGCACAGGTCCGCCTAAGTGTATCTTGATCATTCCTATGCAACAGCTCCTGAAAACACATGTGAAAATAGGTACGTCAGCATAAAAATGCCTGTGAGATACATAGGTTTTATTAAAATAGGATTCATGACTTATAATTGAAAGAATTGTTTAATAAAAGTTAGTAATGAATCTTGTTAAGTGTTTTTCTTTTGTAAATCATACGAAATTTGATAAGAAATCAGATGATATAAAAGAAGGTGTATGGTTAAATAAAGGACCAAGTAAAATGAGTTGTATAAAATAAACTGTTTGTAAAACAATGTCTTGTGAAGATATGTTGTTTGTGTAAAATGTAATATGTCTAAATTGAAATGGTTTAAATAACGCTACGATATGTAATATCATAAAAGCACTTATATATAGGAAGTACCAGTGGCATATCCACCATGCTTTTACCATATTACACATGCCTCGTTATTTAAATCACTTACCCAAATAAACCACCAAAATGTCTTGTTTAAACCAATGTCAAAAATGTTTATGTGCAATCAATGTCTATTGTCAAAATGTAAATCATGTAATATGTAACCAAATGTCATGTATGGCAAGTGAAATGTATCAACTAAACCACAGGTAAAATGCACAAAACAAGGTATTGAAATAAATCATAGTTTAAATCAAAGTTATGTTTTGTAAAATAACTGCATGCTCTACTGATACAAACATCTATGCGGTATTGTTAAAATGCATACATTCAAGCCTTGCGACTGTGGCGATAAACCCTTAAACAAATTAAAGGTTTATCTAAATTATGTATATTGGATTCAGTCATTCCTTCCACCCAAACAAACCTAGGATTTCAGGAACGGGAGTTGTCAATTCCTATGGTACCATTACTTACTACCAAGCAGCATGGCCAATGTTAATGAATGTATTTTTGTCCCATTTAAACAAACCAAATGTCATACCAAATGTAAGCATGTTATGTGAAAACAATGTACTAAGTATGGACAAAGAACATACCTAGCATGAATATGATGTAAAACAATGTACTAAGTATGCAATAAATGAACATACATAGCATGAATGTGTTGTAAAACAATGTACTAAGTATGCAATAAATGAACATACATAGCATGAAATATGATGTAAAACAATGTACTAAGTATGAACATACCTAGCATGAATGTGTTGTAAAACAATGTACTAAGTATTCAATAAATGAACGTACATAGCATGAAATATGTTGTAAAACAATGTACTAAGCATGCACTAAATGAACATACATAGCAAAAACACAAATGAAATCATGTACTATATGTGTGCTAATGAACATAGCAAGTATATGTTATGAAAGCATGAAAAGCACGAAAGTAACAAGTAGGCACATGTGTTTCACCCCAAAATGTTTAAAAAAAACAGTAAAAGAGGGGACTATGTACTCACTTGAGATTGCTCAATAGTCTTTGGATAACAACCAAGCAATGCTAGATAGATCACGGAATCAAACGGCAACTAATATAGGTAACTATGTTAATAAACGGACCTAAATTGGAGGATCGGATAAAATGAGGTTTCGTAAACCAAATGAGTATAGGAACTCATGTAATATGGTTTAACAAATCCTACATTATAAAACGGAACTTATCCTAAGTGCTTACGACCCATTACGACCCGTTTAGGTAGCTTACGCTACTTTAATGCGTCGTTCGCGTAAAACGCGTCCGGACCGCTTAACTAGTCCTATGACAAGTATTATATGCCTTAACATGTTTAATAATGTTGCCTAATCAGTTTAGATGTCAAAATTTATGTTACATATGCTTAAAATGAAATTGGGCGTAAAAAGGGCATTTTGGTCATTTTTCATAAGGCATATAATTAACTATCATACAACTAAGTAGACTAAGTGACCATAAGGTATAACCTCGGAAGGTTATTCCCTATACAACTATGGTCACAAAATGTGTTTGATCGGATCCTAATGATCGACCAAACGGGTCGGGTTCGAAAGTCTAAGCGGTTGTTTAGACCGCTTATCTTACGACCCTATATAAGCACTAAACTAAAAGTGACGAGTTAAACATGTTAAAACATATTTAACGAAGTTAGAAAATAAGTTTGATATCAAAACAAAGGGTTTTGATACCCAAGAATAGTTTGGTTGCAAAATTACGCAAGAATACGCATTTTGACCGAAACTATGACTCGTCACTACGCCGAAATAACGTGGTAATCATTATGTATAGTCACAAAGGACTATGACCATCGTGATTACGCTCACGTTGCGAAGTTCAAACGAACTTCATGTTGACCATTGACTGGTCAAAGAATAAAGTCAAACACTGTTTGACTTTTACGCTTAAAAACGCATAAAAGAGCGAAAGAAGCTTACAAGAGATCCAACCGATGAAGATTTGATCCAAAATTTCTCAGGTATGAAGGTTTTGAGCTTCAACTTAGAGAAATCAGATCAAAGTGTGAGCTTGGAATGAAAACATGGGGGTTTATATAGTTTTCGGGCCACCGTTAGGATCGTTCATCGATAAACGAGCTTCGATCTTGGCCTTACAAGTGTGCCCATAGTTTTGTAATACCATGGGTGCCCCAAAACAAGCCCCTATATTGGTTAAAACCATGTGCAAACAAGGGAAACAGCTGGATCAAGCTGGAAAAAAGTTTCTGCTGATCTGATGCTCTGTCGCGCCCCGCGTACGAGGGAGACAGAGCCTACGCGGCCCGCGACCGCTGGGGAACTCAACAACAGTTTTAAAATTTGCAACTTTGGTCCCTGCATGTGTTTAAGCCCATTTTCGCCACATTTAAGGCCCGTTAAGCCATTTTCAAGGCTCTACAATGATGCCTAAGCATAGGGGATATGAAACATGCTTGAATATGTGTCGGATGTTGTAAGTCCCGTAAAACGGATCTTTCAATGATATCAAACCTAATCTTGTGAGAGTGCGGAATCCAATCACAAAATGATTCAAGATAAACCGAAAACGAGAAATAACAAGAACACCAAAATCACTTTTAACTCACACACGTTTCGATTACTTGAACAAGCAAAAACGTCTGGTATGAGTACACCACTACAAATCGCCTCCCCTTCTCTGATTCTATAGAATTGTGTAACTAGGAGGTTCCAAGAGGTTCAAACCCTAAAACAAGTTAATAACTTGTTTATATACTAACTCAAGCCCACTTCCCTACATGGGCTCCCCTTGGGCCTGCTTGGCCCACATGGCCTAAAGCTTGGCCCAAGTTACCTATAAAGGTCCACAACCTAATATAAACTAACCCGGTAAGGCCCAATTCGTAACCATAGCTCGTTGTGTTAATTTGATGCGTCAGTCTCACACTTTAGGGCCTAACAATCTTCCCCTAGACTGATGCCATGAAATTGTCTTCATAGCATGAATTCAGCAACGTCTTCAACGTAGTCTATGGTTGTAACTATGCTGCAGATATTGTGGAAGTTCTTGACTTCTGAACTCTCAGCACTGGGTCTCTTTCTTCAGCTTTTGTGGTTAGCTTCATATCAGGATCTCGATCAGCTTTGCTTGAAAATCTTGTTAAAAAGAATGTGAGAGGAGGATTCTCAGCAGCTCTTTTCTTCTTCAATCTTTGTCTTTCAAGCAGGTTCACGGTACTTCTTCAAATGTACTTGCACTGTCAGGCGGCGTCTCGTATCCGGTTCTTCTGACTCAGGTACATCTTGTTGTTGTGATGCTTCATGCTTCTTCAGCAACTAATAGCATCTCAATCTTCATCAACCCATGTTCTTGATTGAAATCAAGTTCTGCAAATGCTCACAAACTCATAAGTAAACGTTTCTTATGCAATAGGGAGAGTACCATGTGAACACTAGGTACATCTATGTATTTGTACTCGGATTTCACAATTTAAATTCTTTCAACTTTTGATGATCAGTCAAATCTTCAAGAACGGTTTCATTTTTATTTTAAGAAAAACAAATAAACACTCTATTTTTTTGGATTTTTGGTATTATAGAAAAGCAAGACACTATTTTTGTATTTTTGTAAATTTCTATTTTTTTATTTTTTAATATTAAGAACTAGAAACAAATAAGAACTCAAAATATAAACAACTACCATAATATAATATACAATTACAATTGCAATGGGATCAAAATTCGTTCTCAGGCAGACCAAGGAACACTTTTCAGTACGAGCCTAATCAAACTGGTCTATGCGATTGCCAATATATTTGTCCACTTAAACTTTAACGCTCAACTTTCAATTTTTCAACTTCATGATATGCTTAAGGTAATGTTATACTATTATACCCGTGTGTCCCATTCCAAGGCATACCCCCGCGATCAAGGTAAGCACAACGATTCATCGTAGCAGGTGAGTATATTGATGTCATCCTTTTTGATTTACAACGTTAGACCATTGGTGACAGGTCAGTACTTTCGTACAGCAGAGCGACCAATGATTGTGTCCAACGAGGGCGAGGCAAATACCTTTTTGGTACGAATTTGGCTCTTTGAGCATTGGGAATTTTCTCTTTTTGAGATTTTATTCCTTAGGTTTTTTGTCCTCTTTGTCCTCTCAATCGATGAGTACACACCACTCCCACTCACCGCTTAGCCTCCCTGATTTGATGGCGGCAGTGTTCCCTCTCGGGGACTTCACTCCCCGCTCCCCTCCCCGAAAAATGCCCCGCTCACCCTTATGATATGCCACTAAAAAGTAAACGTCCTGGTGACGTATCCATGACGTAGATGATATGGTGAATTGGTGATGAAAATTTTAATAACTAGTTATTTAATTTATTACCAGAAAAAAAAAACAACCAAAAAGTGTATGGTTTTTAAAATGAAAATGAAGCTTTAGAATGCTATCAAATTTTGTAAATAGAATTTTATCAATATTTTAACAGAAAATCTTATTATTTGATAACATTTATATAGTACTTATGTAAAATGTTACATTTTATATAGAATTTCAACTTAAATATATATAAACATATAATTCTATACTCTTTTATATAGATTTTCTTTAAGACTGCTTGAATGTACGTGTATTAATATTGAATTAAAGTAAAATCATAATCAACTTGTTAATTCTCCTATGTAAAAATTAAAAACTTGTTGTGAAACTAGTCTGATAGCAACCAATAGAAGAGAAAGAAAAGAATAATAGAGGAAGAAATGATTTAATATTTCATTGATTGATGTATGTTTTCAATGAGATATAATAGGGATATATATATAGGAGTACAAAATTTAGAGAGAAAGCTAATCTATTTTTGGTGTTGATAACAATAATAATAATATATGTTTATAACACTCCCCCTTGGTTATCAACTTTATACGCTTGGAGATGTTGCCTCATTAAAAACCTTGCCAGGAAAACCCAGTGGGATAAAACCTCAGCTAAAGGAAAAAGAGTGCAACGCATATTGTCTCCCTCTAATACTTCTGGATGAGGTATGTTGGCTCATTAAAAACCTTACTAAGAAAACCGAAATAGGACAAAACTTAGTCAAGGGAAAAAGAGTGCAACTTGGGTAAGTCTCCCCCCTCATTTTAACATGTATCATTTAAGTGACGTGTGTCCATCTTCCTTGAAAGTCGAACAAAGCTTTTGTAGCCAATGATTTGTTGCCTGATTTCTTTAATGTGCAATCCTTTATGTTGAGCAATGTTGTATAATCTTCTAACGAGACTTTAGGTGCCTCCTTCCAAAAAATATCATATATCCACGACTATGTTTTGTTACATTCCTGCATCTACAAGACTAACCAAACTTGTTTTGATGGGTTAGTAAAATATAATCAAACATCGTTTATACCTGAAATATTTCTTTGAACTCATTTCAATTTCTCTTCGCTTGACAAAGGTTATATCAAGACAATAAGCTCAAGTGAAAGATATTATAACCATACATAGCTAGCAAAATATATTAGTGCACTTATGCATTCAACGATCGTACTTCTAAAATGATAATCTCTACTTTGGTAGGATATGATAATATGCATTTCTTATTACAAATGACTTAACAACCTTTAACATACCTTAAGGTTCAACTATGTTCATACTAAAATCTCCAAACATCATCTTCTAGATGTACTTGAGGGATTGGTAAAATATAATTACATAGATACTTAAACTGCAGTTTGAGTAATAATTAGACCGTGCCAAGGTCATTCAAAACTTCTCCCTCTAAAAGCTCGATAATTTTTCTCGATGATGCCTGGACATCATTACTGTAAATTGCGATTATAGTGAACTTTTAAAAGTAGAATGTTGATAGAACATGGTTACTTGAATCAAACTTATGTCCCTCTTTATCCGAATATCTTGGGTTCCTTTTTCTTCACAGAAAGAGATAAACGTTTGATTTTTGAATTCAGACCCGTTATCACTTCTGATCAACTTAACCTTCAGTTTGATGACATTTTCGATCATAGGAATGAAAGTCTTTAGGATGAGATTGGTTTCGCTTTTAGCTTCAAGAAAATAAACCCATGAAAACCGAGAAAAGTCATCTATAATCACCAACCAATAAGAACTTTTAGCCAAACTTTTAACACTAATAGGACCAAAAAGATCCATGTGCAACAATTGCAATGGAGAAGTGATCGTATTCATTGCTTTAGACTTGTGTGGCTTTTTGTGATGTTTGCCTTGGGCGCATGCAATACATTTTTCTGAAAAAGGAAATTCTTTGATAGGTAAACCTCTTACCAAATTTAATTTAGAAAGTTTATTCGTATTTTTGAAGTTTACATGCCCCATTCTCCTATGCCAAAGCAGTGATTCCAATTCTGATGCTTTAGAGATTAAGTAAGTCATCTATTCAGCAGATTTGGCGTTTTGAATATTAAGAACATAAATATTGTTTTGACGAGGTGTTGTAAGCATAATCATCTCGGGAGGAGCTGAGTAAACAGGTTTGAGAAATATGCATTCTACATGGTTGAAGATCACAGATATTCCTTTGTCACAAACTTATGATACACTCATAAGATTGTAGCACAATTCTGGTACATAATTAACATCTTCCAAAGTTATAGCATTCGAGACAACATCTCCAAGTCCAACTATTTCCCCTCCTTTCTCATCACCTGCGAAAGAGACGAAATCACCGTCTATGAATCTGAAGTTCTTAAGAAGCCCCTTCAAACCCGTCATGTGCCTAGAGCATCCGCTATCAACATGCTAAATGTACCCATTTGCATCCGAAGCCACTTGTGAATTTTATTCTGTTATATAAAAACAAACAAAGAATATATATACAAGTTACTTAGTTTTCAGAACCCAAACTTATTTAACTTTTAATTTATCATGATTTTCTATGAGAATATCTTCTTTTCTTTTCTAAAAACAAGTTGTTTTAACGAAATTTTTGACTAATTTCTTATAGTTATCAAATTGTTCAGTGATATTGTTAGCAAAATTTTGATCTGGTTTAGAACATTTCTTGCTTTTGCAATGTTTCGCAGTGTGTCCTAAATGACCACAACGAAAACATTTGATGCAACGAGTCTTTTTCCTCTTGGAGGTTGATGCATTGGAAGATAATATATGTGATGAGAGTCTTGAACTGCATGATATGTTGTCCAATGATGCAGTTGAGCTTGAACTTCTGATTTTCTTCATTTTCTTGTCAAGACGACTCTCATCTTCTGTGCAATTTTCATCATCCTTATTGTCTGTTGAAGCATCTGATCCTTGATCTTCACTTGAGCTTCCTTCGCCACTTCCGGAAGTTGTTGTGGTTGAGTCTTCACTGCTACTTTCTTCGTTTGACTCCTTGTCCCATGAACACGGGCTGTGGTTAACTCCCAGGCTAACGTACCGGCGATGTGAAAGGGTTACTGCTGCTTTCTTTGTTTGACTCCTTGTCCCAGATTTTGTGCCATCAATTGCTATCCCTAATTCATCATTAGAAAGTTGCATCGAGATGTTTAATTTTCCAGGCTAACGTACCGGCGATGTGAAAGGGTAAAATTATCATGGCAATTTGTGGGGAATGGTTTTAACTAGTGCATTTATTAGCTTTAGCCACATAAAAAACATTTTACCATGACCATTTCAAACTTTTACCCACACATAACCTAAAACAAATACCATGATTGTTCGTAACATTTGGCCACACTAATGTCACAAAACGTGTGAGTAAAGGTTTAGAAGAGATTGTAACATCTGGTTTCATGAATAAAAATTCAAAACAATACCATGACTATCGGTAACATTTGGCCACATGAATCTAATAAAGTGTGACAGTAGACAACTAGTAGTCATATGTTTATTATTTTCCAATCACAATCACTATTGAAATCTTTTAGGCACATATAAAACTTTAGCCGTGACCACAAAATACTTAATAGTTATTAATTTGTTTTCTTTGGTCACACAAACTCGTAAGTGGCCATATGTATTAGCTTTTAGCCGCATCATTAAAAACTTATTGTGGAAGTTAGTAACATTTGGTCACACCTTTTAACTGTGGCTAGTAATTGTTACATCTTTTTATTAAAATTGTGGCTAAAGGTTTCGAAAGATGTGTTTTGGTCACATAAATAAAAAAATCAAACAAATACTATGGCGGAAGGTCACAATTGGACACTCTTTTCTAGTTGTAGCTTTTAAATGTCACATATTTTTATAAAATTTATCTAAACGTAACTAATTGTTGTAAAATGGTCACATTAATAATTAAATGTGTGGCTAAAAGTGTTTTAAAATCCTTAAAATGACCTTTAGCGACACATTTTGTCGAATGTGTGGCAAGGCAGTTTTGGTAAAACTATAGTTGTAGCCCCATTTTGACGTAATGCGTAATTGTACTCCATGTTGATTGATATTTTATCTATTTCGTTATTGGAAGCGGCCATACCAAATAATGCATGCTAAAACCAAAGATCTTGTCTGTTGGCCACGCCACGTAGTTGGACAAACTTTCCATTCCCATTTCATACAATCTATGTTATCGATCGTCCTGGGAAAACCATATCTATTAGCATGAATCTCCAAAATTTGTTGTATGTCACTAAAAGTAGGTTTTCTCAAATCTCTTTTTACATAGAGTTCAAAAACATACTCACAAAAATATCGAAGAGTTTCCCTCACCACTTGTTCTGACATTTTTAAATAGTCATCCATTATGTCAGAACTAGGGCCGAAAAAAATCATATTTAATTTCTAAATGGTTTGCTATTCTTAGATATAAACATTGCCTAAAACTCTTATGGTCAAGGTTGGGTTGGGTGAAAAATAATCACTTACCAATAATTCATGTGCGGCAAGTTGATTGGGTATTATATATTTCCTCTTTTTGGGTTGTGAACTCCCGACATCTTAAACGATACACTGTACGACTTTCTGAACCGATGATATTATTAGTCCAGCTCCTTAGTCATATGAAGATGATATATAAAACAAATTCAGCGAATAAAGATGATGTGCGTTGGTGTGTATATATTTTAGATATTTATTTTAAGCCCTTTTTACACTTTTTAGCCAAATTTTAAATTTATAAAACGCGATATTTACTAACACTAAACACACATATGGGCAAGTGCACCCATCGTGGACGTAGTATAGTGTTGGTAAGATACCGAGGTCGTCCAAGGACACAAGAGCTTTTAGTACCGGTTTATCCTCAACGTCTAATCAAACCAAAATGTTAGAAAAAGATTTTTAAACTAAGAAAATAAAACTAACTAAATGCTGAAAAATAAAATAAAAATAAAAACAGATAGACAAGACGAATCACTTGGATCCGACTCGTGTGTTAGTATAACCTTTGATTATTTTCGCACTTTTGCACTTGTTTAAGAGATTATCTTAGTTATCGTAGTAGGCCCCTCTTTTGAAGGCGACGTTACCCTCAACCCCAGTAGTTTGAGTCAGCAAGGATACAATCCTAAAGGGTCGGATTATTGAAAGATAATTAATTAAGTTATTAATGCAAATTATGGTAGGCCCCTCTTTTGGAGGTGACGTTACCCTCGACTAAGTAGTCTGAGTCAGCAGGGATACAGTCCTAAATAGCCGGGTTATAGTATTAATAGTAGTTAACTTATGAGGGGATCAAAGAGTTTGGACCCCCGCCATCCAATACCTTTGGGTATTGAAGGAGGTCCTACTAAATTTGACCCAGGTCCCTTGCAGGACCTCTAAATGCTGAACAAGGGCAAGACCCTTACCAAACCGTTCCCTTAACCCCCGACCAGGTAGCCAACATACCTCCATATAGACCGTGGAGATATGAATGGTGAAAATCTTTTATTTTATATAGACAGTAAAATAATGCCAAGACACCACGGACAAACGATAAGGAAGAATCACCTTCAACATAAGCAACTAGTTATTAAAGTCATTAATACAAAACCAATTAAGAAGTGCTAAAGATTAAAAATAAAAAGTATTATACTAAACACTTGTCTTCACCAAGTGATGTAAGAGACTTAGGCAAACATGGTCTTGATTGTCAAGAACTCTTACGATCAATCTTGGATCCTGAGACGACTCACACACTCTATGATGGACAATGGATGATGGCGGTGGATGATGGTGTTGTGATGGTGGTGGGTGATGGATGAAGTGTGAGAGAGGTGGTGTGCCAAGGGATGAGTTGCAATGAATCCAAGCACTCCTATTTATAGGCTAAACAGAGGCCTGGGCACGGCCCCGTGTCCGCTGGGCACGGCCCCGTGTCCGCTGGGCACGGCCCCGTGCCTGTCTGACACTATCTCTCCTCATTAATTGTAATTCGCAATTACAATTAATGCGCCTGCAGTACTTTGGGCACGCCCCCGTGTTCACCGGGCATGGCCCCGTGGTGAGCAATAGAAGCTTCTACAGGTTTGTCTTTTCTGCTGCTTCTTGGGCACGGCCCCGTGCTCGCTGAGCACGGGGCGTGTTCAGCCTTCTGTCTTCCTTGTTTTGCTTGGGAGGATGCTGTCGAGGGGTCGGGCAGTCCACTTTTGTTCCTTTTCTTGTATTTATGTTAGATTTAGCTGTCTTTTTGCTTCTTTTGTTAATTTGAGCTCATTTAATCCTGAAAATACAAAAGGAAGACAAAAACACACTTTTTCCAACATTAGTACTTAAAAAGGGTTAGTTTTATGCCTCACTTGATGTAATTTATATGTTGCATTTTACACACATCAAATATCCCCACACTTGAATTTTTGCTTGTCCTCAAGCAAAACTCTTTAATATGTGGCTTACACTCCCAAATAGAATGGGTAGAAGAGAAGGTTTTGGGCTTGTCATAGAGTGTCGGGATTTTCCTAGATTGTTTAGGTTTTATTTTTACTTATTTACAATCCTATTCGTCATGATTTATTAAAAAGTTTTCATAAGGTAAATTATTTATTAAGGCACAACATACCTTTCTAAAATTCCATTTATATACAAGTTCGCATACCTCACGGGAGAAATCACTCACACTCGGCCGAAGGTGTATTTTTAGTGAATCACTCGAGAGCGGCATGGAACTTATTCCTACCATAAGCTTGCCAACCAATCAATCCTCCTCCTTTTTAACTTTGTACCTTTGTAAATATCAAGAGGACTTTTCGGGTGAAGGGTTAGGCTTGGGCTAAAGGTGGGTGGTTGGGTTAGTGGTTAGTAGAAAAGGGCGAAAGTCGTAAAAAGCGTCGGTTTTCGTAAAACATTTTGTTTTTGTGACTTTTTATTTTCAATGAAGTATTTATTCAAACAAGCTTTTGTTTGAGGAGCTTTGTTTGTTTATTTCTAACTTCATTGTAATTTTTTTTGTTACACGAAGACCGAGCTTGTTACTAAAATAAAAGGTAAAAATAAAAAGGGTTTTTGGTGGGTAAAAAGGGTTTTGGGTTAAGAAATGAAAAGGTTTAGGCTCAAAGGGGCTAACTAGGGGGAATTTTTGGGTAGGTGAAAAGAAAAATAAAAATAATGGTGTTGAAAGAAAAAGGGTTAGTCCTAATGCCTCCATCATTTACTTACTTGGTTTAAGTTGGTAAGGACCGGGAATGAATTGTTGTGGCAAGTTCTAGAGTCGTAAGAACCAAGCGGCTATTCACACAAGAAACGAAAAATGAGCATTTAGCGTAAAGATGTATATTTGTATGCTCAATAAAGGTTCAAAACTCACTTTTGTGGGAATGGGTTTTTATGTGATCGAGTATATATAATCGAATTTTAACTAAGCTTGTCATGTCGTTTCATAATTTTCTTATGTTGGTTCTTTTTATCACGACGCCGCTATCGGTTGTAAATTTACAAAAATATAACCTTGTTAGTCTTAGAATTCCCAACTTAAACTTAGACAAGTAAAAAAAATGAAAATTTTTGAAAAAATTTTGGGGTGATTAGCGGTTCCAATAGAGTTTTGTGTAAGGCTTGTTATTAGGACTTGCAAAATTCAAGGTTTTAGCATCCCACCCACACTTAAATTACACATTGTCCTCAATGTGTCCCAAAAATAAATTTTTAGGTTGATTGAATGTGCAAAATGGTGTTAAAAGCAAAATTTTTATGTTACTGGCAGTCTGGACACGACCCCGTGTTCAGGTGCCAGTAACAATAATTAAAGAAAAGAAACAGAAGCCTGGACACGGGGGCGTGTTCGGTGAACATGGCCCGTGTCCAGTTACCTGAACTGGGCATTTGTCTGCAGGATGTTCAGCATGGGGCCGTGTTGGCTAGGCACGGCCCGTGCTGAACTTACTGTAATGGAGAAATTGTTGTCGGATGCCCTGTTTTCGTGCATGGGGTTATGTTTCTCGTTTCTCTTGTCATCCCTGACCACCATGAGTGTGTTTTATTTATTTCAACATCATTCAAACCTTAAAACCATCATTTCATTAAATCCATAGAGAATTACATAGTCCTAAAATACTAGTAGTTAGATAAGTAAGCACAAGAAGTTTTTAACCCAAGGAGCCCCTAGCCTACAAGTTATTTGAATTAGCAAAATTTCGGAGAAGATAATAGTCTCGGTTGAATGTGGCTTTATAGAACTCCTTCCTCCGGTTATGGACCCCTCATATGTCGGCGAGCCATTCCTCTATCTCCCTTGGGAGGAGAAAGGAGGGCTTATTGGCATTGGTTTGAGGAGGTGTGACTTCCACCGGGACTTCTTGTAGATCTCCAAGGGGATGTTCTGCTGGAATAGCATCCCATCCGGTAGGGTTATTGACTCCGAGTGCTAGGTTCCAATCATCTTGAGGGAGGATGGGTTCCATGGGAGGTGTTACAAGAATATTTAACCTCTGGTGCAAGAGGTTAATTTCTTGAAAACTATTTTCCAGCCCTACCGTAAGATAATTTATACGGTCTATTAGGACCTCCTCTACCAAAGTCATCTCATCGATTGCTTCCCGTAGCGCCATGACGTAGTGTACAAGGGTAGCTTCAATGGAAGGCCTTCTTCCACTTCAACTGTTTCTTGAATGCACTGACGATGTTTCACTGTTTTCACTTGACATTCTGTGAAAATAAACCGAAAACAGCTTATTTAATGAAACAGTATCTTGGACACGGCCCCGTGCTCAATGAGCACGGCCCCGTGTTCACCTTTCTGCAGAATTTTGAAACAAGGAATCTTGGAGTTTTAAGTTATTTTTTCTAACTTGTGGAGCCTTTTTGATCACTAGTAACTTAAAACAATGTTATACAACTTATTTTTAACAAGATTCCTTGAACAAAACTCAATATTTCTTGCCATAAAGCTTGAATTCTCAAACTTTAATGGAGGTTTTTGGAGAAAGATGAAGAAGAGGAAATGGATAAAAGAGGAAAGGACAAGAGGGTTGTTGGAAACTTCTTTTAGAACATACCTAGGATAGTTGAGAGAAGATTCCTTCAAATCTCTGTCCCTAGATGGTCCAAATGTGCAGAATTCTTGGCTTCAGTTATAGAAAACGACAGCGTGCTGGACACGGCCCCGTGTCGGCTAGACACGGCCCCGTGTGCAGATAGAATCCTGACACAGTTTGTCCGTATTCTGACGTAAAAGTTAGAAGGGAATCTTTTGGTGGACACGGGGCGTGTTGGCTGGACACGGCCCCGTGTCGAGGGGCTGATTATGAAGTTCGTCTATTTCTAAGGAATCTATTCGGATCGGGCGGTTCCTTACTGGATGGAACAACCCCAAAGTGCCTAAGATACCTTAATTGCCCTAGACTAAGACGAGAACGCAAGAGGTTGTCGGTGAGGGTAATTCCTATTTTTATTTTAGGTGGACAAGTCCAACCCTTTTCCGGGCTCTCGTTAAAGAAGGTATATGCCGAATCGCTCAGGTCTATGTATGCATCGAACGAAGTCGATGGAGAGTCCTTCACGGCACAATCGGCACAGGGACGACTATCGTCCATGTCTTTGCTAGGTATGAAGGTAGGATTGGAAACAACGAGGTTGTTTTCATGCGACCCCAACGTTTCTTCTTGGTCATCATCTTGGGATGGATCAATGAAATCCTTCCTAAGCTCTTTTAACCAATTTAGGACTAGATTTTCTAGTTGAAATAACTCGTCAAGGAGCATTTCTCCTAGAATATCTGGTTGGGCGCATTCGAGGGAGAGATAGTGATTATTTTTACTTTCGCCCCTCTTAAGGTTATAGGGAGACGGTGGGTCTATATAGTGGGGCTTATAATTTAGAAAGTAACATTCTAATTCTTTATGTTTGCCTCCACATAATTGACACCACGTACCATAAGAGTGCCGAAAGTAAAAAGAATTACCATCACTCATGTTTGTGTTAGAAATTACCAACCGCCGGGATCTAACGGTTCTGTTTTCAGTAACTGAATCTTGGGCACGGGGGCGTGTTGAGTGAGCACGGCCCCGTGTTCAGCTTACTGTCTGACTTAAAACAAGATTGCCAGTTCCAATGATTGAGCACATGGGCGTCTTCAGCAGGCACGGCCCGTGCTGAGCTCTGCAGAAGCTGAAAAACTTAGAAAATCCTAAAAAAATTAAAAGAAAATAAGAAAAAATGATTAGGCCGTTGATTCCTAACTTTCTAAAAATCCTTGTGTCCCCGGCAACGGCGCCAAAAACTTGATGTGCATTGGTGTGTATATATTTTAGATATTTATTTAAAGCCCTTTTAACACTTTTTAGCCAAGTTTTAGATTTATAAAACACGATATTTACTAACACTAAACACACATATGGGCAAGTGCACCCATCGTGGACGTAGTATAGTGTTGGTAAGATACCGAGGTCGTCCAAGGACACAAGAGCTTTTAGTACCGGTTTATCCTCAACGTCTAATCAAATCAAAATGTTAGAAAAAGATTTTTAAACTAAGAAAATAAAACTAACTAAATGCTGAAAAATAAAATAAAAATAAAAACAGATAGATAAGAGGAATCACTTGGATCCGACTCGTGTGTTAGTATAACCTTTGATTATTTTCGCACTTTTGCACTTGTTTAAGAGATTATCTTAGTTATTGTAGTAGGCCCCTCTTTTGAAGGCGACGTTACCCTCAACCCCAGTAGTTTGAGTCAGCAAGGATACAATCCTAAAGGGTCGGATTATTGAAAGATAATTAATTAAGTTATTAATGCAAATTATGGTAGGCCCCTCTTTTGGAGGTGACGTTACCCTCGACTAAGTAGTCTGAGTCAGCAGGGATACAGTCCTAAATAGCCGGGTTATAGTATTAATAGCAGTTAACTTATGAGGGGATCAAAGAGTTTGGACCCCCGCCATCCAATACCTTTGGGTATTGAATGGGGTCCTACTAAATTTGACCCAGGTCCCTTGCAGGACCTCTAAACGCTTAACAAGGGCAAGACCCTTACCAAACCGTTCCCTTAACCCCCGACCAGGTAGCCAACATACCTCCATATAGACCGTGGAGATATGAATGGTGAAAATCTTTTATTTTATATAGACAGTAAAATAATGCCAAGACACCACGGACAAACGATAAGGAAGAATCACCTTCAACAAAAGCAACTAGTTATTAAAGTCATTAATACAAAACCAATTAAGAAGTGCAAAAGATTAAAAATAAAAAGTATTATACTAAACACTTGTCTTCACCAAGTGATGTAAGAGACTTAGGCAAACATGGCCTTGATTGTCAAGAACTCTTACGATCAATCTTGGATCCCAAGACGACTCACACACTCTATGATGGACAATGGATGATGGTGGTGGATGATGGTGTTGTGATGGTGGTGGGTGGTGGATGAAGTGTGAGAGAGGTGGTGTGCCAAGGGATGAGTTGCAATGAATCCAAGCAATCATATTTATAGGCTGAACAGAGGCCTGGGCACGGCCCCGTGTCCGCTGGGCACGGCCCCGTGCCTGTCTGACACTATCTCCCCTCATTATTTGTAATTCACAATTACAATTAATGCACCTGCAGTACTTTGGGCATGCCCCCGTGTTCACTGGGCACGGCCCCGTGGTGAGCAATAGAAGCTTCTACAGGTTTGTCTTTTCTACTGCTTCTTGGGCACGGCCCCGTGCTCGCTGAGCACGGGGCGTGTTCAGCCTTCTGTCTTCCTTGTTTTGCTTGGGAGGATGCTGTCGAGGGGTCGGGCAGTCCACTTTTGTTCCTTTTTTTGTATTTATGTTAGATTTAGTTGTCTTTTTGCTTCTTTTGTTAATTTGAGCTCATTTAATCATGAAAATACAAAAGGAAGACAAAAACTCACTTTTTCCAACATTAGTACTTAAAAAAGGTTAGTTTTATGCCTCATTTGATGTAATTTATATGTTGCATTTTACACACATCAAAAGATGATGAATTTGATGATTGCATTTCTTTTAAGTAATGAGGAATTTTGAGGGTGATGAAAGTTATTTATGTGGAGGCATAGGTAGAATAGGCTGGTGATTAATTATTAAATGTGTATATAAAATAGAATTTAAGAATTTTTTAATATAACTAGTCATCCAACGACGAGTTTTATTTTAGAAATACCCCATAAGTCGAGCCAAATTAATCTTCAAATGGCCCACGCCCATGAGAATATTTGGCGCCCCCAAAGGGCACTGCCGGTGATGAAGATGGATAGGATGGTGTGTGGGGCATTAAGGGGCTTACCCCCGTCCACGCCTCCACAACGTGTAATCTTAAGTATATTCACATCCTATTACTTAACTAAGAAATTATTGCTAATTTAGCTTGACTTATGGGGTATTTCCAAAAAAAAGACGTTGGACGACTAGTTATATTAAAAAATTCTTAAATTCTATTATATATACACAATTAATCACCAACCTATTCAACCTAGGTATCACACCTCTTAAGGGGTGCTAATTTAGTTTTATTGACCAAGTGGTGGTGGCGATTTAAAAGAAAGAAACAAGCGTTATGGAAAAAAGTTATCGAAGCAATTCACTTTAACAAAAGAAGGGCGACCTACATGCTGTTGGTAACTTTGGTATCGGGTGCTTGGAAGTCTATTGCGGGGCTATATAAGAGCATGATTCAACATAATATAAGGTTGGAAAATTGTCTCAAAGGGATATTGGGAAATAGAGTAGAAGTTCGGTTCTCGTGGGACATGTGGATCGGGGATGAACCTCTCAAAAAGGCTTTCCCTGATCTATATGTATTGGAAAAAGAGAAAGAAGTGAAAATTCATCATTGTATTGAAATATGTGATGATAGTGTGACATGGAAGTGGAGATGGAAAACACAAAGTTTTGACCCGAAGGCTCTAGAGGATATGAAAAAGCTGGATGATGTTTTGAAACACGCTAAGTTCACGCGGGAGTCGGACCGATGGGAATGGAAGTTGGATGATAAAGGCATGTTTTCTTTGGCATCGATGAAAGCGGCTTTATGCAAGAATAGACAGAATCTGAATGTTTTTAAATGGAGATGGAATGGATGAGTTCAAAATAAGCTAAACATTTTTATGTGGAAGGCTTTGGATAATAATATTCCGACCCTAATGGCGCTTAAAAGAAGAAGAATGAACATCCCAAATATTTTGTGCAGTTTATGTGGTGAGGCAGAGGAAGATAATGATCATCTTTTCACATCGTGTACAGACGCAACGATCAGTTGGCAATCTATAAGCGACTGGTGCAAAATATCGAATTTCTATGCCTTCTCGGTTAAAGATTTGATAATGATGCATAGTTATGTGAAAACGAGTAACTATAAGAAGAAAGGTATTTAAGCGATAATTTTTACGGCGGCATGGTGCATTTGGAAAGCAAGGAACGAGGCTATTTTTCGTAACAAGGCGACAAACATCAACAAAAAAAGGAAGACGTTAAAGCATTGATATATTTGTGAATGAAGAATCGATCTCCATATAAAAACTTAACGTGGAAGAATTTGTGTAATTTTGTTCTACAAACGTAGTTTGCTTTGTTGTTGTAGTATGCTCTAGCGGCTTGCTAGATACGTTTTTAATGAAAGTTGCCATTAAAAAAAACTGAAAAATCATTGCAATAAAGATATTAATTGACTTGTTATGAACATATTACGAGCTCTTTAATTTGATTTAATTTCATTTAGGCTAGAGGGTATGGTGATGGTCCTTCAAGGGAGGATGATCCGCCACGTAGGCGCCAGTCATAGTCCTTCCAAGGATGGTCCATCCCACAAAACTAAAGGGTATGGAGGATGGTCCTAGTCATAGTCTTACCCACCACTTTTATGTTTTTTTTAATCTTCTACTTTTTTTAACATTTAACAAATAAACTAATACAATATTTTCATTAATATTAAAAAATATTACATAAACTTAAAAGAAACATAAACTTAAAAAAAATAAACTTTAAAAAAAACTTAAAAAAAATAAACTTAAAAAAATCCTAATATATTAAAATAAGCTATTTGTCGTCGTCTTCCATGTCGTCGTTGGGTTCGTTTTGAGCGTTGTTCCAACTGTACTCCACCAAGTCCGCTTGTAGGTTATGATATGTGTACTCGTTACGTAGAGCGTACATGTTCAAATCTTGTTGTTCCCAACTAACTGGAACAGAAGTTCCAGTAGACGCGTTTTCGTCGTACTCGCATATCACTCTACCTTCGTCTTCAATGATCATGTTATGAAGGATGATACAAGCGTACATAATGTATCGTAACCGCTTTGGTGTAGCTGAACATGCTAGATGTTCAATGATTTGCCATTTTTTTGTAGAACCCCAAAAGCTCGTTCAATATCTTTTCTCGCACCCTCTTGATAATTCGCAATTTTTTTCTTTTTTCGTCTGTCTGGTGCAGAACAGTTTTAACGATTGTCGAGAACATTGGGTATATTCCATCGGCTAGGTAGTAACCTCGCCTGTATTCCACCCCCGAAACCGTAAAGCTTGTGTATGGACCTGTACCCGCCACTACATCCTCAAATATCTGTGACTGGTATATGATGTTAAGGTCATTGAGCGAACCAGGTAGACCAAAAACAGCATGCCATATCCAGAGATCCTGTAACGCAACAACCTCTAGAATAATAGTCGGATGTCCATGATTTCCCCTAGTATACTGACCTTGCCAGGCAACTGGGCAGTTCGGCCACGCCCAGTGCATGCAATCAATGCTCGCAAGCATTCCAGGGAAACCATGTCTCTGTTCGTGTGCTTGATAGAATTTTTGAACGTCGTTTGCGTTCGGTTTCCGCAGGTATCTCTTGCTATACAATTTGACAACCCATGCGCAAAACTTGTGCAAACATAGACGTACGGTTCTTTCAGACATCCTTATATACTCGTCTAATGCATTGGGTGCGTAACCGTATGCCAGTTGGCGTATGGCCGACCGCCACACCCCAACCGATGGCAGAATCATCGGGGCATGGCACTGAGCGAAACAGATTGTCCAGAAGTTTCCATAACAACTATCATTACTATTCAGTTTAAATAACACGTCCCATACCGTGTCCCAAATATTACAATAAATTATTACAGATAACAACTAGTCAAGTAATTCTATTCCGACAATTCAGATTTAAATAAAAACAAATAAACATTGTTTAAATGCTCCTAAAGACCCAGCCTGACAAGATCTACAAACAACTATTCTCTAGTTTCTTTTTCCTGACAAACAACTATTTGTTGGGGGGCCTCTAGAGCTTTATTCTAGCTTCGCTTTCCTAGCAAGCAAACATCTTATACACCTGTCACATACGTTAAAATAAAGTCAATACATATAATGTAAAGGTGAGCATACAAGTTTGATAATAGCATAATAGAGTTCGAATAGTTTACGCATAACTAGCACGTACACAGAGGAAAACGAAGCATGTTAATTATCGACATGGACCTATCGATACCAATGACTGCGGGTTGATTGTCCGAGACAGTTCGCAATACATGATTACCACCGTAATCCATGCAAGTAATTGTCCTTAACAACCCCCGTATGAACGGGTGCTGAGTCCAAACTATAGTACTACGTCGTTAAGGCAGGTAGACAGCATTCCACGTGTAAACATAACAACAAGCATTCATTTAGTCACGTAATACATGCGAATCGGTCAGCGTTCAAATAATTGAGTAGTGTGATCGTTTGTGTTTTGATATAGGTAACGTATGTAACACCCAAAAGTGCTAAAAGGAAAAAAGGGATCGGGTATACTCACAGCGATTGGTTGATGGATTGAAGGGAGAGCTTGAGAGTAGGGTTAGCCTGAATAGTTCGATATCATAACGATGAGTAACACGTAGAATGAGAACAAGTGATGATGGGTCGAACAGCCTGGTCGATCGAACAGTAGGTTCGATCGGACGGGTTGTTCGTTCGGTTAGGCAATCCGTTCGGACAGTCTGTTCGATCAACCGGTAGGCTCGATCGGCTGGACTGTTCGAGTGGATTGTTTCTTCCTTTGAGTAGGATGTGTTTGTGTATGATGGTTTGACCTTTTGAGGTTTTCGTTGTAGTATTTGAGAACATGGAAGTGTTCTTACCTTTCAGGTCGATCGATCGGACGGGTCGTTCGATCGGTCGGCTTAACCGATCGGTTAGACACTTCAGTGGTGAGTTCTCAGCAGGGTGTCGCCTGATCGGACAGCATGTTCGATCGGGTGGCATTCCAATACGTCGAACGAGTTGAAAATCGACTAAGTGTTGAAGCATAGTATCTCATGATCTGAAGAGTAATGTTTACGAATCAGTCGTTCGATCGGACATTACTTCGTTCAATACCATACTTCCTGAAAGTGTCAAATTGTGGGGCCATATGCTAGCCGATCGGCTGGCCCGGTCGACCGGCTGACATGTCCGATCGGTTGGGCTGTCCGTTCGGATAGCCTAACCGTTCGGTCAGCATCCTAACCTGGTCCGCCTGTTCATCTAACACTTGGCTGTTCTGATTATTTGACGTTATATCGAGGTAATTTGACAACGAGCTGAACCATGGAACTTTCGTTCTTACTTGTTTCCCCTGCTCGGACAGGAATCACCCAAGTCCGGCCGGTGAACTGTTCGGAACGGTAGTTTGATGTTTAACCCGAAGTCGGTGAACTCGTAGATAGAATCCGAATCTTGAACCATACAACCGTGAGAATGATTAGTGTGTTGGTTCAAGTTCCGTTTCTACCGGTTTGAAGGCATTGATTGTAAAAGAGTTGGAATAAAGTTGGAAATCCTCCTTTCAATCCTTTACATCATGTAAATGTTTAGATCCGTGATAGGTCTTAGCTTGTTTATGTGGAAATCGGTTAGATCCGAGCTATTCATGGTGGATTAAGGCTAAAACATGATGTTCTTGAAGAACACCATGATGACATCATCCTAGAATGCTTAGATCTTGATGATTTCACGGTTGGAAATCAAGATTTGAAAGATAGAAAGGTGTAGGAGTGTGTATTGATCAAGAAAGTACAAGATTTAGGGTGAAAACTTACCGGAATCGGAAGAAATCTGAGAAAAGAAGGGGAGCACGAGCTGGTCGGTCAGAGCTTTCCAAAAGTGGTAAAGATGACAATGACAGCGCTATTTATAGGCTTCCCAAAGAGGAAAGGGCTGGCCGATCGGCCAGGCATCCCGATCGGACAGCCTGCTCGATCGGACAGTCCGTCCGATCGGCTGGGCCGTTCGATCGGCTGATAGCCTGATCGATCAACAGCCTGGTTCGAGTGTTTGGTGCGACGATTTTTGATATTCTGATTTCGATCGAGGACGATACGAATACGATAGAGTTTCCTACTCAAATTACTTTCAGTCCCTACTACTATATCTAACATACAATCATCTACATCTAGCATAGTCTCTTCTCTACGATTCACAACTTGATTCGATTGAGTTCGATTAAGTTTCGAGTTTCGATTCGATTGATTCGATTGATCACCACACCATACATAAAGTAAACAGGCACAGGTAACACATAGGGCACACACACACGTATAACAACAACCAAAGTTTGCGTAATTCAAGATTCGAGTTCGATGATGGTTCGATCGGTTTGATTACTGATTAGTTAACTTTATCGCATTGTTACTTCCTACTATTCACAGTCGTAAATCGGTTCGCGTCGATAAAACATTCGATTAGTTCGATTCTTGATTAACAACACTTACTCCACATAATACAAATAAAACATAAAACAGACTATTTACAGTCAAAGAAGTCGTCTTGACTTTGACTTTGACTTTGGCTTTGACATTCGAAAACACGGGGTGTTTCACCGACGTACATTTTTGTAAATTACTGAAACCCCTTTGCCCCCTAGCGTCGTTTCGCAGTGTGAAAAAAGGATCAGACTGGGCCATGACGCCTGCAATACGTAAAAACAGTGGACGACTCATGCGGAACCGACGTCGAAAAATCTCGGCTGGGTACACGGGTTCGTCGGCAAAATAATCGGCTACTAGTAACGTGGGTGGCTATAAATTTAAAACGAAATATAAATGAAATTATTTACAAAATACATTTTCAAAACTATATAAAACATAAGGAAAAAATAGTAAAGTACCTTCTTGGTCTCAGTTTAATTTTACTCGTCTAGTTAGCCGTTGGGACGACGCTTCATCACCCGCCATGAAGACCTGAGCAGCGTTCATAATCATGTTGTGCATAATAGCATCCTCTTCCGAAGATGATGAATACCACGTAGACGGAGATGATGAAGAGATGGAAGAAATTGAAGAAATGGAAGAAGGTGAAGTCATGATAATTTTTGAGAGAGAGATAGGGAGGTAGCGGGTAAAAAATGGTATAAAAATTGATGAGTTTTTATAAAAAGGGAAGAGGGTTTATAAAATGTGAGAGAGATATGAGATTGTAGTGGATGAAAAGTTGTGAAAAAAGGTGTAAAAGAGGTGAGTATTTATAAAAGTGGGAGTGAATTAGGTATTTTTTTTTTAAAATAACCGTTGCATTATGTGAATTAAATGAGATTTTTTTTTAACGGCTACATTTGACTTGGGGGCCCACATGTTTGGTTCATCGCAAACGGCAAGAAGTGGACGTTGAGAATGGGACAGTGGGAGGGGGGGCATGGTGTGCCGGCGTCGCCGAACGAAGACAGGGTGGGGGACGGTTCCCGTATCCCTTAGCCTTATTGATTCCTCGTTTTGAATTGAATTCCCTTATTTTCATTAATCAAATTTTGTTTTGTTGATTTACTAATTTAAAATTTTGAAAATTATATTATATAAATGTATAATAATCTAACTAATTATATTATATTATATTATAATCTAACTGATTATAATCATCAAAATACTAGTGTATGATTAATTAATATTTTAAACCGTTTTCTGTCTTGTTCCAGTTTTAACAAAATATTTCATTTATCTAGTGTATTATGTATACACATTATTTATGTATAACAAAACCTATATTCGAAAAATTAAATTATAGTTTAGTTTAATTAATGTTTAGAAACATTCTGTTTACCAATCAGGTGGTGGTGTATTGCTAAAAACAAAACTTTTAAACATCTAATTGAGGGAGGAGAGAGCTTGAGTTTAAGTCTCACAATTGACATGAAATTAAAGAAATTTACCGTTAAAAAGAGAAACATTCGATTAAAAAACTAATAAAATTTTACTTGCTGTGTTTCAATTTAATGATTAAACAATGGAAAAAGTCAGAGATTTGTGAATGATATCGATTTCGTTATTTAATCCGTGTAATGTACAGAGTTTAACCTAGTATATTAGACTGGAGGGTATGGAGAGCCTCATCCTTAAGGAGTTGGGCCGCCACGTCACAGCCACGTAAGCAGGGCCAAAAGAGGATGGACCTAAGGGGTGGAGGATGAACCACTTTATATATATATATATATATATATATATATATATATATATATAGTGGAGGGTTCAAATGAGAAGAAATTCTTTGTAAGAAGAAAAAAGAAGAAATTTCAACCAATAGAAATGCTTCATTAGACTTCATTTAATATTTGTACTTAATGTAACTATAAGGGTATATTAGTAAACTTACATACATCATTAATTGGTAGTTTCATCTTTAATAACTAACTATATTAAATTTGTAACTTATTTTTAAAATATATATTTTTCACAAAAAATAAAAATAAAAATTCATTTATAGTGTAGGATAAATACGAGGCATGTAGGATAAATTACGAGTTGTGTAGGATAAATTTCAATATGTGTAGGATAAATTTTTAAATGTGTAGGATAACTTTTGATGTGTGTAGGCAAAAATATTTAATGTGGAGGATTAATAACTAATTAATTAGTCAAACATAATAATAAATGAGATGAGAAAAAAACTATTTAATGTTTTACAATTATACCCTTTTATTCTTTTTCTTCTCAATAAAATTTTCTTCTCAAATGAACCTTCCCCTATATATATATATATGTATGTATGTATGTATGTATAGCTGTGTGTGTGTGAGGAAAGAGAACACAGGCCCGTCGAACACGTCGTTGGGGAGCCGGAGTCGCCGGGATGCACCTATGGGGGGCGGTGTGGGGTGCGGCGCCGGGCCACGTCTAAGCCGGCCCCCATACCCTCCAGTCTAACACATAAATAAAAAACTACACATCAGTTAACCTTGCACCCTATGTGGTAGCTACGTGGTAGGGTTATGGCGTTCTGTAATCATCAATAACATTCTCCACGTTCCATCATGGGAGTAAAGCAACAAAAATGTTGGGTAATCTGATTTATAAAACCTTTATTTTTCTCTTCGAAGTTGAGATTTACATACACCTAAACATCCCAAGAACACTTGGATCTTCCCTACCCTCTTATTCAATATCAAAATGCATATAACTTCTGGTGGTGTTGTATGAGTAATCGTAAATTATTTTGATGTAATTATTCCATCTTGGTCGTGGGTGTTTTTTTTTCTTTTTTTTTTTTTGTGTTGGAAAGTGTGATCCGAGTCGTGGAGATGGCCAGTGACTCAGAGATGAGGGGTTGGTTTGGGTTTTGTATTTCAACGAGGTTACGTTAACCCGCGCGTTGCGGCGGGATGTTGATTATGAACGCTTTAGTATCACTATATCAGATGCAAAAATTGTTAGGTTTAATGGTTCAAATTAGAGTCAGTACTACTTTCGAGTCTTAGGAATTAAAGTGTGAGATTTGGAAAATATTTGACGTTAAAGTTTTGGTATGGATAGTTGATATGGATTAAGTAATCGTTGTAACTTGGATACCACTACAATAACGGTATATGCTTGGTTCAAAACGTATATAAAAAAACCATGTAGCGATAGTATATACATATAACCAAAAGATAAAAACATGTAAAATTGTTTAAAAACAATTAACTAAAATATTAAGTTTATAAATGTAAAAAAAATAACTAATTTGAGTAATTAACCATAAATAAATTTTATGCAACACTTTGATTAAGATTAATTATAAATTATAAAGCCACACTCGACAAAATGGATTATCAAAATGATGACTTAAGCTCATTGTACCCTTACTTTATCAATAAATTCTTTTAAAAATAGTTATAACAACTTAAACCAAAAGAAACACAACCATCTTCTCCTCAAACACTTTGCATTATAAATTTGTTTATTATTTTTGTGACATAATAACATTTGGCACTACGCCACATGAACACATTGCTCACAAATGCATGTTTTGTGGGTGAAATTATATGATTTAGCAATCATATATGAATTTTAAAATGAAAATAGTAATAGTTACAATAGATCAAACATGAAGCATAGATAAATGGTAAAATCAAAATCATCGAACTAAGCCTTAAAATCACTGAAACAAACCCTAAAATCTAAATAAACTTTTGTTACAGTAAACGAAACAATACATAAGAAAATGGTTAAGTTGAAAATATAAATATAAAGATAAGTAAAACGATATAAAAATTTAAAAGTACGTACAAAGAAATTAAAAAAATAAGAAAAAGAAAACCATCTTACAAAACCGTGTTCTCAGTTGTGGGTTGCAACTGCTACGTAAAAGACTCATCCAATTATAAAGTTGTCATCGGTTCACCGCCACCACCGTAAAACAAACTGCGAACGGGAAAAATCATCCTCAGACCAACCGTTTTCATCTCTAGATCAACAATTACTGGTGTGGCTATACTCCGTTACGTTTGTCGTTGTTGTCGAAAACCGCTGCTAGAACCTGCGGCGCACAACCGACAACCCTTCGTTAAGAAGACGGGTTGGTTTCGTATGCCCCGCAAGTTATGTGTATCCCTCTTATTTTCTTTGTATATAAATCTGCATGTAAGTTTATTTATATAAAAATATATGACAGGATATACGACCGTTGTCTCATGTCCGTTCAAATGTGTATATATGAAGGGATATTACGGTTGCCTGATCGGAGGGGATGTGATGGTGGGTTTTATGACGGTTAATGGTTAAGTGTTGGTGATCTGTAACTGCAGCGCTTATGTGTGAAAGTTACTTTTAGTATATACGGTGGTAAATAACGGGGAATCGTTGGATTGAGTAGGCGCGACGGTTTGTTTTTTTTTTCGAAAGTGCGGGTTTGGTGGTAACTGTTTTTGTGCCGCCCTTTTCATAAGAGTAATATTTATAACTGTTTTTTGTTGCCCTTTTCGTTTTAGCATTCATAACGGTTTTTTTTTCAGAAGTAATAGACGTGACTTTTCAAGAAGGGAGATGTAACCCAAGTTGGTTTTTGTATATATATAAGTTGACGTCAACCCGCGCGTTGCCGCGGGATGTCGATTATAAGCGTTTAGTATCATTGTATGAGATATGTAAATGAAAAATATTCTTTTCATTTTACGCCTACAACACCACACTAAAACGTTTTACTTCAAAACTTCCTTTTCCTAATTCCCAACATGTTGTGGCAATAATAAAGTATGTATGTGTAAACTTTCCTCTATGTACGTTTTTGGTTGTACGATCATATTACCAATTAACTTCAACATGATAGCCAATGAACTTAAATGAATAATGATATTTCCGATAGTTACATTGAATTATTCTTTAACATCCAAAGCAAACTATTCATGTATGAAGAAAATAATTTAGATAAAGCTACAATCATTTAAAGCATAAGAGTGGAGCAAAAGGCCACATGATGAGGGTAAGTCTTGTTAGAAACAACAGCCCCCATATGCCGGGATCATTTTGAGATGTTAAAACCCTCACCATCATGAAGAGGATGGTGAATTACATCCATTATAATAAATCTATTTTAGTAAAAAAAATGTTTGACTTCTAATATATATAAAAAATAACGGTAATAAATTATTAATCCTTTCAGGCAGTGGTTAGGAATAGCCTGAGACACGGTCGTTACAAATAGCCGGAAGTGTTTCCACAACGTTTTTGATTTCCCAATGTGTACAGGGCGTGAATCGTTGAGATGGTTTGGTTTTTCGGTTTGCAATCACGAATCATTGGATGAGTCAGCTTTTCGATTCGAAGTTGCTTATCAACTGAAAAGTTGTATATAAAAATGCCCGATACCATCTAACACAGTTTTAATGCCTTCATTTCAAATGTTCGGGTGGTCTACTCTCAACTAACACATCGACGCGATCATAATATCTCGCATTTACAATTATATAAGTCCGTATTGCGTGCAATAAGTACAGGACGAAGAAGACATGGATGGAGGCGGGTTCAAAGTCGCTTGCCATGTCAGTTTCGCCGGAACACAACACAAAATGTAAAACCTGAGAATTTTTAAAATTGAATTCATTGTTGTAGTATTTGTAATGATAACAATTATGAACTTTCTGAAAGAATTCAAGTTAAGGAAGAAGATAAAATTATTTTATGAGAAAGAAAGAGATTTGATAAACGAACTCCTTTTGTCTACTTTTCTCTAAATCTGGTTTTAATCACAACTTTGTTTGTGCAGTTTACCATATTTGCAATTCCCAATTTACCAAATTGTTACATAAACAAACACTTAAACAAACGGAATCCATAAATCAAATTCATTATTTTTCAACGTAAAGAAACATGTAAACAAATTTGTATCCCTGAATCAAATTCAATCTTTAACCAATGATAGATAGATCTTGAGATGAGAGTTTTGTGGAACCTACCATTCATGATAAATGTTTGCTTAACCCAGGCTTTAGTACCCTAATTCTAATTCATTTTTTCAAGCATCTATGAATAATAAACGAATATTGGAATAAAATTTTGGATTCGATCGCGAGTCAAGAAATGATAAAGACGACAGGCATGAAAAACCTAATATCACTCTGTATATTCAAAAAAGGAAAATAGATGATACACATGGAACCCAATATCTTGAGGATGAACGATGTGTATGATGGATGGCTGGTTATGAATAGAATTTGAAATACAGAAATAGTGAGAAAGGGATGTGGCTGTTTATCATTTTTTTTCTTCTCCTTAACTTTAATTGAATTGAAACGTCACTTCTTTCTTTAATCAGAAGATGTAAGGGTGCCACTTCTCATTTTAGAAGGGTTTTAAACATAAGGAGTGGGTGCAACTGCGACAAAAGGGTATTGGTAAGGGGTATGTCTTTTAAACAAAAGAGTGGGTGTAAACAAAGAGGTATGTGCTTTGAAATAAAAAGGTGTGTTTCATGAGTTTCTTTAAAGGCACGTCGTTTGGTTATTGATTGGTATGTGTTTTGTATAAAAGGGTACTGGCAAGGGGTATGTCTTTTAACCAAAAGAGTGAGTGTAAACAAAGAGGCATGTGTTTTGAAATAAAAAGGTGCGTGTTACTTTTTGTATAGATATATAATTTTTAAAGTGGGTCTAAAAATATGGTTCATTTTTCTAGTAAAAATTTGACAGGTAGTGGCGGACCAAGGAATTTTTTTCTGAGGGTGTGAAATATTTTTAAAGATTTTAGGCCCCTAGCTGTATAAAACTATCGGTTCATAGCGGGTCGGGTCGGATCATGTAAGACAAAAGTACATCAAACTAAAATTTATAAATCATTAAAAACACGTCAAACGTCATTACAAATTACAAACGTATTTAAAAGTGTGCTCTACATGTTTTTTTTGTTGAAATATATCCAAAATATCAACTAAAGATACTAAACACGTCATAAGTTCATTACATTCTTACTCATTGTTCCTAACACATATAATTTGCTTCATAAGTTCATAAAACAACTCTAAACACTTAAACAAAATAAACAATCATGTTCAACCATAGCCCACAACTTTCAATTATATTTTTAAACATTCAAGCCCTAATATTAAATGTTGATTACTTGTAACTAATCATTTAAACAAACAAAGCTATAAATAAAACAACAAAATCAATTAACTACAAGTCTAGAAAAACAAAAAAAAATCAAAAAAATATAAAAAGATTAAACCCTTACACAACTATATTTTCTCCTAGTCATCACATAAAACAAAATAAATAAATAAACCATACTAGTTCTATATTGGAATTCTGACGTAATATGGGTCAGTCCAACCGGAATTTTGGTTTTTCCGGTAAAAAAAGCCACCAGGTCGTGAGCAGTGGCGTCAAGGAGCTGGGAGTTTTTTTGGGGGCGGGATTTGGAAATGGAATGGGTGGATGAGTTTGGGTTATTTTATTTAGTTCAAATTTCTTTACGTTGGGTTTGGGCTTGTGTTAATAAAAATTGATTGCAGACTGGGCTTTGATTTGATTTAATAATTAAGTGAAGAAGTGGTTAATAATTATTTTTTTTCGAAGTGGGGCGGTTGAAAATTTTCAAGGGGTGCGGGTGAAAAGTTCCAAAGGGTGCGGTCGGGATTTTCGACGACAAATAACACTAAAAAATATTTTTCATAGGGTGCGCCCGCCCACCCTTAACATAGGGTGGGTACGCCCCTGTTGACAGGATACTTTACGAACATTCACTATAGGGACCGTGTTACGTGCAACCAAATAATGGATATCAGGAGTGTAGTAAACGAAAATGAAGAACCCAAAAGTGTAATATGATTGTACCATGTGAACCATCAGAATAATTAAGTTATTGTTTAGATGCAATAAACGCGATAAATGTACAACAATACAAAAAAAAAATTGTTCTTAATGATAAGTTTATAACAATTTAATTTGATTGCAAAATATTCACTTTGACACATAATACTTGAAAAACTATATATGTAACAAGTCTACCTGTGTTTTTATTTAGGGGAAAGTGAATATGGGGCTATTACACACCTAAGCTTAGATGTGAAACCTGTCAAAACTACGTCGTTTTGATTAATTTATATCAAAACTTCGCCATTTTGATTAATTTATCTCATAACTAAATCTAAAAACATTTAATTATTAACACTAACCTGTGTTTTCATTGAAGTTGAATCACAGTGGAAAGAAAGAAACCAAACCCTATTATGGCTGCTTTTTGAATGAAATCCTTTTCGAAACGTAGAAACCAATTTCAATTGAAAACAGTGAAAAGAAAGAAACCAAACCCTATTATGGCTGCTTTTTGAATGAAATCCTTTTCGAAACGTAGAAACCAATTTCAATTGAAAACTGTGTATGTTCTTGTGATTTAGGAATTCCATTTATATAGTTGTGCCCAATCAAAATGAATTTAACTGAAAAGGAATTCCATTTCTATGGCTATGCCCAATCAGTTTTTATTGAAAAGTACTATTTTTTTTTTTTTTTTTTTTTTTTGTGATATGGAATTTCGATACACTGCGCTACCAATTCAATTTACAACTCTGGAATAATTTTGTGACTTAGAAATTCCATATCTATTGTTGTGCAACATCGAACTAATATAAATTTATCATTTTATTTGTCTTCCTGTTTCCCTTGAAATTAATTTAGGTTTCGGCTACATCTCATCGAAAGCAAAAACTAGTTTTAGTTAGTAATTATTTTTTTGGTTTTGATATAACTAATCAAAACGACGTAGTTTTGAGAGGTTTCACATCTAAGCTTAGGTGTGCAACAGCGCAATATTTACTTTCCCCTTTTGTTTAACCAAATTATAAAATCTTGTCCATTTTAAACAACAACCAACACACAGTCCTAAAATCTACACCACTTAGACTATGGGGTATTGAGCTTGGATTGGGGCGTGACTCTTAGAGTTTGGGTTTGAAGCCGGGCGTGGGGGGGTCTAGCAAGGTGACATGGCGGGCTGTCAATGGCCAAACCAAACTAGCCGTAGGGCTAGCCGTTGGGCAACGGCTATGTTAAAAAAAAAAAATTCACTATAAATATCACACTTCAATTCCTATTTTTACCACATTCAACCACATCTTCTATAATCATCTTCAATTCTCCTTCTACAAAACCAAAAAATGCATCCTCATAATCGTGGTTATGACCCGAACAACCCGTTTGCATTCCAAGAAAATAATCCTAGCCCACCACCCAATAGTCCAATGCCTCGTCCATTTTTTCATACACTCCCCTATGCCCCTTGAAGCGAGTTATGCATCGTATCTCTCGGGAATCGTTTGTTTACTAACTTCTCACACACCGACGATTCGATACCTACCCCGTTTACACAAACGCCCATCAACCTTTCACCAACCTCCATCGACCTTTCCTAACCCGAAACCGTCCCCGAAACTCAACCACCCAACGATAGTCCTTCCGCCTCAATAGTTCCAAAAAAAGAGAAGTCATAAGAAAAAAAACCGAGGCGGAGAAAGCACTTGAAACCGTCAAACGAAAACAACAAAAATGGGTCGTTAATGAAGAACTTGCATTGGGGAGGGTTTGGTTTCAACAATCTCTACATCCAACTTTAGGTATTCTTAAATATTTTGTAGCCCTTATTTTAATATTTATGGTTATTTTTTATTTAACTTTATAATATATTAAATTTTGTTTTTATTAAAATAGGAAATTCTCAACATCGAACCCTCGCCACTCAGGAGGCTATAAGCCCTCGGGTATATAAAATATTAGGTTCTTGGATTTTATCACCCCTAACTATTGGTTATTGGTCGCTGCCACCCTCAACTATCACTTTGACGTCCGCCACCCCCAACTTAACACTTAGTATATTTTGTTACCATGTCGTTAACTGATCATTAACTTGATCATTAACTTTTGATCATATTACTATACTTTTTGGGGTGTCCAAAGATCCTCAAAACCTTTCTAAGATCCCTATGACACCCCCAAAAGTATAATAACATGATCAAAAGTTAGTTATCAGTTAACGACGTGATGACAGAACACACTAAGTGTTAAGTTGGGGGTGACGGGCATCAAAGTAATAGTTGAGGGTGGCAGCGGCCAATAGCCAATAGTTGAAGGTGATAAAATCCAATAACCCTAAAATATTTTGTTTGTCAGTTTAACAAACACAATTAATAAAATATATGTGATGGATTGAGAAACACGATTAATAAAACCCATGCTTTACTCCTTAATTTCTTAATTACACCAAATATTCACTTTAATTACCTCATTAATGTTATTCTGTAAATATTCACTTTAATTACCCCATTAATGTTATTTTGTATGCATCAAAACCATGCTTACTGCTTAGTATATATATTAATCAAACATTATGCTATGGTTGTTACCTATTCAGTTTTCTATCAAATTATCCAAAGTTAAAATCTTTGAGTTTCAAAAATGAAGAAGATAATTTTTCTTATTGCTACCGTTGCTGCACTCATCTTTCTTTTGGCCAGAGCGGATGCTCAAGAATGTAACGCGTTTAAGGACATTCCAAATTGCATTGATGGCCTACATCAGGTCATAGAAAATGCTACTCCAGCTTGTTGCCAAGATATACAAAACCATCTAAACTGTTTATGTGCCTACAACGATATTAATAAGCCCAATCTGCCCTTGAACCACCAACATATTCCCATATTGGCCACACAATGCGGCTTCCGACCCCCCAAATGCCCTAGCCTGTAACTTATTTGTGCCATGATACAAATATTAATGAATAAAAAGTATGTAGTGAATTTGATATGATATGTTTAATGTATGTTTTTTTCATCTGTTTATGTTTTGGATACATCTTCCCAATCACATGATTGTGCAACAGAAACAAAAGCTTGTACTAATGCAAAACATGTGGTAAAAACATTCTAACTTAATGCATATGTAGTTACTAACTTATCACAGTTACACAAACCAATTCTCGGTCGGAATTTGAATAAAGTTTGAACTCGTTGATGGTCGTAACGTACATGATGCTTTAAGTACGATATGAAACTATATATCGCTCCATTTGATCAATGATAACATGGTTCTAAGTTTCTTCTTCATTTTTGTATTTTGGTGAAGGTACAAAAAGCTGAGGCCCAATCATTGGCGACTGGCAACATGATGCTTCTTCATTTCGCAATTCGTTAAGTATATAGGTTTTGTAGACATAAGTATTCAACGGGTTAAATTACTATCTTAAATTAACTTGCAGATTTTACTAGAACAACGGATGAGATGAGTGTGGGTTTGTTAAGCATTCTTTTGATACGATTGAAACTTTTAGCGTTGTCGTATTGAGACGCCTTTTAGACATAGATTACATTAGACGGGCACAAGAAAACGTTCTCTGTAAGTTTCATAGAGTAGATATGGGCAGGAAATGTGCACTGTATATGTATGATACAGAATTAGGGGGCATATGATTAATACATATTCTATTAGAATTCAGCCATTACGTTTTTCTATTAGGAATTTAATTAGGATGTCATATCTATTACTATATATACCTGTGTATGTTATGTGTTCTGAGACAAACAATACTATATATACCTGTGTATGTTATGTGTTCTGAGACAAACAATATAAAAACATTTTATGGTTTTAGAGCTAAATACCTATCTTTCTCCCACTAACCCTAGTTTTTGCTTTCTCCACACTGTTTCACACAAAATTTTCGCTACACAACCGCCTCTATCGGTTTTGATAACATAGTTTTCTTTTCTTTATTTGGGGACATAATTAAATGCTCCTTGATTGAGTATCAAGTCAATTACAAATAATAATTATAAATTATATTATAAATTATAAACAAGTTATAGCATAGTAGTGTTGTACCTCATACTTTAGGGGCTTCTTAAAAAAAAAAAATTAACATTACACTTTTAACCCATAACTCTTTGATTTTTTATCTTTCAACCGAAAGTTTTGATCTTTTTTAATTTAACCTCACAACTTTTTTACTTTTAACTTTGGTCCCCTATACTTTATATACTACTCAAAACTTCCGTTTTACGCTTCATTCTAAATTTTACGATTTAAAACGGCGCAACGTATGTGTGTGGTTAACGCTTTTACGTTTTTTTATACTATATAACAACCCTCCAAAATTATTTCCGACACCCCTAATATGTTTAGAATGTCCCTATATGCTTTAAAATACACCCCGTATACGAGATTTGGCCCTAAATACCTTTAATTTCATAAAAAATAAAATAAAAACAAAAGCTGAGCATCGCTCGCGGGCCGCGAAGACTTAGTACTCCGTAACGGCTGTCGAGGTTCTGCCCGACGTACTCGTTGGAGTTCTGTCTCGGGGAGGGTATAACTAATGTAAATATTGGGTTATTATACTAACGCGTGTTCATTGTGTAATTAATAGATAATCACCAGGAAATCACAAAGGAAAACCCTAAATTAGCAATGTGAGTAATCTCATTTTTGTAAACCTTTTTTACAAAACCTTAATTATTGTAAATTATAGATTAGCGGTGATTGAGTCTTTGTAATTCTTCAATTACTGCCGGTATGTTGGGGTTTTGTATACAAAATGTGGAACACCTTACCATTGGACAACGAGTTAGCCAATGTGTAATATGACACACCAGTTAGGATTGACAGTACTGAATGAGTAATTGTGTAGATATAAACATTGTAATCGCTCTCAATACTGTTAAATGATAAAACTCTTCTTGATTAAATTGGGATTCACTCACCAGTATTTTCCACTGACAAAATGTTTTTAAACGCGTTTCAGGTAACAAAATGTGAAAACCAAATAGAAGACAGCTGGACAGCACTGAAGGCTTGGAAAAGTGGGTATAAAAGTTACCTAAATAAAGAATGTTTTATTTCAATAAAATAGGTTTATCCCTATAAATCAGTTTGTAATGAAAACTTGGGGTTTTATCCCAATATATTTATTAATATAAAAATGTGGTGTTTTACTCTGATAAAATATTTCCTAACTACGGTCCTGATGAAATTTCCGCTGCCAAATAATGACAAACACCGATACCACTGAATCTGATCTCGCGGCCGCCCGTTCCCGGGTGATTAGGGGACGGGGGTTGCGACATACTACACTCTAAATTTTACGAGTTAACATGGTGGAACGGTGCATGTGTGGTTCAACGTTTTTGCATTGTCTATTTTTCATGTTTGATAGGTTGTCGCAACGTGCGGGTCCTAAATCGACTAAGTTATTATTTTCTATGTTTTACGTTTCGGTCTAATTTCTCCGTATTAACAGGTCGCAACTTTAGTGTTGATGGTCGCTGATAATGGTGTCGCATTAATGCTATTTGTCACGGTTTTACGCCCCCGTCGCAACGCGAGGACTTAATACTAGTTGAATATTAAATCATAAAATAATAATTAAATATTAAATTATATAACTTCAAACTAAACCTTTTAATCAAATTATATTATATTATATTATATTATATTATATTATATTATATTATATTATATTATATTATATTATATTATATTATATTATATTATATTATATTATATTATATTATATTATATTATATTATATTATATTATATTATATTATATTATATTATATTATATGGTAGAGGATCCTGTAAAAAGTGGGACTTTTGTGAGAAGTGTGAGAAATAATTTGGGAATGACAAGTGTCCTTTATCCTAATTAATTCAAAAGGGTATATTAGTAATTTGACATTTTTATCATTTAATTGATTTCCAAGAATAACTGCCAAAAAAAAACTGCCGATGAGTTTTTTAAGGTTTGAATTGAATTTTGAATTAGGAGAAATTTTAGGAAACATTATACATCTGATTGTTTTATATTCTTCATCATCTTTTAATCGCAACATCTTTTAATCATACATTGTTCATGGCGTGGTGTTTTAAAAAACTGGAGACATTGACTATGATTCAAATCATGGTGTTTTATCTGGAGACATTGTTCATGGCGTGGTGTTTTATCTATTACTTGAATCATAGATGTTTAAAACACCACGCCATGAACAATGTCTCCAGATAAAACACCATGACTTGAATCATAGTCATGGTGTTTTAAAATCTGGGAATGTTTTGTATTGATAAAACACCACGCCATGAACAATGTCTCCAGATAAAACACCATGACTTGAATCATAGATGTTTAAAACACCACGCCATGAACAATGTCTCCAGATAAAACACCATGACTTGAATCATAGTCAATTTTATCCAGTTGTTTTAAAACACCACGCCATGAATCTGATTACAGTTCTCTTTATGATAATGTATGACGAATATGTAACCAAAGACCTCCTACAATTAAGGTGAATCATTAATTCCTATATTTAAGGAAAAAGGAGTGAATGTAGGAGTTTTTGGTCGTGTATGATATGGTTACCATATTTCAAACATTGAAAAAGACACTATTGCCCTTCAATTTTACATAAGGTCCCTCTAATTAAACCACAATTTACATTTTTATACCCTATTGATCTCAACCATTAGATCAAGTATCCAATGGTTTAAAACACTTCTTACCCTTCTTACATTTTAGACACTTTTTACCATATCCCTACCCTATATTATATTATATTATATTATATTATATTATATTATATTATATTATATTATATTATATTATATTATATTATATTATATTATATTATATTATATTATATTATATTATATTATATTATATTATATTATATTATATTATATTATATTATATTATATTATATTATATTATATTATATTATATTATATTATATTATATTTATATTTTATATTAAATTACATCCTTAACTATAGTACATTAAAAGTTCTTAAATTTTAATTTAATTACAACATTAGCATTACATATTGTGAATGAGTATGTATATTAACTAGGGTTAGAAATGTCATAAAAAGAAATGAGTTCTCCTTCTATTTAGTTTTTCTTTTTTATTTTATTCTTTTATTTATTTACTTCTTTTATTTTTGTCAGTTTTTTTCTTCAAGTAATGGTTAAAAATGAATTCTAATATAAATGGAATAAACAAATAGGTAATTCTAGAAAAATGGTATGAAAAATATTGCTTTTATATAAAGCTTCGTTTAGGACCGAACCCATAAACGTGTACTCGCATTTTTTTTGGAAAATAATAATAATTGTTATACAATTAAAATAATATAAGTATTTATTTTAAATTTTAAGTAAATAATACCTAAATTTTTGCATTTTATATTTTTTAAATTATCTGAAATCGTTGTTTTAAATGGTTAATTAGAACAGGGTGGTTTTTAATATATGTTTATACTAGATTATAATCCCGTATATTACACGGGTTAAGTAAATAAATAAAAAATCAAATAGTTAATAACAAAAAGATTTAAAAAATGATAAAAACGATATTTTTAAGACGTTTTTATGATATCCAAACAAAATTTTTGTCATGTATGATCGAAACTTAACGACAAATAGTTGGAATTATTAAAATCCAATATTCCCATATTTTGAGACAGAGAGAGTTAGTTACAATTGTTTATATTTATTAGAAGTTAAATTAGATAAGTAATTATATATCTTACATAAAATTAATTAGTTAGTAATTAGATTTTGTAACTCGTAAGTAAGAGGGTAACCATTGATAGTATGTGTATTTTTTTAAATAAAATCATATTGTCTCAAGGAAAATCCATTAGTAAATATGTTTCACCAAAAATAGTCATGAATGTACTATGGAAAATAATCGTACATTAAAATTTTTAAAGAATTTATTTTGAAGTTAGTTAAAAACATACTTTCTCACAAGTTGATAATGCATGTCAGTTGGAAATAAGTTCATAAACATGCCTCCATGGTTTTTTTTTTTCAAATATTTTACAATATAACAGTGTTGTTGATCGTATTATATATGATATATTATATATGATATATTATATATGATTAAAGTTAGATATTTTATGGAACTTTATCAGTATCTATAATTTGTTAAATATTTGAAATATATATTAAATTTAATAAATTAAATAATAATTATATAATATATAATTAAGGATGGCATAGAATAATGACAAGTGTCCCTTTATTGGTTTCTTTTATTATATAGTATAGATATATATATAGAGAGAAAGTGTAAAATACAATATCCCTTAACGTACATTACGTAAGAGGTGAAAATATAACATGCGGATTGTGATACAACATGCGGATTCGGTTAATGGGTGACTTTTATAACATGCAGCTATGCATGTTTTATAACATGCGGTTTTATGAAAACACAACATGCGTGTTTATGGTTGTTTCAACATGCGGGTTTTATGGGTTTCAACATGTGGGATTTCGTTTTTGAGGTTTATAACGTGCAAAATTGGCATCGTGTACGCAGCGTACGTTAAGGCCATTTGTAAGTTAACAAAATCTCTCTCTCTCTTTCTTTATATATATATATAGATATATATATATATATATACATATATATATATATACATATATATATATATACACATATATATATATACATATATATATATACACGATATAATTGCTTAAAAAACTGGTCTTTACTGTTTAGTTATGTCACACCCCCAAAATACCACATGCGGAATCACCGCGGGACGTGTGACGTACCCGGATCCAAGCCACCAATCACATTGAACTACGCGTAATATTTAATAAAAACATTCCATTCATTTCAAAGTATCAATTCAGCGGAAGCATAATGTAAATAGTAATTCAAATGTTTCAAATCATATGTTCATAACCAATAAAGCGAGTATCCAAGAGTTTCGATCCATGACCACTCCAGTGCTTCCAGATAGCAAGTCCATAATCAGAAATCTAACAACCTGCAAGCATGCAGACAAGTGTGTCAGACGACGCTGATGAGTTCAAAGTTTTGTTAACGTGTTTAGTTACCAGATGTGTGTTTAAAACAGTTCAACGTTTTGTTTTGATGTTGTTATTAACTCGATTACCGTATGTGGCTACTAGATGTGTTTGCCCAAACCCCAATGCCTCTATCAAAGCATTGGTCAAGTGGTCAAGGTAATTAGTTTACGCCCGTCCATTCCGGCCCGGTGTGAGGGTGGCAAACCTAATACCGCTATCAACTAAATACCTCGTTGCCTTACTGGCAACAATCGGTAGATGTAAGGGGTCTTATATGATAGAAACTGAGTAATAACCAACATCCAATTAACTTGCATTCCTCCCTGGAACGTTACCCGACATCCCTTCCCGGGATGCATGCTTGAAAAAAAAAGAAGTGAACTCACCTTGGTTTGCTCGGTTTGTATTAATTACTTGTTCACACTCAGTTAATCAAAGCCTATGGTGTTCACGTACACGTAATCAGTTTGCGTTCACAATGTACGAGTTTGCATTTATAATCGTAACATGTACTCAAGTATCAGTTTCTGAATAACACACAGCAATTATATGACTCCAACAAGTCCATAGTTCGTATGTATGTTCCGTAATAACGCTTAACAATTATGTGTGCTAGATGTAAAGGCCTACTTAAGTCACTTGATCATAGATAGCATCATTAACAGTGAGTATCATCATCAGTAAATATCACTACCAGTGGGCATCATCAACAGTAGCTATCATTAACAATAAACATCAGTAACAACAAGCATCATTATTTTATTAGCATGCTCATAAACATCCATCACAAAAGCCAACCTAGTTCCCTGTGCCCGTTGCCCTCTCGACGAAACCCTCCCACTGACGAAACATCAATGTTTCGTCGTGGTCCTCTATCGACGAAACCTTCATATTTCGTCGGCATGCATGAGTTACGTCGGGATAGAAGTTTCATCATGATATGAGTTTCCTCAACATGAGTTTCGTCAAAATATGAGTTACAGTAGTTACCCCATTCTTTATTGCACAAGGTTCAATCATCGCCTACTCATTAACCCTAATCATGACAGTTTAGATCATCAACCTATCTAAATGACAATAGTTCCATGAACCCTATCAATCATCAGTAGCAAACTTGGTCATGAATCCTAGGTTATCATTATGTCTATGCTAGTATCACCTAGCCATAAACCACAAATAATATCTCATACACATATCAATTTCCTAATCAACACATTATATCCTCATTTATTGCACATGGTATGCTACTGACATTATTATTGAAACATGTGTATCTCTTGATTACATTTCACATGGCCGCCACTTTTAGATTTGAGATTAACACTTGTTATCATGCCATACACTTTCAAATATAATGAACCGATCAAAGCTACTGACATGAATCGATTCCCTAGAACTCATATGATTACCAAACTTGCCTTTTATTAATTAACACAATCATCAAAACCATCCAAATTACATCAATCAATCATGCACAATAATCATGACTATATACTAACATGTTCGGATTTGTAAGAATAATATCATTAAACATGCATCACAAACAACACGTGATGATCATCAAACAAAACGCAGCCAAACAATTTAATAATAAAGATGATGCACTAACCACAAGATTGAACGATTGATTGTAGGGAAAAGACTCGCAAGAGGGAACTGCCGTAGGTCTAAAGGGAGAGAATAGGGTTACTGATGTTTACAATTGAGAATAATGATCTAGGGTTAATCAGTGTTACGTTAAATACCAAGGGTTTGGGCCGAAGCCCATTACATTACGGCGAAACATGCAAGGGCGTCGTGCCAATGTTTGTAACGGGGTGTCCAATGTTTCATCTAGTGCGAAAGTGTACAGGTTTAGTCAATCGAATAATTAATAAGCACTAAATGGGTTTACAAAGTCTTAAACCGAATCATAAATCATAAGTTCGAATAATAACAAAACAATCATACAACTCACGCGCATCTTTTAGATTTGAGATTAACACTTGTTATCATGCCATACACTTTCAAATATAATGAACCGATCAAAGCCACTGACATGAATCGATTCCCTAGAACTCATATGATTACCAAAATTGCCTTTTATTAATTAGCACAATCATCAAAACCATCCAAATTACATCAATCAATCGTGCACAATAATCATGACTATATACTAACATGTTCGGATTTGTAAGAATAATATCATTAAGCATGCATCACAGACAACACGTGATGATCATCAAACAAAACGCAGCAAAACAATTTAATAATAAAGATGATGCACTAACCACTAGATTGAACGATTGATTGTAGGGAAAAGACTCGCAAGAGGGAAACTGCCGTAGGTTTAAAGGGAGAGAATAGGGTTACTGATGTTTACAATTGAGAATAATGATCTAGGGTTAATCAGTGTTACGTTAAATACCAAGGGTTTGGGCCGAAGCCCATTGCATTACGGCGAAACATGCAAGGGCGTCGTGCCCATGTTTGTAACGAGGTGTCCAATGTTTCATCTATTGTGAAAGTGTAAAGGTTTAGTCAATCGAATAATTAATAAGCACTAAATGGGTTTACAAAGTCTTAAACCAAATCATAAATCATAAGTTCGAATAATAACAAAACAATCATACAACTCACGCGCATCCGATACAACGTACCGAACTATAAAACACAGTTGTGGCACCTTGAAAACTCGGGTTGTCACATCATCCCCAACTTGAAATAAATTTCGTCCCGAAATTTGATAGGCAATCCAGAACAGCAAGATGTTAACTCAGGATGACTGTGGATTTTCCGTGGGTACCACATCATCCCCAACTTGAATGGGAATTTCGTCCCGAAATTCACTAGTTGCATCAGATTTAGACTTGTCTTCTGGGAATAAATGGGGGTACTTCAGTTTCATCTGATCCTCGCGTTCCCACGTGAACTCTGGTCCACGTCACGAGTTCCAACGGACTCTCACAATCGGAATACGGCTATGCTTACGGACTTTGACCTCCCGGTCAATAATTTCTATTGGTTCTTCGACAAACTGCAACTTGTCATCGATTTTCAGCTCTTGAAACGGTACGACCAGTGTTTCATCAGACAAACACTTCTTTAATTGTGACACATGGAACCCATCATGAAAGTTACCTAACTCAGCAGGTAATTCTAACTTGTAGGCCACTTTACCAATTCGCTCCAGAATTTTAAATGGCCCCACATAACGAGGGTTTAGCTTGCTGTGTTTTCCAAAACGCACCACACCCTTCCAGGGTGAGACCTTCAACATGACACGATCATTAACTTCCAATTCCAAGGGTTTTCTACGCATATCAGCATAGCTTTTCTGACGGTCGCGCGCTGCTGCCATACGATTCCCGATCTGCACAATCTTTGCTGAAGTTTCCAACACCAGTTCAGGGCCTGTGACCTGGCTGTCACCCACCTCAGCCCAACAGAGATGTGAACGACACTTTCGTCCGTACAACGCTTCGAATGGAGCTGCCTGAATGGTGGTATGATAGCTATTATTGTAAGAAAACTCCACCAAAGGCAAGTGTTTCTCCTAACCTTTGCCAAAATCAATAACACACGTCCACAACATGTCTTCTAGCGTCTGGATGGTTCGCTCACTTTGACCATCCGTCTGCGGGTGATAAGCAGTACTCATGCTGAGTTGCGAACCAAACGATTTGTGCATCGACTGCCACAAATATGAAATGAAACGCGGGTCACGATCAGAAATAATAGATATCGGCACTCCGTGCCTAGAAACCACTTCCTTGAGATAGACATCAGCTAGTTGTGAGAACTTATCTGTTTGCTTGATTGCCAGAAAGTGCGCTGACTTTGTGAGACGATCAACGATCACCCAGATGGTATCGTTTCCGTTTTGAGTTCTTGGTAGCCCGGTGACAAAATCCATAGCAATCTATTCCCATTTCCACATTGGTATCTCCGGTTGTTGCAGCAATCCAGATGGTTTCTGATATTCCACTTTAACTTTAGAGCAGGTCAAACACTTACTCACGTAAGTTGCGATGTGAGCTTTCATCTTCGGCCACCAATACATGACTTTGAGATCTTGATACATCTTATCTGACCCTGGGTGCACAGAATATCGAGACTTGTGTGCTTCATCCATCACGAGTTCTCTAAGGTTACCGAATACAGGAATCCATACACGCTCCATGAAGTAGTAAATGCCATCTGATCTCTTCTCGAGTTGCTTCTCCATGCCCCTTAAGTATTCTGTTTCGATGTTTTCTTCCTTTAACGCTTCAACGTGAGCCGAACGAATCTGGTCAGGTAGGTTAGAATGAGTGGTAAGCTGCAAGGCGCGGACACATTTGGGTTTCGATTCCTTTCGACTGAGAGCGTCAGCTACAACATTGGCCTTACCCGGATGATACTTGATCGCACAATCATAGTCGTTCAGAAGTTCAATCCAGCGACGCTGTCGCATATTCAAGTCCTTCTGGTCAAAAATATGCTGAAGGCTCTTGTGGTCGGTATAAATAGTGCATTTAGTACCGTACAGGTAATGCCTCCATATTTTGAGCGCAAACACTAAGGCTCCTAACTCCAAGTCGTGTGTCGTATAATTCTTCTCATGAACCTTCAACTGTCGAGAAGCATAAGCTATCACATTGTTGCGTTGCATCAGCACGCATCCAAGACCCTGAATAGACGTGTCACAATATACCACAAAATCTTCCGTACCTTCTGGCAGAGACAAAATCGGTGCACTGCAGAGTTTCTGTTTCAGTAACTGGAAAGCATCCTCTTGTTTCGTTCCCCAAGAATACACAATACCTTTCTGTGTCAACGAGGTAAGAGGTTGAGCGATCTTCGAAAAGTCTTTAATAAATCTTCGATAATACCCAGCAAGACCAAGAAATTGATGCACCTCCGAAGGATTCTTTGGTGCCGCCCAATTCCTAACAGCGTCAACTTTTACAGGATCCATGTGTATCCCCAATTCATTAACAATGTGCCCAAGGAAGTGTACCTCCCGAATCCAGAAGTCACACTTAGAAAACTTTGCGTAAAGTTGCTCCTTCCTCAGGAGTTCCAAAATAAGACGCAGGTGCCGCTTATGATCTTCCTTGCTCTTCGAGTAGATCAAAATGTGATCTATGAATACTATAACGAAATCGTCGAGATACGGCTTGCATACACGGTTCATGAGATCCATGAAGACTGCTGGCGCGTTCGTCAACCCAAATGGCATAACCAAAAACTCATAGTGCCCATAGCGCGTTCGAAAAGCCGTTTTAGGAACATCCTCCTCTCGGACTCTCATCTGATGATAGCCCGATCTTAAGTCGATCTTTGAATAAAAGCTTGACCCTTGCAACTGGTCAAACAAGTCGTCGATGCGTGGCAATGGGTAACGGTTCTTGATGGTCACCTTGTTGAGTTCCCGATAATCAATGCACATGCGAAAAGACCCATCTTTCTTCTTTACAAACAAAACTGGGGCTCCCCAAGGTGAAAAACTGGGTCGAATAAAGCCTCTGTCCAATAACTCTTGCAGCTGATAAGACAGATCCTGCAACTCTCCAGGTGCTAAACGGTAAGGAGCATGAGCAATTGGAGATGCTCCTGGTGTAAGTTCGATCTGGAATTCTACTTGACGGTGAGGAGGTAAACCAGGAAGCTCCTCAGGAAATACATCGACGAATTCACGTACTACTGGCAGATCCTCGATCTTTCTTTCTCCTGACGGAGTATTAGTAACAAGTGCTAAAATAGAAGGATACCCTTTTTGTAGACATTTATGCACTTGCATGGCTGAGATAATACTAACCATCGCACCACTGTGATGCCCCTGAACCAACAATGGCTCCCTACCAGGGATAGGGATACGCACAACCTTTTCCTTACACAGAATCTCAGCTTGGTGCTTAGACAGTCAATCCATACCAACTATTATATCAAAACTACCGAGGGTAACAGGAAGGAGATCAATATCAAACACTTGACCCACGAGATCTAGTTTACACCCAAAAAGGATGTGCGAAGCTTCTATTGTTTTACCATCGGCCAACTCTACTACATGCTTAACCTCTAAAGGCGTGGGAGTTAACCCTAATCGCTGACTAAACTCTAGAGACACATAACTCCAATCAGCACCAGAATCAAATAACGCAGATGCAATAAGATTATTCACAGAAAACGTACCAGTCACGACATTGCCATCGTTCCTAGCATCCCCAGCACCGATCGTGAATACCCTTCCACGAGCACCGTTGCCCCTATTGTTACCGTTGTTGTTGTTGTTGTCTCCAGCATTGTTGTTGTTCTGGCGGTTGTTGTTGTCGTTGGCGTTCTGATTCAATTGAGGGCAATCCCGCTTAAAGTGGCCCTCATCCCCACACTGATAACATCCTTTCTTGAAACCCTGATTCTGATAGGATTGCTGCCTTTGCTGTCTCTGATACTGCTGATTTTGCTGCTGCTGCTGCTTTGGCTATGGGGCTCTACAGTCCTTGGCCTCATGGCCCACTTTCTCGCACCTACGGCAAGCCCGGACACACTGCCCATAATGATGATAGCCACACTTGCTGCACTGTGGCTTCTTCCCAACATAAGAACTTTGTTTCTGATTGCTGCCCTGGCCTTGATTAACTGAAGACGACTGACTAAAATTGCGGTTGTTACTGTTGTTGAGCCTTTTCTGAGATTGGCTGACACTGGTTGACTTGTCAACGTCGTTCCATTTCCTTTTGTTGTTGCTAGTAGGTACAGTAGCGGTGGTTGTAGTAGCAGTAGTGGCAGAAACATGCAGTGGTAACGAACCACTCTCCACCTCCTGATCGGTGATTTTATGAGCCAAACGAACAATCCGAGTTAAGTTGTTGAGGTTTGCTGCAGTAACCAAACCCTTCACCCGTGGAGCTAATCCTTTGATAAACAATTCTATCCTTCGATGCGGAGGTCAGGACAAGTTCGGGCACATGATCGCCAACTCATGCGACCGTTTCGCGTACGCTTCAATCTCTGATCCCACCATCTTCAGATCATAATACTCATTCTCTAGTTTCTGTATCTCATCACGAGGACAATACTCCTCCCTTATTAGCTCCTTAAAATCATCCCAGGTAGTGGCATTTGCCACTTCGATGCCCAACAGCTGAACCTGGGCATTCCACCATGTCTGGGCTCCATCCTCGAGTGTGCCCGTAGCATACTTCACTCTGTCCCCAGCAGGACAGTTACACATCACAAACACTGATTCTGCCTTCTCGAACCATCGCAGGAGTCCTACAGCCCCTTCAGTCCCATTGAAGGTCTGTGGCTTACAATCCATGAACATCTTGAACATACAAGCAGGTGGATTGTTTTGGTTTTGCTGACCTAATGGACGAAAGAAAACACATTACAGGGGTAAGAGTCGTGCACGCGACACAAGATTAAAGAGTATTTGGCACATTTCGTACCAGCTTGGTAGGCTGCCAAAGCCTCAGCCACACGTGTGTTGATTAAGTTTGTCAGCTCAGCTTGGGTCATTGCGATGTGACCATGCCCATGACCTCGTCCACTCATGATTCTATACAAGGAGAGGGAACAAATTTAGGAGTTGAGTTGAGGTAAAAGGTCAAGTATCATGTTAAGGTCTACAACTACCAAGTTCACACACAATAGGGCGGAACCCTTCTCACACTCGTTAAGCCTCACTGGGACTTGCATGCACCTCACGTTATTATTATGTGTGCACCCATAATAATAAGGCAATTTGCATACTCATCTCAATGCCTCTTAACGTGCGTTAAAAGTTTCCCCCGCATTCAAATAGCAAAAACAGAAAATACTACAGGATTGCGAATTGCAAAAGTCGAAGAGTAGTGTCATGTTACCAAATTACCATAATATCTAATATGTTCTTTCATGCAACTGTGAGTGTGACTACTAAACAAGTATTGCATAAAGTAAACAGAAGACGAACCTTGCAATCTGGATCTGAGTGTCATGATCGAATTTCGAAGTTGTTCGGTTATAGTCTGGTTTTATAAAATGTTTTAAAACCTAGTTCACTATAACCAGTGGCTCTGATACCAAACTGTCACACCCCCAAAATACCACACACGGAATCACCGCGGGACGTGTGATGTACCAGGATCCAAGCCACCAATCACATTGAACTACGCGTAATATTTAATAAAAACATTCCATTCATTTCAAAGTATCAATCCAAGACATAAGTTAAACCAAAACAAGTATTCAGCGGAAGCATAATGTAAATAGTAATTCAAATGTTTCAAATCATATGTTCATAACCAATAAAGCGAGTATCCAAGAGTTTCGATCCATGACCACTCTAGTGCTCCCAGATAGCAAGTCCATAATCAGAAATCGAACGACCTGCAAGCATGCAGACAAGTGTGTCAAACGACGCTGGTGAGTTCAAAGTTTTGTTAACGCGTTTAGTTACCAGATGTGTGTTTAAAACAGTTCAACGTTTTGTTTTGATGTTGTTATTAACTCGATTACCGTATGTGGCTACTAGATGTGTTTGCCCAAACCCCAATGCCTCTATCAAAGCATTGGTCAAGTGGTCAAGGTAATTAGTTCATGCCCGTCCATTCTGGCCCGGTGTGAGGGTTCCAAACCTAATAGCGCTATCAACTAAATACCTCGTTGCCTTACCGACAACAATCGGTAGATGTAAGGGGCCTTATATGATAGAAACTGAGTAATAACCAACATCCCATTAACCTGCATTCCTCCCTGGAACTTTACCCGATATCCCTTCCCGGGATGCATGCTTGAAAAAAAAAGCAATGAACTCACCTTGGTTTGCTCGGTTTGTATTAATTACTTGTTCACACTCAGTTAATCGAAGCCTATGGTGTTCACGTACACGTAATCAGTTTGCATTCACAATGTATGAGTTTGCATTTATAATCGTAACATGTACTCAAGTATCAGTTTCTGAATAACACACAACAGTTATATGACTCCAACAAGTCCATAGTTCGTATGTATGTTCCGTAATAACACTTAACAGTTATGTGTGCTAGATGTAAAGGCCTACTTAAGTCACTTGATCATAGATAGCATCATTAACAGTGAGTATCATCATCAGTAAATATCACTACCAGTGGGCATCATCAACAGTAGATATCAATAACAATAAACATCAGTAACAACAAGCATCATTATTTTATTAGCATGCTCATAAACATCCATCACAAAAGCCAACCTAGTTCCCTGTGCCCGTTGCCCTCTCGACGAAACCCTCCCACTGACGAAACATCAATGTTTCGTCGTGGTCCTCTATCGACGAAACCTTCATATTTCGTCGGCATGCATGAGTTACGTCGGGATAGAAGTTTCGTCATGATATGAGTTTCCTCAACATGAGTTTCGTCAAAATATGAGTTACAGTAGTTACCCCATTCTTTATTGCACAAGGTTCAATCATCGCCTACTCATTAACCCTAATCATGACAGTTTAGATCATCAACCTATCTAAATGACAATAGTTCCATGAACCCTATCAATCATCAGTAGCAAACTTGGTCATGAATCCTAGGTTATCATTATGTCTGTGCTAGTATCACCTAGCCATAAACCACAAATAATATCTCATACACATATCAATTTCCTAATCAACACATTATATCCTCATTTATTGCACATGGTATGCTACTGACATTATTATTGAATCATGTGTATCTCTTGATTACATTTCACATGGCCGCCACTTTTAGATTTAAGATTAACACTTGTTATCATGCCATACACTTTCAAATATAATGAACCAATCAAAGCTACTGACATGAATCGATTCCCTAGAACTCATATGATTACTAAACTTGCCTTTTATTAATTAACACAATCATCAAAACCATCCAAATTACATCAATCAATCGTGCACAATAATCACGACTATGTACTAACATGTTCGGATTTGTAAGAATAATATCATTAAACATGCATCACAGACAACACGTGATGATCATCAAACAAAACGCAGCCAAACAATTTAATAATAAAGATGATGCCCTAACCACAAGATTGAACGATTGATTGTAGGGAAAAGACTCGCAAGAGGGAAACTGTCGTAGGTTTGAAGGGAGAGAATAGGGTTACTGATGTTTACAATTGAGAATAATGATCTAGGGTTAATCAGTGTTACATTAAATACCAAGGGTATGGGCTGAAGCCCATTACATTACGGCGAAACATGCAAGGGCGTCGTGCCCATGTTTGTAACGGGGTGTCCAATGTTTCATCTAGTGTGAAAGTGTGGGGGGGGGGGTTCCTAGAGTCAACACATCACTCTTTGATCATTGGGACATAAGTCTTAGCAAGATTATAATCGAGTATCACTATCAAATATTGAGGGCTTTGTTCCTTTGACTCGTATAATCTTATGCCACTAGCACTTTGCTCGGTGTAAGATGAGAATCCAAATATCTTGAAATGATTACAGTTGAAACTCGATAAATTAATACTCGATTATTTAATAAACTCTCTAAGATAATATTTTTTTTCGGTCCCAACTCGGGGATAGGGTGCTAAATTAATAATTCGCTAAAATTATAAGATAATACATTTTTGATAATTTCTTTAGACCCCATATAAAATATAAATTAATAATTCTTTATATATAGCATATTACATGAATGATTTATGAAGGTTTATTGAAAAATGACTCAATTGTCTTTTGTTTTTTGTCTTTTGTGATTGCCGCTTTAATAGCTTCGTTTCGCGAAGGGGGCTCCATTGTATATATATAGAAAATATTTTTAATGTCCATAAAGTGATATATTGAACACAGGAAACATAATAAGGTGGGAGATTGAAGGTTTTTTTCAAATTGGGCCGTTCATTTGATATACATGCATTGTATACAATAATTAAGTGGAAACTTGAAAGGTGTTTTTAAACTAAGTATTCTACTATAAATTAATAAAATATTAATTAATATATAAATTAATAATTATTAATTTATCGATTAATTAATAACTCTTTTATTTAATAAATTTTGGTGGTCACAAGTGTATTATTTTATAAAGTTTCTACTGTATTATTGTTACATTTCCAACACGTTACCGTAGACTCTTGTTAGATCAAGTGTTGGTCTCCTTCCACTTCCTTTTACCCTTGATTTGATTGGGGATGCACTTTATGATCCATTCATCTTGATGTAATGTTGTTGAATCGCCTAAGATTCCTAGTAATTCATTACAGACCTTGACTCCACCATTTTATATTTATTAAAATAGACAATGGACTTCTTACTAGAAGCACCATCTGAATTCACGGGATCCCGTTATTCCATTGTGATTTCAACATTTTGGTACATGTCATACAAAGCATCATATATACCCTTTAAAATGTGTCATGTGAGGGTTCATCTTCCATTATCTTTGGCATAATGATTTGGTACATGTGCCACTTTTGGTGTGGTGAGAAAATAAAAATAAAAATAAAAATAAAATGAATGACTTCTTATGTCACCTCTTAAAGTACTTTCCTCAAACTTTTCTAAGATCATGGGGTATGGTGGGGCTTGGGTTGAGGCATTTGTTGACATGTGGAATGGGAGTCCCCCCACCACTCAAACCCACGCCCATGAGGTATGGTGGGGCTTGGGTTGGGGCCATGAGCCTGCCATGTCACTTACTAGCCCGCCCCACGCCCGGCTTCAAACCCATGCTAATAGGGCCACGCCCAAACCCATACCCCAACCCAAGCTCCCGAGGTGGTGGCTTAGGCGTTTTCAGCCAACCCACGCCCCAAACCAAACCCCATACCCCATGGCCTAACTTCACAAACTTGGAAGTCATGTCATGAATTGACTCAAATTATCAAACTGCTTTTGATTGTTTGAGAATGCATAGTTATAGGGTGATTAAAAAATAAATGGAAATCCTTGATAATAACTTGGACTGTGACCAAATCACATTCCAAATTAAGTACTTAAAACATATTTATGCCATAGGATACTCAAAATTCTCTTTTCAATAATCCAAGAAAACATTCTGAGTTTAGGGCAAAAAAGACTTAAAGCACAAACACAAATCTCTCTATGTAATAAAGGAATGTTGGTAAATCCTAGGTGTCAAAATTCTAGCCCCCCCCCCTCCCCCCCCCCCAAGTTATACTAATCCTAGGTGTAATTTTTATAGCTTTTTTAATTTTTATATTTTGTTAAACATATTACATCTTTGTCTTTTTTTTCATACATTAAAGCATAATGTACATTTATTTAAAGGTAGACACAAAACCCTACTGGTTTAAACGTCAGAAAACCTTTGTCTTTCCAGCTTTCCATAAACAACTTATCTCATTCAAAATTCAAATTCATTATTTCCACAAACCAGATTTGCAACATGCATACAAATCTGATCCAACTGCTTTATCTTATGTAACTCCATCTTCTTCTAGCAAGTATTTCGGCTATCAAAGGTGAGTTCGTATGCCCTAATCCTGTCGCTCCATCTTATCAAATCCGCTCCATTGATGTGTTGCTTGCTTGAGGTTTTTTTTTGTTTCGTATTCTCGGCTTGGTTCCCAATCAAGGTTAGCAAAAAAAAAAAAAAACATGTACTCATATATTTGATGATTTGTTTTCAAAAATAATCTGACCAACAATTTATGTTTTTGCAGAACAGAATTTTTTTTTTTTTTAATTTGTCCAACCAGAATCGCTGCAATCAAGGTTTCTTCAATTGGTAAGAATAAGTTCTTTCTAATCCTTTTTATTAATTGTTGTTTTATGTTTTCCCTGTCATAAAACCCCTAATTGGGGTAAAAAACAACTAACTTATAACTTACATAAGTTATCCTGTGAGGATCGGAGGCTCTCATGATTGTGCTTGTTTGTATAAATTTGACAAATCAATGTATATAAATTCAGATTAAGTGCAGCGGAAATGAAAACAAACTTTGTAAACACAATCAAAGAGAAAATAGTTTTGATAAACACATGCTCTTCATTGAGTCGAATGATTGAAATACAAATCATAAGATTACAATGTATGCTTACAAACTAAACTCCCCCTCAGCCTGATGCTCCAAGGTTGATTGCACAAGATGAAAGGATTAGACATGAGGAGAAGAACCCACTCAGTCAATCAAATGTAACAGTACATGGTACTGTTACATTTATAGGCAAACCAAACCACTGAGGCATCTCAGCTGACGTCACCATGAAAGCGACATCTAACAAACTAACAAACTCTATCTACTGTTCTATAACTACTGATCATACAGACACTGATTACATTCTAATCACTGGTGTATTAAACACTGATTCTTCATTCCACTGATGTAGTCAACCACTGTTGTTTGAGCATCAGTGCTTTCCTCAAAGGGTGATCAGACCTTGAATGGCAGTGCTTTACTTCTTCAGCAGTGCTTGGATTCCGTCAGTAGATTGAGCTTCAGCCTTTAAACTTCATCAGTGCTTTGGCTTAACAGTAGTTTACAAGATCAGCAGTTATTGATAAGGGCAGTACTTGGAGCATATCAGATGTTGGAGTCACTGTCAAAGGGAAAGCTTATGACTAATCCACTGTAGTGATCCGGTTTTAGCTTTCATTATATGTTCCTCTGGTAGGGTTCAATCCCAACAATCCCCCCTGGAACAGATAATGCCAAAACCCTTCATTATTCTGGATTTTTATTTCTCATCAGAAGTTCCTTAATATGTCTTTTAAATTCCACTTCAAAGTCCTTGGAACTTGAGTCATCCTCATCCCTGCACAGTGTAAGTTCAAGGAGATCCTGTAGATCTTCAACACCAAGGCCTAGTGCTTCTTTCCTTGATATGTACTTCACTTCACCATTGGATCTGACCAGGGTCAATACATGGGTCTTTTGATCAGACATCCACTTTAGTACTTTTGAATCCAATGGGTTTCTTGGGAGAGATTTATTCAGTGATGAGTCAGGGGATATTGGCCTTGTGGAAAGTTGTGAACCTTCAGCAGACATTTGTTTGAAGGCCATTTTGATGACATCATTTGCTGCAGCTATATCTTCTGCAGCTTCTTGTTCAATCAGCTCTTGTCTCTTCTTTTGATCTAGCTCAATGGCTGTCATGTCTGCTGAAGTGTTTGGTGATGCAGGTTTGGTTAATACCTTTTTGACAAGGTTTTGAAGTTTCACTGAGCTATCTTCTTTTAGATCCATTTTCTTGATGGCTTCTATAAAGTACTCAGCTTCTTTTTCTTTTTTCTTCTTCACTGGTCAACAGTTTTCCTTTTTCTTGGTTTTTCACAAGGATAGGGTTATCTGCTGATGTGATCAGTGGTTTAAGAGCACTAATCTGCTGTTCTAGCTTTTTGTAGTCAGGCTTTTTTGGAGTGTCTAAAACTGTTATCCTCCTTTTCTTAAGCCTTTCATAAGCCTCATCGGTATACTGCTTTGTCCATTTTGCTATGGCTTCAGCAGTATCCACCTTAGCATCCACCAGCTCCTGCTTCTTTCTTTTGTACTCAGATATAAGGTCAGCAATGAGCTTTTTGTATTTGTTCCAGTTTGGAGTTGTCTTCTTCTTTCTTGGATCATTTTTAATCCTTTCAATTCTGTTTGCCTCATGCTTTAAAGCAACTATTGGCCATTCTTCAAATTGGTTTTCTTCAGCTGGATATAATTTTTCTTTCATGATATATGCAAGATATTCTTTTCTCATTTCTTTTCATAGATCTGCCTTTTCTTTGCTCAGATCTTGTGCATAGTCTTCCATCTGCTTAACTTTAGTGAGCAAGAATTCTAGTTTTTCAGAAATGGCTTCGTCACTTTGATCTTCACATTCAATTTTGGCTCTTATCTTACCCTGCCTTGCTTTGAGCTTGAGATATTCATCCATATTTTCTGGGACTATGAAGCCTATGAGAGAAGGAAATCTTCTTGTTGAAGGATCATCCTCGGTGTAGAATTGTCTCATCTCATTTTTTACAGCTTCCAGTTCCAGTGGATATGTTGCAGCAATAGGATCATATTTGTCCTCATTTGCCTGAGTTGTTTTTCTTTTTCTGGTGTAAAGCCTTTTTGGAGAAGGGGATTTTGGTTGTGATGTAGAAATATTGAGAACAGTGGTGGATGGTTGATTAACAGCTGTTGGAACAACTAGTGTTTCAACCTCTGTTGTCATTACAACTACTGATGTGTCAGTAGGTGTCTTCTGCTTTTGAGCAGGTGTTGAAATGGCAGTGGTTTGAGTGGTGGAAAGTGTCTGACTAATAGGTGTTGAAACAACTGGTGTTTCAACCACTATTGTCATTACAACAGATGTTGTAACATCTGTTGTCTTCTGCTTTTTGGCAGGAGGAGATGATGGGGTGGCTGTTTTTGGTAGTGAGTTTGGTTTTGGTGGTGGTGATGTGATCATAGATGATGATGGTAGTAGGGCAGTGGTTGTGGTGATGTGTGGTGAGGTGGTGTGTGTTGATACAGCAGCTTTAGTCTGGCTATCTTTTTCAGGTTCAATATAGATACCATCTTCAATTCCCTTCTTCTTCCACTTGATTTTCTCCCCCTTTTTGGCATTATCTGGAAAGGGTTCATTCATGAAGAGAATAGTGGGAGAAACTTTTCTAGGGGTACTTTGGATGTGAGCCTTGATAGCTTTGATGTCTGACTGAGTATCTTTAAACCTTGACTCCACCATGTTTGTCAGCATTTGTACATGTATTGCATGCTGCTGATCAGCCAATTGTTTTTGTTTTTCAAGCAGGGGTTGGAATACATTCCATAGCTCATTTGCAGCAGGTGCAGGTTGTGCAGGTGCTTGAGCTGGAACAGCAGTGGATTGTGCTTTTTGAGCTTTTAACAGCTGTTGCACCATATCCTTTATTTCAGCAACTGATGTTTCAAGATTTTCAACTCTGCCCGTCAATTCCTGATATTTTAAATCATCACCCAAGTTACTGGGATCATCTGATTCCCCACCAGCAGTGGTTGTACCAATGTGTGACTTAGGAAATGAATCCCAAAAGTCGTTCATTGATGCCCCTTGTTCTTGGTACTGGGGACTTCTTCCTTCAGCACTTGATATCCTTTTGAGGTTACCAGTGGGCATAACAAACTCACTGGTGGTTCTCAGAGGTGCTATTGAAGAAATTGCCTTCAAGGGAGTCTTATGAATGTAACCACTGTCCAAATGTAAACCAGTAGGTTCAACATTTGTAGTGGCTGCTCCACTTGAACTACTGTCAGGAATTACTTGTAATCCCTGCAGTGTAACCTCCTCAATTGTTGCTGGGATAGCAGAGGTATAGACATCAGACCCAGTCACTTGTGGGAGTATACTCTCAGTGATAGGTGATTGAGAGGAACTAGTTTGTGTCTGAGCTATATCAACTGCATGCAACAAAGGTAGCATGGATTGCGGTATATGAGGGGTGAAGATAAGGGCGTTGAAAGAGACATGTCCTTGGGATCAGGACTGAGGAAGATGGATCCGAGTGGGTCCAGAGCTTTATATTGTGGGGTCCCTGTGTTTACAACCTGATCCTTTTGTGAGGATGTAGGAGGAGTTTGAGGCAAAGGTGGAGATCGTTCTTCCATCTGCTGTGAGGAAGTAGCAGCAGTGGTTATTGGTGACATTTGTGTTGTCACTGGCAGTGGCTCTGGGATCTCATCTTCCAGAGGTGCCTATGTTTTGGGTTTGGGGGGCTTTCTGGATGTTCTCTTTTTGGTCTTTTAGTAATGACAGGTGTGGGTTTCAAAGCAGTGGTTGTGCTGCTATGATCACCTGGAGCAGTGGGCTCAGCAGCCGATACCTGAGGAGCACTGTTATCTGCTAAATTTTGCTCAGGCACCTCTGCTTTTGTTTTTGAAGGTGTTAACATTCTAGATATTGTTTCAGGTGTTAAACCATTTATTTGAAAATAAACACCTTGTTTGAGCAAATTTTCATTTTCCTTTCCAAATTTTTGTTTAAAATAGTAGCTCAGAAACCTTGGAAAGAGCAAAAATGATTTCTTGTAACATTTTTTACCAAGTCATTAAAGATCTCCCGAGAATAGTTAAAATCTTCATTATTTAAAATAGCATATCCCAGACATTGTATCTTTAATGGTATTTCGTTAAAAGCAGTTGTTTTATTAGAGACACACATCAAAAGAGTGTGAAATAAAAACCTAGGTGCAGAAGGGAAATAACCTTTTTGTAAGGTATCTCTTGTTGGTTGTTCTGCATACCCTCTTTTCAAGAAATCAGTTTTCAACTCGGTTTAGAAAAAGAAGTTTTACCTTTCTGATCATCAAGTTTAAAGACTTCTGAAATTGATAGTGGAGAAATTTGAATCTCTTTACCCTGTATCGAGGAGTTGATGGCTGTGACAATATCTCCTTGTTTCTCAAGGGTAGCATTTTTCCAGAACTCTCTCTGGGTTTGTAGGTAAATCGGAGCATCCGCTGTTAGCAAAGTTTTGTACTTTGATGCAGATAGGGTGTCAACGATTGAATCAAAGGTGTTGGTGGTAGTGGGTTTTGTGAGTAGACCCACGTAATTGTGAGGGGATTTGTATTTGATTTCAATGGGTTCAGCGGCCATTTGAGTGGCGTTTTCGGAAGACGAACATGATTTTGATTTTGACTTTGACTTCGTCATTTTGATGAAGAAGAACGAAGTGTAATTTGTGATGGAGAGTGGGAAAACTGCTTTGAGAAGAGAATTTTGGAATTCAATTCGACAGTGTGAGCCCCTGTTTGGGTTTAACCAGGGTTTTATTTAGGGAAAAAGTAAGTGCTGATATGGCAGCGGTTACAAAAGATCTGATGGCTAAAAGCTGACCACGTGTCAACCTCTGATGAGAAGATGAATAATGGAGGACAATTGTTTAGAGTGCCACTAATGAAACAAATATCAGTGGTTACAACGGTAACAAATGAAGCAGTGGGTGGTTTTTACTATCAGTGGATAGCATATCAGTGGATAAAACACTGATTTTGAACAACAGTGCATATCATGAAAATGAGATAGCAGAGGTTGACTTTCAGCAGTGGACAGTGTTTAAGAACCAGATGTTTGATCACAACAGTGGTAGGAAAATGGTGAGGTTTTGAAAGGCTATTACATCAGCAACTGTTAGTGCGACAGTGTTTGAACTTTTGACAACAAAATTTGAGCATCTACTTGTCAGATGAGGGAATTGATTTTGTTTTGTGTAAACACAACATCACGTCCAACATCTGTTGATGGTGATTTATGAAACATCTGCAGGAATGCTATACTTAACAAAATACATTTTAGACGCAAATTGTCAAGTTTAATTTGTCAACAGTTTTTCAGGAATTTTATGTTCGAGGTTTTACCACATATTTATCATAAGTTTTGAAGCTTTTATAAATTCATGACAGTGGTTTAGTATCCCAGATGATGAAAATCTTTTTTTCTAAGGCTACTCATTTTGTGTCTAATTATCTGAATTAGAATATGAGTATCTCAGTAGTTTAAAATCTGTTAGCAATCAGTTTTTGATCTGTGATAAAACAAACTTGAGTTTGATATGACCTTAACACATGTACCATTTCCTTTTGATCTATTTTTAAGGATAGTAACTTCACACAAAAATAAGGAAATTACATCCTGACTGGCGAAAGAGACTTTTACTATTAAAAAGAGTAAAAGTACAAAATATATTACTTTTAAAAAATAATATATCCGGTTTTATTTGAGAAAAACACCCTTCTAAAAAAAATTAAAGGTTATTTTGAAAATAACATCAAAAGGATCTGGTAACTTTCCAAATAAGCTCATAATCACACCATTCTCAAGTCTTTATGACCACTGTTTGGGACCACTTTCTTATCAATTGATTGCAAAGTCCTCTTTTAAGTTCAATCACTGGAGATACTAATGTTACCTGAACTTTCCTGAATTAATGAATGCACACAGTTGTTTGATGACCATTGTTTACCCACTTTTGGACTCTTAAGTGTTTTACATTTATACTCTTTTCTTTTGACTTCAAAAGTTTTGAGATAAACACACTTATGAGTTTTTATGATTTTACTTCTTCCCTTTTTACCCTTCCCATTCATAAGTAATGAAATACTTACTAGGAGGTATTTATTGAAGAAATACTTAATCCAAAATCATTTTGCAGTAATGTTTTGAGAGATCTGGACACAATTGTACATGTTTTATTATCAAATCTCACATTACATAAGATTTGGTGTGACAACCCGCACTTTCAGGTAAATACTATTTCCTTACCCTGTCTAATCCCAGCTAAACTCAAAACACCCGTCCGCGTTATTTTCTTTCACGAGTAGTGATCATGTTTTTTTTATATATTTAATAATAATAATAATAATAATAACCATTATAATAAAATTAACAATACTTAGTATAACTTTAGAACAAGTTGTATATAATTGATAGTTAAGGGGTGTTTATGAAAGTAGGATTCAAACAATTGTATTTAATGATTAACTACCCACCCATAACCCATCGTCCTCCACATCAAACCCTAAAAGGAAAAACGTTCGGCCGATCATCGCACACCGCTATTTCTCCCTACTCTACAACGTTTGTTGACGATGGAACAACCACCCGAGGCCACCACAAACGGTAAGTGCACTTCGTAGTCTCTTATTAAAGTTTCGTGTCTCGGTTTCGATTCCACCTCGACTTCATGTCTTGCAAGAAATAGGATCATGTATGGAACTGTTGTGAGTTTTATGTGTGTCATGATATGATAGAGCATATTTGATGTGACTATATAAATATAATCATATATGTTAGTCATGCGTAAGTCTTGTTTATATGAAAAGAAATCCATGATTGTGCATGCTTAGGTGATGAGTATATACATATACATAATACTTGAATAGGGACAATCGGGCGGGTTTGTGCGATGGGGATTGAGGGGGTACGGGTACACGGATTCGGAGTGATGAAAACTATGTTATAACGAACTGTATGGTCGATCTAGAATATGCTTGATGTTAATGAATGTATGAGGGTTGTTTGTACGTAAATTGTTATAACGAACTGTTTGCCTCAACCATGTATTGACGGAAGACCAAGAGGAGAATGTTCCCGAAATGGCATATCGAATGCAATACGGCCGTTGCGACTTTGTACACCATGGCCATTGAGTTAATCAACACACCAGCAGCTTTATGGACCACATGAATCGATCGTATTTATGGATGACATTCTGGGTCATTTCCAAGAGGAAGGAACATCATGGGCGGCATTTGTATCTTATTTTAGAGCTCCTGAGGGAGGAGCCACTCCGCGCGAAGTCTTGTTAAAGGTAATTTCTGGATTCGAGAGATACCTTTTTGGTCATATGATCAACGAAGTGGGAATACACGTGGAACTCGCTAAGGACCCATTTCGTTAGATATTGTTCGGCACCAAAGATCCCTTCGAGGATGCAGCAATTTCTTGGTCACACTAGACTCTATCGCAGATTCACCACATGATTTTCGAAGGTCACGCAACTTAAATCTCTTTAGCACAGTAGGGTGTTGTGTTCGTGAAAGACAAAACAGGAGGACGTCTTTTCAGCTTTCGAATCCCAGCTCTGCAATGTTTACACACCGACGCAACACGAGAAAGTGATGACTTACGTAATGGACTTACAGGAAGAACTGCACGAGTCACGACCTGAGGTGGAAGCCGTAGTCTTTGGATTTAAATGGGAGGCATTACTTGGACGGTACCAAATATACCACTTAGACCGATCACAAGGGCCTCCTGTGTACCCTTGTTTCAAAAGAGCTAAACACGTGATGGTAACGTTGGGTGGAACTTTTGAATGAATACGACCGCGAAACTTGGACGTGCACGAGCTTTGCAGCCCGCTATCGACTCTAACTTACCTGATCAGACTTGCCTTGCTCAAACTGAAGAACCGAAGGAAGAGAGTTCTCAAGATTAACCCATGCGGGGCATAGGGAAGCAACTTTTTGTAGGTCGGACGATATTTGCTACTTCATGGAACGAATATGGACCTCCCTATACAACAACCTTTGGGAACTGGTACAGGCAAAGCACTCGGGTTTCGATATCCCATTCATTTAAGTCTTGATAGGATTAATTAAAACCTGAAGACCATGTACGAATGACCGGGCCTGAAGGCCCACATAGCAACGCATGAGATCGATGTTTGACTTATGGGAAAGTCAATGTGGGATATTGGCAACCAGAAACACCCATTTGGAACTAAGAACAGAATTGCCATGGAATCTGTCACTAGTCTGCCTACAACTCGAAACAGAAACGATATCACCTGAGTGATCGTTGATTGTCTCACGATACCAACACACTTTCTTGCAATCAAGTAAACTGACGTGTCTTCACAGTTGTGAATGTTCCTCTGAGAGAGGCGGCTTCTAGGCACGAGGTGCCAACTCCTGTTACCTCTGAATTTGATATATGCATGATTTATGTCAGGCAATACGCAACACCCTTGGCTCACGTCTAGACATGAGCATTACTTAGGACAAACGGTCAGAGTACATGAACCATCCTGACACTCGAAGACATGCTGCGAGCATGTGTGTGATTGACTTAGTGGAATTATGAAGGACACATATCTTTGGCTGAGCTCTACCGTAGATGTTACCATTCTAGTATTCAGACAGCTCTGTTTGAGGCATTGCATGGACAGTAACGTTAATCTCCTTGTTGAATTGAGGCGGGTGACAACCAAATCACAGGTCCGGAACTTGTACTCGAAACTCTTGGGAAGATTCCTTGGATCGGAAATCGTTTGGCGGCAACGCGTGACCGTCAGGGAAGCTGATAAACTTGGGAAACGCTGGAAGATCGTTGTAGGCAATCGTATCGTGTTGAAAGTCTCCCCTTGAGAGGGTGTGGGAGGCTTGGAAAGCGTGGCGAGCTTAACTGATGTCTGATGAAGCACGTGCGACACCTTTACTGGAGAAATTGATCGAACACGTGGACCTGGAAGTCAAGGTTCGATTAACATAGTCGTACCGCGATTTTGAGAGTTCGTTAGAACTCAAGATGTAGACCGGAGTTCACGTAGGAACGCAATGGTCGGAGTAAACTCTAGGATCCGAAGTTATCTAAACGATTGTGTCAACATCTGTTATCATTGGCGAATTTCGGGACGAAATTCCTTTCAAGTTGGGGATGATTTGGCACCCGAGAAAAAAATCCACAGTCATCCTGACCTAAAACCTCGCTGTTTTGGATTACTTATCAAATTTCGGTACGAAATTTCTTTCAAGTTGGGGATGATGTGACAACCCGCACTTTCAGGTAAATACTATTTCCTTACCCTGTCTAATCCCAGCTAAACTCAAAACACCCGTCCGCGTTATTTTCTTTCACGAGTAGTGATCATGTTTTTTTTTATATATTTAATAATAATAATAATAACCATTATAATAAAATTAACAATACTTAGTATAACTTTAGAACAAGTTGTATATAATTGATAGTTAAGGGGTGTTTATGAAAGTAGGATTCAAACAATTGTATTTAATGATTAACTACCCACCCATAACCCATCGTCCTCCACATCAAACCCTAAAAGGAAAAACGTTCGGCCGATCATCGCACACCGCTATTTCTCCCTACTCTACAACGTTTGTTGACGATGGAACAACCACCCGAGGCCACCACAAACGGTAAGTGCACTTCGTAGTCTCTTATTAAAGTTTCGTGTCTCGGTTTCGATTCCACCTCGACTTCATGTCTTGCAAGAAATAGGATCATGTATGGAACTGTTGTGAGTTTTATGTGTGTCATGATATGATAGAGCATATTTGATGTGACTATATAAATATAATCATATATGTTAGTCATGCGTAAGTCTTGTTTATATGAAAAGAAATCCATGATTGTGCATGCTTAGGTGATGAGTATATACATATACATAATACTTGAATAGGGACAATCGGGCGGGTTTGTGCGATGGGGATTGAGGGGGTACGGGTACACGGATTCGGAGTGATGAAAACTATGTTATAACGAACTGTATGGTCGATCTAGAATATGCTTGATGTTAATGAATGTATGAGGGTTGTTTGTACGTAAATTGATGATGATAAATGGGTCTGGATCGATTGTTTTCATGGCTAGGTGTTACGTCTAGGGTCCACATAATGATAAATATTCATGAAAATGCTTGGGGATTCACGGTGGCTTGATCTGGCTGAATGGCGATGATGATTATATTAATCATTAGATGCTTAGTAGGGTGGACTATTATGAGTTATAAATGAGTTACGATGTACGGTTCATGATTTTTGGGTGTATTATAAGGTGTCTTTGGAATTTTGCATATTGATAATATAACTGTTAGATGATAGATTGTATGATGATGGTTAGGGTTGATGTAACCATATGGAAAGTTGCTGTTTGATTGTGTGTGTAAACGTAATGGATATGAATGTAATGATGGGCCCAATGACATCAACTACACACTACGACTTGGGCCACACACCTGATTTGTATCGCATAACATTGCTGGGCTTTGACTTTAGTTAGGCCGTTTGGGCCGTACACTTGATATGACCCACACACCGGAGCCCAATCGCACACTCAAGATGGGCCAGTAATGTTGGGCCTCACAATACACGTTGCACACTTGGATTGGGCTTCGAACTAACGTGAGTATATGTTTGCATGATAGAGGTTGAGGGTTATCAACCTATGCTTGAAACATAGTTATGTGAACGAATAGTATGGTATCCAAGACATCTGTTATATAATATTATGATGTATGCTATGGCTTTCTGGATTGTATGATCAAATGTTATGACCTGTATGATAATTCGTGTATGCTACTTGTGTAAAATGTTGTACAACTCGCTTTAAGTGGTTAAGAAACTAATTGTCTTTGGTAACTACAGTAGGGTATGGTTGACCAACTGTGAACGTAAATGAATACCAAGTCTTACCGAGCAAACCACAGGTGAGTTCACTGCACTTTTCTAAGCATGCGTCCCGGTGGTTTGGGACATCTGGTAAACATTTCTGAAGGGAAAACTGGGTAAACTGTTTAATTGGGATGTTGGTTATTGAACACAGTATGAATCATGTAAGACCCCGTACATCTACCGTGTTGCTGAAGAAGCAACGAGGTATTTAGTTGATAGCGCTATTAGGTTTGGCACCCTCACACCGGGCCGAAAGGACGGGCGTGAACTAATTACCTGGACTTCATGACCAATGCCTAGTTAGAGGCATTTGGGTTGGGCATTCTCATCGTGTACATATAAGACCCCTTACATCTATTCAAGGTTGTTTGATACCTTGACCTCATGACCAATGCCTAAATGGAGGCATTGGGGTTGGGCATTCACATCTAGTCGCCACATACGGTAATCGAGTATTAACAACATCAAAACAAAACGTTGAACTGTCTTAAACATACATCTGGTAACTAAACACGTTAACAAAACTTTGAACTCACCAGCGTCGTCTGACACACTTGTCTGCATGCTTGCAAGTCGTTAGAATTCGTGACATGGACTTGCTATCTGGGAGTGCTGGAGTGGTCATGGATCGAGGTTCTTGGATTAACATATAGTTGATACATTTGAACATTTATTATGAAACAGTTGTTAAACGATTTACTATATGCTTCCGCTACACAACTCTTTGAAATAATCTTATGACTGACATTTACTATTGGTAATTAATGACATGTTTTGTTTAAATACTATGCGTGGTTCAATGTGATTGGTGGCTCGAATCCTGGTACGTCACACATCCCGCGGGGTTCCCGCATGTGGTATTTTGGGGGTGTGACAGTTTGGTATCAGAGCCACTGGTTATAGAGAACTTGGTTTTAAAACGTTTTTATAAAACCAGACTATAACCGAACAGTTTTGACAACAAAGAATATGACCATGACACTCAGCTCCAGATTGCAAGGTTCGTCTCTCGTATACTCATTGTACTACGTAACTAGTGGACACTTACATATGATATTGCATGCTGGTGCACGTTAAACACGATAGTATGAACTTACGTATCCCTTGCATATGTTATATGACTGATAGGGTGGTATTTCCCTAAACATTCGTGACTTATGTTATGTAATGCTCTTTGTTTGCTATTCGAGTTTGGGGGAAACATTCGACATGAGTTAGGAGGAACTGAGATGAGCATGCAAATCACAATATTATTGTGGGTGCACACATAATAATAATGTGGGGTGCATGCGAGTCCCAGTGAGGCTTAACAAGTGAAGAAGAGGTTCCGCTCTGTTAATTGATGTTATGTTAGAACTCAGCAGTCTATAGGAGTCATAGTAGTGATTGTCTCCTACCTGAATATGATCTTTTCACCCCTTTCTGAATCCTTACGGATCTCGATGCTATCGAGTATCACCTGATCACACATCCGAACGCCTAGAGAATTGTGTAGAATGTTAGGTGCTAGTACGAACGTCCCTGAGTTGGATGGCTCAGCGTCAAATGATTAGACTATACTTTTCTCACTTATCTTTGTTTGCTGGAACTTAGCATGTTAACGCCTTAGATCCCGAAGTGCGATCACTTCTGCAGCACTCTCACGACATACCGTCCATTACTCAGTCAACTTGCAAGAACGATGGACAAGAGGGTAAACGTAGTACCTTACCGACTTCAGCATTTGAACGACCCTAGTTACCGGCATCGAGCAACAGCGATTTGACTCTAATCGAATCCTCAACCCCAGCCAGCGACTCTTGGGAGTTGACTTTTACGAACCAATCGGGACAAAATCGATGACGATTGACTGTAGAGCGGACTGTGTAACCGCCCGCACTATGAGTAGTGCCTTAGAACATGGCACGGAGTGTGAAAAGATGGACCTTGATGGTGAAAGGATGCGGGACACCGTTACAGGCAACAATATTAGAGGCAACAGTCGTGGCAACATCAAGGTACTCGTGATCATAGCTTACAGTATGGAAACGAAGGCGACCTCGAGAAGGATTGACAACCAAGGGAACGGCGGCAGAACTGGAAATTCTCGTGACGAAAACAACACTAGAAATGAAGCTCGTGGGAGGACATTTAGTATTGTCATAGGCTATACTGGGCATAATAGCAACACGATAGCTTGGACGGGTAGCTATTCGCTTCGTCTCTGTTCTGTTTAACCCTGATGCTTCTTGAAACCGAACCTGTTGTGGAGTCGGCTGATGCAAGTCAATTGAAGCCCTATATGTTCGCTGGGATGCAAGCTCGACCTTGGGGGAACAGGTGTTCGACATCGACCTTCCTTCCACTACCCCTGATGGTTACAATGCAGTAGTTAGCGTGGATTGGTTATTCAAAAATCGCGCACACATACCTTGTGAGGAGGAAATTTTGTGTGGAGAATCGTTCGAAAACGACAGAGTGTCGCAAAGGTTAGCGCCATATCAGCTATGAAGGCCTAGCAGTGTCTATGGAGGGATCACCCTGCTACGTTAGCAACCGTTACTGATGTTGAGGCTAAGGAAAAGAGGATCAAGGATCCATCAATTGTTCGTGATTCCTCTCAGTGCGCTACCCGAGGAGCTTTCAGATTTACTTCCACCACCGCTAGGCAGAATCTTAGTTTGATCTCACGAAAGGAGCAGCCATGATTGCTCGTGCTACATACCGTCTTGCACCAGGAGGGTTGCAAGGACTATCTACAGGAACTGTTGGACAGGAGTTTTATTAGACTTAGTTTTGTTCGCTGTACGGAGCCCTAGCTATATTCGGGAAGATAAAGCCTTTTCGTATGTGTACTGATTATCCAGAACTCAACAAGGTGACATCAAGAACTGTTTGCCTCAACCATGTATTGACGGAAGACCAAGAGGAGAATGTTCCCGAAATGGCATATCGAATGCAATACGGCCGTTGCGACTTTGTACACCATGGCCATTGAGTTAATCAACACACCAGCAGCTTTATGGACCACATGAATCGATCGTATTTATGGATGACATTCTGGGTCATTTCCAAGAGGAAGGAACATCATGGGCGGCATTTGTATCTTATTTTAGAGCTCCTGAGGGAGGAGCCACTCCGCGCGAAGTCTTGTTAAAGGTAATTTCTGGATTCGAGAGATACCTTTTTGGTCATATGATCAACGAAGTGGGAATACACGTGGAACTCGCTAAGGACCCATTTCGTTAGATATTGTTCGGCACCAAAGATCCCTTCGAGGATGCAGCAATTTCTTGGTCACACTAGACTCTATCGCAGATTCACCACATGATTTTCGAAGGTCACGCAACTTAAATCTCTTTAGCACAGTAGGGTGTTGTGTTCGTGAAAGACAAAACAGGAGGACGTCTTTTCAGCTTTCGAATCCCAGCTCTGCAATGTTTACACACCGACGCAACACGAGAAAGTGATGACTTACGTAATGGACTTACAGGAAGAACTGCACGAGTCACGACCTGAGGTGGAAGCCGTAGTCTTTGGATTTAAATGGGAGGCATTACTTGGACGGTACCAAATATACCACTTAGACCGATCACAAGGGCCTCCTGTGTACCCTTGTTTCAAAAGAGCTAAACACGTGATGGTAACGTTGGGTGGAACTTTTGAATGAATACGACCGCGAAACTTGGACGTGCACGAGCTTTGCAGCCCGCTATCGACTCTAACTTACCTGATCAGACTTGCCTTGCTCAAACTGAAGAACCGAAGGAAGAGAGTTCTCAAGATTAACCCATGCGGGGCATAGGGAAGCAACTTTTTGTAGGTCGGACGATATTTGCTACTTCATGGAACGAATATGGACCTCCCTATACAACAACCTTTGGGAACTGGTACAGGCAAAGCACTCGGGTTTCGATATCCCATTCATTTAAGTCTTGATAGGATTAATTAAAACCTGAAGACCATGTACGAATGACCGGGCCTGAAGGCCCACATAGCAACGCATGAGATCGATGTTTGACTTATGGGAAAGTCAATGTGGGATATTGGCAACCAGAAACACCCATTTGGAACTAAGAACAGAATTGCCATGGAATCTGTCACTAGTCTGCCTACAACTCGAAACAGAAACGATATCACCTGAGTGATCGTTGATTGTCTCACGATACCAACACACTTTCTTGCAATCAAGTAAACTGACGTGTCTTCACAGTTCTGAATGTTCCTCTGAGAGAGGCGGCTTCTAGGCACGAGGTGCCAACTCCTGTTACCTCTGAATTTGATATATGCATGATTTATGTCAGGCAATACGCAACACCCTTGGCTCACGTCTAGACATGAGCATTACTTAGGACAAACGGTCAGAGTACATGAACCATCCTGACACTCGAAGACATGCTGCGAGCATGTGTGTGATTGACTTAGTGGAATTATGAAGGACACATATCTTTGGCTGAGCTCTACCGTAGATGTTACCATTCTAGTATTCAGACAGCTCTGTTTGAGGCATTGCATGGACAGTAACGTTAATCTCCTTGTTGAATTGAGGCGGGTGACAACCAAATCACAGGTCCGGAACTTGTACTCGAAACTCTTGGGAAGATTCCTTGGATCGGAAATCGTTTGGCGGCAACGCGTGACTGTCAGGGAAGCTGATAAACTTGGGAAACGCTGGAAGATCGTTGTAGGCAATCGTATCGTGTTGAAAGTCTCCCCTTGAGAGGGTGTGGGAGGCTTGGAAAGCGTGGCGAGCTTAACTGATGTCTGATGAAGCACGTGCGACACCTTTACTGGAGAAATTGATCGAACACGTGGACCTGGAAGTCAAGGTTCGATTAACATAGTCGTACCGCGATTTTGAGAGTTCGTTAGAACTCAAGATGTAGACCGGAGTTCACGTAGGAACGCAATGGTCGGAGTAAACTCTAGGATCCGAAGTTATCTAAACGATTGTGTCAACATCTGTTATCATTGGCGAATTTCGGGACGAAATTCCTTTCAAGTTGGGGATGATGTGGCACCCGAGAAAAAAATCCACAGTCATCCTGACCTAAAACCTCGCTGTTTTGGATTACTTATCAAATTTCGGGACGAAATTTCTTTCAAGTTGGGGATGATGTGACAACCCGCACTTTCAGGTAAATACTATTTCCTTACCCTGTCTAATCCCAGCTAAACTCAAAACACCCGTCCGCGTTATTTTCTTTCACGAGTAGTGATCATGTTTTTTTTATATATTTAATAATAATAATAATAACCATTATAATAAAATTAACAATACTTAGTATAACTTTAGAACAAGTTGTATATAATTGATAGTTAAGGGGTGTTTATGAAAGTAGGATTCAAACAATTGTATTTAATGATTAACTACCCACCCATAACCCATCGTCCTCCACATCAAACCCTAAAAGGAAAAACGTTCGGCCGATCATCGCACACCGCTATTTCTCCCTACTCTACAACGTTTGTTGACGATGGAACAACCACCCGAGGCCACCACAAACGGTAAGTGCACTTCGTAGTCTCTTATTAAAGTTTCGTGTCTCGGTTTCGATTCCACCTCGACTTCATGTCTTGCAAGAAATAGGATCATGTATGGAACTGTTGTGAGTTTTATGTGTGTCATGATATGATAGAGCATATTTGATGTGACTATATAAATATAATCATATATGTTAGTCATGCGTAAGTCTTGTTTATATGAAAAGAAATCCATGATTGTGCATGCTTAGGTGATGAGTATATACATATACATAATACTTGAATAGGGACAATCGGGCGGGTTTGTGCGATGGGGATTGAGGGGGTACGGGTACACGGATTCGGAGTGATGAAAACTATGTTATAACGAACTGTATGGTCGATCTAGAATATGCTTGATGTTAATGAATGTATGAGGGTTGTTTGTACGTAAATTGATGATGATAAATGGGTCTGGATCGATTGTTTTCATGGCTAGGTGTTACGTCTAGGGTCCACATAATGATAAATATTCATGAAAATGCTTGGGGATTCACGGTGGCTTGATCTGGCTGAATGGCGATGATGATTATATTAATCATTAGATGCTTAGTAGGGTGGACTATTATGAGTTATAAATGAGTTACGATGTACGGTTCATGATTTTTGGGTGTATTATAAGGTGTCTTTGGAATTTTGCATATTGATAATATAACTGTTAGATGATAGATTGTATGATGATGGTTAGGGTTGATGTAACCATATGGAAAGTTGCTGTTTGATTGTGTGTGTAAACGTAATGGATATGAATGTGATGATGGGCCCAATGACATCAACTACACACTACGACTTGGGCCACACACCTGATTTGTATCGCACAACATTGCTGGGCTTTGACTTTAGTTAGGCCGTTTGGGCCGTACACTTGATATGACCCACACACCGGAGCCCAATCGCACACTCAAGATGGGCCAGTAATGTTGGGCCTCACAATACACGTTGCACACTTGGATTGGGCTTCGAACTAACGTGAGTATATGTTTGCATGATAGAGGTTGAGGGTTATCAACCTATGCTTGAAACATAGTTATGTGCACGAATAGTATGGTATCCAAGACATCTGTTATATAATATTATGATGTATGCTATGGCTTTCTGGATTGTATGATCAAATGTTATGACCTGTATGATAATTCATGTATGCTACTTGTGTAAAATGTTGTACAACTCGCTTTAAGTGGTTAAGAAACTAATTGTCTTTGGTAACCACAGTAGGGTATGGTTGACCAACTGTGAACGTAAATGAATACCAAGTCTTACCGAGCAAACCACAGGTGAGTTCACTGCACTTTTCTAAGCATGCGTCCTGGTGGTTTGGGACATCTGGTAAACATTTCTGAAGGGAAAACTGGGTAAACTGTTTAATTGGGATGTTGGTTATTGAACACAGTATGAATCATGTAAGACCCCGTACATCTACCGTGTTGCTGAAGAAGCAACGAGGTATTTAGTTGATAGCGCTATTAGGTTTGGCACCCTCACACCGGGCCGAAAGGACGGGCGTGAACTAATTACCTGGACTTCATGACCAATGCCTAGTTAGAGGCATTGGGGTTGGGCATTCTCATCGTGTACATATAAGACCCCTTACATCTATTCAAGGTTGTTTGATACCTTGACCTCATGACCAATGCCTAAATGGAGGCATTGGGGTTGGGCATTCACATCTAGTCGCCACATACGGTAATCGAGTAATAACAACATCAAAACAAAACGTTGAACTGTCTTAAACATACATCTGGTAACTAAACACGTTAACAAAACTTTGAACTCACCAGCGTCGTCTGACACACTTGTCTGCATGCTTGCAGGTCGTTAGAATTCGTGACATGGACTTGCTATCAGGGAGTGCTGGAGTGGTCATGGATCGAGGTTCTTGGATTAACATATAGTTGATACATTGCTTTTGAACATTTATTATGAAACAGTTGTTAAACGATTTACTATATGCTTCCGCTACACAACTCTTTGAAATAATCTTATGACTGACATTTACTATTGGTAATTAATGACATGTTTTGTTTAAATACTATGCGTGGTTCAATGTGATTGGTGGCTCGAATCCTGGTACGTCACACATCCCGCGGGGTTCCCGCATGTGGTATTTTGGGGGTGTGACATTTGGACTATTTTGACCCCTGATTTTCTTAATGTGCTTTAACAAGGTTGATTTGGTCCTTTTGAGGATTCTCAACTTGTTTTCAACACATAAGATTTCATGACTAAAGTTTTATTTCCCTCTTTTTATGTTAGCAAAACACTAATGTTTATATGAACATAGGTTTTGTTAATCTGAGGTTCATACTTTAGCATCAAACATGATGAAATCATCACAAATTTCATAACAACAGTTGAAATCAATTTTGAAGAAAAATAATCATACCATAGTTACCAGATATGTTTTCAAATCTGAAAACTATCGGTGATTTGTGCATGACATCACTTGTTGTTTGAAATTTGTGTGTCTTATGACATCTTGGTTGTTTTACAGAGCTTTAGAATAGTCATTTTGAACATGATTACTCGTTACTCTGTTTTTCAACAAAATACAATCAACCTTAGTATCAATGAACTTTGAGCTGAACTGTTATGTCAAATTGATTGTTAGATCGAATTTGACTGTCCGGGCTCTGATACCAATTGTTAGGATCGGAGGCTCTCATGATTGTGCTTGTTTGTATAAATTTGACAAATCAATGGATATAAATTCAGATTAAGTGCAGCGGAAATGAAAATAAACTTTGTAAACACAATCAAAGAGAAAATAGTTTTGATAAACACATGCTCTTCATTGAGTCGAATGATTGAAATACAAATCAAAAGATTACAATGCATGCTTACAAACTAAATTCCCCCTCAGCCTGATGCTCCAAGGTTGATTGCACAAGATGAAAGGATTAGACATGAGGAGAAGAACCCACTCAGTCAATCAAATGTAACAGTACAGGGTACTGTTACATTTATAGGCAAACCAAACCACTGAGGCATCTCAGCTGACGTCACCATGAAAGAGACATCTAACAAACTCTATCTACTGTTCTATAACTACTGACCATACAGACATTGATTACATTCTAATCACTGATGTATTAAACACTGATTCTTCATTCCTCTGATGTAGTCAACCACTGTTGTTTCAGCATCAGTGCTTTCCTCAAAGGGTGATCAGACCTTGAATGGCAGTGCTTTACTTCTTCAGCAGTGCTTGGATTCCGTCAGTAGATTGAGCTTCAGCCTTTAAACTTCATCAGTGCTTTGGCTTAACAGTAATTTACAAGATCAGCAGTTGTTGATAAGGGCAGTACTTGGAGCATATCAGATGTTGGAGTTACTGTCAAGGGCAAAACTTAATGTAAACAGCTGCTTATGACTAATCCACTGTAGTGATCCGGTTTTGGCTTTCATTATTTGTTCCTCTGATAGGGTTCAATCCCAACATATCCCCATTCATGTTTTAGCTACAAAAATACTAATTTGCTCTTTCCCATATTTTTAGCTTGATGAAGAGTGGTTTATTGCTGAAACTGAAAATGAAATTCCCTTAAAAGTAAATTCGACATTGTGTGTAAAGCAAATTTTAATTTAGTTTTTAGGAATTGATTTGGTGTTAAGATTCTTACATGGATGTGTTAGTTTATAGATGGACCGATATGTTGTTCATGTTTTTTTTTTTTGTCTAGATTTACTTTTAGATGTGTTAGTTGCCATAAACGATGATATTTTTAAGTGCACCAAGTAGTCTTAGATTTCAAAGCCGTAAGTACTAAACGAAATAGTTTTGGCATCAATATTAGTAGTTAACTGTATGGCCTAATTTTTTTTCGAACCACAGTTTCTCTGGTCTTAAAGAAGATAGGAGAATTAAAAGCTTTAGACATTGTGACATTGATACAATTTTTTTGCTCGTAAGTTTGGCCGAAGGGGTAGAGATCCAATTTGGACTCGTCCTATAAAGATGCTCCAAAAGAACTTTCTGTAATAATTATGTTTGATGTTTAGTCACTTTGACTATGAAGTTTTTATGTTTGGTAACTTTTACTATGAAGTTTTTGACATGTTTCTCTAATGTCTTCGACAACGATGTGTGGTCTTTTTTGCGTTGCTTAGAAAGAGTTAAGCAGTGACCTTCTGGTGGTTAGTTACCTAAACAAGGATTAGGTGAGACCAGAAACAACTAATATCAGTAAAGGTATAGAATATAACTAATTCTTAGTTATGTAAACATATGGAATATTGGAATTAAATTTGATGCTATATTATATTACTAATGTCATATCTCTAAACATCTACTTCCAGTGTATCATTTACCTAAAAGATAGTGTAAAGATTCCCTTCAAACATGTATAATACGACAATTACTTGCTAATGGGGGTGGTGAGGGCTGCTTTACTCCTAGGTGGCCAATTAAGTGTCGTACTACAGTTTGTGTATTGTTCTTTATGTAAGCAACATGACATGAACATACAAACACTATATGAAAAGGAACTTATATGTTGTAATTTGTTGCAGAATGATGTAGATTATTGGTGCCTATCAGATGTGAATCAAACGACAAATGTTGGTTACAAGGAATTTTTTAGAGACTTATGATTACTTTATATTTCTTTTACTTGTAATTTATATTTTTTGGATTTTGATTGTTGAATGAAAATGAAGTTTCAATCTTTGTTGTTTTTTTTATAATTTTTTTATTACTTATCAAACTAAATTGTTCAACCCGTGTATCATACGGGTAGCTAACCTAGTAATCTATAAATTTGTGTGTATTTTTTTTTGTAAATGATTCGATAATGTAAGGCATATGCATATGCATATATACTAGCTAATATGTTTTCTCATGAAACGTTGCACCTGTTTATTAGAATAGTTTCCATTACAATCATAACATTTAACGAAAATTGACACATCTTTACTCAATGATATTGGGTCATGCGTAACAAAATGAAGTTTTATTATATTTCAACCAAAAATATTTGATGATTTAGCTTTTGAAGAGTGATCATCAACATTTGTACTCGAGTGTTCGAGTGTTGATGGTCAATATGGATTATTAACATGTAGGCCATCCTTTGTTTCATCAGCTTAGAGAGTGATACATACCCACATGATTATATAACGATGCCATAACTAGGTTTTGTCATGACCTGGTTGCGGGCCGGTCTTATAGTTGTAACGATGGTTAATATCAAAAAAATGAAAACGGAAGTTATGTTGCATGGGAATCTAATCGACGACCTACAACATCATCCAGTTCCAATTTCAAGATGAAATTCTTTCCAACCTAGTTACCACCATTACTAAACCTATAGCCACTTTCTCATCCTCCCACGCCTTCACCCTACAACACCTCACAATCTACGTCAACACGAACACACTCACCCAACCCGACACCATTACCGACATTGTCCAATGCAATGCCACCATCAAAACCAAACCCATCACCTGAATTGTTTGCACTAACACTGGTCTCGACACCGTCAAAAAACCATCCCCACCATTGTGCAAGAACTTGGTTGCCACAACAGTGAGGATAACTTTCAAGGTGGGTATGTTATGTTGAAGATTATTATTATAAATGCAAACACACTTGTTGTCACATTCTGTGATCAAGGATGGCAAGGTTACTTCAAATTTATTATTTTGTAATGAAATTGAGGGCTTGCATGGACTACTGAGTCCCTACACTTTCTTAAGTATTTTAGATAAACAATTGAAAATTTTCACTCAACTTACAAGTACATTTTTGCTTCTGAAACTAAGGGGGAGGATTATGAGTTAGCTAAACTCTGCAAGTGGTAAGATTATTTGTTACATGTTTTTACAATAAGTCCAAGTAATAAGTCATCCAAGTAATAAGTCATCACCCCAACCTTTTCCACCAACAAAAGAACCCATAATATCCATGATTCAGCTTAGAGTAAGGGGTATCTCAGTGTTAAAAATCAAGTATAAGTTCTTCTCTATAGTTCTTGGAATCTAACCCACTCAAAGGGTATTTATTAGGAGATTGACCATCTTGAATCAATTCTTATCATTTGGTGTTTTCATTAGCCTCTTCACATGTCTCCCCATAACAGTGAGGATAATTGCAAAGTGAAGAGGTTATGATGAAGATTAGTATTACAAATGCAAACACAATTGAGGTCACATTATGTGATTTGGTTGCAACATCACTAACACTTGGACATGCGTTGAAAGTCATATAAGAAGTAGCCGAGGAATGTGAATGCGGAAGACCAGAGTGGTGACCACCTTGGAAAACATTGTGCCGCTATGTTGAGACCATTCCTAAAGTCGTTGTACACCTCAAATGACGACAACCGTGGAGAAAAAATTTCATCCTTAGGGACAATTTCAAATAGGTCTTTATTAGAGAATTAGAGAGTCTGGAAGATTATCATTTGCTTTGTTTACATTGGTTGCTCCATAACTTGCCTTAATAAATTAACCTTTTGTTTAATGATGTGGTCATGGGTTCGAGTCCCACAAACGACACCATTGAAGAAGCCAGACCCAAAATCAGGTTGACTTGGGATGTTATCTTTGACCCGAGAATCCTTTGAGCACCGATGATGTTGTTTAAATTACCTCAGTAACAACACTCCAACGGGAAAATAAGCATCGGTTTATCACCGGAAAATAAGTCTGGAAGACAAAGATTTGAGAGAGACGGAATGAATTAACTTACATAATGTTACTACTTACTGGTATTTATTCTAGGTATTGTTAAATGTCGTTGTCAAGTAGATGTGGGCCCATTAAAGGCCTAACCAACTTGATGTTAACATCTCTAATTTGATTGGTGGTTAACTGGTCACTTACCATACAATTCGTGTGGCATTCCACATTAGCGTGATTGTTAATACTCCCAACTCAGTCAAGACCTCTGCATCCGAAACCGGTGGGTTATTTCTGACCCGGTCATGTCATTGTGCACAATACACCTCCTAACTTTTTTTTGAACAACAAAAGATAATCTCATTCATCATCAAAAAAGTTTGATACAAAATACATGGTTAGTAAGCAACTAAGCCAACCACCCACTACTTTACAAAATAGAAAACATCACCAAACTACCGACAAACTTGGACTAAGGACAAAAGATACGATCAACTTGCCATATCTAACGGTACACATTTCTTCCATTCCATCTGACCCCCCCCCCCCTTCGCTCTCCCTTTTTTGGCTTTTGACTTATATTACCTATCTATACAAAAACCAACAAAACGTCATCACTCACGCCTCCTCGGAAATAGAATGTCACAAAAGGCAAGGGATGTGTCGTTTGAATTACGCACCGTCTTGACTTTTACGGACCGTTGTGATGGTTCACGAAAAGAATATTGCACAACATAAAAGGGAGCCCTTCCCTTTCACTTCATCCATATGAAATTATCCAAATTTCACACAGAGTTTCCGTTCAACACCCTAACAGTTACACCAGAATGTTAGCCGATAATATTCAAACAATATTATTGGCTTGATTTAGTAAATATTGTATTAATTTTAGATGAATGGTATTTCTGTAAATAGCTCCTTAATTACCTCCTTGTACAGCTATTTATAGTCTTTGTATTTACCTTTCATGATCAAGGAATATCACAGCTTTACATGGTATCATTCCTCTGCTAAGGATTTCGATCCTAGCTACCATCCCCCTTCACCTTCCAATAAAACATCATCCTCTTCATCCATCACCATGGGTGACAAACCCAACCCCCCAAAACCACAGACTCTCCACCTGGCTTACACCGTCACAAACATCAAAAACATGATTCCTCCTCTTGACGGTACCGATGTCACATACCCCACGTGGGTAAAACTATTCAAGCTCCACGCCGTCGGGTACGATGTGCTTAATCACATCGACGGTTCGCCGACACCCGACAAAACCTCCGCCGACTACCCTTCATGGAAGAAGATTGATGCGGTTGTTCTACAGTGGATTTACGGGACCCTCAACAAGGAGTTTCTCGTAAGGGTCCTTGAAGATGAGTCCACGACATTTGAAGCCTGGAAAAGGGTCAAAAACTTATTCTTAAACAACAAAGGACCCCGAGCCGCGTCTCTCCAGCACGAACTCACGAACATAACACTCACATCCATGCCGAGTCTTGAAGCCTGCTGCCAACGTATTCGCGAACTCGTGGATCAACTTACTGCTGTCGACTGCCCCGTCAATAATACCCAGCGAATCTTGCACCTCGTTAACGGCTTACCCCGTGAGTATGATACGACCGCCTCCATCCTCAATCAGACCCTTCCACCATGGGAAGAGGCTGTTGAACGTCTCCAATCTGATGCACGGCGTATTGCGGCGCGTGATAAACTCACCCCTACCCCACCAGTTGCCGCCACCGACACCCCGGTCATTGCTGCTGCCATGTCTAATAATTCCAGCCGAGAAAACCCCACCAACAACCACTCTGCCCAGCCCAATAACCGCAACCGTTCCAATCGGAACACAAACCGGCCCAACAGAAATGCATAACACAACAGCCGGTCCCAAGCCCAGTCTCAAAACCCTAACAATCTGGCCCAACAACCTTACTACCCTCCCTATTGGGCTCCTCAGTTTTGGACACCACCACCATGCCCTTACCCTACCTATAATTGGGCCCCTCAATGGCAGCCCAGACCCAACTCCACACCTGGCAGAAATACGGGACAGCAGTCGGCACAGGCCCATTTAGCCGAAGTGGACCCACTTTAGCCGACTCAGTTGGCTAGCGCGGTTGAAGCTCTCTCCCTTGACCATGGTAATGACCAATGGAATTTTGATACAGGTGCTTCATACCATATTACTTTTAATAAACATACACTCAATAATTTTTCCAAGTCTGCTCCAATAGAGTCAATAATCGTTGGTAATGGTACTCGAGTTCCAGTTTTGGGTTCGGGTTCCTCCACTTTAAACACCTCCTCCAAACCCCTACACTTAAAATCGGTTCTTTTTAATCCAAACATTGTCAAAAATTTAATTTCTGTGCGTCGTTTCAACATTGATAATTATACTTCTATTGAGTTTGACCCGTTTGGATTTTCTGTGAAGGATTTCAAGGATGGCACGATCCTGAGTCGCCACAACAGGTCCATTGATCTCTATCCGCTCACCCCTCCTGCTTCCGCTTCTGCTTGTCTTGTCTCCTCCGTAGACTCTCCTCATTGGCATCATCGGCTTGGACACCCGGGTCAACCAGTCATGGAGTCTCTACGTTCCAAGCACTTTATTTCCTGCAATAAAATAAAATTTCCTTTCCTTTGTCATTCCTGTCAAATATCTAAACACAAGAAATTACCCTTTTCTGATTCTGTATCCCGTACTTTAGTGCCTTTTGCTATGTTACACTGTGATTTGTGGACATCTCCCATTATTAGTCATGCAGGATACATGTATTATATGGTTATTACAGATGACTTTACCCAGTACACTTGGGTTTATCCCTTAAAATTTAAATCGGAAACATTCTCTAAATTCACCCAGTTTTATCAATTTGTTACCACACAATTTCGCTTGCCAATTCAAACTTTCAATGCGACATGGGGGGCGAGTTTGATAACACAAACTTTAAAAATTATGCCACCAAAAATGGCATTCAATTCCGTTTTGTGCCCCCACACGTCACAACAAAATGGCAAAGCCGAACGTATGATTCGTCGCTTAAACGAAATCATGTTCACCCTCCTCACTCACGCCACTCTCCCTTCCAATTTTTGGGTGGAGGCACTTCACACGGCTTCCTACCTACACAACATCCTACCCACCAAACTTCATAATAACACCGCTCCCCTATCTCTTCTATATCTCCGTCAACCCTCATACGAACACCTTCGCGTGTTTGGTTGTTTATGTTACCCGAACACCTCATCTACTCGGCCACATAAACTCACCCATCGGTCTATCGCCTGTGTATTCCTTGGATACCCGGCGAACTATCGTGGATATAGATGCCTTGACAAGTCCACCGGTAAAACATATTTTTCACGACACGTCACCTTTGCAGAGGATGTCTTTCCTTTTGCTAATCCATCCACACCCGGACCCTCTCACACCTTCCTCGATCCATATCCTCTCATTTTTACCAACCCACATTCTTTCACAGGCCCAACTACCCTTGGCCCAATTCCTCCCAATCCCACTACTGCTAATTCAAATCACCTTCCACCAGACCCACCACAATCACCCCAACCACCACCTATGCCCGAACCACCACAGCCACCCAGTCCGCAACCAATTCCCAAACCACCACAGCCACCCAGTCAGCAGCCCATGCCCGAACCACCACAGCCGCCTCAACCCCCACCCATACCTGCTCCATCTCATCCTATGCAAACTCGTTCTCAATCGGGCATCTTTAAACCCCGCACTCAATTTTCTCTTTATACCGGATCATCTCCGTCCATCTCTCCGCTTCCTAAATCTCACCTTTCTGCTCTCGCCGACCCAAACTGGAAACGCGCCATGATTAATGAGTATGAAGCTCTATTGAAAAATCACACGTGGGAACTTGTACCGAGGCCCACAAATGCACCTGTAATTCGTTGTATGTGGCTATTCAAGCATAAGTTTAATGCTGATGGATCTCTTGAACGACACAAAGCTAGACTCGTGGTAAACGGTAAGAGTCAAACCGTTGGCATCGATTGTAACGAAACATTTAGCCCAGTGGTTAAAACCACCACCATTCGGACTGTCCTCAGCTTAGCCGTCTCAAAAGGTTGGTCCATGAATCAGCTCGATGTTAAAAATGCTTTCTTACACGGCCACTTAAAGGAAACGGTGTACATGTTCCAACCGCCCGGGTTTACTTCTACTTCTCACTCGAAATTTGTATGTAAACTTAACAAGTCGCTTTATGGTCTTAAACAAGCCCCTCGGGCTTGGTACCAAAGGTTTGCAGGTTACCTTCTCAAGTGTGGTTTCAAGAGTAGTGTGTGTGATACTTCCCTTTTCATCTATAAAAAGGATGATCAGATTGCATACTTACTGTTATATGTTGACGATATAATCCTCACTGCCTCCAGCAGCACCCTATTACAGCAGGTTATCGCATCGTTAACTGCAGAATTTAAGATGACTGATCTGGGTTCTCTCCACCATTTCCTTGGTATTTCGGTTCAGCAACAATCTGGTGGTTTGTTTTTGTCTCAGCCCACAAATGCTGCAGATATCTTATCCCGGGCAAACATGTCTAACTGTAAACCAGCTAGCACTCCTGTTGAGGTCGGTTCCAAACTAAGTCCCACTTCTGGCACCGAGTTTTCTGACGGAGCTTTGTATCGGAGTCTGGCTGGGGCACTTCAATATCTCACCATCACTCGCCCTGATATTTCATATGCTGTCCAGCAGGTATGCCTCTACATGCATGCTCCCCGAGAACTGCATTTTCACTTCCTCAAACGCATCCTCCGGTATATTAAAGGCACACTTTCCCAGGGCTGCATATCACCCCTTCACGGTCCACTAAATTAGTGGCTTACTCGGATGCGGATTGGGCCGGGTGTCCCGACTCCCGTCGCTCCACATCAGGTTATTGCGTTTATATGGGTGGAAATCTAATCTCGTGGTCCTCAAAAAGACAGCCTACTATTTCAAGATCCAGTGCAGAGGCCGAATACAGGGGTGTGGCAAACACAGTGGCCGAGGTCTGTTGGGTCCGTAATCTGCTTCTTGAGCTTCATGTACCGGTTACCTAGGCCACACTTGTTTATTGTGATAACATCTCGGCCGTATACCTTGCTGAAAATCCAGTTCAACACCAGCGTACAAAGCATATCGAGCTGGATATTCATTTTGTTCGAGAGAAGGTTCGTCTTGGCAATGTCAAAGTTTTACACGTTCCTGCCGATTATCAGTATGCCGACATATTCACCAAAGGCCTTCCCAAGCATCTATTTCAGCGGTTTCGATCCAGTTTATGTCTCCGGTCTCCTACGGCTCAAACTGCGGGGGCGTGTTAGCCGATAATATTCAAACAATATTATTGGCTTGATTTAGTAAATATTGTATTAGTTTTAGATGAATGGTATTTCTGTAAATAGCTCCTTAATTACCTCCTTGTACAGCTATTTATAGTCTTTGTATTTACCTTTCATGATCAAGGAATATCACAACTTTACACAGAATTGCTACCATTATTGTTGCCATAAAAACAAAATTTTCGTAAACCGTAAACTATTGAAATCATGCCCTTTCGGTGATTTGTAACCGTCGCTTATTCATCTCAGGCGAGTCATACCGCCGTCTCTTCCTCCCCGATGAGTTGTAACCGCCGCCTATTTGTCTCCGGCGATTCAATACCCTATTTAGGTTTGGAAAAGCAAAAACCACTATGCAAAACCTTTTCAAAAAATCATAACTATAGCATCTTCGTCTACGGCGAGTCGTAAACTCTTACTACAATTCTCCTAACTCCATAATCTATACACCAGCGACGCCGACGGCAGTTACTTTCTCACAGAAATGTCACTGGTCAGATCACACACCAACCATTCCAATGCAGATTTCGTTTGAAATTGACCCTTAAGGAGTTCTTGGTGTTATGGGCGGGTTAAAATCTGGAAAAAAAATAAAACGTATTCATCCAATCTTCGGTTTTGATATTAGGGAAGGGTTGTCTTGGTTGGAAAGAAAAGACACGTAGCGCATGAAGAGGGTACATGCAATGATCTATGTGTGTTTCTTCATTGGTGGGTTGGTTTTATACTGTAGTAAGTTGATTACGTGAAGTGGCACACGAATATTTATTGAACAGAGGGTTGCGGTTGCTAACGATTGGCATATTGGTTGGCGACATATCTTTTAGTGGGTTGGGCTATGTTGGGATAGAACCCTGCCAAAGGAACAAATAATAAAAGCCAAAACTGGATCAGAGCAGTGGATCCAGATAAGCAGATGTTTTGATTGCAGGTCTCTCCCCTTAAAAGTGGTTTCAACATCTGCTGATCGTGCAAACCGCTGACCTACAACTGCTGATCAAGTCAAAGTCTGTTGAAGAACTAAAGCTCTACTGCTCAATCTACTGCCTTGTTTCAAGCACTGCTGATCATGACAAGTACTGCTGGATTCACAGCAGTGGAAGGATGCAGCAGCCGTTTATGTTTACTTTATGTAATGAACTGTAACATTAGTAGTTAGTATAGCAGTGTTTGTATAGGTCAGTTGTTAAGAGTTTGTTAGGAGGTTAGATGTCACTTTCATGGTGACGTCAGCTTAGATGCTCAGTGGTTTGTTAGTGCCTATAAATAGAACAGTGCTCTGTACTGTTCTGTTTAGCTCGTTCACCATCTTCTTCCTGCACGAACAAATACTGAGCTCGGGCTGAGGGGGAGTTTGCGAATCATACATGCATTGTAATCAGAGTTTAAAATAAATTTAATCATTTGATTCTGTGTTGAAAATGTATGATTGAAAGCATTTCTTCTGTTTGATTGTGAAAAGTTTGCTTCCATTTAATTTCTGTTGCACTACTCTTTCATTGTTCATCTAAATTCAAACACAAATCACAATCAATCCAAACTCAGATCCTAACAATTGGTATCAGAGCTTGGACAGTCAAATTTGATTTAACAATCATTTTGACATAAATAGTTCAGCTCACAATCGTTGATACTGATAGTTTGTTCGTTTTGTTGAAAAACAGAGCAAGGTTTAATCACCATTAAGGTTGATTAATCAGTGCCTGTAAAACAACCAGGATGATGTCACAATCACAAATTGATAAGAATAACATCGGTTCTCTTTTCAAACCACCCATGCTTAAACGTAATGAGTACAACATCTGGGTGAGAAGGATGAGTCACATCCTTGCTCAACAAAACACTGGATGTTTGAGGTCTGTTGTTTTTGGTCCTCATGTTCCTATGGTGCCAAGTGCTGAGGATACAAAGAAGTTCGTTCCTAAACCAACTGAAAACTATACTGAAACTGATTTTCAAAAATTCGAACTCGATGTAAAAGCATTTAGCATCATAGCCTCTGCATTGCCCAATGAAATCTATGCTGGGCTGTTACACTGTAACAGTGCCAAAGAATTATGGGATGCATTGAAGGAACAATTTGGGGGGACGGAAGAGGTTATCGAAAACAACAGGGAAATTCTGAATCAGCAGTATGAAACATTTTCTCATATCAAAGGGGAGTCACTAACCCAACAATTTGAACGTTTCAGTTGTCTTATCAGTGAACTAAGGCTTGTTAAGGTTACATTTCCAAATGCAACCCAAAATAGCAGGTTCCTTAGGTTCCTTAGATCACTACCAGAAAAATGGGACACAATTGCTTTTGTCACCAGAAATTCAGCTGAGTTCAAAGATCTGACCCTGACCCAACTCCATGGTAGACTCCTGACCTATGAAAGGGAGTTAAACCAGAAAAGGAAGTTGCAAGAGTCTGGTAAAGTTGCTGATGACTATTCATTTGGCAGCACAGCTCTGTTTGGTTAGGAAGAATCTGGTAGCAGCAGTAAGGATCAGAGTTATGATCATTTTATTGACATAACTGCTGGTGGAAATTTTAACAACTCTGATTCTCACTCTGCAAATTATGCTTTCACTGCAAATAATGAAAACCAGATGTCAGATAACTTGTGCTTTGAACTCAATGATTTGCAACATTTTGATCCCACTGACTTAGAAGAGATGGACATTTTGCATCAACTGGTTTTGCTTAGCGTTAGAACAAGCAAATTCTACAAAAGAATAGGGAGAAAATTCCCTGGGCTTCATGGGAACTTAAGGGTAGTGTTGGATAAATCAAAAATCAAGTGTTACAAGTGTAATAAGCTAGGTCATTTTGCTAGAGAATGTAGGAGTCAAACCACTGGTCCAGTAATCACTCATCCTAGCTCAAACCCTAGACCACAACAACAAAACACTGTGCACTATACCCAATATACCCCTGCAGCACATGTAAACACTGCTCACTATGCTGCAACCCCTGTGCCTGTGCATTATGTTCAAACCACTGTTCCACAAATTCAGTATGTACAAGCCCCTGTCCCTCAAGCACAAGTGCAACCTGTTGCACCTCAACAAGCTGCTCCAACAGTGACACAACCAGATCAGCAAAGCTTTTTCACCCAAGGCTTTGTTGACTGGAGCAGCATGCCTGATGAGCTTGGTGATGAAAATTTTGCTCTCTATGCTACTAATGATACTTTTGATGATGAATTTTGTTTAATGGCATTAGAGACAATACCAGAAGGGGTAAAAACTGTAGGTGAACAGCTAAGAGCTGAAACAGTTGCTGAAGCAGTGGTTACTGCAGTTGCTGGTGAACTACTGCTGGGAGATAATTCAGAAACCCTGATTGAATCACTGTCTGACCCTTGGTCCAAAGAAGACAAAAAGAAAGAAGAAGTGAAAAAAGCTGGTGAAAAAGAAGAGAGAGCTGATGAAGATGATGATCATCAATGTAATTGTGCCATGATGGCTGCTGCCAAGGTAACCCCTCAAGTTCTTGAAAAACTATGTTCAGACAAATGTATTATTGCATTTGCTAACATCAAAGAGGTAAATGAAAACCTTAGGGATAAAGTCTTGTCTGATGAAGTCAAATTTGAAAAGTCATTAAAAGAACTTAGAGACAAATTGGCTGAAAAAGATAAAGAAATCAGCAGTTTAAAAGAGGAGCAGAGCATAACCAAAACTCAACTCCAAACTATGGTAGAAAAATACCAAGTTTGCAAAAAGGAGTTGGAGTCTACCCAGATCACCTGTGAAATATGGGTGGAGTCTTGTAAAGGGTATGAGGTTATGCTTGCAAAACAGCTTGAAAGCAATGTTAAGTTTGGTATTGGACATAGAAAATATGATGATCTTGAAAACACTGCTGGAAAACAAGCTGGTTCAACTGAGATAATTCCAACCAACAAAGATGGCCAAGAGGTTAAAATAACTGACAAACTTGGTAACAAAATTACTCTGGAAAGACCTGTGGGATCCTCAACTTTTGAGGAAATTGAGAAATACCAATTTAAACCCACATGGTCTGACGAGTGTGATATCCTGGAAAATTTCAAACCAATGGATTTCACAACCACTGATGGTGTAAAAGCTCCAAAAGCAAAGGTCGTTCCTATCAAAGATATTCCAACAGTGGTTCAAAACTCTGTTGCAAAGGAATATGAGAAAAGGAAGAAAAGAGAAAAGATCAAAAACTTGTTTTGTGAATTCTGTGAAAAGAAGAATCATCTAACAAAATACTGTTTTCATCTAAAAGCATATGATATAAACAAAACAAGCATCATTGTACCTGCTGAAAGCTGCACCATTTGTGGTAAAGATAATCACAAAACTCAAGAATGTGTGTATCTCAAAAACTTTGACATAAAAAAGAATAAGTACACTGAAAAAACATCTTTGAGTCCATCAACATCATCTGTCAAATTCACAAAGAAACAACCACTGTTTGTGCCAGTCCAAACAGTTGTCACAAAATAGCTGAACCAAACATCTGTTCAAAGAGATGTTCAGGTGACTGATGCACCCCCTGCCAATCAATTCAAGAGAGGTAAGGGACAACCATCATACCATAGGATCCCACATGTTTATGAGACTTACAAAAAGCCCTCTAAACCCAAAGTGAACAGGTATCCTTTTGGTTATCAACAGATGATTGGCCAAGACCCCCAACAGTGGTTAGAGAAAAACATTCCCAAAAATGTTCAAACCCCTGAGCTAACCACTGTCCATGCATCTGTCATTAGCCCAGACACTGTTGAGACCCCATCCAAAGCCTTATTGGCTTTGGAAACCTTAATGAACTAATCCTTTTACTTCATGTCCAGGGAGCTTCTACATGCTTAGATAGTCTTTGGTATGTAGACAGTGGAGGCTCCGGGCACATGACAGGATGTAAAGCCCTACTCAAAGATTTCAAAATCCATGGAGGGGGTGATATATCCTTTGGGAATAATAGTAAAGGGAAAGTTCTGGGGTCTGGTACAGTTCAGTCTGGAAATATAAAATTTGAAAATGTCAATCTAATAGACAATCTGAAATTCAACCTCCTGAGTGTCTCACAAATGAGTGACAAGGGGTATGGGACATTCTTCACAAAGGAGTGTTGTAAGATTGTTGGACCAGAAATGGTTGAAAAGATTGAAGCAATAATAAAATCAGGAAAAACAAAACTTGTTGCTCAAAGAAGTGGCAATGTTTATGTTGTTGATATGTCAAAAGAGTGTCCCAGAGCTGATGCTTGTCTGTTCTCAGCTGCCTCTAACAAAGAGACAGAGCTATGGCACAAAAGACTGGGGCACACAAATCTCAAGACAATCAATGAAATTTCAAAAAATGGCTTAGGGAGAGGCTTACCTCAAAAATTGTTTTCATGTCCTGCGCATTGTGTTTCCTGTTTAAAAGGAAAACAGCATAAAAGCTCTTTCAAACCCATTGAAGAGTCCAAAACAACTCAGTGTTTACAAATGCTGCACATGGATTTGTTTGGCCCAGTGCAAGTCATGAGTCTCAAAAAGAAAAGATATTGTTTGGTTATTGTTGATAACTTCTCTAGGTTTACATGGACCTTCTTTTTACACTCAAAAGATGAGACTGCGGGCATTTTGCAAGACTTTGTGACACATGTTGAAAAGTAATTTGACCTTCCAGTAAAAGTCTTCAGGAGTGACAATGGCACAGAATTCAAAAATAAGGAGTTGGCTGCCTTCTGTGTGAAGGAAGGGATTGTAAGGCAGTACAGCATCCCTAGAACACCAGAGCAAAATGGGGTTGTTGAAAGGAAGAACAGAACATTGATTGAGGCTGCCAGAACCATGCTTGCAGATTCAGGTTTGCCATTAACTTTTTTGGCAGAGGCAGTAAACACTGCTTGCTATGTCCAAAACAGAGTTTTAATCAACCCCAGGAACAAAAAGACTGCTTATGAAATTCTGTATAAAATAAAGCCATTAATCTCATATTTCAAAGTTTTTGGTTGCCCATGTTTCATTCTAAACTGTCACAGCCCGATTTCCACGTGTCACCGGTGGGCCCGGTGTGGGGTACAGTGACGTAGTTGGCATCGTCATAGACAATCAACACAATATAATAATGCACAGCGGAAGCAGAATAGATACATTTCAATATTAATTAAAATGACATAATAAACATCATAAGTAGTTGAAACGGATCCACAGGCGGATCAAAATAAAAATAAGAATAAATTGTTCAATAGTTATTTGTCGTCCGAGCTTGCGAGACTATAGTGGACGCTCTTAGGAAACAGCCAGCCTATTTCGTATAGTACCTGCACTTAACCTTTTGAGAAAAATACGTCAGTTTACACTGGTAAATACGAATCGACTGACTCATTTTGAAAATGATTGAAAATTGATTTAAATGCACAGGGCATAAATTTTTTTTTTTATTAACTTGGGATATTTATGCAATATAAACTTGTGAACGATTTACATGCACCCGTACTTATGGTGGCCCGGGATCTGCTGTCCGGGCTAAAGATTAAATGACACACCACATTAAAGAGTTATACACGCCGGGTGTACACCTACACCCCGTGCTCTGGTCGTGGCCATCTCGTAAGATAATGCCAAGGATATCCGGGACACGGTCAATAACCCCCCAAAGCCTAAAGTAAGACAAGACTGTTTAAACGAGTCGCACAAGCTATTCAAGACTGTACACCCATAAGGTGCAGGACTTGTGCGCCCGATCAAGCGGTATTTTAAATACCGTACCCCAAGCCCGTATAGGGAAAATAAGTCAAAATGTATTTACCTGAGCAAGTATAAGTCACAAATGATAAGTGTTGGTAGCTTTTACTGGGCCTCCTAATCTGGAACAAAGGTTTATAATTAACCTATTAGATTCCTAACGGGTCTTTTATTTAAGCTTAAGCTTTGACCGGTTAGTTTTAAGGATGATACGGTACATGCGCACGATTAAGCGAAGGACCGGATAGAATGTGATTTAGACCTGACAAGTTTGAATACTTGTATAATATGGGTATACTAAATACATTCTGAATTTTGAAATAAAAATGATAACGTTTGACCCGTTTCGGTCAATTTACGCAAACTAGTTACGTAAACCGAACCGAACGCAAAAAGGGCGTTACGGGTAGCCAAAAGAGTCAAATGCAAGTTCCCTGAGATAGTATGCTTTAAATATGATATAATATCAGTAAGTTATGTTCTATATTGCCCGGAATAATTTTAAACTCAATTTATGCCTTATAAGGGCATTTTGGTCATTTAAAAGATTATAAAAGAGTCAAATTAGAAATCTGAGTTTCGGGTCTTGTTTATACAGTAAATATACTTCATTTAACATGTTATAACAGTAGGGTATGACCCATATACCAAACTTAACATTTAAAATCAAACTATGCACCGTAGGGGTATTTTAGTAATTTCACAAGGGCTAAAAATGCCAAAACTGGAAACCTGAGTTCATATACTTATACTTACTGTTATTATATGAAAATATGCTAATTACATCAGTAGGTATAAGTCCTATATGTTTAAAATGAGTATAACGCTTACTATGCGCTAAAAATGCCTAAAATGCGATTTAATGCCGTTTCCGGGTTTTCAAAATAAATCTGGGATTTTTATATTTCCAGAATACTTAAAATAATTTATTTAACATATAAAATCAGTAGGAAAAGGTTTCGGGTCAAAAGAATGCATAAAACTCATTTTATGGCTTAAACGGTCAAAACCGACATAAACCGAAATAACTAAGCGATCTAAGATCCGTTCAGCCAAAAATAAATTAAAAATCATCAAAAATCCCAAAATATTATATAACATCAGTGGGTAAAAAGTTTTGTATCAAAACGTGGCCTGAAATGGGTTATATGCGAAAAGGGCCGTTTATGTAACTTAAGAACATAGTTTTACGCTAATGGCCATAACTCAAAATCTGGACCACCAACTGATCCGAAATTTTCGGTGCAAGTTTATATATTAGAAATAAAGATTTCTACTCTTTCACTTTTCCAAAAATCACGTTTTATATCAAAAAGGGCAAAATAGTCAACTTTTAAGCATAATCGGAAACATGCAAATGAATCGGCTAAGCATAGACTCAAACAACAAAAATTCCAGAAAGTTTTACCAAAATAAAAATGGTCAAAAATACTCTCCGATACAGATCTCAAATATGCATGTACGAATCCGAATCGATAGTCTACGAATTAGCCGTTTTACAAGACTTTCGGTTCCGATTCGTATCTATACTAAGGATTTGTCGAGTTTATTATGATAAGACATATTCTTACATGTATTATAAGTTGTTTATGATGATCAAACAGATTGCATGTCCTTTACATTATCATTTAAGCTTATTTTTGCAAAAACCATTTCTGTTGACTTTTTAAGAATGCCTTTGACTCGACAATTAGCATGCAAATAGTGGGAATCAGAGAATACCCTTTTGAGGGTTTGTTTCCCACATAAATACCAACATATATGTGGTTTCAATTTGAGAAATGACTGAGTGAAACTCGTTTAATCAGAAAGTCAAAGTATAAGAACAATCAGTTTGACTTTTAGCAATAATCAAAGCAAGAACGAATTAGAGACTGAATTAGAAGCTTACAAAGGTCCTATTGATGCTTAGTTAACACTAGGAATCAGCCTTGTCGTTCAGATTTGCTCCAGAAGTGCCTTGAGAGTTCTTGAGGGTTGAGAGCTCTTGTTACTATCACAAGTGTTTAATAAAATGAGCTTTTGATCTGATTTAAGAAGAAATCCAGAGGTTGTGGGTAGCTCACTGTAGTCCTAGGCATGCATGGATGTTAATTGGTGCAAAAGGAGGTGCTAACAGCTGTTTACAACTTCAAATTCGGACCAAATATGCAAAATTCGCGAATTACTGCACCTGGCAGTCTCACGCGGCCCGCTTGGGTCAGTCCAGGCGGGTCGCCTGGCCTCTGCTGCTGTCAAACAACTTTCAACTTTGGCAGCTTTGGTCCCTGATCTTGCACGCGATGTTGCGGCCTCTTATTTCGACTCGTAAACCCCCAAACTTGGTTTCTAAGAACCTTAGGACATTTACCAACATGGTAATGTCCTCGGATAACTTTGCGCTCAACCGAAAAGCCATGAAATTCGACATTGACGCTTTTAACCCCTCAAGTACGGTTTTGGCCATAACTTTCTCATACGTTGACGAAACTTCACGAAATTTTAACCACATATTCTAGTGAGTATATTTTAGCTTCTCAAAGCTTCGGGTCTGCCAAAAGTTCACTCAGAGGTATAAATTAAACATGTTGACACTTTTGGCCCCTATAGTTTGCAATTCCTCACTTTTGTGCAATTTCCGCGTCGTATGATCCATGAACCATCCGTTTAAGGTTATAAACATTATGTAGGGTTATCATAGAGTCTATTTATCCATTGTTGACACTTTGGACCCTTACGTTCCATAGTTTTCACTGTTTGTCACTTTTAGTCCCTCTAAAGTATATTTTCACATACCGGAACCTTATGACACGTGTCAAGACATTATTGGACGAAATTTTTTCGAGGTGTTACATAAACTTAAAAGATTCTATCTCAAAGTTTGCAGCCAAAATTGAGAAGGGATACCACCTGGGATACTCAACCACTGCTAAGGCCTACAAAGTGTTCAACACAAGGACCAAAAGCAGTGGAAGAGACTTTGAATGTAAAGTTCAATGAACTTTCATCAATGAAAATCCCTACAAATCCTGCAGAATTGTTTGATCTTGAAAAATTCACTTTTGAAAATACTGCTGTCAAGACTAACAGTGCAGGTCCATCAGAGGATTCATCACCAGACTATGGGTATGAGATCATCATTCCTCAACAAAAGTCTGTCACAATGGGAAGAGCAGCAGATGTCCAAAACAGCTGTCAAAGCTCAACCACTGCTACCTGAACAGTTGTTGACCAAAGTAGCCCTTTAACCCCTGCTTCCACCTCATCAACCACTGCTGACAAAAGTCCTCAGACAGTGGATCAAAGTCAGCAGGTGTCCACACCTTTACCCCCTATGCCACCACCTTTTGAAGCCACTGCTGGGTCATCAAAGTCACCAGCAGTGGTTAGCTCAGATGATACACATCTGCAGCCCTCACCACTCAATGCCATTGTTCCATACCAAGGAGAGCTCATCTTCTTGAAATCTCATCCACCAGATCAAATCATTGGCAACATCAATGAAGGGGTGCTCACAAGAAAGCAATCCCAAAACATTTGTCTTTTTGTTGGTTTTCTATCACTCCATCAGCCAGTCAAGTACCAAGAGGCACTGAAAGACAACAGCTGGGTAGAAGCCATGCAAGAGGAGCTCCAACAGTTTAGAAGACAACAAGTATGGGAGCTTGTTCCATTGCCAGAGGGTGTGAGTCCTATTGGTACAAAATGGGTCTTCAAAAATAAAACTGATGAAAGGGGTATTGCTGTCAAGAATAAAGCCAGGCTTGTGGTTCAAGGTTTCAGACAAGAAGAGGGCATTGACTATGATGAAACATTTGCCCCTGTAGCAAGACTTGAAGCTATCAGACTCTTTCTGGCCTTTGCTGTCAACCACAACATCAAGGTGTATTAAATGGATATCAAATGTGCATTCCTCTATAGTAAAATTCAAGAGGAGGTTTAGGTTTGTCAACCTCCAGGTTTTGAGGATCCATTTAATCCAGATCATGTCTACAAGCTAAATAAAGCTTTGTATGGCTTGAAGCAAGCACCAAGGTGTCGCAACCCCCGATCCCTTATCTGTCCCGGGAACGGGCGGACGCGAACCCAGAGTTTGGTGGTATCAGCTTTATTAATTTGGCAGCGGAAATTACATTAGGACCATAGTTAGGAAATATTTATCAGAATAAAACCACCATATTTAATATTGATAATCACATGGGCAAAACCCAAGTTTCTTATTACAATACATTTATAGAGATAGACCCTATTTTATTGAATTTAAAACATCGTTTATTAGGTAACTTTTATAGCCACATTTTCCCAAGCCTTCAGTGCTCTCCAGCTGGCTTTTCACATTGTGTTACCTGTAACGTGTTTTAAAAACATTTTTCAGTCAGAAATACTGGTGAGAAATCCCTGTTTAATCAAGAAAACACTTTATCAATTAAAACAGTATTGAGAGCGATCACATTGTTTATTTCTACACAATTACTCGTTCAGTACTTGCCACTCGACCGGATCTATGGCTATGGTCAAGCTACCCATTGGCTCACTCGTTGTCCAATGGTAACGTACTGTCGTTCCCGACTTACTACTACTCGTAGTAATAAATTTTGTATACAAAACCCATAATACTGGCAGCTATTGAAGAATTACAAAAACTCAATCACCGCTTAATCACATTGTAAAACAATTAAGGTTTTGTAAAATATTCCAAAAAGGTTAACAAAAAGAGGATAAACTCACATTGCTATCTTAGACTTCGCGTAAGGGCTTCCTGGATATAATCTATAATTTATACAAATGTACATTGGTTAGTATTATAACCCTTTGAAAAATATTAATGATACCCTCCCCGAGACGGTATTCCAACAACTACGTCGGGCAGAACCACGACAGTTGTTACGGAACCCTAAATCAATCGGGCAGCGTAACTGTTACGAAACTGGGGTTATAATACTTACAACGGAGCAGAACCTCGCTAATTAGGGGTATAATACCCGAGTATAATTACTCTCCTACAAAATTTGTGATTCGAGATTGAAGTTGTGAGCGACGGAAAACGAAATCCGATGCCATCTATTTATAGTGCTGATACTGGACTTTCTCGCGGCCCGCGTAAAGGATCAGCAGGGCTTACGCGGCCCGCGTACTAGACCGGGTAGAGTTTAGCTGACCCGGGTCATTGCCTAGACTCAACACGCGTTGGACACGTGTCAGCACCGGGTTCTGCCGCGTTCTTGGTCTCTCGCGGCCCGTGTAAACTTAAACAGGATCTTACGCGGCCCGCTTGAACTAAAGAAATCAACGATATCAGGTTCAACCCTGATACCGCCCGCGTAAAAGTTTGGGGTGGGTCTACGCGGCCCGCCTCAGCTTAATATTCATTGTTTTTAATTTATTTAATATGTTATTATCTATTTTGGGCTTGGTTTTCACATACGGGGTGTAATATAAGACATATTGGGACATTTTAACATATAATAGGGTGTCAGAAAATATTATGAGGTGTTGGTTTTACCGAGGGTTGTTACACAAGGGCCTGGTATGAAACTCTGTCCACCTTTTTACTTTCCATTGGTTTCACCAGAGGCAGGATTGATAAAACATTGTTTTTAAAATGGAGAGGGAAGGATTTGATGATTGTCCAAATTTATGTAGATGACATCATTTTTGGAAGCACATGTAATAAAATGTGTGAAGAGTTCAGGCAACTCATGACAGCTGAGTTTGAAATGAGTGCAATGGGTGAACTCCAGTGCTTTCTTGGTCTCCAAGTAAGGCAGCTGCAAAATGGTACTTTCATCCATCAAGGCAAATATGCCAAAGAACTTTTAAAGAAATTTGATATGGATGATTGTAAGCCATGTAGTACACCCATTGCAACCAATAAATTGGTCATGTCTGAAGAAAAGGATGATTTGGTTGATCAGATCTTACATAGAAGCATGATTGGGTCTTTATTGTACCTAACTGCATCTAGACTAGATATCATGTTTGCAACATGTATCTGTGCAAGATCCCAATCAGCCCCTAGAAAGTCAAACCTTATTGCTGTAAAAACGATATTCAGATACCTCAAAGGTGCTCCCACACTTGGTATCTGGTATCCAGCTGATGGTAAAATTGAGCTTTCAGGCTTCTCAGATAGTGACTTTGCTGGATGTGATAAAACAAGGAAGTCCACTTCAGGAGGGTGCCAATTCCTAGGCAATTGCTTAGTGTCTTGGCAAAGCAAAAAGCAAGCAGTTGTTTCCACATCCACTGCTGAGGCAGAATATATAGCTGCTGCAAGCTGTACAGCCCAACTGCTCTGGCTTCAAAATCAGTTGCTGGATTTTGGTATCACTGCCTTGAAGACACCACTCATGTTGGATAGCCAGGCAGCTGAAAATATCATCAAAAATCCAGTTTCTCATTCAACCACCAAACACATCGACATCAGACATCACTTTGTGAGGGATTGCTATGAAAAAGGTTTGATTTCTCTGCATCATGTTCCAACTAAGGATCAGCTGGCAGATGTGCTAACCAAAGCATTAGACACATCAACCTTTGAAAGCTTGATCTCTAGGATTGGCATGCTAAACATGGAATAACAGGCAAAATCCTATTTTTCTATGAATAAAAGCATTAAAATGTTTTCAGAAAATCAAAAATCCATCCTTAAAATAGCTAAAAATGAATTTTTCATTAAAATCCTAAAAGTCTGCCATAACCACTGATGGGTTCAAAAGTCTGCTCTACTTCAAAAGTCTGTCCACTGCTAAAAGTCATCCCCTGATCTCACATTCCTTTGATAAGCACTGATGTTCAAAATCAATGTTGTATCCACTGCTGTGCTATCCACTGATAGTTAAAAGCATCCACTGCTCTCCATTACCGTTACAACTACTGTCTTCACCAGTTGTTTTCACAAAAAGTACTGTTCAAAAGTATTGTCCTTCATTTCACCAGGGGATGGCATGCGGACAGTACATAGTGGTCAGACCTTTTGTAACCGCTGCCACGTCAGCTTTCACTTTTCCTCTATAAAACCCCCTTTCAAACCCCAAACAGGGTTTCACTGTCGAATTGAATCCTTAAAAATTCTCTTCTCAAAGCAGTTTCCATCCCATTCCATCCAATTTCTTCACAAACTCATCTTCGATCCTCATCTTCAAAATGACAAAATCGAAATCATCCGCAAAATCTTCCAAAGGGGCCTCTTAAAAGGCTACCTCCACAGAAATCCCATATAAACCGTCTCATAATCTTCTGGGTCTTCTCACAAAACCCGGCACCATCGATACATTTGATTCCATCCTCGATATAATCACTGCGTCAAAGTACAAAACTTTGCTTACAGCAGATGCTCCCATCTACCTGCAAAACCAGGGAGAGTTTTGGAAAAATTGTACCCTTGACAAACAAGGTGAAAATGTCATAGCCATTAACTCTACTCTATAGGAAAAAGCAGTTCAAATAACACCACAATCCATATCAGAGGTCTTTCAACTCGATGATCAGGAAGGTACAGATTCTTTCCCTAAACACGAGTTAAAAATCGACTTCATTGAAAGGGGGTATGCAGACACAATGATGAGGAGGGACACCTTACAAAAAGGTTTCTTTCCTCCTGCAACACGGTTTTTATTCCATACCCTCCTTATGTGTGTTTCAAATAGAATCACTTCTTTTAATGATATACCAATGAAGATTCAAAACTTGGGATATGCTATTTTACAAGAAGAAAATTTTAACTATTCCAAGGTAATATTCAATGATTTGGTTAAAAATGTTGAAACAAAATCATTCTTACTGTTTCCAAGATTTTTAAGTTATTATTTTGAGAAAAAATTCAGTAAGGATGATATTGCTATAATAAACCAAGGTGAATCTTTACAAATGCACAGCTTAACTGCTGAAACTTTTACAAGAATGTCAACACCTTGCAAAACACTAGCAGAGGTGCCTGAGCAGACTTTAGCAGCAAACACTGCTCCTCAGGCATCTGCTGCTGAGCCCACTGCTCAAGGTGATTAAGGTAGCAAAACAACTGCTTTGAAACCCACACCTAAAATCACTAAAAAGCCAGAGAAAATCAAAAATCAAAAACCCCCAAAACCAACCAAAAAGGCAACTCTGGAGGATGAGATACCAGAGCAACTGCCTGTGACAAAACTAAAGTCACAAGAAACCACTGCTGCTACTTCCTCACAGCAGTTGGTAAAAATATCTCAAACCATACCTGAAACTCCTCCTGTCTCTTCACAAAAAGAACATGTTGTACAAATAGGGTCACCACATCATGATGCTCTGGAAGCACTCGTTTCCATCATCCACAGCCCAATGCCCGGGGCAATTTCTCTTTCTAAACCTACCTTCACATCCCCAATTCCACCAAATACCAAACTACTGTTGGATGCAATTGATCTGAACCTGGCATAAACCAGTCCTTATCAATCACCTGTTCATGAGAATATACCTTAACAACAGACTGGGCCTGATGTATCAATCTTTGCTAACCCACCAACACAACCTGAGGAGGTTACACCCCTTGAGTTACAAGTAACTCTTGGTGGTATTCCAAGTGAAGCAGCCACTACAGGTGTTGAACCCACTGGTTTACACCTGGACAGTGGTTAAATCAATAAGACTTCCTTGGAGGCAATTCCTTCTATAACACCTCTGTTATCTGCTAGTGAGTTTGTTTTGACCACTGGTTCCATCAAAAGATTATCAAGTGTTGAAGGAAGAAGACCCTAGTACCAAGAAAAAGGGGCATCAGTTGTTGATGTTTGGAGTACACCCCCTACCTCAACCTCTGATAAAACCACTGCTAGTGGGAAATCAGATGATCCCATTAAATTGGGTGATAGTTTAAAGTACCAGGAATTGACGAAAAGAGTTGAAAAACTGGATACATCTGTTGTAGAAATCAAAGAAATGCTGCAACAGTTGTTAACAGTTCAAATGGTACCATCCACTGCTGTTCCACCTCAGGCACCTGCTCCACCATCAGCAGATGTTACAAATGAGCTCTGGAATCTTTTTCAACCATTTCTCCACCAACAACAACAGATGGCTGAGCAGCAGCATGAAAAACATGTTCAAGAGCTCAGAGAAGCAATGGAGTCTAGTTTCAAAACCACTCAAGCAGACATCAAGGCTCTGAAAACACATTTGTTAGCAACCACTGGCCCTGCTCCTCCAACAGTTCTTTTTATTGATGAAATCCCCTCAGATAATGCCAAAAAGGGGAAGAAAATTAAGGAGTGGATAAAGAAAGGGATTGATAATGGGGTGTATCTTGATCCAGAAAAGGATGCAATGCTTAGAAATATTCCCTTGCCAGACGGTAGCAAGAAGGTTGATGTTACCCAGAATGCACTAGATGATGGTGTTATAAGTGTAAAAAGGGATAGAGCTGCAAAGGATTTGTCAAGGTGGAATGAGGAGAAGAGAGCTTTCATGAAGCTGAATGCGCAGGGTTGTTCTGGAGAAAAGGATGTTCAAAATCCTGTTCCAAAAAGAAATCTTACTAGAAAAGTAAGGAAACCCAAATCCACACCATCCAGTCTTCCTAAGCATACTTCAAAACCACCATCCAAAAGCCATCAACATCAAACCTCCATCCAAACAGTTGCTGAAACTCTTGTTGTATCAACATCTGCTGGTACCTCAGTTGTTACAACAACTGCTCTCACTTCAAAACACACCACTACCACTACCTTATCACTACCAAAAACAACATCTCCACCATCATTTCCTGCCATAAAGCAGAAGACAGCAGATGTTAAAACATTTGTTGTAAAGACAACAGTGGTTGAAACACCAGTTGTTTCAACAACTGTTAGTCAGTCACAAACCACTGCCACTCAAATCACCTCCACTGTTCCACCCAAAACATCATCTGCCTCTCCTAAAATTAAAAGGAGAAGGATTATCATACCAGATGATGATTCCCCATCACCACCATCAACAGCTTCAAAATCCCAAGCACTTGTCACAATTCCAAAACCCATTCATCTCTCTTCAACTCAAATCCAAAAGCCATTACCTCCTGCAGGTGTTGTATTTCCTTTAGAACTCATAGCAGTTAGAGATGAAATCAAATCCTTCTACTATGAGGATAACCCTGCTAAAAGGAGCTTGCCTTCAGTTAAAGGATATCCTAGGCCAAACAACATTGAAGAATATTTAGAAATCAAAGCCAAGCAAGCAGGGGATATCGCTAACAAAAATAAACAAGGGAAATCTGATAGGGAATTTCAGCAAAACTATCAGTTTCTTCTCACACAGGTCAGATCAATGGAGCAATTTGCCAAAAATGTTAGTCAACAAATTTCAGAAAGGGCAGATGAGACCCTGAGAAAAGACTACATTGAAAATATCATGACCTACAAGAAATACAAGGGGGAAAAACACATGTACAAAAACTGGACCATTCCTGAGCTTGAAAAAGAAGTAGCCAGGATTCATGAAATGATCAAAAATAAGGTCAAGCAGACTCCTCCTGAAAAATTCAAACAATTTGAAGCTGACAGAGCCTTAGAGTTGAAGAGAATGAAAGAGGAGCTGGTAGCAGCTGATTATGGGTCAAAGAATTATGTGTCAAAGTGGGAAGAAGCTAGGGTCAGGGCCACCTACAAAAGGTTGGAGGAACTTAGGAAGAAAGATCCAACAGCTCCACAAAAGCCTGACTACTCCAAAGCAGAGGTCTCAAAAAGAGCACCAAAGCTGCAAGACAAAAGAACCACTGCTCCCACTGGTGCTGCTATCTACAAAAGAAGGAGTCAAAACCAGTTGGGTACTGAAACAATTCAAGATCTAATTACTGGAAATGACCTTGTAAAAGAGGGCATTAGATTAATGTTGAAAGAAGATCCTGAATTTGAACAATCTGCAAGTACTGCTCAGCCAGTCATGAATAGGCCAGTTTCACCAAATACCTCCTCAAATAAAAATCTCCCAAGAAACCCACCAGGCTCAAAGGTACTAAAGTGGAAAACTGACAAACAGACCCACGTACTGACAGTGTTCAAGTCTAGTGGCGAAGTGAAGAAACTAACAAGGGAACAAGCTCTTGGCCTGAGTCTTGAAGATTTGCGGGATCTCCTTGATCTTCCACTTAGCAGGGATGATTATTATACAGATGCCTTAACCTTTGAATTTCAACTCAAAGGGCAAATAAGGGAACTGCTGATGAGGCAATAAAGATCTACCAATAATGGAGAGTTTTGGCATTATTTGTTCCAGGGGGAGATTGTTGGGATTGAACCCTGCCAAAGGAAAGGATAATAAAAGCCAAACTGGATCAGAGCGGTGGATCCAGAATAAGCAGATGTTTTGATTGCAGGTCTCTCCCCTTGAAAGTGGTTTCAACATCTGCTGACCTCCTATCTGCTGATCATGCAAACCGCTGACCTACAACTGCTGATCAAGTCAAAGTCTGTTGAAGAACTAAAGCTCTGCTGCTCAATCTATTGCCTTGTTTCAAGCACTGCTGATCATGACAAGTACTGCTGGATTCACGGCAGTGGAAGGATGCAGCAGCTGTTTATGTTTACTTTATGTAATGAACTGTAACATCAGTAGTTAGTATAGCAGTGTTTGTATAGGTCAGTTGTTAAGAGTTTGTTAGGAAGTTAGATGTCATTTTCATGGTGACGTCAGCTTAGATGCTCAGTGGTTTGTTAGTGCCTATAAATAGAACAGTGCTCTGTACTGTTCTGTTTAGCTCGTTCACCATCTTCTTCCTGCACGAACAAATACTGACCTCGGGCTGAGGGGGAGTTTGCGAATCATACATGCATTGTAATAAGAGTTTAAAATAAATTTAATCATTATATTTTGTGTTGAAAATGTATGATTGAAAGCATTTCTTCTGTTTGATTGTGAAAAGTTTGCTTCCATTTAATTTCCGCTGCACTACTCTTTCATTGTTCATCTAAATTCAAACACAAATCACAATCAATCGAAACTCAGATCCTAACAGGCTCATACACTTTAAGTTGCATGTTTATATCATTTGTTTTTTCATTTAATTTGTGTAATTGTTGGTATTTGGATTATTTAGTGGTGTCATTTGCTGTACGAAGAAGTGTCAGTGTGGGGGCCTTGCAAAAAGGTGTATCCTTTTGATTATATGTTAAACTATGTACTTTTTAGGGTGTTGATCGGGTTTATTATTCGGGTTTTGGGAATTTGGGAATTTGGTTTGGGTTACTCGATAACTTAGGCTTGGATATATTTGTTAATTTTTAAAATTTTTGTTTACATGCTACACTCTTGCTTCCACATTGGGTGAGATCAATAATTGTTTCTCAAATAGTTGTAAAATATTCCTGGCATTTTACAAACAAGTCATAGTCAAGGACACTTTGGTGTTTGCACACCATCTGTTTGACGAAATGCTTCATAGAAGTCTAACAACCTGTTTCATACGATTCGCCTGCAGTAGGGAACCAATGCAATAGATGGTATTAATTCGGATTGCTTCATTGTATCTGCTGCAAAAACTATCCGAATTTAAATTAACCCTTTAACTGTTTCTTTGAATTTGGTGTTTTTGATGTGTATAGGTTATTTTGGTGGTTGGTTTATTAGGCGATACATTTGGTGTAATTTTGTACTTTTTGGCCGGTTTCCGACGGGCCTTTATAATTATTCATCTTCTTTACCAAGTGTATTGGTTTCGGTCCCGACCGAAAACCAATGGGATTCATTTTAATCCTTCATTTTATTGTCGTTTTTAGAAAGTTTTGTTTTGAATTTGGTTGATTTGGTTGAATATTCATCTGGGTTGGGACCTCCCCTCCAAGTGGCATGAGCCTCTACGAAGTGGGCTACCCGATAATGGCGGCAGATACCTGTTAACCAAGTAATATTTCAATGATCTTGCATCTCTTATCTATTTTGCAATTCAAAACTATATGCATATTGTTGCCCTTTAGATATTGCATGGGCTACCTTCTAACTTTTAGTATATTAAGATTCGTTTGGTCACGTGTAGAGAGGTCAATGTTAACTTTTGCAAGTAGAGAGACACAACTCATTAGGACATTAGGTGTAACACATAGTAAATGTTTAATATGGATAGTTCAAGTGGGCCAGGTAAAAAAGTCAATATGTACGATTAAATGGGTCGGGTTGTGCCACAAACACTTTTTGTCTGTTTTAGAAGCTTTTTACATATATATTTCTGCTTTGATTATGTCCCGTCGCAACGCGCGGGTTGACGCCAACTTGTTTGTAACAAAAACTTATTTTGCAAAATTTTGAAATGAAAGGAACAAAGGCAATTGGCAGTTGATTGTGTGAAGTGTGGACATATGTATATTTTCAATTCAAAATTTGAAATGAACGAAGACAGTTATTTGTGACGGTTAATAACTGTAAGGTCACTATTTGTTGACAAAGGTTGACCCCTCATTCGTCATATTAGATCACCCTCTATATTCTCTCCGTAATATCTTCTCAAATCTCCATAAAAACAACACAATTTATCATCATTTGTTTTTTCATTCTTGTTAATATGATTCAGAATCTTCCTTTCTTGTCCCATCCTCCAAGTTCCCTAAAGATTCATTGCACATTTTGATGATTTTATGTGTGCAAATTCATATTTTTGCATAAAGAAAAACAAACATTATGGCGACATTATTTAGCAGGATATATAAAAGTCACATTTTAAACCGAGTTTTCATCCGAAACTCGCATATAGAACCGCTTAAGGTTTCATGGAAAAAACCCGAGTTCGGATGGAAGAAATTAAACTTTGATGGATCATGCAAATGCAATAGCGGTAAAGCAAGCATAGGAGGCGTTATGCGCGATCACAACGCGGAATTTTTGTTAGGCTATGCCGAATCCATCGGGAAAAGTAATAGTAGCGTCGCTGAATTTGCAGCCCTTCGTCGCGGTCTTGAGTTGGTTCTTGAAAATGGTTATTGTGATGATGATATATGGGTTGAAGGAGATTATATGACTTTGGTTGATATAGTGTCACTAAAAAGGGATGTTAAATGTGTTGAAATGCAAAAACATGTTAGTAGTATTAATTTACTTCTACCTGAGTTTAGAAACTGTGTAGTGACACATGTTTACCGACAAGGTAATAGAGTCGCTGATAAGTTTGCGAAAATCGGGCATCAGTTAGAACGGCCTCGGATTTGGCATGTTCCTCCTAGTGAAGTTGTGACGATTATGAATGAAGATGCAAATGGTAAGGTTATTATTCGTAGGAGATGATTAGTTGTACATAATGTAACATATAAGGTTTTGTGACCAGAATTCTTGCAAAAGTAAATAGTCACATAGATATTCTTTTGTGACGGTTATTCATGGAAGGATCATTCTATTGGTTTTTTTTTTTTTTTTTTTTTTTTTTTTTTTTTTTTTTAAATCTCTGTTTCAGTTTTGGTTTTAACCAAACGAGAATGCTTTTTTCTTTTAATCATCCAATACAAAAATACAAAACCAATTATGGAAAAACAACATGATAAGCGTGTAATAATAGAGAAATATGATAAACAAATAAGATGAAAGTGCATCTTAAAATATTACAAAGATCTATGTTTTTTTTTTAAGTTTTATAACTTAAAAGATGAAAGTTCGGGTATTGAAAAAACCCAGTTCCGGGTATAGAACTGGAACCGGTAATTGGGTATCGAGTACACATCGGGTTGGTTCCGGGTACGGTTTTTGGTACTGAAATCCATATCCTATGCGTACGGTTCCTAACTTCCGGGTACGGTTTTTGGTAATGAAATCCATATACTATGGAAAAAAAATGCTAGAATACTGTATATCAATACAAATATATAAGGTCTATCCATTTATATCATATATATACACAGTACAAATGCGATTTTAGTCCTCCATTTTTGTAGACAAAGTTTGAATGTAGGTTTCAAGACGCAAAGCAAACAGACCTTCTGAACCGAGCTGGAATTCTTTATTGTAATGTGATTAAACTTGTTTGAACTTCAAACTGTTTCACTTGATTAACGAATCGGGTTTCTTGATTTTGATTTGGTCAGTTTAAGATGGAAAAAGATTTTAGCATATGACTAAATATCATCTTGCAAAACCGAAGTTTTCGTGTTTTCATGGCTTGTTACATGAAAACATTACAATCATCGTGCCTTTCAAATGATCAAGTCAAGTCAATATAAAGAGAGTTGATTCATTAGTCATGTGAAATAACTTTAAGTTCAAACAAGCGAAGTAGAATCAAACATGGACTTGGATTCGGGTCAAAAGGCCCGTTTGCTTTGCATCTTGAAACCAACAATCCAAATTTTTTTACACAAATACCGTACAAAAATCTGCTGTCGGGTATGAAATTTCTTCGGGCAGCCTGTATGCAAGTTGACTTCAGATATGTTCTGACCGTTTGACTTCAGAATTTAAGGACCTGTCTTAACTAATTCCAGAGCAAGAACTAAAATAGTGTAAGTGAATAAAACCGAAGATATGCATCAAGGAAACATAAAATAAAACCACACCTGCAATAGCTTTCCCTCTTCACGAGGTTCGAGGCATATTTCAGCTTGACTCACAGTCAAAGGGTTTGTGTTTGACTTTCGACTAACAATCAGTTTCTTATAAAATATATATTCATAAATTGGAATTTTCTGTTATTCTTTGTTCCAGACTTCCAGTGCCATTTTCTAAAGACTTTTTAGGGTTTTAAAACAGGAAACTAATTTAATCACTAATACGGCGAATATGCACTTTTGACCATAGGTCAAATGAAAAATCCTGGTCAAACATATGTGAAACTAACTATATGTCTATATATAAAGCCAACTGTTAAGTGATTAATACTGGTTTACTAAATGTGTAATTCTAACCATATCTTAAACTCAGTTCAAAGTCAAACCAACGCCTGAAAAGAACTATGCAAAGTCAAACATAGCATGAGGGGGGTAAGTCAACTGAACAATTTAATCAAATCATATCTAGAATTTCATCTAAATTCAATATACCTGGAAAGGAAAGGGGGGTTAAGGAGGGTAAGGTTACTTCAAATTTATTTTTTTGTAAGGTTGACCGTACCTCATTGGTTTAACCATTGTTAGCTTTACCACTTACCGGCTGGCTCGTTGCAGACTTTTAACATAAGATATTCAACCTGAAATGGTTAACGTTTCCATATAAACCATTAGTTATGTGTGACTAATAAGGGAAGTAGTTTAATTACAGGATATAAGGACCGTACACAAAATGTAGGTATTGTTGACCATCTCTTTGACTTTCAGCAAAACTGTCAAGCCAATGGAAACAACACCTAACAGGGAATATATATGAAAGGAATTATTACAAACAAAGGATTTGAATGTGAATTAATAATTTAATATGCTCAATATATACGTTTAACCTTATCTTAAACTTTGTGAAAAAAAAAAAAAAACTCTACAAGGAAAAACGGAGTCAAAGGTAAGTAATTGGCGCTAAACCAACAAGTATATGCCTTTGACCATATCTTGACCTTCGAAAATATTAAATGCATTATATCTCCGAAAAATTTATGATTTTCTTCAATTATACCTTACTACTTGTAAACAAAATTAACGTTACAACGCTTGTGTGCCGCTTTATAATCCAGGAGATTTTAAGGAGTTTGACTAAAATACCCTTTATATAACACTATGAAGGAGGCTTTGTCGAATGAGAAATAACAAAAGGCCGAGATCACCTGCAACATGAAATTTATACATATAGATTAATAAGAAATCCAGATAATGACAGTAGCTACCGATACAATAATAGAATATTGTATCGCTGATGTCATCATTACTATCAAATTTCTCCATGTGGCAATAAAATTAATTTCTACGATATTAATGCCGGGAAGCAAACAAATTTTGCTAAAATTTTGTATGAATAGCCATGCAAACAAGCAAGCAGAAAACTCGGTCAAATCATTCACTAATTGCAGCTAATTTCTGACATCAGCATCATAAATTCTATCAATTTCGCATCACGGCTGTAAGAGTAGCGATTAGAGGCTAAAATGATGAATCGAACTAACTATGAATTTTGCTACGTAATCATAAAGTAGAAATGCATGGGACATAATTGAAATGCAAAGCACATAAAATATATGTCGAAGCGCGCAGAGTTGGAGGTACAATAAGAATTGTATGGTATTTTGTAACAGCAAGAATTATTAATAAAGTATTTATTATTACAACCAAAACTTATTGTGCACGATTCCAAGATTCAAGACGTATTTAGTGTATAATTCGTTTGTAGGTCCCATCTCGATTAGTTATTACTCCTAAATGAGACCCACACTCACATGTTCACTCTCGTCACCTCATACAAATATGACCCATGAATAGAAAACGTTAAACAGCTCAAACAAATAGAACCAATATTCATTTCTACCACGTTCGTCCGAATTCGTTAACGATGAGAATACGTGTGGCTTTAACATTAAAAAATATTACTTCTATATATCTCTGCAAACTCATACATAATCATGTTTCACTAAAGAACATAAAACAATCTCCAAGTTGCTAAATCGAGATGCAAGTTTTTCCGCGTATACAATTTACATGTGAGCAAACACAAGGATATATTTACCGAAGTCACAATCAGTAATTTAATTAAATTCGTACTTAAAGGATTGCTATATATTGACCATGTTTATTTGATTGTTGAACAATTTGATTTGGCGTGTTAACTTAAATTTCCATCAAGAGTTTGTAATGGCGACAAATGTTAATCACACACCTACGAACAAAGCATGAAATGCTAGTTTTATGACCACAATATTGATTCCACAATAGCAATCATGTCAATCAATCGTATAACGACTTCTCACAGACCTTTTCCTTTTCTTCAACATCTTACATGTATATATATACATATATATATATATATATATATATATACGTGTATGTGTCTATATACATACAGGCACATAAATACACACATATATATATATATATATGTGTGTGTGTGTGCGCGTGTGTATGTGTCTATATAGATAGAGGCATATATATACGTGTATGTGTCTATATACATACAGTATCTATATGTGTGTGTGTGGTTGTGTCTATCATGATATGATTAAAAAAAAACACAATGCATATATCATAAAGCATGGGCCCCATTTCTGGCCAAAAAAAAACCACAAAAGTTTACAAGTCACAAGCTAACGCTAAGTCTATCGATTTTCACAAGCCTATCTCCAAGCCAAAACAACTTACTCTGGTTGTGAGGCATACACCTCACGCATCGCTTCAATCGCTGCCTGCATGCGACTAATCGCCATTTTCTTCACCTGTTATGCACAACTTCCTTAAATTAGACCACAGAAACATATATTCAAACGTTAAAGAATAATAATATGTTCTTAAATCACCATACAGTATTTACCTGCACCACATTCCCTTTGGCTTTGTGATTTACAGGAAGTAAACGAATTTCATCGCTAACTTTAATGGACTCGAGTGCACTTTCCGGTGACATGAATTGATATACCAAATTAACACATGACTGCACAACATTAAACGCATCGTTTGAGAATTAAATCATTCTAGTACTAAACGTTATATAACATGTTACCTTAATTTTCCTCATCTGGTAAGGACAACCAGCGGGAATGATAACAGCTTCACCGATATGTTGCTCAACGCTCAATGCATCCACATCTAATTATGGTAATACAAAACTTTAAAACAAAACGTAACGTTAACAATAACCGAAATTGTTTAAAGATTATAAAAGGCTTACTGAATTCTTCCTTGAGTTGTCTTTTATGATTGTCATCCAAGTAGAAGACTTCATCGAAAAGCGGATGAACGGCCTGTAGTCCCAATGCAAACATGTTTTAGTAATTTAACAAATCATGTTTTATATATTAAATAATAAAACCAAACATTAATTATACATTTCCAGAAGAGCCATAAGATAGGCTTAGCTTGTCGGAATATTTTCGAAGATACTCTAAAAGCTTCGGAACATCTTCTCTACGGAAAATATCCCAGTGGGCCCCACAGCTATAACCAACTTGAGATAGATCTTCATCGTCAGATTCTGATTCTGAATCTAAATCATCAAAGACAAGCTCCTCTTCACGGTTGATCGTGTCCTCTAACCTCGATGATGTGGAAACCACGTTGACGTCACTGTGACGCTCGTCGTCCACACTTGACGTCCTAGCAACCATCGCTTCAAGTTTATTTCGATTCGAAACCTTTTTCGAAGACGTGAGATGATCTTGTGAGTTGGATTTGTACATTAATAACTTCACCTCATTTAAAATCCTCTCACGAATGGGACGAGCGGTAGCATATACAAGAATATTAACCTAAATTCAGAAAATATTTTATATTTTTTGTACATAATAATTTCCATAATATTTTATGATAATTAAAGTAAATAAGAAATTAGAAAGTTACCTCGTCACATGCACGAATACATAAATTTGATAAATGAGCTGCATCCATAGGGTTATCAGATCCACCGTATGAGATGTTCACATAGGAACCCAAGTTAGGGTTTTCCGTTTGAAACAGTGAATCCGCTCCGAGATTCATAAATCCGGTGAACGGATTCGTGTATTCTTGAATCGGCAAGGACTCGATAACGGCACTGTGTTGATCGGGGAAGTGATCCCGCAGAAAATCGAAAGAAAACCGAAGTTTGAATATCATAGACTCCCTCCACACGTTTTCGTACGTTATACCCCCGGAATATATTTGTTCCCTATGGAAATCAACCTTATACCAGTCACGAGCGTTGTTTTTCGTTGATATGGCGTCGGTTTTGGTTCGCGTTTCCGCACTCTTTTCAAGGTAGGTGCGTAAGATGATACCGAAATCCCAATCCAAGTCGGGTTGAGATTGAAATACGTCGCGTACAACAACCGCTTGGCCTTTAGCCCAGTGCTTTACAAAATGTTTTCCATTACCGTTAAAGTCCTGCGTGGCGGAAATATACACACCCGCTTTACCGTTTTCATCGCATAGCGAACACGGGGAAGGATCCGATAGCCCGTTCAGTTTCTTGAGGTCATTACTACAAAGTAAACGCTTTGCGCTTTCTTCTAGCTCTTTCGTTAGATATAACCGGTAGAAAGAAGTTAAGCGCAAAACACCCCTGTGACAGCCACCTATATGCTTAGGTGGACAGCTTATTCGTCCATCGGATAAACATCTCCACGGCTTGTTTCTTGAACGTTTAGATCTAATAATTTTTGTCTCTTTTAACTTTTCTATCTTCGAGTGCAAGAATCCTTCATGCATCTCGTGGCAACAGGCTAAGCACAGTACAAAAGAACAATATTCACAGCTTCTGTGAACATCTGGAATGCAAGCCTTGCAAAGACTAAATAAAACCGAATGTAAGCCACAAAATAAATACAAATCTAATAAAACCGAATGATGAGATGAAGAATATTCATAAATGATGTTTGAAATTCACCTGCATTCCCTTTTAGTATATGCAGAAATTTGAACCTTTATCCCCTTGTGACATATCCCTATAATCATATATACAAATCAACTCTTGTAAAACTATATATATATAAAAAAAAAATTAAAGAAAAAACAACAAAAAAGACCAATTTTGCCATCATATACCTGTGTGTCGAGCTTCGGTGTCCAACTCGATTATTTTTTCCAGGTTGATCTTCGACATGACCGGAAGAAGCTTCTGGATCATGTGAAGGTGTAAACTTATGTCAAACTCAGACATCTTTTCACGAACGGGAACCGCCATCTCCGTTTCACGATCGCAGATAATCACACCCTCGTCAACATCATAAATAACCGGCTCCTGGATCATAAAAACGGATAGATGATCAGAATACAATAGCACCGAAAGTGACGACAGGCGCGTATGGTTTTGAGTCAAACCTTCATTTTGACTTGTTTAGGTTTTGCTTTTATGCAGGCTCGACAAGGGCACTCCCCTTGGCACACGGGACACTCCCTCTTGACGGTTTTCTTACAATATAACCTAAATGTATTCAAACAACGGAAAATTAAGTTCGTCGAATTTGATTCGGAAAAGGTAATTTTATTTTCAACTTCATTTACTGCAAAATTTCCAATGGAGCATAATGCATACGTCTTCCGTTATATAATCAACTTATCAACATACGTTATTTTAGTAAGAATATGAATGAATATATCCATAGAAATGGCAAAGGAATGTTAAAATGATAGGGTAAAACAGACCTTGTGTCGATGCATTCTTGACAAAAGAAATTCTTCTTGCAAGTTGAACACTTTACGAGAACACAAAAACTAGAAAATCCGCACCAATGGCACTTCTTGACTATCTTCGCTTTGATGTTCTTCGTCTTGACCATCTTCACTTTGGTGTTCTTCTTCTTCTTCTTTCCAGCAGAGTTTATGTTTTCTTTAATAGCCGGAAAACTCTACATCCACAAATTAAAAAAAAAAAAAACATTAAATATGCTGAATTAAGAACTAATGCAAACAAAAACAACCACATCATTAAGTACAAGCGATACTCAACAACTTTTGCAAGGAAGAATAACATGCAACATAGCAATATACAAAATATAAAATAGAAAGAACCACACCACATAAATGATGAATATACATGAAAAAACATCATTGTAAAGAATCAAATATATAACAATAAACATGGAAAGTTGCAGACTTTGTTAATAAAACATGCATAAGGAACAATACAACACAAGCGATACAATAGATGGAAAACAGAAGGTATTGACCCGTTTGACCCATCCTGAAACTCCACCCACATTGACATGCTACCCAACCACCCGACCCACCCCTAAAAATTTACCCGTTTTGACCAAATACCCTGAAACTTTAACCCTTTTGATCCACCCTACATAATTGTTAGGTTTGACCCAAATGACCGGATCCTTTTGTCACCTTCATATATGAGTAACAAAATAGGGCAAACACAAAAACAATTTACAACATACAAAATTCTTCTCTACAAGTAAAAACACAAAATCAAAGCATTAAATAACATAGCATGATAACAAATTAATTCATAAAAATTAATTAAAAACCTAAATGCATAAATAACAATTTCAGATGTGAAAAACATCCTTCACAAATAAATATTCACAAAGTCATAATTCTTGTCTAGAACAAGTAATAACACAAAATCAAAGCATTAAATAATATAGCATGATAGCAAATTAGTTCATAAAAATTAAAAACATATCAATTAAAACTTTGAATGCATAAAATAACAAATTTTAGGTATGAAAAAACAAACTTCACAAATAATAAATTCACAAAATCAAAGCATTAAACAATAAAACAAGACAACAAATTAGGTTATAAACAAGCAAACACATATCAATTTATAAAACTTTAAATGCATAACTAACATAATTTAGATCAGAAAAACAACCTTCACTACCGGAACCGGAAGCGGTTCACAATTCTTCGACCGGATCGCTCTTTTGAAACCCATACTCGCCGGAGCCCCAACTTTAATCGCCGGAGACTCCACTTTCCGTTGCAACTCCGACGAGGAACTCGCCGGAGCGATCTCCAATCTTCCCAACTTCAAATCAACCACTACGGGTTCTCGATTCTCCATATTAACCCTTTTAGCCCTCTTTCTGGGTACATCGGAAACAGAAACAGGAACAGAAACATCATCCGATGTTTCTGTCATCTTCCTCTTGTTACGACGTCGTACCGGTGCCTCGGTAACGCCGTCGTCGGATTCTCCCTCCGGTTTGGGGATAATTGGGGTGCGCTTTGTTCTCTCGAGCTTCAGGTGTTCCGGCACCGGCTGCCGTTTCTGGCGGAATTGGGCTTGTTCGATGTGTACCGAACAGTACCCTCTACCTTCTACTACCGGCCGCTTGCACCGCCAACCTCTGCCGTCGGATCTTTTGCAAATTTGTTCGTTAGCAATTTCAGCCATTTGATCGGAATTTGATAGAATTTTGTGATGGGAAGGAGGAAATTGAGACTTTTTGGTGGTGAATGATCAGAATTTGATAGAATTTTGTGATGGAAAGGAGGAAATTGAGACTCTTTGCTGGTGAATTGTGGAGAAGAGAGTGAAGAATGGGGGTTTATGTAAGTGAAAATGTATCTTATTACATGTGTAATATATAGCATATTCTATGTAATGTGATATGTAAGTGAAAACCATGTGAATATGAATGCAATCTTTTTTTGCAAGGGTGCTACTTTCTACACCCTCCTATCTACTTTTTTCACCCTCCTCCTCTCACATACTTACAGATGGGGCCTGCGTGGGACCGACAGTTTTCCTCTCACAAGGGGGGTATAATCAGGAAGAGGGGGGTGTGTATAGAATTAGCCTTTTGCAAATGTTTTCAGGGGCTGTTTGGTAGCTTCTGAATGGTTATTAAGATGTTACCTTTTAATGGAACTATTAAGAATTTTATCAATGAGAATGTAGAAAAATGTGATATGTGATAATTTATCATTCAGAGGTTACCTCTTAACCATTCAGACTTGAGGTTACATCTTATTTATTCAGAGGTTTTAAACCATTAAAAGGTAATATCTAAATGGCCATTAAAAGGCTACCAAACACCCCTTAGTTTTTTGAAACTTTAATGTTTATTGCAAAATGATAAAATTTTAATGTTTATTGCAAATAGGTAAATATTTAATCACTAAATTTTATTCAAAGTAATTAAGGTTTACCTAAAATGAAAGGAAAATTTCAAATTAGGATTTTGATTCTTTGAATCACTTAGGCTAAAGGGTGTGGGGGACATTGTTGGGTCATTAATTGGCATGTAGGATCATTAATAAATTGTTACACCACCCCCTTGCTTCATCCACCATGGTTGGCATGGATTAAACCATAGCAACCATGACACTCCTTTCCTTTTTTAATATTCCTTTTTTCCTTTTTTACAAATAAATTAAAATAAGAAAATAGTGATTTGGGTCATGACCACACCCTTAGGGTAGTGGTTTTGAATGACGGATTAAAAGTAAGTGACATAGCGCTAATGTGGAGGGTCATGGAGAACATGAGGATCATGACCACACCCTATAGCCTTATAAAAGTATTGTATTTTGTTATTATAGATTTGAGTTTTGAACTGTTATGAGTATGTGATGTTAATTAAAAGATTTAGGATGAATCTTAGTATAACGTAATTGAATTAAAGAATAGCGTATTTAGTACTTGTTTAAAATAAAATAAAAGATACTAGGGCTTAATGAAGATTTACAATGAATCTTAGTATAACATAATTGAATTAAAGAATAGCGTACTTAGTACTTGTTTAAAATAAAATAAAAGACATTAAGGCTCAAGCATGTTATTAGTCTTCTTAGGAGTGAACTTTCTCAATTTCGACAAAACAAGTGGATGGGGATCTCACTCTTAAAGGAGAATAGGAAGTGTACTATCCCTACTATCCCTGACGCTAGCATGCGATGCGATCTAGGGGATAACGCAAGGGATTAAGTCATCAATTCAAGTCCTGGTTTTTGTATCACTGTAATGATGTTCATAGATGACGTTTGTGGGGCCTAACAAGTGTTAGGTCACATAAATGACTCGCTAATGAATCTTTTTGGGACGTACCAAGTGTCGTGGCGTGACTATTGGTTGCATGTACGTGAGACGTAAGCAAGTGTCATGACTCATAGATGAATGCATGTATGTGAGACGTACGCAATTGTCCTGCCTCATAGATGAATGTTTGTTGAATGTATCAAGTGTTAGGTCTCAAATGTAACTATTGTATATGTGTGAAATGATTAAGAAACTGACATAACGTTGTGTAACGGTAACAAAAACAATGTTATTGACAATGTAGATGTAGATGAACTTATGTTATGTCAATGTGTGTTTTTATAATTTATTTCTTTAAACATATTTGAACATTCTAAGCAATATTAGATAACATATATAACTTATAGTTAAAGCGTGTAAGTGCATGCTAAATATATGAATTATAAATTCATGCCCATTACGTACATGTCAACTGTATTAAGAAACCAACCTATCAAACTTGTACTTTAAAACTACTAAAATGCATGCATACTTTTGGATGATATATAGATTTTCATTTATTTTATTTGAGAGTGTATTGTATTTAAGAATAAATCTTTTTACTAATAAAATTTGTATACCCTTAGATTACCGAGTTATGATATTTTTAATCTTCCAAATCAATAACCTATTCAACATTTGTTAAATATATATATATATATATATATATATATACACACACGTACTTATTAGGGAATCTTTATTGTTTTCATGTGAATATATGTTTTTAGACTGCTAACAAAATATGAAATTATAACACAAAATCAAAGATACAAGGACATCTCTAGTAGGATGCTAGAACACAAAACATAGTAAATTAAACAAATTAAAAATGCACTAATCACACAATCTAACATATGCAATTTAACTATGTTTTTTTACTCAAAATAAGGCATTTGCCATATCTTCTAAAACTTGATCAATACTTCCATGAGCATTGCTAAATGAGCCAGAGAGATGACAAAACAATTGCATGTATCATTTTCTTATAAATCTTATTACCCTCCAAATTGATGACAGCTTTAGAACTTCTTTAATCGAGTTACATAACTATAAGATATATCAACTCATGTGTTAATTACTAGGAACATACATTATGCGTGTTATGAACTCTTCGTCTTTCCAAATGAGAACATGCTTATTCACTTGTATTATTAATAATAAAACTAGTATTCCTTTATTATCACATCATAATGACACGAACACCTAAATTAGGTCACATCCACATTGTTTCTAGTCAGTTTCTCGCCAACCTATTTCCAAAACAGTTTATTTTCATCCAGGTGTGTTACTTAATTCGTTTAGGTTGGGATCGTGTTTTTGTGGCTACCCGCATTTTTATAGGAGAATTGGCCTGTAATAATCTCACCTAGACCTTATTGGCCATTAATAATCCCACCTCAGAATATTCCTCCCACTAGTCCCATCTTTCACATATTTTTCCTATAATGATCCCCCGTTAAAAAAAAACTTAACGGAGTTAAGCTTTTTTCCAGATTACAAACAAATTTTTTAGGGTTTTTGATCAGAACGATGATACGAATCCATTGATGTAAAATTTACTTTGAAATGGTGCTCCAAGTGATTTGATTTTGGTTAACTGGAAATTTAAACACCTGAATTGAAGCACTGTTTTCATCGTTTGGAGCACCGTTTTGAGGCAAGTTTTACATCAATGGACTTGTATCGTCGTTCTAATAAAAAACCCTCAAAACTCTTTGTAATTTGGAAAAAAAGCTTAACTCCGTTAAATTTTTTAACAGGGGACCATTTTAGGAAAAATAGGTGAAAGGTGGTACTGGTGGGGGGAATATTCTGAGGTGGGATTATTAATGGCCAATAAGGTCTTGGTGAGATTATTACAGGCTATTATCCCTTTTTTATATTTTACACAACTTAACCTATCTTTTTTTATTTTTAAGAAAGCAACCGCCCACCCTTTTTTCATTTTCTTTTCTTTTTGGGCGGACATTAACCCTAATCCTAATATATCATGTTAACCTAACTAAGGAAAGTCGTTGAAGTGAACTAATGTCTAAAGAGTGGCTGGCTTTGCTAGATACAACGAATCTTCAGTTTCTTCGTATTTTCCTTCTTGTTTCTTTCTTTTTCAAGAATGGTCTATAAATGTTGTACTGAAACGTTTTTAAACTACAAAAAAAAAAGAATATTCATCACAAAAGGATGTTTTTCATTAAGTATGTACATTTATCTCAATAGAAGAATAACCTTACCATTTGCTTCTTCATTCACAATTGTCATGACTTCACTAGGAGGAACATGCCAAATCTACGGCCGTTCTAACTAACTAAAGCTCGATTTACGCAAAATTATCGATGACTCTATTACCTTGTCGGTGCACGTACAGTTTCTAAACACAAGTTGATGTAAATTAATAGAAATAACATGTTGTAGCACTTAACACATTTGACACATCCTTTAATAGTGACACTAACCCATGTATCAAATCACTGTCAGTGGCGGAGCCACTTGTAAGGGTGGGAGATATCTTTTTAGTTGCTACATGAAATAGTGTATTTTGTAGGTAAAAATCTCGATCGCCCATTTTAAAAGTTCAATTAAATTACCATATATCAAAATCACTGTCAGTGTACCCTAACAAAAACTCACCCATGTGATCGCTTACAACACCTCCTTGTTGGCAGCGGAAGTTTGTCATGAACATCATCTTCATAGACAAAACTTGATTCATCACAACCATATATGGATTTCATGTTGAATCAGTTTATCAACGAAGATCACACACACTTGAATTAGTAATAGTGAGAATTTGAATAAGGATATTAAGGATTAATATCTTGGTACCGGTGATAATACCGATAACTTGTTTATATACATACATGAAGAGGGTGGTTGATTCCGGCGGTTATTATTGGCGCCAATAACTGCCATTTGAACCGGTGCCACTTGTGACACACACCCTTTCGAATATTTCAGTAAATACACACATAATAGTAATGTTAAACATACAGTTACATAATATAATAACAAACTAAGATATAATCGAGTTTATTGTTTCTAATACTCCCCCTTAAACTGGATTATATCCACGGGAATTCATTGACACACTCCGGTTGGCTTCATTCACAGCCTTTTCAGCTTGCCGGAAATCGAATCTTCGCCGCTTCTGCATTTTATTCATTCCTCTCCAATCATTTCCTGCGAAGAGAGCATAGTGTTCCCTTTCATCATCCGGTATGCATCCTGTGCTAATGGTTCTTCTTCCTCCTTCAGCAGCTACTTCCTTATTCCTTGCCGCTCCTTGTGAACTATCACCTCTGACATTTTCTTGAATAGATTTAAACTTATAATAATATATAAGAACATCTAAATACATGGCATATGCTATCCTCATGTATTCTCCATCTTCATAATCATGCCCCATGTCTTTAGAGACCATTGCCCATAGATTGTTGAAAGTTACAATACGGTGACCTCCTTCCCTTTTAACTATCATGTAAAGATCTAACAGATTTACCCTTTTATTATTTCCTATGAACACCGGTATTGGTCTTGAACTTATCCCCATTTGTACGCGCAGGAACCAGTTAATCATGTCTTCAAATTTTCCTTCTATGTAATACTTATATTTCGCTACATATTCACCATCATCTAGCATGTCTAACAGGGCTTTACAATCTTGAAATTCGTTGAACTTCATGGATTGCAGGATCATTACATTCCAATCGGGTTCACTGGAAGACAAGTTTAACTTTTCGAAATACTCATTCAAATAATCGGATTTGAATGTTTCATGTTCAAATTGTTTCTCTATTATGCACTGTTTTTCTTTCTCACCCATTTCACCTCCCTTGTTGTTCCAGTAAAATAATTTTTCTTATTCTGAAGTGGTATGCAAAACATAGGAAACAATTTACATCTCTCACCGTTAAACTTCACTGTGATGCCTTGTATAATCAGTTGATCAAGGCTGAGGATATTTCTATCCAAGTCTGGTGTATAATACACACTTTGAATTCGAAAATTTTCACTTCCAGATATAACATCCACAACCCCTATGCCCCGTATAAAGTAAAATTGATTTTCCCCGGTGTTTGTCTCAACACCATATATATTTTTGATTCTTTTGAAAGACTCTAAGTTTCCGGAAAAATGACGCTTGAGTTTTGTACTGACATACCATATTTCTGACCAACGTCCACCGTCTGTTCCACTGATGATGAATTTTGAGTCTCTAACGTTGTCTGCATCCTGAATTTGTGTACCGACGTCTATGACGTGCCTGATCAACAACGCCGCTTCATCGCTTTCCTTTTCTTTGCAGAATGCTATTTGGTGTCCCGTCTTTTTGCAGTAATAGCACCATTTCTGCATAACTTTACCCTTCGATTTTTCTCGTTGTTCATCGGAACAGTGCTTACACGGAAGCACCGATGCAGACTCATAAGTCATGTCTTCTGTATGATCTGGTGTGGCTCTGATACCACTTGTTGGCAGCGGAAGTTTGTCATGAACATCATCTTCATAGACAGAACTTGATTCATCACAACCATATATGGATTTCATGTTGAATCAGTTTATCAACGAAGATCACACACACTTGAATTAGTAATAGTGAGAATTTGAATAAGGATATTAAGGATTAATATCTTGGTACTGGTGATAATACCGGTAACTTGTTTATATACATACATGAAGAGGGTGGTTGATTCCGGCGGTTATTATTGGCGCCAATAACTGCCATTTGAACCGGTGCCACTTGTGACACACACCCTTTCGAATATTTCAGTAAATACACACATAATAGTAATGTTAAACATACAGTTACATAATATAATAACAAACTAAGATATAATCGAGTTTATTATTTCTAATACTCCTATGCTTGCTTCAGCGGTCTTTTAATTGCATGATCCATCAAAGTTAAGTTTATTCCATCCAATCTCAGGTTTTTTCCATGAAACCTTAATCGGTTCTATATGCGAGTCTCTCATTTAGAAAATGTGAATTATGAACATTTGCTCTTCCTATGCATGATAGGTTACTTAATTCTTAAATTCAAAAATATAATTAATACTTGTTAATATATCTAGACCAAGGTTTCGTATCTAGTAACAAGTCTTACTTGCTATATGTTCAACATAGTATTGTTCTGTCCTAAATTAAAAAGTACAATTAATATTTGTTAATGCATTGGTTGAATGGCTAGTATGAGAGGTTAAAGGTTACAAGTGCTACTAGAGCTACTCATATCCTATTATGTTTATGATGGGTCAAGCCTCAACAACAACAATGAGTCCCAATGGGGTGTTTATGCACTCCAAGCGAATTCTACACCGTTATGATTTGTCTTATATGTATTGATACTAATTCACAAGAGTTAACAATTTAGTAGAGCATTGAAAAACTATACAATAAATATGAATAAAGAGAAGAAACCCATTACCATTTGTCAATGTGCAGTGAAGTACAATCAGTTGTTAACATTTTGTTACTTCAGTAATTTCAACATAGTATGGTTAGGGTTCATTAAAGAGAAAAGGAAAAAAAATAGGTTGATGCTGGTTTGCTTAACGAAAAGAAAGAACCATAGGTTAGGCATTGTAGAATGTTAGAAAATGGTTCGACACGATACACGAAACAGATTTCAATCTCGTTTGAATTGCGTAACACGAACCGAAACCAACATGAAAAGCAACCAGGTTAAAATTAAAATGGGTCAACATAATTTGAATTGAGTAACATGAACCAAAACCAACATGAAAAGTAACCTGGTTAAAATGGGTCAACATAAAAGTAGTACGGAAGTATTATAATAGATATGGACATGGACCAGTTTAGGTGTTGGTGTCAACATGACAAGATGATGAATGTGTCACACCCGCATCAGAGGCGGAAGCGCGTAGTGTGACTTGATCGATTTCCAGAGCATACGATGTAAGTAAACAAACTATATGATATAAAACATGCACGGTGTTCATCCATTACCATAATATAAAGATACAAGTCATAAGTTGTTTAGTAGCAAAAGATGACATAAGTTAATAAGTTTTACGAAAGAGACTTGTTCAAAATAAAGTTTTTAAATAGCAAGGCTTTGTATCCTATGTCCCATTTGAAGATGGGATATATGGATCAAACCCTCCAAAATCTGGATGACATCATCTTCATTATAAACTTGAAACTTCGTAACCCGTTGCACCAAGATCTATTTAGTTTCCTGAAATACATGTAAGTTTAAAAAAAATCAACAAAAGTTGAGTGAGTTCATGTGTTTTAATTTCGCTTGCATCAAAGGAATCTTAAAAACATTTGAAAGTTCGAGTATCGAAAGCTGGTATGTAAAGCGTCAATGAATTTAAATTTAATGATCATTAATGTGTAGCTAGGACATTAATATGTGTGTCGACATAGGAGACACTCAACCTAGTAGAAGATTTTATGTGCCCATTACCCTCGACTGGGACACAAAAGCACTCTAAGTGGTCTCACAAGGACCCGTGAGTGGGGCTCGCCCGTACCCGATAGATTTATCCCTTTTGTTCCTTGGTCCTCAACAGGATTAATGGTGCCTAAGTGTCACACCCCGATATTCCACGTATCACCGGTGGGCCCGGTGGGGTATCGTGACGTAGTTGATATCATCATAGTCAAACATACACAGAATAGCACAGCGGAAGTCTAGGAATAAAAATATTATTACAAACTCAATGTCTGAAAATATTAAAGTATTTATTAAAGACGAGTCTGTAATATCAAATCCACAGGAGGATCATTACGGAATGAATAAAATGAATCTTAGCAGACTTTATGGCATCTTTAAGGATTTGCAAGATCCTCTTTTCGACACCGAGCAACTCCCAGCCTATTACGTGTAGTACCTGCCACTTAGCCTTTTGAAAATACGTCAGTTTTCACTGGTAAATACAATTTAACCGACTCGTTTGAAAAGAGTTTACAAAAATTGATTTAAGTGCACAAGGCACAAAACCTTTTATAACTTGGGACAATTCTTAATAAAATCTTGTATACAGTTTTACATGTTTGTCATACATATGGGGCCGGTTTGGAAGCCGGACATGATTAACTGACTCACCACTTATAGAACCCACAAAGGAGTTATCCCCAACTTATGGGTAAATTAATATTTAGCATTTGCATCTGTCGGGTGCATGCCTGCACCCCGTGCATAGGTCGTGGCCATTAATAACTTAAATGAGCCAAGGATATCCAGGACACGGTCGTTAACCCCCAATGTTTATCTTATCAAACAATACAGATTAAAATGGGTTATGCGGATTTATTAAATCACAATCCGACAAAATAATCCCATACCCGACCAAGCGGTACTAATATACCGTATCCCAAGCCCGTATAGGGAAAATAAGTTAAAAGTATTTACCTGAGCTAATACTTGATTCACAGCAATATAACTCAGTCGTATCCAATCTATCTAAATGCAGGTAGCTTTTACCGGGTGGCTCTAGTCTGGAGTGATGGAAATATATAACCAAATTCAGAATGCTAATGGTCTTTATTTAAGTCATAGACTTAGACCGGCTAGCTTGAAGTATCTAAAGCGGTACGACACGCTAGATTAAGCGATGACCGGAATAGAACGTTATTCAGACCCAACAAGTTTGGATACTTGTATAATATGGGTAAACTGAACATATTCCGGATTTTGAGATAAAGATGATAAGGTTAAACCCATTTCGGCAAACATACGTAAACTAGTTACATAAACCGATCCAAACGCGTAAAATGCGTAACGGGTAACCAAAAGAATCATATACGAGTTCCATATGCTCTTATGCTTAGAATATGTCAATACATCAGTAGGATGTCAACATATATGCCCAATAAGTATTTAAAACCATTTTAAGTCCCGTAAGGGCATTTTGGTCATTTTAATATTTATAAAAGAGATTTTATAACAAACTGAAGTTTTGGTCCTTTCTAATCAGTAAAAATATTTATTTTATCTCATTACATCAGTAAGATATCATACATATGTGAGGTTTATCATTTATGGCCAAACTATGTCCCGAAAGGGCATTTTGGTCATTTTACATATGCTTTTACGGGCATTTTTGGAAGTCTGAGTTCTCGACTTATACCTATTGTAATAATATTAAAATTTGTTTAAGAATTCAGTAGGTAACAAGTCTTAGGTGTTAATTATGGTTTAAAACCATACTATGCACCTAAATAGCGTAAAAATCGCTAATTGACGATAATTAAGGGGTTTTATGGAAATCTGAGATTTTGATCAGTTTTGAATGCTCAAAATAATTTATTTAATGTATAAAATCAGTAGGAAAAGGTTTGGCATTCAAATCATTTGTAAATCTCATTTTATGCGTGAAAAGGGTATTATCGTCATTTATCGAATTAATACAAGAACTCTATGATATGATCAGTTTATAATCTGATCAATAACTCCAACAATCCCTAAAAATAATATCTTAACAGTCGGTAATGAGTTTCGGGTCAAAATCCAAGTTTAAACATGCTTTATGCAAGATATCGCAATTTACTTAGTTAAAAGCCTCTAATTACGATATCGGGCATAACTCCTATTTGGGACCAAGAATTGACGTCATATTTTCGGGACAAGCTTAAATATCAGTAACAAAGGTTTTTGTCCTCTCACATCTCTAAAAATCTCATTCTTATGTCAAAAGGGCAAAATGGGCGTTTATAAGCATAATGGCGGAAACTAGCGTATAATTCAAACCACAAGGAACCAAGCAATATAACTCCAGGGGGTTATACTACTGAATAATATGGTCCTAATGGAAGCTTAAAACATGGGAGAATTAAGCTTAATCGGGTCAGAACTGAAAAGTCAAAGCAAAGTCAAGCTTTTGCGACTTTCGGTTGCGAACCGACCCTAAACTTAGAATTGTCGAGTTGGACCAGCTTAGACATGTTCTAATAATCATTACCAAGTTATTAGAGTGTTAAAATATAATTTATAACCTCTGAATCTATAGTTTAATTAATACCCACAAATCTGCCAAGTTTGACTTTTTACCTAAATGGTTTGACTCGACAATTAACTAAGCAAACGACGGAATTAGGAGGTGCCCTTTCAGGGGTTAATCACCTACCTAACAATGGTCTTATACCCACTTTCAATTCGATCAGTGGCTGGACCATGAGAGTATAAACCGAAAGTCAAAGTTCATATGCGATATTTGACTTTTCGGTTGATAGAACTTAAATCTGAACTAGTGAGTGGGCTAAGGCACTTACAAATGGTCCATGCTATCTTTTCTACAAGAATATAAGCTCCAAACAGATCCTAAGGCTCCAGATTTGAGAGATGAGGAGGAATGAGTGAAAAATGAGCAATGAATTTGATGGGTTCTTGGCCTATTTATAGTTTTTGGTGGAGAATATGATCAAGACAAGTGTTAGTAAGATTAATCAGGCCCTTACACCTGTTATTACAGCTGGTATAATCAGCTTGGGGCCCAAGAGAGTCAAACTTAGAGGTTAAGGATTGGATTTGAGTGGTTAACAAGCAAAACAATAAAAATAAAAAAAATAACATGCAGATCTGGGCTAGGCGGCCCGCGTAAGGGGCGACCCAGACCTTACGCGGCCCGCGTGAGGGTCCGTTTCAGCAAACGACTTTGGCATTCTTGCCATTTTGGTCCCTGTGTTCGTCTAAACTGCAAAACAGCCCAGTAAGTTGCTGTTTGATCACGCGGCCCGTATAATCAGGTGGTCCAGGTCCACGCGGCCCGCCTGGGTGTCAGGCCCAGTGAATAAGATCAGCGGTTCTGTCCTTGTTCTTTCGTTTTGCACGCTTCATAGCATAATATCTGATATTTATTATTTCGGCAGCCCGTGATCATGAAGTCGGGCCTGGATCATAACTCAAGACAAAGTTCAGCCCAGACAAAACCAGCAGATTGACAGAATGGTCCCTGTCACAGTTTTATCACTTTGACAGTTTTGGTCCTTGATCTCAATAAATGTCTTTCTGACATATTTGAGGCCCGCTAACCTCGTTTCAAGGCTACACTATAATGCTAGAACATAGCGGACATGAGATATGCTCAAAAACATGCCGGATGTCGGCTCGTTTGGTTGCACGGTCACGTTTTGCGTCTAATTACGACGGAAAACGAACGGACGCTAAAAATGGTCCAAATCACGCGACGAGTGGAATTTTCTCATGCCACACACTAAAATAAAATATTTTAGTGCTTACATAAATTTTTGGGTGTCCGGGGATATTCAGAATGTGAGATATGCGCAAAAGTGCAAACTTGTGCACTTTTTGACACTTTTAGTCCCTGCATGACATGAAAGTGTATTTTTGCGCACCAAACACCTCTAAGCCTATATCTAAGCTATATAAAGGATAAATAGGGTAGGTTTAACTTGTGAACATATTTCGGAAGGTCCGTTATCAAACGATTCGACCTACATTTGCAGTTTGACGCAATTAGTCCTTCAATTGCGCTAAGTAGCGCGAAATGCCGATTAATGATATCCAAGCCTTCCATAGCCCATAATGGGCATTCTCGAACGTATGTCCAATTATTAAAATGCTCTGGTTCGCTTAAAAGGTCCCCGAGAGGCGTAAATTCAAAAGTTGACGCTTTTGGTCCCTTTAATGCGCAAACTTGCGCATATCATCGTTTAATAGCATCGAATCCTTATGTAGCCATGTTAGGCATTCTTGAGAGTATTATAATACATCAAGACACTTCGGGTTCGTTAAAAGGTCATTCAGAGGTATAATTAAACATGTTGACGCTTTTAACCCCTCTAACTTTCAAACTTGCGCATAACTTCACTTATAGGCATAAAAGCCTTGCGTAGCCAATATTAGGCATTCCCGATAATATGATGAAACATATTGAAGCTCTCGGTTTGTTAAAAGGTCACTAGAGGTAAGAATTAACATGTTGACACTTTTAACCCTTATTGCGCAAACTTTCAAATAATTTCGCAAACGACTCCTTTCGTCCAACAAGTGGTTCATTTAAGAATACGGACACCGTATAGGGTCACTCAGAGGCCTAGTTTAGGCATGTTGACACTTTCAGTCCTTCTATATTCATAGTTTTTTATTTTGACGAAAATAGTCCCTTATAGTCAACGTTTGACTTTGTTAGGTTTCATTACACGTGTCAACACATTATTGGACACGGTTTTACGAGGTGTTACATCCTCACCCCCTTAAAAGAAATCTCGACCCCGAGATTTGCTCAAAAAGATGGAAGTACTTTCTGTCGTAAACTGAACTTAACTTCCACAATCATTTAGGGACCTTTACGGGTATTCCAGTTGACTTATCCATTAGATGCAGGCTCCTTTTCGGAGTTTCTTAACCTGTCGATCCTTGATCGATATAGGTCTTTCCATAAACCTCAGGCTTTCATCATTCTATACGTCTTCATGAGACATTTCTAGCGATTTATCAGCTAGGCATTTCTTTAAGTTAGAAATGTGGGACACATCGTGAATTCCACTGAGCTCCTTAGGCAAGTTTAGCTGATGAGCTATATTGCCGTCACATTCGATGATCTCGAATGATTTATATATCCAAAGCTTAACTTTCTCTATATACCGAAACGTATTGTATTCTTTCATATTTGATATTTTCAATAGAGCCTTGTTCCCCATTTGGAACTTTAAGGGATTTGCGCCTTTTGTTCGTATTGCTCTTCTGCTGATTATTGGCAGTTTTCAGACGATTACGGATTTACAATATCCTATCCACCGTTTAATATAAATTCTAGATCATGTGAATTGGGCTTTCCCAATCTCCTACCGAACAAAGGGGCATTGACTATTTCCTTCAAACAAGGTCTCCAATGGAGCAGTCTTTTATGCTTATATCACGCTTTTGGTTATAAGAATTTATTCAGGGTGAGATAGTTATTCCAACTACTACCCGAATCAGTCTTAAGGAATCAACTATCCTCATGGTTAGCCGAACAAGTCGACGATCCTGGGCAGCTAATAACGATTCTCAATTGTTCCTTAGTTAGGTTGCAATAACCAATGCACAAGCATATTACCTTACGCTTTCTTTTATCAACCATAATTAGAGCTCTTAAGATGATGAGCTAAGCTATACAAGCCTTTCTCCAAAAACTCATCTGGTTAATTCTCAGTTCTTCCATTTCCGTTAATGCTTACCAATATAGGGTTGCTGTAACAGATGCAGCTCCTAACAGGATGTCAATCCAAATCCCATTTTTGCCTCTCAGGAGGTAAAACGGAGTATCTCTATAGAGAGGATAATCAAGTTTTCCAAATATGATAGATGTAGCTTCAACCTTCGACCTTGGTCCAATTACCGTCGATTGTGTCACGCAAACGATACATCTGATTTACGAGTGCACGAATGCCTTAAGTAGAGACGCCTACTTAGGCATTTTATTATGGATATCTCCTTTGAATACCACTAGCTGACTTTAGTACAATATGACCATCGATATATCTTAATGGCCCCATGCATTAAAATTCCATACTGATCAGGCATGGACATAATCTATGGGACGCACCGGGATACACAAATCCTCATATGGCACTTTTGTCAATCATAGTTGGCACTCGCAGTTGATAGAAATCAATGAGGAAAGAAAATAATTAAAAATAACATATATTGTCGTACTTTTATTCAAAGAAAAAGTACTTTTAGATTATACAGAGAGATCATCGCCGACAATTAGGAGAATCAGTCTCTCAGGTTTCTTTGGTAAGTTCTTCCTGATTAAGAATCTAGAGTCCTTATGAATACCATCATGAGTTTGTCGAGCTTATGGTCTATGAAAGACTTATTATTGCCCACATTTGAAACAGGATATTTGGCAGAGATTATCATTGTCCAAATGATAAGAAATGTACTGGATGACATCATGTACTGCCTCTTGGCATTCATCAGGTGAGTTCAGGCATTTTCTTTCTTAGCCTTTCCAGACTTAGCTGCACCTTCTGGCAACTTTAGGGCATCAAATTCTAATGTGGCCTTACTCACTATAGTCATAACAGACTGTATTCCACATGTCCCTATATTCATGGGACTGATGACCAGTTCCTTTACAGGTGTCACACTGCTTTGGTCTTTGATTTATTCGACACTGTTCCCAGTGTCTTTATAACAAGTCTTACATACAGCCTTCTTACTGAACTTATGATAGTTCTTATTAAGCCCGTAATTTGCTCTTTTTCTTCGATTTCTGGGAGTTATCCTCCTCCCTTGTTCATCCTTTTCATTCAAAGTGTGAACAAAACTCTTTTCACGAGCAATTTTTTGAGGCTTTGAATGGAATTCAGAGCGAGAAGCATTCAGCTCTTTGAATTGCTTCATGACCTTTTCCATGGTCTTTCAAACTGCTGCGTCAATTACAGCTTGGAGATTAACTCCATTAATATTGAGGTTTATGTTTGTAGCATTATTAGCTTTTGTCGCATCAATAGTATCGCGACTGCTATCCACCTCATTCGAGTTTGCCATACTCGGAACTTGGTACTAATCACCATGTTAAGCAATTGTTTGTCATCATCCTGATGACCTGACATAGATCAGCCACGGTATCCATAAACCATATAGGCTATTATTTTCCAAACATTCCTAATGAATGTTATTTGAACATATATCCATTACCTTTAGCCTAGGTCTCGAAAGGACCATCAATGATAATTAAGGTTTGGAATGAGTCCAAAACCTGCCTGACAGGGAATCATAATGTCACTACTGTCTTTGTCACAAGGACGATTAAGAATAGCTCGAAGGCTAGCCTTACTTGACTTTTATTATAATTATATACATATATGGCATAAATGCCCGTCGCGAATGACGAAGAAATATATGGCATAAAGCCTAGTCATGAAGGACATAGATAATTATATGGCACGAAGGCCTTGTCGCAAAGGACATTTAGATATGGCTCAGAGTGGCCTCGTCACAATGACGTTACAAGATATGGCACCAAGGCCTGTCACGAAGGACAATTGTCAATGCTGGCACAAAAGGCCTGTGACTAGGAATGTTAACACTTAATACGTTAACTTGCCACGAATGACAAATTATAGCACATTGGCTTGTCATTGATGAGTTTAAAACATCACTCATTGATTTTCATACATCATCATTGCATTTGATGTTATTAGTCATGATCGCGCTGATCATATAGACTGCCAGGGTTGGGTATAACCCACCACTTTGCACAGGGGATCATAAAGACCACCACTAACTTTGTCTTATTGACAATAGAGTAAAGTGTTGCCCGTAGGCATTTCATCACAAGGGATGTTATTATTATGATCATCGTATTGATGATACGAGTCAGGATCGCAATCATCATATAGACTTATGGGATTCGAGCATGGCTCAACCCCTTTGGCAAGGAATCACAAAAGATTACAATTGCCTAGTTTCAAATGAACAATATAATATAGCCCTTAGGCAAAACATCATTAAGGATGTCAGATTTAATCATCGTACTGATGATTTTAGTCGTGATCGCATTGATTATGCAGACTATTAGGCTTGAGCACGGCTCATTACCTTGGACAGGGGATCATTAAGATCACAATGTCAATATCATAGAGACGTTCTTATATAGCACAAGGCTTGTCTCGAAGAGCAGTTAGATGGCGCAAAAGGCCTTGTCACAAGGACATAATCAATGATCTCTTGGATCAGTGATTTCTAAGGGTCGAACATAGTTCATCGCCTTTTGACAATAAGTTTATAAAATAAAACTATTATTGTCATGAATACATCTTCGCCCAATGGCATACATCCAAATTGGATGTTTTGATGCATTCTTCATACTGTTGTTTGATAGCCGTGATTCGTATTGATCACATAGGCTACGAAGGTGGCTTGGAAAAGTCCAAGTACTTTTGGAAGCTAGTGTGGTCTCTCAAGTCACACAGCCAGGAATGTTAACATGTTCTCAGATGTTAACAAAGATTAATTTTCTTAAGAGGGTTTTACCATCATAGCCATGTTTATAAACATATAGGCTAGGTTATACCATTAAGAGGATCTTTTTGAAATATATCCGCTGATCGATAAAGTTCAAGTAAATTCAGAACTATTGTTGGATAAAGGGACGAGACGGATACCTACTTAAAATTTTCAAAACTTTCCTAAATTATTAGGAATTTACAATAGTGCCTTAAACAGGACTTTTAGTAATATATTTGTCCACAAGGGACTTAAAGAAAAATATAAGTCCGTTCGAGGACTAGAAAATATTACAAATCCATATATGAATTAAAATGAAATATCAATGTCCTCAAAAGGGACTAATTCAAAACAGCGTATCCCCGCAGGGATCTTAATAAAATAACATGTCCATGAAAGGACTATATAGCAAATACCCATATAAGGTCTTAAGTCAAAAGGTATGTCCACACAGGGACTATATAAAAGAGATGGGTCCTTTTAAGGACTTAAAAAAGCAAAGAATATTACGAAGGAATGATTATCTGATGTCTTCCTCGCTCCATTCGATTGTTTCTCTTCTGTGTTTACCATATATGGTGAAGGTACAAAAGACCTTGGTGAATAATGCAGATATTCCTATCAGGATCCGTTACGGAAATAGAATTCAAGAATTCAATGGTTAAAGAAATAATATGGATCACGAATTGGGTTTTGACCGATACAATCCAAGTCTGAGATTCCAAACTTGAAGGTAAGAAACAAAGGTTATCAGCAAAAACGGGAGTCTCAGGGACCAGCTGGTATGGACTCCATTGGTACAGACTTTAAAATTTGAGCCTCAGGGACCTCCGGTATGGACTCTGAAGTCTGATTCCAAATCAAATGGGTTTGGTTATGGGAGTGAATCCATAAAGCTTGTTCCAGCCGTATCGTAAAGCTTGGCATTCCTTGACTTCAGATGAGGAAAATCTCTATCAACGGCTTCCATGCTTGGCGACTTTTTTTTTTAAAATACATAAAAACGAAAACAATGTTTACTTAATAGGGATGGGAGCATTCCTATGTTAAGTCTAGACTCATAGGGTCTAAGGAATATGCTACTGTGTCATTGAGATTAAACACAACAGACTAGTGTTTAATTCACTCAATGCTGGCTCTGATACCAACCTGTCACACCCCGATATTCCACGTATCACCGGTGGGCCCGGTGGGGTATCGTGACGTAGTTGATATCATCATAGTCAAACATACACAGAATAGCACAGCGGAAGTCTAGGAATAAAAATATTATTACAAACTCAATGTTTGAAAATATTAAAGTATTTATTAAAGACGAGTCTGTAATATCAAATCCACAGGAGGATCATTACGGAATGAATAAAATGAATCTTAGCAGACTTTATGGCATCTTTAAGGATTTGCAAGATCCTCTTTTCGACACCGAGCAACTCCCAGCCTATTACGTGTAGTACCGGCCACTTAGCCTTTTGAAAATACGTCAGTTTTCACTGGTAAATACAATTTAACCGACTCGTTTGAAAAGAGTTTACAAAAATTGATTTAAGTGCACAAGGCACAAAACCTTTTATAACTTGGGACAATTCTTAATAAAATCTTGTATACAGTTTCACATGTTTGTCATACATATGGGGCCGGTTTGGAAGCCGGACATGATTAACTGACTCACCACTTATAGAACCCACAAAGGAGTTATCCCCAACTTGTGGGTAAATTAATATTTAGCATTTGCATCTGTCGGGTGCATGCCTGCACCCCGTGCATAGGTCGTGGCCATTAATAACTTAAATGAGCCAAGGATATCCAGGACACGGTCGTTAACCCCCAATGTTTATGTTATCAAACAATACAGATTAAAACGGGTTACGCGGATTTATTAAATCACAATCCGACAAAATAATCCCATACCCGACCAAGCGGTATTAATATACCGTATCCCAAGCCCGTATAGGGAAAATAAGTTAAAAGTATTTACCTGAGCTAATACTTGATTCACAGCAATATAACTCAGTCGTATCCAATCTATCTAAATGCAGGTAGCTTTTACCGGGTGGCTCTAGTCTGGAGTGATGGAAATATATAACCAAATTCAGAATGCTAATGGTCTTTATTTAAGTCATAGACTTAGACCGGCTAGCTTGAAGTATCTAAAGCGGTACGACACGCTAGATTAAGCGATGACCGGAATAGAACGTTATTCAGACCCAACAAGTTTGGATACTTGTATAATATGGGTAAACTGAACATATTCCGGATTTTGAGATAAAGATGATAAGGTTAAACCCATTTCGGCAAACATACGTAAACTAGTTACATAAACCGATCCAAACGCGTAAAATGCGTAACGGGTAACCAAAAGAATCATATACGAGTTCCATATGCTCTTATGCTTAGAATATGTCAATACATCAGTAGGATGTCAACATATATGCCCAATAAGTATTTAAAACCATTTTAAGTCCCGTAAGGGCATTTTGGTCATTTTAATATTTATAAAAGAGATTTTATAACAAACTGAAGTTCTGGTCCTTTCTAATCAGTAAAAATATTTATTTTATCTCATTACATCAGTAAGATATCATACATATGTGAGGTTTACCATTTATGGCCAAACTATGTCCCGAAAGGGCATTTTGGTCATTTTACATATGCTTTTACGGGCATTTTTGGAAGTCTGAGTTCTCGACTTATACCTACTGTAATAATATTAAAATTTGTTTAAGAATTCAGTAGGTAGCAAGTCTTAGGTGTTAATTATGGTTTAAAACCATACTATGCACCTAAATAGCGTAAAAATCGCTAATTGACGATAATTAAGGGGTTTTATGGAAATCTGATATTTTGATCAGTTTTGAATGCTCAAAATAATTTATTTAATGTATAAAATTAGTAGGAAAAGGTTTGGCATTCAAATCATTTGTAAATCTCATTTTATGCGTGAAAAGGGTATTATCGTCATTTATCGAATTAATACAAGAACTCTATGATATGATCAGTTTATAATCTGATCAATAACTCCAACAATCCCTAAAAATAATATCTTAACAGTCGGTAATGAGTTTCGGGTCAAAATCCAAGTTTAAACATGCTTTATGCAAGATATCGCAATTTACTTAGTTAAAAGCCTCTAATTACGATATCGGGCATAACTCCTATTTGGGACCAAGAATTGATGTCAAATTTTCGGGACAAGCTTAAATATCAGTAACAAAGGTTTTTGTCCTCTCACATTTCTAAAAATCTCATTCTTATGTCAAAAGGGCAAAATGGGCGTTTATAAGCATAATGGCGGAAACTAGCGTATAATTCAAACCACAAGGAACCAAGCAATATAACTCCAGGGGGTTATACTACTGAATAATATGGTCCTAATGGAAGCTTAAAACATGGGAGAATTAAGCTTAATCGGGTCAGAACTGAAAAGTCAAAGCAAAGTCAAGCTTTTGCGACTTTCGGTTGCGAACCGACCCTAAACTTAGAATTGTCGAGTTGGACCAGCTTAGACATGTTCTAATAATCATTACCAAGTTATTAGAGTGTTAAAATATAATTTATAACCTCTGAATCTATAGTTTAATTAATACCCACAAATCTGCCAAGTTTGACTTTTTACCTAAACGGTTTGACCCGACAATTAACTAAGCAAACGAAGGAATTAGGAGGTGCCCTTTCAGGGGTTAATCACCTACCTAACAATGGTCTTATACCCACTTTCAATTCGATCAGTGGCTGGACCATGAGAGTATAAACCGAAAGTCAATGTTCATATGCGATATTTGACTTTTCGGTTGATAGAACTTAAATCTGAACTAGTGAGTGGGCTAAGGCACTTACAAATGGTCCATGCTATCTTTTCTACAAGAATATAAGCTCCAAACAGATCCTAAGGCTCCAGATTTGAGAGATGAGGAGGAATGAGTGAAAAATGAGCAATGAATTTGATGGGTTCTTGGCCTATTTATAGTTTTTGGTGGAGAATATGATCAAGACAAGTGTTAGTAAGATTAATCAGGCCCTTACACCTGTTATTACAGCTGGTATAATCAGCTTGGGGCCCAAGAGAGTCAAACTTAGAGGTTAAGGATTGGATTTGAGTGGTTAACAAGCAAAAAAATAAAAATAAAAAAAATAACATGCAGATCTGGGCTAGGCGGCCCGCGTAAGGGGCGGCCCAGACCTTACGCGGCCCGCGTGAGGGTCAGTTTCAGCAAACGACTTTGGCAGTCTTGCCATTTTGGTCCCTGTGTTCGTCTAAACTGCAAAGCAGCCCAGTAAGTTGCTGTTTGATCACGCGGCCCGTATAATCAGGTGGTCCAGGTCCACGCGGCCTGCCTGGGTGTCAGGCCCAGTGAATAAGCTTGGCAGATCAGCGGTTCTGTCCTTGTTCTTTCGTTTTGCACGCTTCATAGCATAATATATGATATTTATTGTTTCGGCAGCCCGTGATCATGAAGTCGGGCCTGGATCATAACTCAAGACAAAGTTCAGCCCAGACAAAACCAGCAGATTGACAGAATGGTCCCTGTCACAGTTTTATCACTTTGACAGTTTTGGTCCTTGATCTCAATAAATGTCTTTCTGACATATTTGAGGCCGCTAACCTCGTTTCAAGGCTACACTATAATGCTAGAACATAGCGGACATGAGACATGCTCAAAAACATGCCGGATGTCGGCTCGTTTGGTCGCACGGTCACGTTTTGCGTCTAATTATGACGGAATACGAACGGACGCTAAAAATGGTCCAAATCACGCGATGAGTGGAATTTTCTCATGCCACACACTAAAATAAAATATTTTAGTGCATACATAAATTTTGGGGTGTCCGGGGATATTCAGAATGTGAGATATGCGCAAAAGTGCAAACTTGTGCACTTTTTGACACTTTTAGTCCCTGCATGACATGAAAGTGTATTTTTGCGCACCAAACACCTCTAAGCCTATATCTAAGCAATATAAAGGATAAATAGGGTAGGTTTAACTTGTGGACATATTTCGGAAGGTCCGTTATCAAACGATTCGACCTACATTTGCAGTTTGACGCAATTAGTCCTTCAATTGCGCTAAGTAGCGCGAAATGCCGATTAATGATATCCAACCCTTCCATAGCCCATAATGGGCATTCTCGAATGTATGTCCAATTATTAAAATGCTCCGGTTCGCTTAAAAGGTCCTCGAGAGGCGTAAATTCAAAAGTTGACGCTTTTGGTCCCTCTAATGCGCAAACTTGCGCATATCATTGTTTAATAGCATCGAAGCCTTATGTAGCCATGTTAGGCATTCTTGAGAGTATTATAATACATCAAGACGCTTCGGGTTCGTTAGAAGGTCATTCAGAGGTATAATTAAACATGTTGACGCTTTTAACCCCTCTAACTTTCAAACTTGCGCATAACTTCACTTATAGGCATAAAAGCCTTGCGTAGCCAATATTAGGCATTCCTGAGAATATGATGAAACATATTGAAGCTCTCAGTTTGTTAAAAGGTCACTCAGAGGTAAGAATTAACATGTTGACACTTTTAACCCTTATTGCGCAAACTTTCAAATAATTTCGCAAATGACTCCTTTCGTCCAACAAGTGGTTCATTTAAGAATACGGACACCGTATAGGGTCACTCAGAGGCCTAGTTTAGGCATGTTGACACTTTCAGTCCTTCTATATTCATAGTTTTTGATTTTGACGAAAATAGTCCCTTATAGTCAACGTTTGACTTTGTTAGGATTCATTACACGTGTCAACACATTATTGGACACGGTTTTACGAGGTGTTACACTAAGTTTTGCGCCTATTCGCACATGATCTGATATTTTATTCCATAGCTTAACCATACCATAGTTAACATGTATTACCACCCCCCCCGAGAGTTATAAAACCGAAAATGTTCAAAAGAAAAGGGGGACATGAACTCACAAGTTTGTGTCTGTAATAATGTGCTAGCAATACGGGTATCCAACAGCGCGTAAGAACCTACAAGTGCTCTAACTCATTAGACACTTGAGTTTATGTTAATTCATGTACACGTTGCTCATCTTGAACGTTATTGTATTTGTTATGTATTTGGAACTCTTGTGTATTTTAAATATGTTGGCATTTGTTTCGTATGTCCGTTTTAATATATATATATATATATATATATATATACTTCTTATATATATAAATATATATATATGTGTGTTTTGCACTCATAATGTGTACGAACGGGCCTTGCCCTTCGTGAGTCTCCATTCCTCAAACGAGTATATGTGGCAGAGGCCATGAAAGTCCTTGTGCCTCGCACAAGTATAAGTGGGCCGAGCCCAATAACGTCTCTGTGCCGCGCACAGGCGCAAGTTCGTTGTGTGAAATATATTTTTTTAAGTTCGGTGAACCTCGTTCACATGTACACATATGGTCGGTTTGTTTTGTGTATATATTTGTTTCACAAATATATATGTATATCTTTTCAAGATATAGTTGTTAAAAATATTTATTTTTTACATCGTATATATGCTAACGTACGTGTACGGTATCCTTTGTGAGCGTACACTTCAACAAGTGTATATGCGTACATCGCTATGTACTTGCATATTTTGTACGTATATGTATACCGTATTTATATGTGTGCGTATACCGTGTGTGTATACTGTAACACCCTGCATCCCTAAACTTTAGGCTTTTGGCAAGTTTAGCCCCTATACTTTGCCTATTGTCAGTTTTAGTCCCTAATCTATGTAATATTGATACTTTTGATACTTGTGAAACTTTGTGGGTCTTTATGATGCTAGAATCTTGATTTTTGATACTTAAACTATGATTCTTGATGCTTAACTCTAGATTCTTGATACTTGATACTTGGAAACTATAATTCTATGAGGCTTGATTCTATGATTCTTGATCCTTGATACTTGAATCTTGATTCTTGATACTTAATACTATGAGACTTGAAACTTAAATCTAGATACTTGATACTTGGGAAAGTAGACTCTTGACTCTTGATACTATTTGGTGCTTGACCCTTGAGACTCGTGCAACTTGATTCTTGGTTGAACGAGAGACTGGAGTCTTGTCACTGGCGGAATCTATGAAACTTGGAAACTTTTGGTGTTTATGATGTGATCTAGTTATGTGATACTTTTACCAAATAATACGCAAGGCAACGCTTAATCTAACTCGCAAAACTAATCAAAGACGGGAACGCGGAAGGGATGGGATTGACCAAGTGGCAATCCGATCGGATGACCATCTGATCGGATAGCCATCCGATCGGATGACCACGCGATCGGATAGTCATCCGATCGGATGACCACCCGATCGGATGGCCACTCGATCGACCCCCTATCCGATCCATGCACACCACCCTAGTCTCTCTCTCCCACACTATAAATAGGCCCGTCACATCAGTCCTTCACTGATGTGACAGCCTCACTCAACCCAGACGCATGCACACCACATTTCTTTGATTTCCCGACGATTCCGGTACGTTTTACACTAGATTCTTGTACTTTCTCGATCTACACATCATTCTCTACGTGATTCTCCTTTGAAATCACACTTTTCACCATGGAATCTCTTAGATCTGAGCTCTTAAGGATGATGTCATCATGGTGGTTTGTACAAACTACTATATGATGTCATTCCTGGTAAGATCTAGCTCAGATCTAAGGAATCCCATGTGTTTTTCACCGAATCTAAGCTAGATCTAGGATTTTTCATAATAAAACTTGAGTTATCTTCATCTTTTCTTCAATCTTTCACTTGAAACGGTGGAATCCGGGTCCAAATGGACTGTAGACTAGATGGATAGCCTGAAGTTGGTTTGGAAACGGGGTGTTGCCGGAAAAGATGACCGGAATACGGATTCCGACATGGACTCGTCATGAACAGACGACTGGTCGGACAGGGGTGATTCCCATCTGATCAGAACGGCTGTATATTGATGAGTTTACCGTTGTCTCAATACATATCGTGCCGTCATCGTTAAACCAGAAACTTAGAAACTTTATGAAGTTATAAACGGGACAAAGGCCACTCAATAGAGCGGCAATCCGATCGGATAGTCATCCGATCAAACAACCACTCGATCAGGTGACACTTGCCTCTGAATCTTTCAACACTTGGAAACTTTTTCAGAAACTTGAAATTTTGGAACCCTTGATCGAATGGCGACCCGATTGGATAGCCATCCAATCGAACAACCATCCGATCAAAGCAACCAAGACCCTTAACAGCACTTAACATTTGGATCGAGTGGCATTCTGATCGGATAGCCATCTGATCGGACAGCCACCCGTCCCACTCACACGGTAGTCACCCGATCGAGTGGCAATCCGATCGGGTAGCCATCCGATCGGACATCCATCCGATCCAGTGTCTGATTCCGACACTTTGTACAATCTTATTATTCTGCCCTACTCTTATCTGTCATAATCTAATCAGGCTAATTCTAAAAAAGCTCCCTTTGATGCAATAACGGTCTTAACCGTTAAGCAATCACTATGAGTATACTCGATCCTTTTTTGTTTTTTAAACTTTGGGATGTAACATGTATTCTATGAACTACGAAACTTGATACTTTTGAATCTAAACACTATCCTATGTGTACGTGAAACTTGTGATTCTTGATTCTTGACTCTTTGTGCTATGTGACACTTAATCCAGAAGTGTGTAGTTTCGCCTTAACAATAGTAGCGCTATAGGAGATGCACCTCCCCATTATTCTCGGGGGTATCGTTAGGAGGATTCTAGTTTACCTTGAGTCTTCGGTAAACACCAAAGCATCGGGACACTTGGGCTATCACTGGTTGGACTGCGACACTAGCACGACTGAAAATATTTTATACTTACATCGTGGATATGAGTTGTTTTTAATCTATTATACTATATACTCAAACTTTTATACTCGCCGGTACATTTTTGTACTGACTCTATTTTAATACATGTTGTAGGCTGATAGGACACTGTGAATCAAGAACTTGCTAGGATGCTGCTTAGAAACACATCTTAGTTAAATCTAGAAACTTTGAAACTATTTTGTATGATTGTATTTGATGATTTGGATGTTTGATGCTTTTAGACAACTTGTTATGAAATCTTGATTTACATCTATCGAAACTTTTAGTGTTATAGAATCTCATGAGCAATTTGATCGCTTTGTGCTCGCACCCCCGATGTTTCCGCCATCGGTTGGGGTGTGACAGATTGGTATCAGAGTCATAACTATAGGGAATTAGGATAAGTAGGAATACTTGCCCTAGTCTATAGTTCTAGGAATCTTAACTCTTATTTGTTGTTTAAGACTTATGCATTCTACCGTATCTGCTTCCTAGCAGCACAGTTTCTCTATTAAACATTACATGCCTTTCCTAAGGCTGATACAATATACACTCGATACTTTGAAAACACTGTCAATCAGTGTTTGCATTTTGCACAAGGTTTTTCCCTCAAGTCAGGAGTGACATCCGAACCTTGATGGGAAATCTCCATAGTATTCTAGTAGGTCTTGTCTGCGAATAAGTACCAACGCTATTAGGGTACGATGTTGTCAAGTTAGAGATGAAACTCAGATCTTGATAACTAGTCCCACTCTTTAATATTTTATGTCTCGCCAAAGTCTCGAAACTTCCATCCAATTAGGAACGTGAAATGACCAAAAGGACGAATATCGTAGGCCTAACAACGATGACGTATTTGTCTAAGTAAGTCAAGACACGTTGCCTTAATTCGAAAGGGGGTCCGAATCACTTTGGTTAGTCACTGTTCCTCTACCCGGAACAATCCTATGTTTTATGAGCCTATCTTTTTATGTTAACTCGATTTTTACGTATGGTTTTAAACTTGATTCTTCATTTATCTTGATACTTCGTTCATTTTGAACCTTTTTACACGAATCACGCGTATGTCTGCAATCTAAAACGTTAACTCTAATCTCAGGATCAAACTAAATTTATGAAGCTCTGTTCAACCTATGTGGGAATCATGATGCTATGTGATGAATCTATGTGTTGTTGGGTTTGTGAAACGCTAAATGTTACATGGCATGGAATACGAGACAGAAGTGACGTGTCTGAAACATGGTGGATACGCCGCTGGTACTTCCTATATATAAGTGTTTCCAGCATGTTACCAACTTTCGTACCAAGTGCCATGCGAAACTTAGTGTATGCAGGCCGGTAATGAGGATGTTGAAATCTAAGCTATGGAAACTACTCGTGTAAACTATGAGAAACCTATGAATAATCTATGCATGCGTTGTTTTGAGTAGCGAAATATGAAACGTAGCCGAGCGCCGAAGACAAGGCGGAAGTGGCATGTTCGAAGCGTGGTGGATACGCCGCTGGTACTTCCTATATATAAGCGTTTCTGGCATGCTACCGAACCTTCGTATCACGCGCTAAGTGAAGTTCATACTTTTGAATACTCGGGTTGAAGTTGTGGAAATCTAATTGGTGAAAGTTTGTGGTGAAACTTAATGTTGTGGTTAGCAAAGCATGACACCGACGACGAGGGGGACGCGGCATGATCGAAGCATGGTGGATACGCCGCTGGTACTTCCTATATATAAGTGCTTTCGTCATGTTGCCGAACTTTCGTATCACGTGCCATGCAGGATTTTGTTGTTTTAGACTATGATGAGGTTGTTAACTCTAAACTATGCGAATCTATCGGGTAATCTATGAGAATTAGTTGGGATAATCTATGTTGTTGAATCTATTTGGTTAATCTAATGTTGTGGTTAGCAAATCATGACACCGGCGACGAGGGAGACGTGGCATGATTGAAGCATGGTGGATAAGCCGCTGGTACTTCCTATATATAAGTGCTTCCGTCATGTTGCCGAACTTTCGTAGCGCGTGCCATTGCGTTGACGTTAACACTAATCCAAGTGAAACTATTGAAGCTATTTAATCTATTGAATCTATTGAAATTGTGGGAATCTATTGAATCTATTGAGTCTATTGAACCTATGGAAATCTATGCGAATCTATGATGATGATGATTTTTGCGACACGTAACATGACACCGCGTACGAGGCAGAAACGATATGCCCGAAGAATGGTGGATACGCCGCTGGTACTTCCTATATATAAGCGCTTCTGACATGTTGTCAAACTTCGTACAATGTGCCATGCGAAGGTCGTGGATTGTGGTGTAGGATCTATTGAAATCTATCGGGTCAATCTATGTGTGTGTTGTTATGATTGGTGTAAGGACTACTGAAAATACCCCTAAACGACCCGTAAGTGAAAACCCAGACCCCTGAAACCCTAACATACATAAAAAGCCAAGAAAACAAGAAATTTGACCTTCAGGCGGGCCGCGTAAAGGTTAAGCCACCCTTACACGGGCCACGTCAACATGAAGTTTGACCGAATAAGCATTCGGGACCACGTGTTGACCAGGTGGTGACCCTACTCGTGACACATATGCCCTACATGTAGACTAGGTGGCCACGCGGGCCGCATAAAGGTTATGTATGGGTTTACGCGGGCCGCGTAAAACCTAAATTCAGGCTATAAATAGCCTGTGCATGGGGCTTTCATTCTGTGTCAAAAATTTTCAATCAAAACGAAGTTACACTGCTCGAAATCATAATTTTCATTAGGGAGGCGCTGCCACGATACCGGGTATTAACTCGATCGCTATTATGATTCAATGTCCGATCGATTGGAACTATCCGATGGATGTTTAAGTACTGCCCACATTAGGGTTATACTTTGTCATTCGTCGTGAATTCGATGGATGTTAAGTATCGCACTTTGTCATTCGTTGTGAGGGTTTGTATCTCGTGAGTTATCGTAAATGTTGTATTAGTTACTAACCTAGTTCGTGTGCATTGTTGTTCAAACTAGGTTATCAGGCTTATCAGTAGGCTAAACTCTGCCTGTATAAACTTGCAATGTGAGTCATTCTCTTTTTATCAACAATATTTTACAATACTCCAAATTATTTGCAAAAGTTATAATTACAGGGATTAAGTCGTGGTTATCTTGAATCACTGGCTAGTGGGGTATTGTGCACATTACTAATTTCTCACAGTTAGGCTAATCAATCTTAACAGTGATAATCATCACTGCTTGGGTGAAAGGACCCAATAGCGGTATGACCATCGTCACACGGCTGTGACACGGCACCAGATAAAAATAAGATAAGGCCATTGTAATCGCTCTTATGATGTAATTAATCGCTACGTGTCGTTTTATTAAAATTGAATGATTCACCAGTATTTACCCGCTGACAAAATATTTTTAAAACATGTTTCCGGCGACCTCCTGTGAATCAAGGAAAAAGTGCTACGGAGCACTAATCAAGCTTGAAGTGGTGGCTCAGTTAAATAAATAAACATGGTTTGTAAATCAGGGAATTCCCTCGGGAAATTCCTCTAATGTAAATTACGGGGTTCATCCCAAGTGATGAAATAAAATAATCGGGCATTTTCAAGTTTAAAAAGATCCTGTTAAATTCTTCCGCTGCTAAATCAAATAATAAATATCACGGGTTTTTCTGCCCCGCGGCTCCTGGACCGGGTAAAACTGGGACGGGGCCGTGATAGAAAAAGGTGGTATTAGAGCCACTGATTTAAGCCAATTAAGTATTCCTAAATACTCAATCTTCTGATTGCCATTCTGTGATTCTGTGAAATTTTAGTTACAAGAATTTAATTTAGAATTTTGTGTGTTTCTTCATGTATGCTAACAACATGAATGAACTATCAAAAGCCCTTCAAAACTTTACTATCCATACTACAGATATGGATACTACATTGGGCTATCAGGCTGATGTTGAGGAACCAATGGTATTCCGGGCTCAACCCGAGGATAAACCAAAGGTGAAAAAGAGAAGGAGGTTTGTTGGCTGGAGGCGTGTGCGTAGGAAGAAACCAACGATACCGAAGACAAAGGTTAAAAAGGTTGAGGATCCCAAGGATAAGGGAAAAGGGATAGAGATTGGGGAAAGTTCTAAGCAAGCCCAGGAAATGCCACCCTGGGAGGAGTTAGATCATAAACTGGCACTTAGTGACCTCATCGGACCTGCCGATGAAGACTTTTTCTGTTACCCGGTGGAATCACAACTCCTAGTAAATTTGGAGCCTGCTATCCCAGATCCCATTGTTAACCCCCAACCTCTACCAACAGAACTGGAAGAATGGTGGACCACTGACTGGGAATTTCAGAACCTTTTGAATAACCCTAACACCCTTTTCCCTCAGTTCGACCCGGCGCCTGCATCAAACCCGCCAATGAGCAATGAAAACTTGGCTGAACTCCGCCATTATGGCGAGGAGCTGGTGGATGCAGGGAATAGAATCCGGGAAGTGGGAGAACAAATCTCCTGGAAGTACGACGAGAGGGAACGTCGTTTCTGAAATACCAGCTGACAGGGGATAGTATGTGGTGGTGTGGTGTTTGTTTAATAATAATAAAATAATAAATAATATAATCTTGTAAAATAACTTAAAATAAAACCCTTGTAAGATAATCAGTGTGTACGGATGCATACTATTAAAATATATAAAATCGGATAGTCGCAAGGTCGACAATTTTGACTATACGTGTTAGTGTGATTATGTGTTTTCCTTTTTGTGGTATTTGACTATTTGTTAATTTACAGTATGGGTAAGCAAAGAATTTCAGACATCTATCGTCAACTAGATAATTCACCAAAAGATAAGGGAACCTCATCTCAATCAAATTCCTCCAGATACTCAGCAGATACTGAGGAAGGAATATTTGTTCGTAAGGCACAGTTTGAGGAACCACTTACCACTAAGAAAAGATGTCGGATTATTAGAAAAAGTCAAGAAAAAGAAATGATAATTAATAAGGAAACTCAGGAAATAGGCAATAACCCACCATGGGAAGACAAATTGGATAAAAAATGGGCAGATCTTTATATGTTAGCCACTACAGCAGTGAATGCCAACCTTTAATTAAGTTAAACTTTCCAAACCCGGACTAACCAATAAAATTAGATCTCACACACCCTGACCCAGTATTAGCACCCATATCATCTATAAGCCAGAGTCTGGGTCGATTGGGTTCATGCGTTAGAAAAAAGAGATAGAATAAAAGCACGTTGAGAATAATACTCCTAGCTAGACTAAAATAATAAATGCACAACCCTAGTATATTTTGAAGTTCAGTTGTAAAATATAATAGACATGTATATAAATAAAAATCGGCAATTTTAGTGTGAATTCGTGCAGTTACTTTATTTTCATTTGGTTGTAATTATTCGTACCAATAACTTATATATATATATATATATATATATATATATATATATATATTGTTAGTTATCAGATGGAACACGCTGTGAATGCACCAGTTAATGAAGTTAACCAATCGGAAAACAATAACGAGGATCACTTCTTAAATCGACAAGATATAGAAAACATTATCGCTCAGGGAATAGCTAACGCTATTCCAGCAATCGTCGCTGCAGTTAAAAGTCCTATTGAGCCTTCACAAGCTCACCCCAGTAAATGCACGCGCGAAGATAATTTCAGTAATAGTGTTAACGGAGGAGGCAATGATGACAACTTAGTTCAGGCCCCAATACTCAAAAGAATGAAATCTGCAACACCTGGTTGCACTTACAAGGAATTTCTTGCCTGTAAACCAGCTGAATTTGTAGGCAATGAAGGGGCGACCGCTGCACTGCATTGGTTAGAGAAAACTGAAGCAGTAATAAAATTAAGTAAATGTGTGGAGGAAGATAAAGTCATGTACGCTTCTCACCTTTTTAAGGAAGAGGCATTATAGTGGTGGAATACGGTCTTGCAAGCCAAGGGAAGTGATTTGGCTTATGCTATGAATTGGGAAGAATTCAGACAAATGGTGGAAAGAAAATTTTGTCCTGAATATGAAAAAGAACAAATGGCAAACAAGTTCCTGAGCCACCGAATAGTGGATGTTAACTGTCGAGGTTATACTTTGAAATTTTTCGAGTATGCCAGAATTGTGCCAACTCTGGCTTCGCCAGAGCCAGTACTTATTTCTCGCTACATTTGGGGTTTGATTAGCGAAATCCGTAATATTGTCAAAGCTGCCAGACCTCGCACAATTGATGATGCGGTGGAGTTAGCCAATACCTTGACAGATGAACCGGTACGCACTCGAGAAGAAGACAGAAAGAAGGACCTGGCTCAGAAAATTTCCCAAGGATTCCGAGGGGGTAATGCTAGTAACAACTTCAGGAAAAGAGGAACTGGGCAATCCTCTACTATTTCATTTTGCAGGACTTGCAAAGGAAAGCATTCTGGAAAATGCAAAGGGTATTGAAATTTCTGTAAAATTCCAGGACATCAAGAAGAAGATTGCAGGAGGAAGAAATCGACGATCTGCTTCAACTGTGGAAAAGTTGGACATTTCAGACCAGACTGCCCTAAACTGGTCAAACCAGCTGACAACAAAGCTAAAACTGCAGAAAGAACTACCAAGAAAAATGTAAGAGCCTTCCAGTTGACTACACAAGAAGCGGATCTCATTCCAGATGTGATAGCGGGTACGTTTCTAGTTCACAACATGTATGCGAAAGTATTATTTGACTCTGGTGCAAACCAAAGTTTTATAAATACTTCGTTCTGCCAAGCTCTTAAGTTACCTTTAACCAAACTTAAGCAGATTTATACAGTAGAAACAGCCGACGGTAACTCTGTTAGCATAGATCGAGTTTTGCAGGAACGTAAAATAGAACTTTCAGGTCATAAATTTTCTGCAACCCTATTACCCATGAACTTAGCTGGATTCGATGTTGTATTAGGAATGGATTGGTTAGTAGCCAACCATGCTCGAATCCTTTGTGATAAGAATTCTATAGAAATTCATACGCCCACAGGAGAAATAATTATGGTTGCAGGGGATAAGCCACGAAAGCCAATGAAATTCATTTCAGTCATGAAAGTGGCCAGTTATTCAAGAAAGTAGGGAATAGCATATATGGTTTCTGTAGTTGGTAATATCAAAAGTAAAGAACTTAAGGATATTTCAGTAGTATCAGAATACCCGGATGTATTCCCAGAAGAACTACCTGGATTACCACCCGATAGGGAAGTAGAATTTAGAATTCATCTAATTCCTGGAACTACACCGATAGCCAAGGCACCTTATCAGTTAGTACCCACCGAAATGTTAGAATTAAAAAGACAGTTAGATGAATTACTAAGCAAAGGATTTATACAACCTAGTTCATCCCCTTGGGGAGCACCAGTGTTGTTTGTAAAGAAGAAAGATGGTTCGATGCGAATGTGTATCGATTATAGGGAATTGAACAAAGTTACAATTAAGAATCGATACCCATTACCTAGGATTGATGATCTTTTTGATCAGCTTCAGGGAGCTAGATATTTCTCTAAGATAGATTTACGCTCTGGATACCATCAATTGAAGGTACAAGAAGAAGACATACCTAAAACCGCTTTCAAAACCAGGTATGGTCATTACGAGTTTACAGTCATGCCCTTAGGACTAACAAATGCTCCTGCAGCATTCATGGACATGATGAATAGGATCTGTAAACCGTATTTGGATAAATTTATAATTGTTTTCATCGACGATATACTTATTTACTCCAAAAGTCAGGACGAGCATTGTGCACATTTGCATGCATTCTTAACTTTGTTAAAAAAAGAAAAGCTTTACACCAAATTCTCCAAATGCGAATTTTGGCTCTAGGAGGTGCAATTTGTAGGGCACATGGTGAATCACGAAGGTATTCACGTAGATCCCCCCAAAATAGAAGCAATCACCAAATGGAAGGTCCCGCAATCAGCTATGGAAATTAGAAGTTTTCTAGGGTTAGCTGGATACTATAGGCGATTCATTAAGGATTTTTCTAAGATAGCTGTACCATTAACTAAGCTAACCTGTAAAGCAGTAAAGTTTGAGTGGGGACCTAGGCAAGAAGAGGCTTTTAGAATTTTAAAGCAAAAGTTAACAAACAATCCAATTCTAGCCCTTCCAGAAGGAACAGAAGATTTTGAAGTCTACTGCGATGCTTCTAAATTAGGATTAGGATGTGTGCTAATGCAACGCAAGAAGGTAATTGCGTATGCCTCAAGGCAATTGAAGAAGCACGAGGAAAACTATACGACCCATGACTTAGAATTAGGATCGATAATTTTTGCCCTTAAGATCTGAAGACACTATCTGTATGGCAGTAAGTTTACCGTCTATACGGATCACAAAAGTTTAAGGTACATATTCGGGCAAAAAGAATTAAACATGAGGCAAAGAAGATGGATGGAAATTCTAAGTGACTACGACTGTGATATCCAATATCACGAAGGAAAAGCAAATGTAGTCGCCGATGCTCTAAGTCGTAAGTATCATGAAAAGCAAAAGCGAGTTCGTGCTCTTAGATTAAATCTTCAAGTAAATTTAATGGAACAATTGAAGAAGGTTCAGGAAACAGCAATCAAGGATGATACTGAAGGAATGAAAGGATGTATAAAGGAACTAGAGCAAAGCACCGATGGAATTTGGAGATTTCACAAGAAAAGGATTTGGGTACCTAAACAGGGAAACTTAAGAGATAAGATTTTAGAGGAAGCTCATAAATCTAGGTATACCATGCACCCAGGAAACAATAAGATGTACCAAGATTTAAGAAATAATTTCTGGTGGATAAGAATGAAAAAGGACATAGCTAGATATGTATATAAGTGTTTGACCTGTTCGCAAGTTAAGGTAGAACACCAGAAACCTTCAGGGTTACTCCAACAATTAGAAATGCCTGTTTGGAAATGGGAACTAATAACCATGGATTTTGTTACTAAGTTGCCCAAAACCCGAAAAGCTAATGACGCGATTTGGGTAATTGTAGATCGATTAACCAAATCAGCTCATTTTCTACCCATCAAGGAAACTTTTAGCATGGAAAGGTTAGCCAAGTTGTACGTAAACGAAGTAGTATCCTTACATGGAGTCCCACTCTCTATTGTATCGGATAGCGATAGTCGTTTCACATCACATTTCTGGACGAGTTTTCAAGAAGCAATGGGAACCCGATTAAATTTAAGTACTGCCTACCATCCCCAAACTGACAGATAAAGTGAAAGGACGATCCAAACCCTGGAAGACATGCTCAGGGCATGTGTGATCGACTTTGGTGGTAACTGGGATAACCACCTACCTTTGATTGAATTCTCCTATAACAATATTTATCATTCAAGCATCGAAGCTGCCCCGTTTGAAGCACTGTATGGACGCAAGTGTAGAACCCTAGTTTGCTCGGCAGAAATAGGAGAAAGTCAATTATCAGGTCCCGAGATTGTGCAAGAAACCATGGACAAGATAACTCAAATCAAGGAAAGACTAAAGATGGCTCGACATCGCCAGAAAAGTTATGCAGACAACCGACGTAAGCCATTAGAATTTCAAGTCGGAGACAAGGTACTTCTAAAAGTTTCTCCTTAGAAAGGAGTAGTTCGGTTCGGTAAGAAAGGAAAATTGAGTCCAAGATACATAGGACCATTCCCAGTAATTCAGCGTATAGGACCAGTTGCCTATCGTCTACAATTACCAGAAGAATTAGCCAGGGTACATGATGTATTTCATGTATCAAACCTCAAGAAATGTTTATTTGACGAATCCCTGGTAGTCCCTCTTCAAGACATACAAGTGAATGAAAAGCTGAAGTTTGTTGAGAAACCACTTCAGATAGAAGATAGAATGGTTAAGTTTCTCAAACACAAAAGACTGGTACTAGTCAAAGTCAAATGGGATTCAAAAAGAAGACCCCGAATACACCTGGGAACTGGAATCGGAAATGAAACGAAAGTATCCTCACTTATTTCAATAAATCTCGAGGACGAGATTTTAAATAAGGTGGGGAAGGTGTAAGGACTGTTGAAAATACCCCGAAATGACCCGTAAGTGAAAACCCGGACCTCTGAAACCCTAACATACATAAAAAGCCAAGAAAACAAGAAATTTGACCTTCAGGCGGGCCGCGTAAAGGTTAAGCCACCCTTAAGCAGGTCGCGTCAACATGAAGTTTGACCGGATAAGCATCCGGGACCACGTGTTGACCAGGTGGCGACCCTACTCGTGACACATATGCCCTACACGTAGACTAGGTGGCCACGCGGGCCGTGTAAAGGTTATGTATGGGTTTACACGGGCCGCGTAAAACCCAAATTCAGGCTATAAATAGCCTGTGCATGGGGCTTTCATTATGTGTCAAAAATTTTCAATCAAAACGAAGTTACACTACTCGGAATCATAATTTTCATTAGGGAGGCACTGCCACGATACCAGGTATTAACTCGATCGCTATTACGATTCAATGTCCGATCGATGGGAACTATCCGATGGATGTTTAAGTGCTGCCGACATTAAGGTTATACTTTGTCATTCATCGTGAATTCGATGGATGTTAAGTATCGCACTTTGTCATTTGTTATGAGGGTTTGTATCTCGTGAGTTATCGTAAATGCTGTATTAGTTACTAACCTAGTTCGTGTGCATGGTTGTTTAAACTAGGTTATCAGGCTTATCAGTAGGCTAAACTCTGCCTGTATAAACTTGCAATGTGAGTCATTCTCTTTTTATCAACAATATTTTACAATACTCCAAATTATTTGCAAAAGTTATAATTACAGGGATTAAGTCGTGGTTATCTTGAATCACTGGCTAGTGGGGTATTGTGCACATTACTAATTTCTCACAGTTAGGCTAATCAATCCTAACAGTGATAATCATCACTACTTGGGTGAAAGGACCTAATAGTGGTATGACCATCGTCACACGGCTGTGACACGACGCCAGATAAAAATAAGATAAAGGCCATTGTAATCACTCTTATGATGTAATTAATAGCTACGTGTCGTTTTATTAAAATTGAATGATTCGCCAGTATTTACCCGCTGACAAAATATTTTTAAAACATGTTTCAGGCGACCTCCTGTGAATCAAGGAAAAAGTGCTACGGAGCACTAATCAAGCTTGATGTGGTGGCTCAGTTAAATAAATAAACATGTTTTGTAAATCAGGGAATTCCCTTGGGAAATTCCTCTAATGTAAATTATGGGGTTCATCCCAAGTGATGAAATAAAATAATCGGGTATTTTCAAGTATAAAAAGATCCTGTTAAATTCTTCCGCTGCTAAATCAAATAATAAATACCACAGGTTTTTCTGCCCCGCGGCTCCTGGATCGGGTAAAACCGGGACGGGGGCCGTGACAATTGGCAAATGCGGCACGTAACATGACACCGAGTACGGGGCAGAAGTGTTGTGCCCGAAGCGTGGTGGATACGCCGCTGGTACTTCCTATATATAAGCGCTTCTGACATGTTGCCAAACTTCGTACAACGTGCCATGTGAAGGTCGTGGGTTTGCGGTATCTATGTGAATCTTGTGAATCTTTAGTCTATCGTGTGTAACTCTATGTTGTGAGACTTCGTGAATCTAGACTTATACGATCCTCTTGTTGGATCTTTAGGACGTCTTCTCGAAAGCTATCCGACACTCTCAAGAGATCCAGGGAGAAGTCTCAGAAAAAGATAATGTCTTTCATGGCCGACCAGGTCGCTCGAGTCGTGCCAAAGATCGTCTCTAAGATTCAAGGATCAAACACTCCTCCATCCTCTGTGGACTCGAAGGCCGAGAAGCAAAAGCCTACTAAGTTCAACTACAAGCATTTCATCTCTTGCAACCCTAAGCCTTTCACGGGTAGTGATAGGGTGACTGCTATGTTCGAGTGGTTCGATAGCATCAAGGTTACCTTCATTAACAGTGAGTGCCCAGATCATCTAAAGACTAGGAGTGCGACTGGAATGTTTCAAGGCAGAGCGTTGGAGTGGTGGTCGAATGAGAGAAACATATGTTCGAACGAAGAAGCCTATGCTCTTCCATGGACCGAGGTGCGTAAACTAATGATGCTTGAGTTCTGCCCTCCCCATGAGCAGTTGAAGCTTGAAGAAGAGTTTTGGCACTTGAAGTAGATTGGTGATGATAATCTGGCTTATACTACTCTCGCTTTAAGCAGCTTAGTTTGATCGTCCCTCACTTGGTTTCTACTCCCAAGCGGATGATAACTAAGTACATCAATGGTCTACCTCCTGCTATGCGTGATTCTATTGAAGCAGCTCAGCTAGAAACTATTGAGGAAGTCTACCGTCTTGCAGCTAGTCTCAACAACAACCGTGTGCGTGATAAGCAGTTTGTTAACTCTACCTCTTCCAAGTCTGCGCATGAAGTTACACAACAGCCAAGTGGCAGCAAGAACAAGAGGCGCAAGTCTCAGGGTTCAGGATGCAATACTATTGTCCCTGCTGTAAACCCTGCTGCTAAACCTGCTTCTGCTGCTGCTGCTCCAAACACTGTTGTCCCCAAAGTCAAAAAGCAGTACACTGGGTCTCATCCCAAGTGTGCAACTTGCAACTATCATCATCCTGCTAATTCGGCATGTCGTTTGTGCACCAACTATAATCGCTATGATCACACGACTCCTTATTGCCGTCAAACTAACCCGGCCCAGCAAGCTCAACAAGCCCCAGCTCAGGCAGCTTTACCCGCACCTCCAGCTCCCCTGCAGAACCCAAGGCCAGTCAATGCTGTTCGTGCATGCTACAAGTGTGGAGATACTACCCACCTTCGTAACCAGTGTCCTTAGCTGAACTAGGACCAGCAGCCAGCCGCTCATGGACAAGCGTTCAACCTTAATGCTAATCAGGCTCGTAATGACAATGACGTTGTCAATGGTACGTTTCTTGTGAATAACCTTTACGCTTCGGTTCTATTTTATACTGGTGCCGATAGAAGTTTTGTGTATGTGGAATTTGAGTCTTTGATAAACTGTACACGCTCCAAGTTACCTGAGTCGTTCTCTGTTGAGGTCGCCAACGGCAAGTCGATTCTTGTTGATTCTATTCTGTGTGATTGTTCCCTAACCCTTAACGATCACGTCCTTTCTATTGATCTAATACCCATGCGATTGGGTAGTTTTGATGTCATTATGGGTATGGATTGGTTGCGTAAGAATCATGCCGAGATTGCTTATCACGAGAAGTTTGTTCGTCTACCTCTTTCGTCCGATAATATTTTGCACGTCTATGGAGACCGACTTTCGAAAGGACTAAGGCCGATGTCATGCACACAGGCGAATAGACGCTTACGTAAACAGAACTTTGCCTTCTTGGCCCACGTAGTGGAACAAAAGGGCAAAGAGAAGAACATAAGCGATGTTCCAGTAGTGTGACACCTGTGTCACTTAAACCATCAAACAAATGCCAAACCAATGAAATATTGTATTTCATACTTGGGATTTGTAAAAATATGTGTATCATTTGCACATATCAACTCTTGTTCGATTTCAAACTCTACATCGATTGCTGGAGAATTATACGCAAACTGGTGCGTAAACGTACTCAGTTTAATGTGACAAATACTCCGGAACATCAACATATACTCAACATACCTTAAATAACCTTTACATAACTTAGAAATAAGTTTTGAAGGCTTTGGTATGGCAAAAACAAGTTAATTCGCTTACAGGGACTAAACTTGACAAACTGTGAAAGTATGCCATTCTGAACTAAAACAGACATTCCGGAACATGTCCATAAGTTAAACATACCATAAATATCCTTTACATAGCTTAGAAATAGGCTTTGAGAGGTTCGGTGTGCTAAAATAAACTTTTGGGTCATTCAGGGGCTAAAAGTGTCAAAAAGTGCACAAGTTTGCACTTTCGCGCATAACTTACATTCTGAATACATCCGGACATCCAAAAATTTATGTAAGCATCCTTATATTACGCCTTAGTGTTTGGCATGAGAAAAATCCATTCGTCGCGTCATTTGGATCGTCTTTCGCGCTTATGCGCATTCCGTCGTAATTAAGCGAACATCGCGTTCGTACGACCAAACGAACTGACATCCGACATATTTTTGAGCATGTTTCATGTCCTTAATGTTTAGGCATCATTTTAGGGCCTTAAAGATGGCTTAACGGGCCTTGAATGTGTCGGAAATGGCCTTAAACCACAACAGGGACCAAAACTGTCATTTCTGAAAGTTTGTGCAGATCAGACAGAGCCAGGCAGCCCGCCTGAGTTTTGTCTGGATCCTAATGCAGGCCGCGTGAGCCCTGCAGATGCAGAAATTCGTTTTTTTGCTGATTTTGGCCTTTCAATCACTCCAAAGGGCAATGCCCCTTCACCATCTTTGGGGTTAAGGTCATAATAAGCTACCACAACATCTTGACAAGTGTACGATTGAGATCATGGCACGAAATTCAAGAAACGATCCTAACGGTTTTGCTTTTCCTATAAATACCCCCCCATTTGTGTTAAAACCCACAAAACTGATCAAAGAGCTCTAAGTTGATGCTATTGCTTCATACCTGAGCTCCTGGATCAAGTTTAGCTTTCGGGGACCCTTCGTAAGTGTTCTTTCGTTCTTTTAATCGCTTTCTAGTCCGAAAGTCAAAGTTTTCTTTGACTTTCTGCGTTGACCAGCCTATGGTCAACACGAAGTTCGTTGGAACTTCATAACGTGAGCGTGATCACGATGGTTATAGTCCCTAGTGACTACACCTACTGATCACCACGTTATCTAGGCTCAGTGACGAGTCGTAGTTTCGGCCAAAATGCGCATTCTTGTGTATTTTGTAACCAAACTACTCGTGAGTATCAAAACCATTTGTTTTGATACCAAACCTGTTTTCTAAACTTAGTTAAGCATGTTCTAACATGCTTAGCTTGTCACTCTTAGTTTAGTGTTTATTTAGGGTCGTAAGGTAGCGATCTAAACAATCGCTTATACTTTCGAACCCGACCCATTTGGTCGATCATTAAGATCCGACCAAACACTTTAGGTGACCATAGTTGTGTAGGGAATAACCTTCCGAGGTTATACCTTATGGTCACAATGTTAGGCGTTCCAAACGCGTTCTACGCGAACGACGCGTTAAGGTAGCATAAGCTACCTAAACGGGTCGTAATGGGTCGTAAGCACTTAGGTTAGGTTTCATTTTAGTATGTAGGCTTTGTTAAACCATATTACACGGGTCTCCATACTCGTTTGGTTTACGAACCCGCATACTATCTGATCCTCCGATTTAGGTCCGGTATATTAACATAGTTACCTATATTAGGTGTCGTTGATATCCGTTATCTCTAGCGTTATTTGGTTGTTGTACAAGAACTTCAAAGCAATCTCAGGTGAGTACATAGTCCCCTCTTTTACTGTTTTCAACTGTTTTGGGGTGAAGCATGTGTACCTATCTGTTATTTTCATGATTTCAAAGTATAATTGATTATACATGTTAATACTTATCTTTTGACAATCTGAATGATTATCTATGATTTAAACACCCATTTTCCAAAGATTATAAAATTTATTGTTGGATTGTACTTATTTTATACATTCACCAGACAGATTGGTAGTATGATATAGCGCTATAGGACTAGACACCCCATTCCTGTTGTCATGGAATGTCTGAAACCAATTTGTTTCTCCATCCAAATAGGGATTTCCTTTGTGGTATCCTTATAGTCTCAAAGGTGTAGTTTGATGCACTAGGTCTGAATGAACTCTTAAAATCACACCTTTAAAAGTATATTTTGATATACTCCCAAAAGTATAGTTTGATTTACTCTCATGTGTGGTATTGTACAGAACCAACATATATATTTTATCAACAAACCAAAACATATTTTTAATATGTTATTTACAAATCCAAAGTATACTTTTAATATGCTACTATAAGGTTATTCGTTTAACCTTACGTTATTTTACAAAGCATAACTTTTGATTTATTCAAACACTTTGTTTTGTACATTTTTACTTGTGGTTTAAGAAATCTCATTTTACTTGCCACACATAACTTTTGTTTATGCATTACATGGTTTACATTTAACTTGAGTTATAGGATAACATTGGACTATTGGTTTAAACATGAACATTCTATATTGGTGGTTTGGTTTGCGTAAGTGAATTAAGTAACGAGGCGTGTGTAATATGATACAAGCATGGTGGATACGCCGCTGGTACTTCCTATATATAAGTGGTTGTATGGTATTACATATCGTAGCATTATTTGAATCATTTCAATTTAAGTCATATAACATTTCATACTTATCATAAGACATTGTTTTACAACAACTTATCGTATACAAACTCATTTTACTTGGTTATTCATTTAACCATACATTATTCTCTTATTTATACATATCATCTAATCTTATCGTTTTTCAATAATTTACAAGACAAAGCAAATTACAAGGTTCATGACTAAACATTTTCTCAAACATAAGTCATGAATCCTATATTCACAAAACCTATGTATCTCACAGGCATTTTTATGCTGACGTACCTATTTTTACACATGTTTCAGGTGCTGTCTTGAGATGATTGTTGATACATGCTACATTTAGGATGGACTCGTGCCTTAGCAACTTTAAAAATTAGAAGATTATAGTTGTACTTATTTGATTGTATTAAAACAATGAGTTCATTTATTCAATAAAACAGAATTTATTTATTCCATGGTTATGAAACAATGATTCTGTTACAACACTCCCCGACGTTTCCGCCACGACTGGTTGTTCTACGTGGTCGGGGTGTGACAAGTAGTGTGTGATTTCTCTGATGTATTTCCTAAAGATCTACCTGGTCTTCCTCCTCCTAGATCCGTTGACTTTCGTATTGATCTCGTACCTGGTGCGACTCCTGTCGCCAAGGCTCCTTATCGTCTTGCACCTTCCGAGATGCAAGAGTTATCCAGCCAACTACAAGAATTGCTTGACAAGGGATTCATTCGCCCAAGTACCTCTCCGTGGGGTGCTCCCGTGCTTTTCGTCAAGAAGAAAGATGGTTCATTTCGTATATGTATCGACTACCGTGAACTTAATAAGCTTACCGTTAAGAATCGTTACCCTCTACATCGTATCGATGATCTATTTGACCACCTACAAGACGCGTCCTGTTTCTCGAAAATCGATCTTCGTTCAGGTTATCGTCAGCTTCGTGTACTCGAGGATGATGTGCCCAAAACCGCATTTCGTACTCGTTATGGACACTAGGAGTTCGTGGTCATGCCTTTCGGATTAACCAACGCACCCGTTGTGTTCATGGAACTTATGAATCGTATGTGTAAACCCTATTTGGATCGTTTTGTGATAGTCTTTATTGATGATATTCTCATTTATTCTAAGTCTAAAGCTGACCATGCTCGTCATTTACGCTTGATGCTTGAACTTTTGCGTGGTGAACGTCTGTATGCGAAATTTTCTAAGTGAGAGTTTTGGATTGATGAAGTGCAATTTCTTGGTCATGTCGTTAGTCAGCAAGGTATTCATGTTGGCCCGTCTAAAATCGAAGCTGTGAAGAATTGGAGTACGCCTAAATCCGCACCTGAGATTCGTTCGTTTCTACGATTGGCTGGTTATTACCACCAATTCATCTCGCACTTTTCTAAGATTGTTGTACCCCTCACCTCATTGACCCAAAAAGAGAAACCTTTTGCTTGGGATCCCGTGCAAGAGGAATCTTTTCAGACTCTTAAGACCCTTCTGTGTAACGCTCCTGTACTTACTCTACCCGATGGGAATGATGACTTTGTGGTATATTGTGATGCCTCGAACCGTGGACTGGGCTGTGTGCTCATGCAGCGGGACAAGGTTATTGCTTATGCCTCTCGTCAACTCAAGATACATGAGAAGAACTACATTACTCACAATCTGGAGCTTGGTGCAGTTGTTTTTGCGTTAAAGATCTGGCGACACTATCTGTATGGTACAAAGTGTGTGGTTTTCACCGACCATAAGAGCCTTCAACATATCTTTGACCAAAAGGAACTGAATATGCGACAAAGACGTTGGGTGGAACTACTTAACGACTACGACTGTGAAATTCGCTATCATCCTGGCAAGGCGAATGTAGTGGCCGACGCTCTTAGTCGCAAAACTCATTTTAAAGCTATTCATGTCTCTAGTGATTTGCATGCTTGTATTCGTGAAGCTCAGTACTCGTCAGTTAATGAAGGAAGCATATCTGTTGAGGTTCTTGGCACTAACGTGAATCAGCTCGAAACTAAATCTGATGGTCTCCAGTACTATCTCAATCGTATCTGGGTGCCAGATCGCGATAACTTCCATGAGCTCATTATCAATGAGGCTTACAAATCTCATTACTCTATTCATCCAGGTGCCGACAAGATGTACCAGGATCTGCGTACAACTTATTGGTGGCCTGGCATGAAAAAGGACATTGCTGTGTACGTTTCTAAGTGCCTTACCTACTCGAAGGTTAAGGCCGAACATCAGCGTCCTTCAGGACTCTTAGAGCAACCTGTAATCCCTGTTTGGAAATGGGATAGCATCGCTATGGACTTTATTACTAAACTACCCCGTACGCCTTTTGGCCACGATAGTATCTGGGTGATTGTCGATCGTTTGACCAAATCGGCCCACTTTCTTCCTATTCGTGAAGATTATAAAGTGGAGAAACTTGCTAGAATCTATACCGACGAGATTATATGCCGTCATGGCATACCACTCGACATAATCTCGGACCGTGATGGTCGTTTTACTTCGCGTGTTTGGCAAACGTTTCAGTCCGCTATGGGTTCGCACTTGAATCTTAGCATGGCCTTTCATCCTCAGACAGATGGACAGACCAAGCGTACTATTCAGGCCCTAGAGGATATGCTCCGTTCTTGTGTCATCGACTTTGGTGGTAACTGGGATGTACATTTACCATTGATTGAGTTCTCGTACAACAACAACTATTATTCCAGTATTCAGATGGCTCCGTTCGAAGCTTTGTATGGCCTGCAAGTGCCGATCTCCTCTCAGCTGGCATGAGATTGGTGACAAGCATTTTACTGGCCCTGAGATCATTCAAGAGACAACGGATAAGATTCTTTAGATCCGTGATAACTTGATCAAGCCTAGGAGCAGACAAAAGAGCTACGCTGATGTTAGGCGTAAGCCTCTGGAATTTGATGTTGGTGACCGAGTTCTTCTCAAGGTATCTCCCTGGAAGGGAGTAGTTCGTTTTGGTAAGAAGGGAAAGCTCGCTCCTCGCTATGTAGGTCCTTCCAAGATACTCGAAAGGATTGGCAAGGTAGCGTATAGACTTGACCTACCGCAGGAACTAAGCAACGTGCATCCAGTATTCCACGTATCCAATCTACGTAAATGCCTAGCCGATGAGGAACTGTAGGTTCTCCTCGAAGACTTGCAAATAAACGAAGCTGTACACTTCATAGAGAAACCGGTCGAAATCATGGATCAAGGTGTTAAGCGACTGAGGCGCAGCAAAATCCCCATTGTTAAGGTTCGATGGGAAGGAAAGCGTGGCACCGAATTCACTTGGGAATTGAAAAGTGAGATGAAGACCAAGTATCTGCAGCTCTTCGAGCAGTCTTCCTCTAAGATTTCGGGGACGAAATCACCTAAAAGAGGGGAGACTGTAACACCCTGCGTCCCTAAACTTTAGGCTTTTGGCAAGTTTAGCCCCTATACTTTGCCTATTGTCAATTTTAGTCCCTAATCTATGTAATATTGATACTTTTGATACTTGTGAAACTTTGTGGGTCTTTATGATGCTAGAATCTTGATTTTTGATACTTAAACTATGATTCTTGATGCTTAACTCTAGATTCTTGATACTTGATACATGGAAACTATAATTCTATGAGGCTTGATTCTATGATTCTTGATCCTTGAATCTTGATTCTTGATACTTAATACTATGAGACTTGACACTTAAATCTAGATACTTGATACTTGGATTCTTGATACTTGATACTTGGGAAACTAGACTCTTGACTCTTGATACTATTTGGTGCTTGACCCTTGAGACTTGTGCAACTTGATTCTTGGTTGAACGAGAGACTGGAGTCTTGTCACTGGCGGAATCTATGAAACTTGGAAACTTTTGGTGTTTATGATGTGATCTAGTTATGTGATACTTTTACCAAATAATACGCAACGCAACGCTTAATCTAACTCGCAAAACGAATCAAAGACGGGAACGCGGAAGGGATGGGATTGACCAAGTGGCAATCCAATCGGATGACCATCCGATTGGATAGCCATCCGATCGGATGACCATCCGATCGGATGACCACCCGATCGGATGGCCACTCGATCGACCCGCCATCCGATCCATGCAAACCGCCCTAGTCTGTCTCTCCCACACTATAAATAGGCCTGTCACATCAGTCCTTCATTGATGTGATAGCCTCACTCGACCCAGACGCACACACACCACATTTCTTTGATTTCTCGGCAATCCCGGTACGTTTTACACTAGATTCATGTACTTTATCGATCTACACATCATTCTCTACGTGATTCTCCATTGAAATCACACTTTTCACCGTGGAATCTCTTAGATCTGAGCTCTTGAGGATGATGTCATCATGGTGGTTTGTACAAACTACTATATGATGTCATTCCTGGTAAGATCTAGCTCAGATCTGAGGAATCCCATGTGTTTTTCACCGAATCTAGGCTAGATCTAGGATTTTTCATAATAAAACTTGAGTTATCTTCATCTTTTCTTCAATCTTTCACTTGAAACGGTGGAATTCGGGTCCAAATGGACTGTAGACTGGATGGATAGCCTGAAGTTGGTTTGGAAACGGGTTGTTGCCGGAAAAGATGGCCGGAATACGTGTCACACCCCAACCGATGGCAGAAACATCGGAGTGAGACGAAATAGATTGCTCGAGACACCATAACACTATTAATTGTGACAAGTATTTAAAATAATAAATTTCATTCCATTTCTAAAGAGTCAATTACAAGGATTTGAAACAATTACAACAACATGAATGATGAAATACAATACAATAAGAGTACAAAATTTAAAGTGTGTATCTATGCATCCTACTAGATTCCATGCATCATCAAAGTCATCGCTAAACCTGCAACATGTTTTAAAAGTGTAGTTCAATACAAAGGTATTGGCGAGCATACAAGTTTGGTGCGTAGTATATATGTATAAAAATGATAAGGAACAATCCACATGGCAAACTAGTTATCAAGATTAACGTATTAAACTGGCATGCGATTTACAAGTCAACCCTCCGTTTACGCAAGTATGAATGAATAAACCTAACATGACCTCTCGTTCACGGGTGGTGCGTTACTCCTATAGCGCTATACATGTTAAGTGGAGGCTTGTACGAAGCAGATGACAAGTTCATCACATAAGAATCACCCAGAAAACACGAATCAAGCATAACAAATAGTAAGCATGTATTGGATTGTTTGTTTGTGTATTTGCATAAGAATATGTATACTAAGTGTGTTTTGTGTATAAAAAAACATGTTACACCCAAAAGTGTGAAGATGGTAAAAATGGGTCAAGTATACTCACAAAATTTGCATATGCTTTCCGATTATCCAATTGTTGACGAGCAATGAGATTAGGAGATCGAATGTATAAGGGTTAATGTTCAAGTATGTTTAGAGTCGAGATTTGAAATTTAAAACAACATGAAAATAACATATGAAAGTAATCACCTAGTACATATGATACTTGTTCTTGACACTAGGAAACTCTAAGGAGTTTAAATGTTTTCATGGAACAAGGTTCCATTAGAATCGTGACAAGTTATCAAAGTCTGGGATGATATAATCTAGTACCTTGACATATGAACACTAGTTCATCATCAAAGATCTGATTATTCAGATAATATGTTTAAGTCCAATAGCCAAGAATGAGGTAGAAGATTGAATCTTCATTTAGGTACCTCTAGGTTTCATGGAAATCATGTAGGAGGTAGGAAGAGAAGTCTTCCATTTAGGTACCTCTAAGTGTTCACCACTACACTTGATGTAAAAACATACAAGGAGGGTCATGAACTATAAATAATACAAGAATATAAATAACTACTCTATAAGAAATCATCAAGCAATGTAGGGATTTTATGTAGGACAACCCAAGTAAGTCCTTAATCACACCTTATTCAAGTCTTTGGACTTGAACATCACTTGTGGGTTAAAAACCCTAAACAAAACAGAATGTATATGAGGTTTAACCTCTAATTTTGAATGTCTCAACCTTGTTTTTAAGCCTAACTAACCATAGAAGTGGTTATAAGCATAAGGACATAGGTTTGAGATGAGTTTGACTCAAGTTTGAACAAGTTAAGTAAAGTTTGATTGAAAACAGAAATGAATAGTGAACTTTGGAGCCTTTTTGGCAACGTTCCAGGGACTTATTTACTGTGAAAAACCCATGGAATCGAAGCTAAGGTCAATCCAAGCAAATAGGAAAAAGAATGAGGTAAAACGGATAAGAGACGAGTGAGTTATGCTCACTTTAGTGAAGGCGTATGCTTCTGTCCGAACTTCCGAATTTAGCTGCGATATTTGATGTTTTGAGAGTGATTTGGATGAGTTTGTAAAGTGATTTGAGCTTGGATTAGCTTGGTATTTATAGGAGAAGGATTAGGGTTTAAGTGGTTGAGTATTTAATACAATTAGGTTGGGAGATTGGAGCCAAAAAGACAGCCAATGGCTGGGAATTATGTGGGCTACGCACAGATCAAGATCTGGCCGAAATCCTTGGCCATATACAGCTGAGATGTTCCTTTAGTTTGACCAATAAATTCCTAATGTTGATATTATTGTTTTTAATGGTCCACTAGTGTGATTTAAAGTATATAATATGGAGATAAAATGCCAAATCCTTGGCTGTGTACTTCTAACAGCCGCACACAAGGATTAGTTTTCCTTCTTTTTTTTTTTTATTTTAGTAACATACGTGAGGTATATTATATACATATTATGTTAGGTTAGTTGCAACATAACTAACCACTAAGATATCAAGTAGTTATGTAATTTAAATATTGAAACAAACAAGGAAGTGAGCCACAAAGGCTTGTCCGATTGGAACTGGCTGTTTCTATAGATATATATATTTTTTATGCAATGCCATAAGCATTTTTGAACATAATATCAACTTACGTTGATATTTATCATGTTACTATTATTATTATTATTATTATTATTATTATTATTATTATTATTATTATTATTATTATTATTATTATTATTATTATTATTATTATATTACTAGAATTAACCATGTATTTAATAGTTAACAAGCATGTATAAGTTATGAGTACCAGTATGTCGAGTATCGGTCACGCGTATGCATTCGAGATTGGTAATAACCCAAGTATTGCAACACGTATAAACAGGCATGAATATGTAAAGTATAACTTGTATGAAATAACAAATTTTATTACGATCAAGGTCTCGGATTCACAACGATACAACGAAATACGATTACAAGGAACACAAGACTTCCAAAAATAGAAATACAAACAAGACTTCTAAATATAGAAAGTATAAAAACGCAGGGCGTTACAGTCTCCCATCCTTTAGGAAATTTCGTCCCGAAATTTATTCAAGAGGAAGACTTGAAAGAGTTTTGGCAAAAGGTGATTATTTAAAACCGAGACTTGGCAATTTTGAAATGTTTTGAGAAGTACGAAATTTTGGAGAATAGCAAGATAGGTTTGTAAAAGGATTTGTTTGGTTAAAATGTTTTTGAGGCATAAGCATGAGTGAAACGTGTATAGGTGAAATGATTTTGAATAGCTAAATTTGGAGTTGTTTTACAATTGTATTGTATTTTACGAAGAAGGTCTTTATAAAATGGTTTGTATTTGATGAAAGTACGTTCAGAAGTTTTAAGGATAGTATAAAGTTACACATTCGTAAAAAAATGCCTATTGAGAGGAATGAAAAGGTTTAGTACTCTACAATGATGTGATATCGGTCTACTAAGTATGTTAGTACAAGGATAGGTAGATTGTTTTAAAGGTAAGGAGATAAGTTAGGATTTGAACGTTTAAAGAGACTTGATCGTGTACGAGGTTCGTATAAAAGGAAAAGAATAATGGAGAATAGTCGGAGTATGGGAGTGAACGATTGACTCTTAATGAATGCAAATATGTGAATGGCATAAGTATTGGATCGACAAAAGTAGCATGCTAAGAATGAAGTCTCGTCGTGGATAATCGGATATAATGCATGTGTGAGCTGTTTAAATTTGAATTAGGTCCAAAAGGTCTGCAAAACACTGAATTTCTAATGGCACGTTTTACGAAAGTTTGGTAACATGGTGAAAACACTTATATATAGGAAGTACCAGCAGCGTATCCACCATGTTTTAACCACGTTACGTTCGTTTCGTATTCGGTATCATGTTACGTTCCGTGTCCTACCATACACAGTAGTACACTCTATGGTTCTCATGCGCCTATCACTATAATCCTGTGTGCACCGCGATTATTTTGATTGTCGCATGATCCGCATAGCTTGTACTAGCTGGGTATGAATCAAGGTATACATAAATTTGAAAATAATATTGTGTACGCATAAGAATGTAGTATATAAGCAAGTCCATGCTTAAGTATGTATAGGACCCACGGAAGCGAATCCCTCGGATAACGCTCGCGTACGGGTACGAATGTGTGATTCATGAATATGAATGAAAGTATGAGCATAAATATAAGTTTAAGTATGATTATGCACATAAGTATGAACATAAAATGTATGAGTAGTAGGAGTATAAGTATAAACATAAAATGTATTGTCACGAGTATGAGTATGAGTGTAGATACGAATAATAAGGATTACGTATGTAGTATATGTTGAAACATAATGAATTTAAGCATATAAAACGTTTGAGAAATTTGAGTATGTAAAACGTATGATATAACGAAGGCGTCGCGAGGTTTCGACTAAGACGTGTATGATGATATGCATGTATAGTTGTTTAAACGAAACGTTAGGTTCATCGAATCAAAATAGATTGAGTTTGATTGGGAAAGTAGAATATAGTTTGTAAATGTAAGTGAACATAAAGTACTTATTGGTTATGCATAATGTGTTTTGTAATGAATGGAAATGGTACTTTTGTTTTAAAAGAGTTTACATAAGTCAAAGGTTGTCGGTTCCCATGAAGTCTTCTTGCCCACATGTTTAGGAAATTTGGTTGACGTATTAAGTAGTGTAGGAAAAAGGCCTTCGAAAATAATAAGTTTGCTTCATTTGCATCAAAATAAGAAATTTTGAATTTAGGAGGTTATTGTAAAAATGTTGATCTTTAGAAAAAAGAGATTTAGCAAAAGGATTTAGTGTTTATTGTAAATGTAGGATCAGTTTTGACCACACGAATGAGTCAATCAGAGCTAGTGCTTACTGAAAATGTGGCGGAAACACATTTTCAACATGATACGATGATAAAACTGATAGAAAGGAGTAGAAAACAGAGAGATATACACTTTAATCACTTTTTACTTCACTTGATAACGATTGCCAAACGGTCAGCAGTTCGACGTACAGCACAAGACAACGTTACAAATGAAATGAGCACAGGGGTATATATAGATATCTGGAACCGCTCATGTGACATGTCCACATGAGCGATCCAGCTTGGGTCGCTTTTGTGGACAACTGTCACAAAAGCGGTCCAGCAACATTACTTTCATACAATTACACTTTTAACCCCTGAGCTATTACAAAATAACCTATTTAGACCATATACGTTAATCTAACTTCACAAAGACGCAGGCTTTAGACATTATGCACCAACAAACTCCCCCTTGGATGAAGCCGCAGTCTTTGTCTTGAAAATTGGCCTTCAGATAGCAGCTTTGTAATTTTCTTCACGCCCTTTAGGCTTCCTGCTCAATGCAACTCTGATCTTTTCACGCTTTCGTTTCTCTGCCTTCTCTTCTTCCTGTTGTTTCTTCAAAAACTTTCCTCTTTTCTCTTCCATCCTACGATTTTCACGTTCACGTTTAGCTTTCTTCTTCATCTTTTCATCCAATGCCCACCAAGACGATTTCCACTTGCTTTCGGAATTGATTCCTTTTTGAAAGCACAGTGATACCACACGCTGGAACTGTTGAGCTTGATCTTTATCTTCTGCTTTATAACGAATCTTGTGAATAAACAAGCATTCGATGTCTTTTGCCGAACAATTCACCAGCCACATCGGATCATAGACACGAATATATCTCAGCTCACTACCAGCTCTGTATGTAATGATAGCTTCAGTTGTAAGACAGCTATACACCCAATCAATGAACCCTTTGTAAAAATCTTGTTCCATTTCTGGCATAGGAATCGTCGTCATGGTTCTTGGAGGCTTTACATTCAGAATAGTTTCCCGTACACTAGTTTCAGGATCTACTCTTTCAACCCGTCTTGGACGATGAGGTTTCCATTTCAGATAACCTCTGAGAGTCTCATACTTGATATATCCCCACATTGCTTTGTTATTCTCTCTCACCTGATACTCCAACGTTCTCACCTGAGATAACTCATCGACATCCCACCATGGTAATGACATAATGTCATATAAACGTTTAAAGTATTGGACACCATATTCTCTTCTAACTGCATAGGCGTTGACTTGAGGAAGAAAACCCCAACTTATAATGTCACCAAGAGAAATAGATCTATCACGTTGAAAAAACTTCAAAGGCCTCTTGAACTTTCTTTCATGACTGTCTTTAAACCATTTTGAATGATCTTCTTTCTCAACATTTGATTGACTTTCTTGTTCAGCTTCTTTTCTCAAGCACTCGAACACATTATCATTTACTGCTTCAGTCACTTTCTGACGTAACTCATCTCTGTTTTCAGCTGCGAAAAACTCCATTAACGTCGGAAGTTTTGATGTATCTTCAGGGACATCCTCATTATCAGAACAATCCTCTACTTCAACCCTATCGTACTGATCTGCATCCTCAACATAGTTATACTTGTAATCTTTCTGTTTATTGATATCAAAAGATTCCAGATCAGCTTCAAGATCAATTGGATTCTCGGGATTTACATCATTTAACATCTCCCTATACACGTCTAGACATAAGAACAGGGGTTCGTGATGCTCTACAATCTGATTCTTGCTCGACTCCCCCTTTCCCCCAGCTTCACCACTTTCCTCATTGACTGTGTCGTTCAGCAGATCTTCAACGACTTTTTCTTTTGAAGCTTCAGTAACTCTCACACCAGAACCTCCTGCAGCGTCATCATCATCATCACCTTTCGAACTGTGACTGCTTGCAGAATAAACAAACTCTTCCTAATCATCATCTTCATCATCCTCTTCTTCTTCGCCACCAATTAACTTTGGCGATTGAATTTCTTCTTCAATTATACCAGGAACTGAGGATATAGGCACTGGATTATCTACCACCATTGAAGGCACAATAGACATTACAGAACTTCCTTCAACAGCTTTACCTTTTTCTTTCATTTGCCTTTCTACTTCTGCTTTACGTTCAGCACGAAGATCCTCTAACTTCAATTCTTCATACTTTTGTTCCACATACGTCTCCAACATACTTTCCACAACCCTATTCAGCATGTAGAACTTATGTTCATGTAGTGCTTTAGCAGCCATAAGTTCTTTGTTCTTCAGCTTGTAGTACTCGTTTTCACTTTCCCGACGACTCTTCTCCTCTTCTAACTCAGACACTCGAACTTTCAAAACATCAATTTCTATCTGATCAACTTCAATCTTTAATTCCAACACTTTGTTTTCACCTTCTAATCTCTGCACCTTACCAGCAAGAGACTTTTCTCTTTCAGCAATTCTTTTACATTCATCCGCCAACTTTTTGTTTTCTGCTATCACCTCATCAATTCTCTTTTCTAACTTCAAGACTTGAGAATTGTTTGCAAAATCAAAATCAACATCTAGCAGATTATCATGCGGTATTGCAAGACCTCTACTTGAAGAACCATGTTGTGCTTGAGCAAGAGGAGGTGTGCCAAAAAGATTTTGTGAAGAATAAAATGTTTGATATGGAGGTGGTGATGGTGGAAACAGAGGAGATGATTGTCGTTGTGGAATAGGTTGTCTGGGTGGAGTTGAATGTGATGGAGGAGTAGGTTGTTTTGGTGATTGTTGTGGTGTTGGTTGTCTAGGTGGTGATTGATGTATTGGAGATTGTGGAGGTGTTGGTTGATGTGGAGGTGTTTGTTGACGTGGAGGTGTAGATTGTGTTTGCATGATCTTTTGAGGGCGCTTTAATACTTTTATCTTTGGAGTAGCCTTCTTTCTACCTCCAGCTTTCTTTTTACTCTTAGGAGTAGATTGAGATGCAGAAATATGTTCTGGAGACGGTTCATAAGGTGCATCTTCTTTCTCTTCTCTCCTCCTCTTTCTGAGTAACTTCTCTTTTTCTACCTCCTCTCTCATTCGCTTTTCACGTTCTTTTGCATCAACTATCTCAAACACAGACCCACTAGAAGAACTAGTAGTGTCTTTATCAACATCGTCGCCTTCAACATCATCTATCACTTTCTCTTTCTCCTTTTGAACCTCAGAAGTAACTGGTCTATCAACAAAATCTGCTTCTGTTGTGAACAAATCAGTCTCAATTTCAATATGTGCTACACTAGCTGCCTCTTGTTCCTCTTCAATGTTCACCTCAGGAACTTCTTCTTCAGACTCATCTATTAACATAGTTTCAGCCTTCTTCTTTTGTTTCTTTCTTGGCTTTGATGAAGAACCTTCACCTTCAGCTATCGGAGATACAAATCTACGTCTGCGCCCAGACTCCTTCACATACCACTCATTCTTGGTTGGTTTGAAACCCTGAATTATCTTCAACTCCGCAGCATACAATGCTTCTTTCATTTCTTCTTCATTTCTCCAATTTTGATGGCTTTCTGGATCAGGATCCACATAACTTGCATCTTTAAGTAATCCGAAGTTTTCAATCACCAACTCCGGTTCTGGATGATGAGGATGATACTTGATCAAGTTCTTCAATGAGATATTAGACATGTGTGCTTGGACAAGAAGATCATCCTTAATGTCTCTGTCAATACCAGGATAAGCACGATCAATCATCATTTGAACAAACCGTGGATATCTCCAGACTCTAACATCTGACGCTAGATTCTCCACCATATAATGAAAAATGATGTGCGAGAAGTTGTATTTTTTGTTCAACACTAAAGCAGTTAACATGTTCATTTAATAATCCCTCATCTGATCATAACTACCCTTTGTGTGACTCAGGGAAATCAAAATACAGTGAATCAAGAACTTGAATGACTTCTGAAATTTTGACTTTAAGTAGTTCCCAGTATTCAACGTGCTTCTGTATCCCAAACGTAGCATGCAACCCTTCACCATTCGTTCAGGAAATCTAGTTGGGTAGTTAGCTTCATCAGGAAAATTCATAACTTCTCGAACCAATGCTTCGGTCACTAGTATAGTCTCTATCTTTCCATTCACTTCCACTTCTGCTGAAATCACTTTGTTTTCCTCGTCATACTTTGCACTGCTCCAGAATCTGCTGATATGTGATCGATACAATGGCCTCTGTTCCGTCATCGCTTTCTTTACTGGTATACGATCCATGTAACTCAGAATACTGCTGAATTCAGATAACAGAGGATATTTCTCCACATCTAAATCCACACAACTGTTGTGGACTGGATCGAACAACACATTCGTAGAAGCCTGCATATCAATAACAAAAATCAATACTTAGAAAATTTTGAACTTTTGAAACTGACTAAAAAGCGATCCCAGATAAGCGATCCAAACTCATTTCAACCATAAAAGCGGTTCATAAGCTGTACAACCCTAAAGACGATCTATATCTTTTGACTAAAAAGCGATCCTAGATAATATTTACACAAAAAGCGATCCGCCCCTGGTCACATAAGCGATACAAACCTAATATGTCTAAAAAGCGGTCCTGGAATGTACAAAAGAGCTATTCAACCAAATACACAAAAGCGGTCCTAGAGTGTGACTTATGAGCGATTCAAGATAGGACATATGAGCGATTCAAAATATGTTTTAAAAGCGGTTCAGAACAACCTTACCGTAAAAGCGACCCTAAACTCAAAGCATGTAAAACATTTCTAAATCCTAAAATTGATGCTACAAACAGATTCTACACATAAATCCGACTCTAGAGGTGTCTTTTAATTTCTACAGTTATGTTTTAAACACTCTAGATCTGAATCTAAACACATTCAGTTCCGACAACCCTCATCTAATGTACAAATCTCATCAATTAACATGTAATATAACACCTAATATCATCATACTATACTGAATCAACAAACGTTTTACACAAAACGGCTTAAAACATGAATCATTCACACAAACAAGCCGACTGACATGATTTATCACATTAAGAACTGAAATTAAAAGATGGCTTACCTTGCCCATGATGTAAAAGGTAGTAATCTAACACGAACAAGTGAAAATAAGGTCAAAACAGCACGAAATCTTGATGAACACGATAAACAGGTGGAATCGCCCCAGAGACAATTGACGTATGAGCGGTTTAGGGTAATGACAGAATAAGCGGACCATATCCCTTATATATGAGTGTCTGAACCGCTTATTTGTCATGCTCTATGAGCGGTTCACACTGTTACTTTGTACAAGAGCGGTTCAAAAAAATCAAATTTTTAATCATTTTTCAACTTGATCGATTTCACATGCTAGCACCCAGTTGACCAAGTCCAAGTTAATGACCTTGGAACAACTGATTGATCTTCCAAGTCCAAGTTAATGGCCCTGGATGATCAAATTTATGAAGTACTTTGTTATTTTGCTTCAAAAATAGTTCAACTTAATGAACTTTTCAACGTTTTCAACCATTTACACCTTTTAGCTTTCAAAACATCATACCAGATCTTTGTTTGCAATCACAGCTTACCCAACCCTCATCAGACACCTACATGATCTGCACACAGGCTTTGAACTTCCAATCCCCAGTATCAGTTGTCGAAACACAAATGAGAAAAGAAAATCTTTTTGGGTTTAAAGCTGTACAAACAGAAATATATACACACACTATTTTTTCGAGCGTGTTAAGGGATCATATCAGCTGCCGACAGAACACAAGCACCGTTAAGCTTATTTCATTTTAAACATTTAAACAATTCGCATTGATTGTCGGTATATTGATCCACTTTAAATTCTCACAGAATTTTCAAACTGTTCGGGATACGTCAATAGTGTTTTAGAGACTTAAACGTCAACGTGTGTTCCCACCTCAGTATATACTCCCATATCCGGATCCCAGTATTCAGTCTTACAGGTGAATATACCACAACTGATATCTGTTAGGGGTGAATGCGAAACCGTGAGAGCTCAGGTCAGAACTTCCGTTCAGCAGAGAGATGACGACTCGACTTTTCGGTGGGTCCTATTTAGAGGATCTTTTGCATTTCAACAGCAGCGACTATCAATTTTATTGTTTCATCAGCATGCTGAGGGTGAAGCTTATGTTTCAAAGCTTTTTGCATAAAGTATTATCCGGGGACTAGGTCAGTATTTCCATACAGCAGAAGTCCCGGGATAATACCCCAGATATCACTGAGTATAAAGACCTAGTATCTCAGAATACGGGACCTTTCAAACAGGATTTCAGGGGTTACCTATATATCCTGGAGGTGTTCCCCACGAAAACGCAAGTTAAATTTAGTTTATATCCCAAACCGATCTACTAAATCTGCAAGAACCTACCGGCACATCTTTAGCGAGACTGCTTAATTACATTTTTCATTACATATCACTAGCGTACTGTGCCTGTCTAGCTGATGTACTATCATTTCCCCTATACTACACAGCTCTTTTTGCATTTTTTAATGTTTTTGGATTTTTATGATTTTATCATGTTTTTGTATTTTTCTGCGAATATCTCCCCCTAAAACTAAAACATATTTTTGTGTTTTTGTTTTTAATCGAAAAGCAGGAAAAACAACTGTACAAACAAAAGTTGACAACACGATACGGTTCAAGTCAGATCGCCGCCCAGCTCGGCTTCACACTCGATAACCCTCCCAGATTGCAGATTTTTTAACCCATTTAACTTTAAAAGATAATAAAATCTCTTTTTATCAAACGGTTTCGTGTAAAAATCAGCTTTCTGATCATCGGTGCTCACATGTTCAATCCGTATTAGTTTCTTTTCGTAACAATCTTGAATAAAATGGTGACGGATTTCTATGTGTTTCGTTTTTGAGTGGTGAACCGGATTTTTTGTAACATTGATGGCCGCTTCATTGTCCACAAATATTGGTGTATCCAAGAATTACAGACCGAAATCGCGCATCTGCTGTTGAATCCAGAGAATCTGAGAACAACAGCTAGAGGCTAAGACGTACACAGCCTCGCAAGTTGAGAGCGCGACTGCAGTTTGCTTCTTGCACTGCCAGGTAACGAGCCGAGTTCCGAAGAACTGGCACCCAGCAGTGGTGGACTTAGCGTTCTGCTTACAACTACCGAAGTCTGAATCAGCGAAGCCAGATAATGTAAAATCACCCGAGCGAGGGTACCACAAGCCGATGCTTGGGCAACCCTTCAAATACCGTAAAATGCGTTTGACGATCGTCAGATGTGATTGCTTCGGGTTTGACTGATATCGTGCGCACAAACATGTCGGATACATGATGTCGGGCCGGGAAGCTGTAAGATACATCAATGATCCGATGATCGATCTGTATAATGTTTCATCCATCTTCACACCTTGTTCATCCGGACAGATACCATGATTTTGTGCGAGGGGGGTTGATGCAGGACTGCATTCTGTCATGTCAAACTTATCCAGCACATCCTTTACATATTTCGATTGATGAATGAAAATTCCGTCGGGTAATTGTTCAACCTGTAACCCAAGGAAGAATTTCATCTCCCCCATCGAACTCATCTCAAATTTCTTCTTCATCACAACTTCAAAATCTTTGCATAACTCGTCGTTGGTGGAACCAAAAATGATATCATCGACATAGATCTGCACAATCAGCAAGTGGCCAGCTACTTCTTTTGTGAACAAGGTGCTATCTACTGTTCCTCTTGTGAACCCGTTGTCCAGCAAGTAGGTCGAAAGCGTCTCATACCAGGCTCTCGGGGCCTGGTGGAGACCGTATAAAGCTTTATCCAGCAAATACACCTTGTCTTTGTTTAGCGGATCTGCAAACCCCGGTGGTTGCCCCACGTAAACTTCTTCTCGAATCTTGCCATACAGGAATGCCGATTTAACGTCGAGTTGATAGACTTTGAAATCTTTCCATGAAGCAAAGGCTAGAAAAATGCGGATTGCTTCAAGCCTTGCTACCGGCGCATAAACCTCTTCATAGTCTATACCCTCCTGCTGGCTGAAGCCCTGGACCACCAGACGTGCTTTGTTCCTCACCACGACTCCTCTATCATCACGTTTACATTTAAACACCCATTTTGTCTTTATCAGCTTCTGAGTTTTCGGCAGATCGACCAGTCTCCAGACACCCAGTTTCTCAAATTGTTGCAACTCTTCCTGCATAGCATTCACCCAGCTGTCCTCGGTCAATGCTTCTTTGTAAGTTCTGGGTTCAATCTGCGAAATAAAACATTTGTATGAGACTTCTTTCTGCATATCAGCTATATCAGAATAAAAACATGTAAAAGCTTGATCTATCTGATGTCTTGTTTTGACACCACTCTGTAAATCGTCGATAATTTGTTCTGAAGGATGGTAAGACAGTGTCCGTGGCATAACAGTATCAGGCACCTTCCCCAGAGTTTGTCGTAATCAAATAGGAATCTTTGTCCGGGAAGTTGTTGTGATGGCGTATGCTTCTGACAATCCACATGATGGACCCGAATCACCTTCCCCAGACACGGTACAAATACCCTCTTTAATGGGCTGGCATATCCTACGAAAAATCCTTCATTTGCTTTCGCTCCGAATTTACCATCAGCATCGATGAACGTACACGGAGAGCCAAAAGGTTCCAAGAACTCAAGATTTGGCTTATAGCGATGCAACAACTAAAAACAAGTCTTTTTATATTTCTTCACTGTCAGAACTCTATTCAGCGTATAGCAAGCTGCTGACACTGCTTCACTCCAGAAGAAAATTGGAAGCTTTGAATCGGCCAACATAGTACGTGCAGTCTCGATTAGGGTTCTATTCTTTCGCTCAGCCACGCCGTTTTGTTGTGGAGTATATGGTGCACTGAATTCGTGAAGTATCCCCTTTTCATTGCAGAACTCGTACATTTTGTTGTTTTTGAACTCAGTTCCATTATCGCTTCGAATTCTTCTGATCGGCAGCTTGTACACTGTTTCCATCTTTTTGAACAAGACCATTAAAGCCTCGAACGTTTCATCCTTCTTTTCCAAACAAACGACCCACGAAAATCTTGTATAATCATCCGTAACCACCAAACAGTAAGAATCTCCACTGATGCTTTTGACGTTGACCGGCCCAAAGAGATCCATATGCAATCTCTCGAGAGGTAACCGGATTGTGTTGATCATCTTTAGCGGATGAGACTTCCTTACCTGTTTACCTTTCTTACATGCAACACAATCGTCAGATAAATGAAAATTTTTAACATTCACACCTTCTACCAAATCGTTGTGCACAAGAAAGTTCATTTTACGAATGTGTATATGACCCATCTTTCTGTGCCACATAACCGACTCTTTTTCAGTCGCTTTAGATTTTGTCACAAAGCATTGTTTTTGTGGAGTTGTTGGTGTTGCAGCGCTCATGTCTAAAATGTAAAGATCATTAACCCTAGGGGCGCGCAACAGAACCAACTCATCAGGGACTTTAAACCCTGGTTTTAAGACTAAACATTCTATTTTTGTAAAGTGTACGCTAAAGTCTTTGTCGCAGATTTGCGAAATACTTAACAAATTGTTCGTCAGTTCAACAATATAATTCACTTTATCAAACGATATGATGCCGTTCGTGAGCATTCCCTGACCAAGAATCCTTCCACCTTGATTACCGGCAAATCCAACGTAACTTCCATTAATCGCTTTGACATCATACAACAGTGCTAAGGATCCCGTCATGTGTCGCGACGCTCCGCTGTCCATTATCCACCTTGAGAGCACAGACTTGGGCAGCTCCTGCAATCAATTCACAAACACATCAGTTAAACAATGATGCCCATGACTTTTTAACTTCCGATACTGTACCAAAAACCACATTGCATTTATCAGTTGTTTTCGGAAAGTTAAATGTTACGTTTGGCTCAATTTACTTTTTATCTTGTTTCATGTTGTTATGAAGTTTGGGAAATTCCGACAAAAACTGATCAATTTCAGACTCAAATACAGCAACATCACCTTTCACAGACAGTGACGCATTTTTCAACACATTTTCCATTTTTTTAAACTCACCAGATGGTTTAGATTTCGCGATCCATGATTGTTTTTCAAAAGTTTTTTGCTTTAAGGTAAAATTTTGAAGTCTTGGGGGACTTAGAAGACTCGCCAATTTCGAAAATCGATTCTGGCTTATCCTCCGACTTCAACTTTTCACCTCGTTTGAGAATTCGGATCGGCGAAACCATCACTTGTTTATCTTTTGCAACGACCGGTGATTTTGGTCGAAGTTTTTGGATAGTCTGTTTTGGCACATATTTGTTTTTATCCTTAGGTTTTTCAACCTTCGGTTTCTCAACCACTTGTTTCTTAACCGTTTTTATCACAACCGGTTTTTCAATCACTTTCTTACACTGCTTTGCCATGTGGCCGACTTCAATGCAGCGATAGCATACACGTTTGTCATACTCGACAAATGTGCTAACAACAGTTTCTGCTTTCAGCTTTTGTGCTGCATTGAAATCGTCCACGGCCTTTTGACTAAAAATATACTCTTTTTCAGTCTCAGTGCTCGGACCATAAACAAATACATCATCAATTCTATCTTTTGGCTTTACCAGCTTGTTAGTCATTTTCTTCTCAAAACCAAGACCTTTGTTCTTCAACTGATTTTTCTTGTTTTGGTTTTTACCCACCCCCTCTACCTTTTCTGGACTAGTAGGACGTGACGAACCAACTGATTTGTTTAGTTTTGAAAAGAAATCATTTTTCTTTAATTCGTTTACGCTCAACTCAATCAGCTTAAACACTTTCTGAACATTCTCAAATTTAACATTCTGAAGCGGAAACTCGATGTTGGAGTAAAGTTTGTCCGATCCAACCATAGTGTAAGCCACCATGATTGAATCATCATCCACACTTTTATCCTTTTTCGTCAAATAACGATCTAAAAAGTTTCCGTCCTCCTCAGACTCACTACCGGACTCCACTGATTTTGCTTTCTCATATTTCTCACTATCATCGTCCAACACCTGATCAATAACATTTTTGATTACCTGGGATTCGTTGTCAGTGTCAGACGCAGTGAAAGTTATATCAAGGTTATCAGGTAAATCATTTTCAAGTGTTTTTAGTTTTATGTTTAATGCAGCTTCCACCCCATCTGGATATTTCTGTGTATAATGATTCCACATTGGGGGTGGAACTCTGTTGAAGACAGATGAAGCATGTGGCTGTTGTGGTACTATTTGCTCTAACACATATGATGATGCCACATAACTCATCAATTTCTTATCAAATCTATCATTTTCAATTTTAGTCAACTCAAGCTCTTTTCTCAAAGATGCAATTGTGTCTAAATGAAAATTCACTTCTCTTTGTTTGTCAAATAAAGTTGATTGTGCCAGCTTGGTTACTTTATCGTTTTCAAGACTTTCATTTTTTATCATTTTTATTGACCTAGACAATGTGTCGTATGCCTCTTTTACTTGCCCTAAGTCAAACTTCAACAGATCTGCATGTTGTTTCAGTTCCTGATACATGGTGTCTTTTTCAAGACACTCCGTGCATGGTTGTGAACAACGTTGACACGGTGTATCAGAGACTGAAACTTTTTCTACTATAATCTCATTCTCACAAACAATTTTACCAACAGGATTTGACTCCAACTCAGATGACTTGACCATGTTGACCTCTAAGACTCCAGATTCCTCTCCTAGACCTGACACTTTATCGACTGACTCCTGAATGTCTGAATCTACCTCTTTTAATTTGCTCATCAGTGCTTTATCCGCAATCTCCTTTAGAATTTCTTCAGTCATTTCCTTCGACACATCAATAATCTCCTCGACTTCTTCTTTCTCTGCTACGAATCTCGGATAGGTTCCGGTTCTTGAATCTTCAAAATAATCTGCAAAAGAATCAAATACGTTAGAAGGTAAAATTGATTTCATAGTATAGACAAATTCCTCCCGTCGAGATTGAAAACTAAGAACATCAGATACAAATTCCTCAGCTTTTGCAGAATCTTCCATAGAAACATCTTTAACGACCTCCGGAACTTCCTGATCAACAACTTCAATAACCTCTTCAACCACGATCTCAGGAACAGACTTAACAGCTTCAGTCACTGCTTTATCAACCACCTCAGAACCAGACTCAACAATTTCAGTAACTTCTTCAACAACATTCTCAGCAACTACCTTCTTGAGACCTTCTGACTCAGCACCCGTCTCTGTAATCTCTACAACTTCAGCCATCATTGCTTGATCGTCTTTTCCTGGAATATACTTATCCCAACTAAAACCAGACGCAACCTTCTCATCATCTTGGTTAACGATCAACGCCTTCTCAGGTTTGTTCTCGATCTGAGGTCTTTGAACTGTAGGCTGTTGGTTTGGGCGATGATATATAGCTTGTCTGTAATAGTCAGTGGTAAACGGATTCTGATGATTTTTCACCTCACGATTCGGACATTCACGCTTGAAATGACCTTTCTCTTTGCATTTAAAACATGTAACTTTGGTCTTATCGAACCCTAATTTCTGATCCGGACCCGACAAACTGTTTCTACCGGTGATTTCCATAAATCGTTGAGCTCTTCAAACTAAACTTGCCATACACCACTTAATATCTATCAATTCCAGTTCCTCCGGATCGATCTGATCGTAATCCTCTTTAGTCATATCGGGATTTCCGATCCTACCAGCGACCAACCCTTCATATGCTTCCAGAACTGAACCCAATAACGCGATGTGCTGCTTGGCTGCATTTTCGGAGATTTCATTTCCATTCTTGATGTTAATTGCAATGTTACATTGTACTCCTGACACAACTGTTTGTTGATTTGATCCAGTAGAGCTTTGAGGAGAATTTTGATCTGAGACTTTGACATTCGGCTCGTAGTTTGCAAATGGAGTCGATTGACTTGACTGATAGGCATTTGGAGCAACAGATGAAGTGTTGTCTGCACTAAAACCAGTTTGAATTTTCGGACTTTGAACATTCGATACTACAGAACTACTCTTGTAATATAAAGATACATCCTGTGGCATATTCGTTGAATTCATCTTCTTGACTTTCACCAATTCTAATTCATGAGCTTCAATTTTCTCTATGAATTCACTCAAACTATAGTTCACGAAATCCGAACTATTTTTCAACATCATCACATATGTTCCCCATTCCTCATAGGGAAGTGCATCGCACAATTTGTCTATCTACTCTTCATGGGTCTTCTCGATTTCCAACCTTCTCATCTCTAACACTAGATGACAGTACCTCTCTATAAGCTGCTTTGTTGATTCACCCTTAATCCCTGTGAAGATGTCAAACTCTTTCTTTAGCAATGCCGTTTTACTTTTAATCATTGACGCGCTGCCTTTGAACTTTTTCTCTAATGCTTGCCATATCGACTGTGAACTATTTTTGTGCTGTAGTAACACTAAAATATCTTCTTTTATTGCTTGTTGTAAGATGCTGATCATCTTTTTCTCAGCTTTGAATTCGACCTGCTCGGCAGCTGTCAGACTGGCAATTGTCTTTTTTATATTCACCCCATCTACTGGAGCAACATACTCTCTTTCGATTTTCATCCAACTTTCTAAGTGATTTGCCTGCACCCAATTTTTGAATCTCTCAGACCATCCTGAATATTCATCCAAACTCATCAATTTTGGAGGCTTCTGCATCGTTCCAAGTTCGTTTTCTAAACTGACATTTTGCATGATACTTGCTTGGCTTTGAGTCGCACCCACACCCGAAAACATGTTGTAGAAATCCTGACTGTCCATTTTCAGCTTTATCGAAAAAAACTTTCAAACAGTATGAATAAGCGATCCAAAGAATGCACAAAAGCGATCCAGAAAATTTCACTAAGAGCGATCCAGACAGAAACTTTGGAGCGATCCTGAACAATACACCTTTGAGCGATCCTAGAATCTGACTAATGAGCGATCCAGGAATGACGTATAAGCGCTTCAAAAGACTGTATTTCGAGCGATCCACAGATGATACACAAGCGGTTCAGAAGATTGCCAAATGAGCGGTTCAGAAAAGCGATTCAACACCTAAAATAGCCATTTGAAGCGATCCAGAAGAAAGATTACTAGCGATCCAGCTAAAACTGTACTTAGGAGCGGTTCATAAAAGCGAGTCACAGATGACGTCAGAGCGGTCCAAACTTTACGAGTGTTTTTATGTCACTTTTAGGCCATATTTTGATCCGAAACTTTCAAGGGTTTGTTATAGCTGTGTTACACACCTACTGTCCAAATCTCAGTCCATTTCCACCGCTAAATCAGTCCAGATCTACAAAAGTCCGTGAAAACCACTTCGTATCTAGCAACTAACTCGCAACTGGCTCTGATACCAATTGTAGGATCAGTTTTGACCACACGAATGAGTCAATCAGAGCTAGTGCTTACTGAAAATGTGGCGGAAACACATTTTTAGCATGATACGATGATAAAACTGATAGAAAGGAGTAGAAAACAGAGAGATATACACTTTAATCACTTTTTACTTCACTTGATAACGATTGCCAAACGGTCAGCAGTTCGACGTACAGCACAAGACAACGTTACAAATGAAATGAGCACAGGGGTATATATAGATATCTGGAACCGCTCATGTGACATGTCCACATGAGCGATCCAGCTTGGGTCGCTTTTGTGGACAACTGTCACAAAAGCGGTCCAGCAACATTACTTTCATACAATTACACTTTTAACCCCTGAGCTATTACAAAATAACCTATCTAGACCATATACGTTAATCTAACTTCACAAAGACGCAGGCTTTAGACATTATGCACCAACAGTAAAGGGTTTTGTCAAATGATTTGTTGATGTTGAAAAGAATCTTCGGTAAAACGATCTTATAATATAAGATCTTATAAGTAATTAAGAAAGGTTGGTTTGATTTCGATTAATATTAGATGTCTCTAGTATGATGATATAATGTGAGCGTGTTTTGGTGATTAAGTCGAATATAAAGTTCATGGGCAAGAGTTTCATTGGACCGATTAAGTTGATAGGTAGCATTTCGTAAGGTTTTGAAATTCGGGTAATAAAACGTTTTAAGTCATGATGATGAATCTCGTATGTATGAGTTGTGTGAAAAATAGATGGTGGGATGAGAAGCACGTTTGATAAAACAATGTATTTTGAACTCGGTATAAGTAGGTATTTTTGAATAATGATAAAAGATTTAGGTATAAAACATGATCGTGTTTGCATAACAAAATATTTTGAAAGAAATTTTTGGTAACAATCACCTAGGTAAGGGAATCACCCTAACACGTTGATGAGGCCATTTTAAGGAAAAGAAGGAGTGGAGTTAATCGTCAAGGTAAGGAAATCACTCCTAACTCAATGATATGTTGTAACACCTCGAAAAATTACGTCCAATAATGCATTGACACGTGTCATAGACTTTGGATATGTGAAAATGTACTTTAGAGGGACTAAAGTTGACAAACAGTGAAAACTATGGAATATAAGGGTCCAAAGTGTCAACAATGGTTAAATAGACTCTACAATAACCCTACATGGTGTTTATAACCCTAAACGGATAGATCATGGATCATACGAAGCGGAAAATGCACGAAAGTGAGAAATTACAAACTACAGGGGCTAAAAGTGTCAACATGTTGAATTTATACCTCTGAGTGATCTTTTGGCAGACCCGAAGCTTTCTAATGATAAAATATACTCACAAGAATATGTGGTAAAAATTTCATGAGGTTTCGTTATCATATGAGAAAGTTATGACCAAAACCGTACATGAATGGTTAAAAGCGTCAACGTCGAATTTCATGACTTTTCGGGTGAGCGCAAAGTTAACCGAGGACTTTACCATGTTGGTAAATGTCCCAAGGTCCATAAAAACCAAGTTTGAGGGTCTAATGAGCAAGATTGATAGCCAAAACCACGTAATAAAGGACCAAGGACCAAAACTTCAATATTAAAAGAGATTTGAGGATCAGATGGGGCTAGGTGTCACACCTAGGGCCCTAGGCGTGACGCGAGGCCTGCCCAGGGACAGAAATCGGGTTATTGCAGTTAAGGGCCTGATTCCAAGTTGTTTATAGCTAATACCACCTCCCAAATGCACCAATCGAATTACATGCATGTAAGGACACCTGTGGCCTTCTCACAACATCTGAAACACCATAAAATCAGATCAAAATCATCACAATTGGGGTCTTGAGTAGTAACCAAGAACACTTACAACTTTCAAGAATTCACAAGAGCTATTCTGGAGCTTTCTGGACGACAAGGCTGCTTCATAGTGATCTCTAAGCTTCATTAGGACTCTTGTAAGCATTCATAGTCTTCTCTAATTCGTTCTAGCTTAGATTATTAACCGAAAGTCAATCCGTCGTAACTTTAGTTTGACTTTCTGATTAAACGAAAATGGCTCAGTCATTTCTCAAATTGAAAGTACCTACAAGTTGGTATTTATGTGGGAAACAAACCCTCAAAAGGGTATTTTCTGATTCCCATTCTAAGCATGATTATTGTCGAGTCAAAGTTGTTCTTAAAAAGTCAACAGAATGCGTTTATGCAAATTTATCATAAATGGTAATGTAGATTATATGCAATCAGTTTGATCATCAAAATAACTTTATAATGAATGTAAGAATATGTTTTATCATGATCAACTCGACAATTTTTAGTATAATCCCGGATTGGAACCGAAAGTCTTACAAAATGACTTTTTCTTTGACTCTCGATTCGGATCCGTGCATTCATGTTTGAGATCTGCATTAGAGCTTATTTTGGACCATTTTTATATATGTGTAACTCTCTGAGATTTTAAGACTTGATTCAACTCTCGTCCGATTCATATGCATGTTACCGGTTTATGCTTAAATATGACTATTTTGTCCTTTTTGCCATAAAACGTCATTTTCAGAAAAGTGAAAGAGTAGAAATCTTTATTACTAATTTATAAACTTGCACCGAAAATTTGAGATCAGTTGGAGGTCCAGATTTAGAGTTATGTCCGATATCGTAAATCAAAAGCTTTATGTTGAATAAACGGCGTAATTAGCATATAACCCATTTACGCCCACTTTTTGATATAAAACTTTTTACCCACTGATGTTATATAATATTTTGGGATTTTTGAAGATTTTTATTTAATTTTTGGCTGATCGTATCATAGGTCTCTAAGTTTGATTCGGTTAATACCGGTTTTGACCTTTTTGGCCATAAAATGAGTTTTATAAATCTTTTTGACCCCAAACCTTTTTCTACTGGTTTTGTTCGTTAAATAAGTTAATTTGAGCATTCTGGAAATATAAAAATATCAGCTTTCTTTTGAAAACCCGGAAACGGCTCTAAATCGCCTTCTTAAACGTTTTTAACGCATAGTATGTACTATAACCATATTAAACATATAAGGATTATACCTACTGATGTATTTAGCATATTTTTATATAATAACAGTAAGTATAAGTTTTTGAACTCAGTTTTCCAGTTTTGACCGTTTAAGCCCTTGTGAAATTACCAAAATACCCCTAAGGTGCATAGTTTGGTTTTAAATGATAAGTTTTGTATATGGGTCATACCCTACTGTTATAATATGTCAAATTAAGTATATTTACTGTATAAATCAGACCTGTAACTCAGATTACAAATTTAACTCTTTTATAATCTTTTAAATGACCAAAATGCCCTTATAAGGCATAAATTGAATTTAAATTCATTCGGGGCATAATAGAACATAACTTGCTGATATTATAACATATTTAAAGCATATTATATCAAGGAACTTGCATATGACTCTTGTGGTTACCCGTAACGCTCTTTTAGCGTTCGGTTCGGTTTATGTAACTAGTTTGCATAAATTGACCGAAACGGGTCAAACATTATCATTTTTGTCTCAAAATCCAGAATGTATTTAGCATACCCATATTATACAAGTATCCAAACTTGTCGGGTCTAAATCACATTCTATCCGGTCTTCGCTTAATCGTGCGCTTGAACCGTATCGTCCTTAAAACTAACCGGTCTAAGCTTAGGCTTAAATAAAGACCCGTTAGAAATCTAATAGGTTATTATAAACCTTTGTTCCAGAATAGGAGACCCAGTAAAAGCTACCTTCACTTGCTAATTGTGATTCATACTTACCAAGGTAAATACTTTTAACTTATTTTCCCTATACGGGCTTGGGGTACGGTATATAATATACCGCTTGGTCCGGCATTGAATTCTTTAATCGAATAGTGGTTAAATTTATTGAGATGACCCTGTTTTGAAGGTGTTTTATTGCTTGAAGCCTTTGGGGGGTTAATGACCATGTCCCGGATATCCTTGGCATCATCTTACGAGATGGCCACGACCTGAGCACGGGGTGTAGGCGTACACCCGTCAGTGTATAACTCTATATTGTGGTGTGTCTATTAATCTTTAACCCGGTCTACGGATCGGGCTACTGAACGCGGAGTAACATGTAAATCCCTTACAAGATTATATTGTATAATTATCCCAAGTTATAAAAATATTTTATGCCATGCGCATTTAAATCAATTTTCAATCATTTTCAAAATGAGTCAGTTAATTTGTATTTACCAGTGTAAACTGACGTATTTTCCCAAAAGGTTAAGTGCAGGTACTACACGTAATAGGCTGGCTGTCTTCTAGAGCGTCCACAATAAGTCTCGCAAGCTTGGACGACAATAAAACTGTTAAACAATATCTTATTTTATTTTGATCCGCCTGTGGATCCGTTTCAACTATCAGTGATATTTAATATTACATTTTATTAAAGTTGAAATGAATCTATCTTTGCTTCCGCTGTGCATTATTATATTGTGTTGTTTGTCTATGATGATGCCAACTACGTCACTATACTCCCCACCGGGCCCACCGGTGACACGTGGAAATTAGGGGTGTGACAGGTTGGTATTAGAGCCAACATTGAGTGAATTAAACACTAGCTTTTTGTGTTTAATCTCAATGACACGATAGCACATTCTTTAACCTTCCGAGTCTAGACTTAACATAGGAATACTCTCGACTCTATTCAGAGGATTATTAGTTTCAATTATATATTTTAATATGTCGCCAAGCAAGAAGATGAAATGAAATTCTCCCCATTTGAAGCCTAGGAAAGGCCGAGCTTCGTGTTGCGACTAGGATTAACATACGACCAAGGAGGGGACATTCAGAACTAAAATGAAGAAGAGACTCCTTTTACTGAAGATCGTTTCCTTAAAAGTCTTTATAATGATATTTATCTTTTAGTCCCTTTGAGGACAACATCATTTCTTTTAAGTCCCTTTTAGGGCAATTCTATACCTCTTTTAAAACCATTGGGATGTTTTACTAAATTTCAGTTATATCATTATATATGAATATGCTATATAAAATAAATTAAAATAATATTTCTGTTATAAGATCTACCATTATAATAAAATGGCAAAAACTAAAAAGGACAAGACCTAGCCTCGGGTCATTATTGAGACCCGGCCAAGACGGCAGATCCTCAATTTAGGCCCAAGATCCTTATTAACATCCCGAGTTAGGATTGTTCTGCATTAATTATTAAAAAAAAGAAATCTTAAGGGTAAACCTAGCCTATATGACGAGGCCAAGATGGTAGGACCTATTCAAGAGATTCAAATCCTTCTTAACATCCGTAATATGTTAACACTCCTGGCAAACGTGGTTCGATAAAATCACGTAAGTCATCCCTAGAATGGGTTATTCCAAACCTTCCTTATTAAAATAATCATCCCTTAAGGATGAAGTGCCACGGGCTATAATACACTGTCCGATTGCGACATCGACAATGTGATCTTTTGAGATTCCCCGTCCTAGGGGGGGTGAGCTATGCTCAAAGCCCTCTAGACGATAATCTGGTCGTCATGTCATTATTATGACCGCTGAACGACAATTGATTTAAATTAAAGTACTAATCCTGTCGTTATGTCATTATTATGACCGCTGAATGACAATTGATTTAAATTAAGTGCTAATCCTGCCGTCATGTCATTATTATGACCACTGAACGACAGTTGATTAAATTAATGGCACTGATCATGTCGTCATGTCATTACTATGACCGCTGAACGTATCATCAGTGCAATGACTATATGTCTTAACATCTTACGAGATGTTAATTGATAGGCCCACGGGCCAGAAATTTTAATAAAGACAGTCGTAACCTACAACTCCCTGTCAAGAAAAGGCAAGAACACGTTCAGGCCTAAATACCTTAATTCTACAAAATCAAGGTTGATAATATAAAGTTGTCCCTGTGACTTGGTCTTTTGTGCCATAATTATATTTTTATTAAATTTAGGATAATCATAATGAAAATCCTGAATAAAATAGATATCATTCTTTTCATGCCAGTATAAATATTAAAAGAGAATCTTAAAAGGTTTGACCTAGCTTGAATGTCATTGAAGACCTAGCTAAAATGGTAAAACCTGTTTAAAAGAGATTCAGATCCTTATTAAACACTTGAAAACGTGTTAACACTCCCGACAACAGTGATACGATAAAATCACGATTGTCATCTTTATATTAGGAGCTTCCAAACCCTTTATTTAGCCTATATAATCAATAGGAATCATGTCTAATAAACGTCGAACATGATGTACACATCTAAACATCCACCTGGGATGTATACCTACGGGCAAAGATGCATACATGAAAACGATAGTTTTATTTCATAACTTCTTGTCAAGACAATGAATTATGAAATTTTCCGATCCAAAGGAATCATTGATTATGGTTTAAAATTTCCCTAGTGACAAGGCATCTGTGCCATCGAAAAGTCCTATGGAACAAGCCGTTGTGCTATATAAGATGTCACTATGACATTGACAGTCGTGACTTATGTCCCCTGTCTAGTAAATATAAAGGATTTTATTCCATTTAAACGCCAAAGATGGTTTATTTAAAAACCTAGGCAAAACATAATTAAATAAATTTAATACTATGTATTCACCTATATGGTTGATCTACACCATGGCTATTTAATCATCAAGTTCGACAAATCAGCAAATTATTACTACATGGTCTGTAGCCTTCAAAGCTTCACCATGGCTGACCCATCTGAAGCTCACACTCATCCAATTGGTCAGAATAATAATGCAAGACTGAGCTTAACATGCTAAACTGATTGTCCGATAGACAACGACAGTGGTGGTCTTTGACTCCCCGTCTAAAAATGATGGACTATGTCCAAACATAATAGTCTATATGATCAATGCGATCGTGCCTAATATCGTCTAAAATGATGATCATGCTAATTAGCATCCTCTAGCGATCAAATTCCTACGGGTTATACTTTATTCAATAAGAATTAAGACAAAGTTAGTGGTGGTCTTTAAGATCCCCTGTTCAAGTGGTGTATACCCAACCTTAACAGTCTATATGATCAGAGTAATCGTAACTAAAATCGTCGGATACGATGATCGTATTATCTTATAGGATAATTGCAGTACGATCTCAAGTCTTCCTATATTCATAAGTAGGATCTCAAGAAGTACTTTCCGACTAAATGATTATGATTATATGTATCATGATGGTGATTTAGATAACAAAACTAGAGTAATACAATAAACGCATGGTGGATACGCCGCGTGTACTTCCTATATATAAGTGTGTTTAATGTACTACCCTTCGTGGTGTTATCCTGAATCACCGATAGGATCTATATCACCCACGAGTTATATATTATATTGTCCATTAGAGAAATTATCAGATATGACCATTGTGGTACATCGTCGAAGGTGATGGGCAATGCCCAAGCCTTAAAGTCTATGAGATCGATAAGATCATGACTGATATACTCAATGATGATAATTATATATATACATATATATATATATATATGTAAACATCCTTTAATGAGGTCCTAGGATTTGCCTATGTGACAAAATAAATCGCCTTTCAAGACGATGACAATGGTAGTCTATGACTCCCTGTCCAATGGTGAAGAACTAGATTCAAATCTTAAAGCCCCTAATCTAATAAGGTTGCGGATTATAAATTAATGTCCTCTATGACAGGCGTTTGTTGCCATATCTTGTAACATCCTATGCAACAAGGCCTTCATGCCATATGCTTATTTATGTCCTTCCTGACAGACTAATGTTTCATATTTTAGAAAGCCATTAAGGCAAGCCTTCGAGCTATCTAAAATCATCTATATGCCAAAGACAGCTGGGACATTTTGATCCCCTGTTAAAAGGGTAATGGACTCGATCGAAACCCTAAAGGCCATTAATGATCCTTTTGTGTCTTAGGCTGAATATGATTGATGTGCAATCAAATAACACTCCTTAGGAATGTTTATATGGTTTAATAATACCATGGTTAATGTATGATAAGTCATCAGAACGATGACTAGCTGTTGAAATGCGCACAATAAATTGTTACATTTGGTATTTAATACCAAAAGATTCGAGTATGGAAAAACTCATATAAGACAAACAACAGTTGCAATGCTAGAGATGCGACAAATGTTAACGGTACATCAAGAGTGAACCTCAATGTTAAAGGAGTTAATCTCCAAAACCAAAGTTAACGCAGTTGTTAGAAAGGTTATAAGAAAACACATGAGATGATTCAAGAAGCCAAATATTGTTTACTCTAAAACACATGTCTCTACTCAAAATAAGAGTTTTATTCATACCCCATATGCGAAGAATGACCCAAATAAAATCACATGTGGCAATGAGCCCATTCTTTTTAAGATGTACTTAAAAAGTACTTCGTCTCTTGGAAGTCAAGAGACTTCAATAGTTAAAAGGGGCCATTGATTGCAAGGAATTGTTGAAAGAAGTAGAAACCATTAAGTATAACAGTGGTTATGCTGGAGAGCACGCGGTAAGGTGTGCGTCCCAATCATTCGGTGGTAATACCCTTGATTTGTGAGGACACTAATGGAGTCCCCTTATACAGTATGGGATGGTCCAAATTTTAAGGACCTTATTAGAAAAACTTGGTATCCGCTTTGCGAAGTGGAAAAGATGGAATAAGAAATTTTTTCGACCCCCATAAGAGCTATAAACTATCGGCAGTAGGTTGCAAACATTGATTCATTGGTTGAAATAGTGCTCTTATTCGGTTAACCTAGAATTTAAGCATAATGCACTATATATATATATATATATATATATATATATATATATATATATATATATATATATATATATATATATATATATATATATATATATTATGATTTAGCATCAGCAATAAGAGGGCACATTAAGGTTTCAAAGCCTGCTTACTATGAATCCATTATGGATCCACCTCAGCTACTCACGTTTTATAGATTAAGGAATAACCAGTCAAGGTCGAAACTACCCTACAAATTGTCAAAGATCCTATAGCTAAGTTTAAAAGGATTAAGAATGGAGGCGTTTAACCTTCCTGATCAATAATTAGAGGCGGTTCACATTAATAATGACGCCAGATAAACCCTTATTGTGATTCTTTTGGCTAAGGGTTACGTTTGGATTCAGGTACTGCTAAGTCTCTCATAAGATTTTAAGCTTAGCAAACTTTTAGAAATTTTACCATAAGAACCCCAGATATTAAGTGTAAGGTAAAACTTACAGGCGAAATTATAAGAACCATTTCTTTTGTTTCTGTTAGAAATCTCTAATTATGGGATTCTAGAAGTATCCTCTCTCTAGAAGAAGTGCGTCAGCATATATAGTTGATATCTCTTTGATCTCTATCGATTGCGAATACCAGATAGTATGATAAAAGCGCCACATGAGGATTGGTGTATCTTAATATGTTCCATAGATTGCTTCCATGCCTGATCAGTATGGAGGTTTAATGCATGGAACCGCAAGGATATTCTAATAGTCATATGGTACTAAAGTCAACTAATGGTATTCAAGGAAGATATCCAGGATGGATTTGCCAAAGTAAATGTTCCCGATTAAGGAATTCATGGACTTGTGACATAAATGTGTCACTTATCTGACACAGAATATGACAGATGAACTGGAGCCTGAGATTTGGAAAATCTCTGTAACCTCATTGTATCTTGATTACCCTGTTTACCTCCTAAGAGGCAGGTAGAATTAAGATTTGTATCCCATTTAGGGTTGCATTTTTATGAAATCTCCAAGACGGCTAGTGCCATTATTGGAAGAATCCAAACCCCAATTAAATAAGTTTTGAGAATAAAGAATTCATATAGCCTAACCCGATATTCTAAGAATTCGGTATTGTTAATTAAGAAAGACGGTTCATTTTGCTTATGCATTGAATACCGCAACCCAAATTAGGCAACAATTAAGAATTTCCATCAGCTGCCCAGGATCGTCGATTTGTTCAACTAACTGTGAGGGTTAACTATCCCTTAAGATTAGTTTTAAGTAATGGTTGGAATAACCATTTCACATTAAGATAAGCTTTTCTATAATAGTTGATGTATAAGTATCAAGGCTGCTCCTTTGGAGACCTTGCTTAGATGGAATGTTGAATACCTATTGTTAAATAGAAGATTGGTACGTCCAATCATCGGGATCTGAAAATTTCCTTGGAAACAATGAATAGGATCATACAAATCCATGATCATTTGTAAGATGGCCAGTTTTGGCAGAAAAATCAAAGATTAATGAAAATAGCAACCCTCCTAAGTCCTTGTTAAGGAATAAGGTTCAACAAAGATATCACTCTAGAAGAGTGTGCCAATTTGTTAATTACCAGACTAGTTAAGCTCTGAATATATAAAATCATTCGAAGGAATCGAATGTATCAAAGATCAAATAACTTATGAGCTAAAACCTATTTAAGGAGCTTGGTGGAGCTCGCAATGTATTACACCCTAAGGATTAAAGGATATGTTTCGCCAATAAGTCAAGGAGCACTATCACATAACGGTTGGCAGACAGATGAACAGAGTGAGCGTACCATCCAAACATTGGAAGACATGCTTCGAGCATGTGTGATTGATTTAGGTGGCAGTTGGGATAACCACCTACCCTTGATAGAGTTCTCCTATAACAATAGCTACCATACTAGTATTAAGGCTGCGCCTTTCGAGGCATTATATGGTAGAAAATGCAGAACACCCATCTGTTGGGCAGAAGTAGGAGAAGTTCAATTATCAGGACCAGATTTGGTTTTGAAACAACAGACAAAATTGTCCAGATTCGCGATCGCTTGAAAGCTGCCCAAGATAGGCAGAAAAGCTACGCTGATCCAAAGCGTAAGCCTTTTCACTTCGAAGTAGGTGACAAAGTATTGCTTAAGGTATCGCCCTGGAAGGGGGTGATGCGATTTGGTAAGAAAGGCAAGCTAAGCCCGAGATACATAGGACCTTTCGAGATTGTCGAACGTGTCAGGTCAGTTGCTTACAAGTTAAACTTGCCTGAGGAACTTAGCGCTATACATAATGTGTTCCACATCTGTAATCTGAAGAAGTGTTTCGCTGACGAATCACTGGTCATACCGCATACAGATATACACATAGATGAGAGTTTGAAGTTCGTGGAAAAACCATTGTCGATTGAGGATCGACAGGTGAAGAAGCTTCGAAGGAAGCATGTGCCTATAGTTAAGGTCAAGTGGGATGCCCGTAGAGGTCCCGAATACACATGGGAAGTAGAATCCACGATGAAAGAAAAATACCCTCATTTGTTCCAGTAAATCTCGAGGTCGAGATTTCTTTTAAGGGGGTGAGGATGTAACACCTCGAAAAATTACGTCCAATAATGCATTGACACGTGTCATAGACTTTGGATATGTGAAAATGTACTTTAGAGGGACTAAAGTTGACAAACAGTGAAAACTATGGAATATAAGGGTCCAAAGTGTCAACAATGGTTAAATAGACTCTACAATAACCCTACATGGTGTTTATAACCCTAAACGGATAGATCATGGATCATACGAAGCGGAAAATGCACGAAAGTGAGAAATTACAAACTACAGGGGCTAAAAGTGTCAACATGTAGAATTTATACCTCTGAATGATCTTTTGGCAGACCCGAAGCTTTGTAATGATAAAATATACTCACAAGAATATGTGGTAAAAATTTCATGAAGTTTCGTTATCGTATGAGAAAGTTATGACCAAAACCGTACATGAAGGGTTAAAAGCGTCAACGTCGAATTTCATGACTTTTCGGGTGAGCGCAAAGTTAACCGAGGACTTTACCATGTTGGTAAATGTCCCAAGGTCCATAAAAACCAAGTTTGAGGGTCTAATGAGCAAGATTGATAGCCAAAACCACGTAATAAAGGACCAAGGACCAAAACTTCAACATTAAAAGAGATTTGAGGATCAGATGGGGCTAGGTGTCACACCTAGGGCCCTAGGCGTGACGCGAGGCCTGCCCAGCGACAGAAATCGGGTTATTGCAGTTAAGGGCCTGATTCCAAGTTGTTTACAGCTAATACCACCTCCCAAATGCACCAATCGAATTACATGCATGTAAGGACACCTGTGGCCTTCTCACAACATCTGAAACACCATAAAATCAGATCAAAATCATCACAATTGGGGTCTTGAGTAGTAACCAAGAACACTTACAACTTTCAAGAATTCACAAGAGCTATTCTGGAGCTTTCTGGACGACAAGGCTGCTTCATAGTGATCTGTAAGCTTCATTAGGACTTTTGTAAGCATTCATAGTCTTCTCTAATTCGTTCTAGCTTAGATTATTAACCGAAAGTCAATCCGTCGTAACTTTAGTTTGACTTTCTGATTAAACGAAAATGGCTCAGTCATTTCTCAAATTGAAAGTACCTACAAGTTGGTATTTATGTGGGAAACAAACCCTCAAAAGGGTATTTTCTGATTCCCATTCTAAGCATGATTATTGTCGAGTCAAAGTTGTTCTTAAAAAGTCAACAGAATGCGTTTATGCAAATTTATCATAAATGGTAATGTAGATTACATGCAATCAGTTTGATCATCAAAATAACTTTATAATGAATGTAAGAATATGTTTTATCATGATCAACTCGACAATTTTTAGTATAATCCCGGATTGGAACCGAAAGTCTTACAAAATGACTTTTTCTTTGACTCTCGATTCGGATCCGTGCATGCATGTTTGAGATCTGCATTAGAGCTTATTTTGGACCATTTTTATATATGTGTAACTCTCTGAGATTTTAAGACTTGATTCAACTTTCGTCCGATTCATATGCATGTTACCGGTTTATGCTTAAATATGACTATTTTGCCCTTTTTGCCATAAAACGTGATTTTCAGAAAAGTGAAAGAGTAGAAATCTTTATTACTAATTTATAAACTTGCACCGAAAATTTGAGATCAGTTGGAGGTCCAGATTTAGAGTTATGTCCGATATCGTAAATCTAAAGCTTTATGTTGAATAAACGGCGTAATTAGCATATAACCCATTTACGCCCACTTTTTGATATAAAACTTTTTACACACTGATGTTATATAATATTTTGGGATTTTTGAAGATTTTTATTTAATTTTTGGCTGATCGTATCATAGGTCTCTAAGTTTGATTCGGTTAATACCGGTTTTGACCTTTTTGGCCATAAAATGAGTTTTATAAATCTTTTTGACCCCAAACCTTTTTCTACTGGTTTTGTTCGTTAAATAAGTTAATTTGAGCATTCTGGAAATATAAAAATATCAGCTTTCTTTTGAAAACCCGGAAACGGCTCTAAATCGCCTTCTTAAACGTTTTTAACGCATAGTATGTACTATAACCATATTAAACATATAAGGATTATACCTACTGATGTATTTAGCATATTTTTATATAATAATAGTAAGTATAAGTTTTTGAACTAAGTTTTCCAGTTTTGACCGTTTAAGCCCTTGTGAAATTACCAAAATACCCCTAAGGTGCATAGTTTGGTTTTAAATGATAAGTTTTGTATATGGGTCATACCCTACTGTTATAATATGTCAAATTAAGTATATTTACTGTATAAATCAGACCTGTAACTCAGATTACAAATTTAACTCTTTTATAATCTTTTAAATGACCAAAATGCCCTTATAAGGCATAAATTGAATTTAAATTCATTCGGGGCATAATAGAACATAACTTGCTGATATTATAACATATTTAAAGCATATTATATCAAGGAACTTGCATATGACTCTTGTGGTTACCCGTAACGCTCTTTTAGCGTTCGGTTCGGTTTATGTAACTAGTTTGCATAAATTGACCGAAACGGGTCAAACATTATCATTTTTGTCTCAAAATCCAGAATGTATTTAGCATACCCATATTATACAAGTATCCAAACTTGTCGGGTCTAAATCACATTCTATCCGGTCTTCGCTTAATCGTGCGCTTGAACCGTATCGTCCTTAAAACTAACCGGTCTAAGCTTAGGCTTAAATAAAGACCCGTTAGAAATCTAATAGGTTATTATAAACCTTTGTTCCAGAATAGGAGACCCAGTAAAAGCTACCTTCACTTGCTAATTGTGATTCATACTTACCAAGGTAAATACTTTTAACTTATTTTCCCTATACGGGCTTGGGGTACGGTATATAATATACCGCTTGGTCCGGCATTGAATTCTTTAATCGAATAGTGGTTAAATTTATTGAGATGACCCTGTTTTGAAGGTGTTTTATTGCTTGAAGCCTTTGGGGGGGTTAATGACCATGTCCCGGATATCCTTGGCATCATCTTACGAGATGGCCACGACCTGAGCACGGGGTGTAGGCGTACACCCGTCAGTGTATAACTCTATATTGTGGTGTGTCTATTAATCTTTAACCCGGTCTACGGATCGGGCTACTGAACGCGGAGTAACATGTAAATCCCTTACAAGATTATATTGTATAATTATCCCAAGTTATAAAAATATTTTATGCCATGCGCATTTAAATCAATTTTCAATCATTTTCAAAATGAGTCAGTTAATTTGTATTTACCAGTGTAAACTGACGTATTTTCCCAAAAGGTTAAGTGCAGGTACTACACGTAATAGGCTGGCTGTCTTCTAGAGCGTCCACAATAAGTCTCGCAAGCTTGGACGACAATAAAACTGTTGAACAATATCTTATTTTATTTTGATCCGCCTGTGGATCCGTTTCAACTATCAGTGATATTTAATATTACATTTTATTAAAGTTGAAATGAATCTATCTTTGCTTCCGCTGTGCATTATTATATTGTGTTGTTTGTCTATGATGATGCCAACTACGTCACTATACTCCCCACCGGGGCCACCGGTGACACGTGGAAATTAGGGGTGTGACATATGTTTCCATTTTGGCGTTATAAAGAACGTAAACAAAATTGAGTGACGTTTTGAAATCATGCATAGGTATAAATGTGTTAAAAGGATTTAGTATGATGTGTGTGTGAGAAGAAAATATCAAAAGTAAATTCGAATTTGAAAGATTGCATCGTATAAAATAAATAACAGAAACACATGTTTGATTATAATTTGGGATGGTTCCAAAATGGAACTTTGACTAACCAAAGGGGTCAAAAAGTCTTTCGAATTTGAGGAGCATGATTTGGCCTAATAGGTGAAATAATCTCGCCGACAAGTCGGTTAACGGTATTTACCCTTCCGGTTACTACATATCCCACATCGATCGAAATTTCGAGACTTGGCGGGATTTATGAAAAATTCAAGGAGTGGAACTAGTCGACAAGGTGCGCGTTTCATACCTAACTTGACGATTTCGTATCCTAAGTGTGGTTGGTACTCGTCGGGTTAAAATTTAAATTCAACACTTTGACGAGGGTCCACTAGAATTTGAAAGCGGAAAATTCTCCATCAAGGTGAGGATCTCACTCCTAACTTGGTGGTGAATTTCATGTAAAAAAAGGATAGGTGGATTGAGAGTCTTTCACCAAATTGTGGGTTTCACGCCTATTTTGGTGAAGTCGTCTCGCTTGAATGGTGCGAGTGTTATCGGATTTAAAATAATGAAATAAGCGAACAAGTATAAACACATAAGAAGGCATGTCGAGAATAACACATAAAGAGTAGAACAATAAAGCAAGTATCAACACATAATAAAGCAAGTATTAGCACAAAAGTGACATACATGATTAAAAGGTCAAAAATAAATAAGGAGCAAATAAAGTGTCATGCAAGTGGTTCAAGCGAAACATAAGAATAAAGCTTTAGAACTATAGACTAGGTAAAAAGCATGGCAATTTTTCCTAATTCCTTATAGTTATGGCTCTGATACCAATCTGTTACATCCCAACCGATGGCGGAAACATCAGAGTGAGACGAAATAGATTGCTCGAGACATCATAACACTATTAATTGTGACAAGTATTTAAAATAATAAATTTCATTCCATTTCTAAAGAGTCAATTACAAGGATTTGAAACAATTACAACAACATGAATAATGAAATACAATGCAATAAGAGTACAAAATTTAAAGTGTGTATCTATGCATCCTACTAGATTCCATGCATCATCAAAGTCATCATTAAACCTGCAACATGTTTTAAAAGTGTAGTTCAATACAAAGGTATTGGCGAGCATACAAGTTTGGTGCGTAGTATATATGTATAAAAATGATAAGGAACAATCCACATGGCAAACCTAGTTATCAAGATTAACGTATTAAACTGGCATGCGATTTACAAGTCAACCCTCTGTTTACGCAAGTATGAATGAATAAACCTAACATGACATCTCGTTCACGGGTGGTGCGTTACTCCTATAGCGCTATACTTGTTAAGTGGAGGCTTGTACGAAGCTAATGACAAGTTCATCACATAAGAATCACCCAGAAAACATGAATCAAGCATAACAAATAGTAAGCATGTATTGGATTGTTTGTTTGTGTATTTGCATAAGAATATGTATACTAAGTGTGTTTTGTGTATAAAAAAACATGTTACACCCAAAAGTGTGAAGACGGTAAAAATGGGTCAAGTATACTCACAAAATTTGCATATGCTTTCTGATTATCCAATTGTTGACGAGCAATGAGAATAGGAGATAGAATGTATAAGGGTTAAAGTTCAAGTATGTTTAGAGTCGAGATTCGGAATTTAAAACAACATGAAAATAACATATGAAAATAATCACCTAGTACATATGATACTTGTTCTTGACACTAGGAAACTCTAAGGAGTTTAAATGTTTTCATGGAACAAGGTTCCATTAGAATCGTGACAAGTTATCAAAGTCTGGGATGATATAATCTAGTACCTTGACATATGAACACTAGTTCATCATCAAAGATTCGATTATTCAGATAATATATTTATGTATTATATAGGTTATGTAATATATATTAATAAGTCCAATAGCTAAGCATGAGGTAGAAGATTAAATCTTCATTTAGGTACCTCTAAGTTTCATGGAAATCATGTAGGAGGTAGGAAGAGAAGTCTTCCATTTAGGTACCTCTAAGTGTTCACCACTACACTTGATGTAAAAACATACAAGGAGGGTCATGAACTATAAATAATACAAGAATATAAACAACTACTCTATAAGAAATCATCAAGCAATGTGGGGATTTTATGTAGGACAACCCAAGTTAGTCCATAATCACACCTTCATCAAGTCTTTGGACTTGAACATCACTTGTGGGTTAAAAACCCTAAACAAAACAGAATGTATATGAGGTTTAACCTCTGATTTTGAATGTCTCAACCTTGTTTTTAAGCCCAACTAACCATAGAAGTGGTTATAAGCATATGGACATAGGTTTGAGATGAGTTTGACTCAAGTTTGAACAAGTTAAGTAAAGTTTGATTGAAAACAGAAATGAACAATGAACTTTGGAGCCTTTTTGGCAACATTCCAGGGACTTATTTACTGTGAAAAACCCATGGAATCGAATCTAAGGTCAATCCAAGCACATAGGAAAAAGAATGAGGTAAAACGGATAAGAAACGAGTGAGTTATGCTCACTTTAGTGAAGGCGTATGCTTCTGTCCGAATTTTCGAATTCAATTGCGATTTTTGATGTTTTGAGAATGATTTGGATGAGTTTATAAAGTAATTTGAGCTTGGATTAGCTTGGTATTTATAGGAGAAGGATTAAGGTTTAAGTGGTTGAGTATTTAATACAATTAGGTTGGGAGATTGGAGTCAAAAAGACAGCCAATGGCTGGGAATTATGTGGGCTGCGCACAGATCAAGATCTGGCCGAAATCCTTGGCCATATATAGCTGAGATGTTCCTATAGTTTGACCAATAAATTCCTAATGTTGATATTATTGTTTTTAGTGGTCCACTAGTGTGATTTAAAGTATATAATATGGAGATAAAATGCCAAATCCCTGGCTGTGTACTTCTAACAGCCGCACACAAGGATTAGTTTTCCTTCTTTTTCTTTTTTTTTTTAAATTTTAGTAACATAAGTGAGGTATATTATATACATATTATGTTAGGTTAGTTGCAACATAACTAACCACTAAGGTATCAAGTAGTTATGTAATTTAAATATTGAAACAAACAAGGAAGTCAGCCACAAAGGCTTGTTCGATTGGAACTGGCTGTTTCTATATATCTACTACTTCTAACAAAGCAAAACAAGCTTAAGCCACATGGCATTAGCTTAATCCATTACTTGCCACGTGGCATTTGCTTAGACCACTTTTTTTTGCTTTTTCCGCCAAAACCATCCTCTTTAGCTTCTTTAATACGCTTCACTTCACTCCAAAACCCTAATACCCATCTCCTGCATCCGGTTCTTCCTTCTTCATCGATTGATCTTCAAAAAACATAGGTATGTTATTTTTCTTTTCCCTCTTTGATTTTTCTTTGTCATTGTTAAACACTATCTATTTCTTCCTTAAACCCTAGATATCATCTATCGATCTTTAATATGTTATTTGCAATCTCCTGAACCCTAGATTTCTTCATCTTCAATCACGAGTGGAAGCAACCAGTCCTTATTATGCGGCGTATAAGGTATGTATCCGTGTTTTCAATTTTCTTTTTGCGGCGTTGTTGGTGTCTGGAAGACCTAGCCGCCGCCTCTTCTTAGGGTTTCAGTGATTTCTAACTTATGCATTCATCAATACATATATTCAGTTCTTGAGTGCTTCTTTGATATTTTTCAAGATTTGGTGCTTTTTGAAAGATGGGATCCATCACTGTCTTCTCCAAACGATTCACCAAATAGGTAACAATTCTTCAAATATCGATTCATGTTTGATAATGTCGCTTCCTGTTTGATGTTCTCTATCATATGTTTATCTTTAGGTTTTTCGGTTAAATTCACGTATTGAAGTAGATTTTGAGCAATTGTCCGAGGTGACGTTGTTTACTAACACTATTACAGTTCAACAATTGGGAGTGATGATTTGGTATACCAGAAAGGTTATAGTACAGATTATTGTTTAAGCTTAAGCAATGTTTCATCCATCATTCTCTATTTAAATCCTTAAAATTGTGATGTCTTTGTTGACAACAGGTCCTTTAGAGAGCTGATCATTCTACCAATCGATTGCAAGCATGTTCGTTTTTCATAGATTTGGTGTTATTTTGAGTTTTCTTTATCGTTCAAAATTTGAATTTTTGAAATTTATATCAATTATGGATACTTATCAAAGTTGTCTAAATTGTAACGTATTTCTAAATTTATCAAGATAACTTATATTAAAGTTTTAATTGTTTCCAAATTTTGTGTTAGTTTCCATAATTTTCGACAATCACATTAATTTTCAAGTTTCTCAGAATTTGTTCTTCTTCTTTTTTTGTAGATCATTCCACTTATTCTGCATGTATGTAAACTAGGTTAGATTGTTATGTATTTTAAATGTTTAATCACACTTTTTTTTAATCATTTTTCTGTATTTTTTGTGATTGATTTTTTTTCACAATCATTTAGATATTGATTATATTATGAATATATTAACCTCATTGGTTTTGAATTTAAGTTTGAATAATATTTAACTATTTAGGTAAATTGTTTTGACTGATTATTTCAAATTTTTGAAATTTATATCAATTATGGATACTTATCAAAGTTGTCTAAATTGTAATGTATTTCCAAATTTATCAAGATAACTTATATTAAAGTTTTAATTGCTTCCAAATTTTGTGTTAGTTTCCATAATTTTCGACAATCACATTAATTTTCAAGTTTCTAAGAATTTGTTCTTCTTCTTTTTTTTTTGTAGATCATTCCACTTATTCTGCAGGTATGTAAACTATATTAGATTGTTATGTATTTTAAATGGTTAATCGCACATTTTTTAATCATTTTTCTGTATTTTTTGTGATTGATTTTTTTTTCACAATCATTTAGATATTGATTATATTATGAATATATTAACCTCATTGGTTTTGAATTTAAGTTTGAATAATATTTAACTTTTTAGGTAAATTGTTTTGACTGATTATTTCAAAATTTGAATTTTTGAAATTTGTATCAATTATTGATACTTACCAAAGTTGTCTAAATTGTAACGTATTTCCAAATTTATCAAGATAACTGATATTAAAATTTTAATTGCTTCCAAGTTTTGTGTTAGTTTCCATAATTTTCGACAATCACATTAATTTTCAAGTTTCTAAGAATTTGTTCTTCTTCTTTTTTGTAGATCATTCCACTTATTCTGCAGGTATGTAAACTAGATTAGATTGTTATGTATTTTAAATGCTTAATCGCACTTTTTTAATCATTTTTCTGTATTTTTTTGTGATTGATTTTTTTTCACAATCATTTAGATATTGATTATATTATGAATATATTAACCTCATTGGTTTTGAATTTAAGTTTGAATAATATTTAACTATTTAGGTAAATTGTTTTGAGTGATTATTTCAAAATTTGAATTTTTGAAATTTATATCAATTATGGATACTTATCAAAGTTGTCTAAATTGTAACGTATTTCCAAATTTATCAAGATAACTTATATTAAAGTTTTAATTGCTTCCAAATTTTGTGTTAGTTTTCATAATTTTCGACAATTACATTAATTTTCAAGTTTCTCAGAATTTGTTCTTCTTCTTTTTTTGTAGATCATTCCACTTATTCTGCAGGTATGTAAACTAGATTAGATTGTTATATATTTTAAATGCTTAATCGCACTTTTTTAATCATTTTTCTGTATTTTTGTGTTGCTGATGATGATTTAAATTTTTCGAATCTAATCTTATTAATGGATCTATTCTTGATGTCTTTGAAAGAGTGATGCTCTTACTGATTTTTTATTTTATTTTTTGTTTTTTCATGATAAACCCTAATTTTTATGCAATTGTAGGAGTCTGAATCTTCTTCAAACACAAGAGGTAAGTTTAATGTTATCGTTTTTTTGGTGTTTTTTGATCCTGTATAATGATAGTTTTCATCATTTATGCTAATCTCTATAATTTTTAAGTTATTTTGTTTTTTTTTTTGGCAAATCAAACTATGATATTTTTTGAAATTTGAAATCTTTGTTTTTTTACTAATAAATTTTGTATTGTATTAATATGTATTAATGATTCTTTTGTTTTGTTTTTTTTATTTTTTCATGGTTAACCCTAAATTTTATGCCATTGCCGGACTATTAAACTTCGTCGGACATGTTAATCAGGAATTTTAGTTTTATTGTGTTTTTCCTATTTTTTATCCGGTATAATGTTTGGTTTCATCTTTTATAATCATTTAATTTTGGCTGTATTTTTTACTTACTAAATTAATTTGTTATTTTTATGGTTTACATCCTAAACCCCAGTTTTACAGTATCTCATGATAATCTTTCTTCATTTTTTAGAATCTGATCAAATTGGGCCATAATATGAAGAAATGTATTTAAGCTACGACAAGGTGTGTATAGCATTATGGTTGATATTTAAAAAAAATAACTATAACAGTTTCTCTTCCTGTAATTTTGTATAGCATTATTTATAAAATGATTACATGTATCATAAAAAAAATATAAAAGCTGCTCTACCTGTCTTTTGTTCGCTTCACGTATCTTCGCTAAATCAATTTGTTGGAAGGTTTGTGTATGTAGAATTAGTCTGGGTACGCCCACGAAAAAAATGTCGATTTATATTCTATTTATCATAACTGTATGAAGGCTATGGTTAAGGATAAATGATAAGATCTTCAAAGGGGTCGATGCTTTTCAAACTAAAATAGTGCAAGACATTAAGGTGGCTACTCTATGGTGGATGATTAACAGATCGATAGGCGCCAATCTCTCAATCCGGTCCACTTTCTCTGGTTTAGACTTTGGTTAGTGTATGTGTATAGATAATTTTTTTAAAGTGATTGGATGTGTAACGGGGTGAGAGTATTTTGGATGTATCTTAGTGTGTTTTTTTGGAAGCTTAATTGTCGTTTGTATGCCTCTTTTGGAGATTAATAAAGTTTGGTTTACTGAAGAAAAAAACGCAATTTCAACCGTTTTTACCTAACGGGTGATTTGTTTTATATTTATCTCTAATTGCTCAAGTAGGTAAACTTTGAAAAATTGTTTAAAGACGGACTTATGATTACTTTGTTTGTATTTATTTTATGTATAGATGTCAAAAGATATTTAGAGGATAACCTGTGATTAACTCGATTAAAACAGGTCGTGATGAAATGAGTCTTTTTTTAAAAATGGGTCTTTTCAAAATTGGTGAGGTTGTGGTATAAAGGAAGCTTTTCAAAATCATATTAGATATTACACACTCAAAATAATAATATTGAGGGTTGAATGTATGTGACCCTATAAATATTGAGATGTACTTTACTTTAATTTTTTCCTATTATAGAAATTCCAATGTGATGGTATTTTTGTTGTTTCCTCTATTATTTTCTCTATATAGAGGTTCCAATGTAAATGCTCTAAATATAGACGTTTACTTTACATTCTTGCTTTTGTATGTTTTTATGGCTCTTTACAACAAGAAAAAGTTTAAGAAACCAATTAAAAATTTATGATTGAGAAAAGGAAAAGAGGATACTTTAGATGTTAAAGTGTTATTTTATACTTTTATTTGTTATAAATTAAATTTTCCTACCCGGAAAATTTCCGGGTTATAACCTTATTTTTTTCTATAACAGTAAACCGGATTTATAGCAAATCAAGGTTTGGAGGGTAGCCAACCAGTTGATATCTCTAAGAACCCGTTCGAGTTGTTCTTACACTTAAGTAAGAATCTATTTTTTTTCAAATTAATTTCATGTATATAAAACAGTAATTAACTCTTTTGAGTTAATTACTGTTTTCGTCCTGTGGTTTGTTAAAAATCACTTTTCAGTCTATTAGTTTAAAAATTTCGATTTCAGTCCGTGTGGTTTCACTTTCGTGACCATTTCAGTCCCTATGGTTTCACTTTCGTAACCATTTCAATCCATTTATTCTGTAAGTACAGGGACTGAAATGGTTACGAGGTGGACTGAAATGGTTACGAAAGTGAAACTACAAGGGCTGAAATCGCAATTTTTAAACTAATGGACTGAAATAGTGATTTTCGACAAACCACAGGGACGAAAACAGTAATTAACTCTTTTTAATAATCTAGCAATAGAGCTTTAAATTCTAAGTCGTCCTGATTGGAATTGATAATGTCAGAAGATGATGAATGCGACAGTGGAGTTAAAAAAGACATCATGAAAACATCATGAAGGTTTAGTTGACAAAAAATTAATTTGTAACGAACATTATGTAGATGTACTATTGGGACGTGCTCAACCATCTCAAAATATTAGGCTTAACAAATCACACTTTAACGCTGCTATGTTTAAATTATTTTATGTGTTTAGTTGGTGTTTAGCCACCCGCGAAGCTCGCGGGGTCTTAGGCTAGTATATATATATATATATATATATATAGGGGAGCGCTAAAATGAAAACCATCTCCAGTTGTAAGAACCGAGAGAACCACTTTCTAGCCACTAGATCAACAAGATGGATGGATGAGATTAAAAGTAACTAAAATTAATATTAAATACATTTTGTCTTATTATGTCTTTAATATTTTAATTCAAAAGGATAGTTTAGTAAAATTACACTTTTTTTGTCCTTTTGTCTTTATTATTTTTTATTACTTTTTTATATTACTTTTTATTTTTTTAAAAAGATTTTTTATTAAAAGCATTTTTAAATTCAAAATTTTCTACCAAAACAATTTTTTTTATGCGCCGGTCTTTGCACGCCGTTTTTACGCTCGGCTTTTTCACGCATCGTTTTTTAACGCGTCGTTTTTGCACGCCCTTTTTTACGCTCGGCTTTTTCAAGCGTCGTTTTTTAACGCGCCGTTTTTACATCCCGTTTAAATGCGGCGTTTTTTACGTCCCGTTTTTTTCGTGGCGTTTTAATGTCCCGTATTCACGTCCCTTGTTTAGGCACCATTTTATCACACGGTTTTTACGTTTTACAACTTACGTAGAAAAAGTTTTACGTTTTACGTTAAATAGTTTTACATAAAAGTTTAACATAAAGTTTACGTTTTACGTTAAACTTTTTACTTTTTACGTTAAACTTTTTACGTTAAACTTTTTACGTTTTTACGTTTTATGTTAAACTATTTACGTTTTACGTTTTTTACGGAAAACGGACAGAGTTTCCTCTGTTTTTGGAATAAGCCGACAACTCAAGCTGTCGTTATCTTTTCAAAACTCAACAATTTTCAACAATATAAACACAATATATAAAATTTATATCAAAATGCCAAACGTAACAAGTCACTAAAGTATCGGTTCGAGCTCAGTGCGCGTTAACTAAATAAAATCTAAACTAACGTAATAATAACTCGCTACGTTTAAACTTTACCGGTCATCAGTTGACCGTCTTTGACTTGTTTGACTGCTGCTGACCCGAACCGCTTCCGTTGACTACTTTTGACCCAAACCAAAACCCGAAACTGACCCCAGTTGCACCGCCTCGAGCCGAAACCCGAGCCGCAACTGAACTGTGTCACCGCCATGTTTTCTTGTCGAACCGAACTTGTACCGAGTGAACCGTAACTGAACTATGTCGAACCGAAAATGAACCAAGATCCGAGCCAAAACTGAACTGGGCAAACCTGAATAAAAAATGAGAGAGCAGAGAGGTATTTAAAGTGACTTTAATGAAGAAAGAGGAGAAAGGTATTTAAAGTGAATTTAATGAAGAGAGAGGAGAGAGGTATTTAAAGTGACTTTAATGAAGAGAGATGGAAGATTTGACATTTAGGGTAAATGACTATAATACCCTTTAGGTTGGCATAATCTGATTGGTTGAGAGTGGTTCTCATGGTTTTCTTACAACTAGCGGTGGTTTTCATTATAGCGGCTCCCTATATATATACATACATACATACATATATATATATATATATATATATATATATATATATATATATATATATATATATATATATATATATATATATATATATATATATATATGTGCAATGCCATAAGCATTTTTGAACATAATATCAACTTACGTTGATATTTATCATGTTACTATTATATTGATATTATTATTATTATTATTATTATTATTATTATTATTATTATTATTATTATTATTATTATTATTATTAGAATTAGCCACGTATTTAATAGTTAACAAGCATGTATAAGTTATGAGTAGGAGTATGTCGAGTATCGGTCACGCGTATGCATTCGCGATTGTTAATAACCCAAGTATTGCAGCACGTATAATCATTAATTTTGATTAGTTGTAAAAAAATACATATATGTAATTCATATATGTAATGCAAATAATCTAGTTGCATATATGTAATTCGTGAGCTGAATACTATACATTTGTATTAGTTAATTACTATTTGATGCATATATGTAATTCGTGGGCTGCATTTTTGTGAGCAGCCTTTAATGGCCCAACTCAATCCCTTTTCTTTTTCTTTTGTTTTTTTTGTGATCATCGGCCCACGGAAAGAAAACCACTAAATCATGTTATAGTATGTTACGTGACATGTAGAGTTATTTTATAACATCCCAAAGTCTCTTAACCCTAATTCCATAAACTGTATTGCGATCATCTCTCCCTCCCTCTGTTGACGCAATCTAGGAGCAGCAAGGGTTCTCAACTTTCAGTTCAAGATTCCATTACACTCTCACTTCAATCACTAGGTATCCACATCTTATATTTTATGCTTAGTTCTATTAATTCTTGTATGTTTTCGGTAGCTAAAACTCCCAAATCTCGGCTGCGTTTTCTGTTTTATGATGATGATGATATGAATTGCTTGTGATAATACCATAAGTTCATGCATCTATTGGTTGTAACCCTTGAAACTCAGCTGTGTTCTTGATATTATCAGCATGTCTGGTCGATTTTGATGCTACATGTATTATTAGGATTGCTAGACATCTTGTAGTTATAGTTATAGTGGGTTGCAAGTTCTGTTAACTCTCTTGAGTTTGGATTGATGGGGTTAAATCTGTTTGGTAATAATGATTAGTGTTATGTGATCTAACTGATGATGAGAACCTGCTGATATACATGTTTATATGTCGTCGGGTGCACTAGACAAAGATTTGCGGGATCGAGAAACGTAAACAGCAAGCTGTCCAACAGTTACAACAGACTTTAATCGGCTGTAACGGGGTCATAATTTAACGAAATCTGGATTTTCTTGAGTCTATAACGTGTTATTTCAAAATACGCTTCTAATGGCGCTGGAATCATGATTTTTGGACATCGTTTGTTATTTTAAACAAATTATTTCATTTCAGCAATTAAAGCTGCGTTTTTCTACAGAAAACACAGCTAACATTTCGTGTCATAACCTGGTATGTGTTAACTGTTTAGACTTGAAAATTTTACTGTAGATGCTCTTAAGTGTCTGTGCAAACCTCCAACTGGAATTTTGTTACTCGGATAAACGTATATTTTTAAATAAATAATTCGGCAAACATGGTCAGATTACGACGAATATGATTGATCACTGTTTGGCGCAAGATTTGTCACGGAAAATCCATAAGGAATTTGGTCACCAAATTTTAATACTATGGTCTCTGGTTCGATTGAAACATTCTATAATTCTCCGGGAGCTATCCGGTGCTCGAACGGTCCCGATTAACGCACCGCAAATTGTCCGAAAATGCACTTAAAAGCTGAAATTTTGTGACAAGATTTATTAGGTGAATTGTGACGAAAATGTGGTCACTATTTCGAATAGCGACACTTTGCATGCATGTGCAGACATATATATATATATATATATATATATATATATATTTATACATATATATATATATATATATATATATATATGTATACATATATATATATGTATACATATATATATATATATATATTTATACATATATATTTATACATATATATATATATATATATATATATATATATATATTTATGTACTATAATATTTTACGTGCTACGTGTTAAATACGTGTTGGATACGCGTCTCCGTGTGAGTTCACACACTAACTTTTAACCAGTAATCATGTTAGGACGTGAGTGACCTGTTCCACTCCGCACTTATTTTCCGTCTTTTAACCGAGCAAACTAAGGTGAGTTCACTTCTCTTTTTCAAGCATGCGTCCTGGGGAGGGACATTTGGTAAATATTCCGGGGAGGAATATTGGGTAATGGGTTTGACTGGAATGTTAAACCGGAATGTTGGATAATACACTCACTCCTATCACCTTAAGTCCCATTTTCTACCGAAAAGGTTGTCGGGGAGGCAACGGGGTTATTAGTTGATAGCGCTATTAGGTTTGGCACCCTCACACCGTATCGGGGAGGACGGGCGTGAACTAATTACCTTAAATCATGACCAATGCTTTGATAGGGGCATTGGGGACGCGCAAATAATCTGGAGCCATCTTGTACGGTATCGAGTTATTATCAACATTGTTTTTTGAATTGCTTTTGAACTGAACTAAACATGTGGCAGCAAAACACGTAACTTGATTTTCGATAAACAAAACTGTGAACTCACCAGCGTTGTCTGATACACTTTTCTGCATGCTTGCAAGTCTATAGGTACATGTTGTTGGAACTTGCTATCTAGAATGCTGGAGTGGTCATGGGTCGAGACACATGGAATCACGAGACACATCTAATGGCTTACATACACATGGATTATGAAAAACGTAACAAATGATTTATGCTTCCACTGAACATGTCAAGTTTAATAAATGTTTTGTAACACTTTATTTTAATGAATGCAAGTTTTTATTTGAAATATTATTATGAGTTCAATGTGACTGGTGGCTAGATCCTGGTATGTCACACGTCTAGCGGGGTTTCCGCATGTGGTATTTTGGGGGTGTGACAGTTTGGTATCAGAGCCACTGGTTATAGCGAACTTGGTTTTAAAACGTTTTTATAAAACCAGACTATAACCGAACAGTTTCGAAATCGACCATGACACTTAGCTCCAGATTGCAAGGTTCGTCTCTTGTTTACTTATTTCACTGCATAACTAGTGCATTATTACGTATGGAACTACATGTGATTGCACACTTAGCACGATAGTATGAATTCATGTGTTACTTGTCTATGTTATGAGAATGATAGTGTAGCACTTCCCTTAGGCCTTCGTTATCCATTGTTTATGATGTCCTTTGTTTTACTACTCGAATTTGAGGAACCATTTAACATAAGTTAGGAGGAACTGGGATGAGCGTGCATATCATATTATTATTATTGTGGGTGCGCATATAATAATAATCTGGGGTGCATGTGAGTCCCAGCGAGGCCTAACAAGTGTGAAAGGGGTTCCATTCCGTTATTCGACCTGATGTGAAACACAACGACCCATAGGGGTCATAGCAATGATTGAATCCTATTTGAACGCGATCCTTTCACTCTCCTCTGAATCCTTACGAAACTCGATGCTATCGAGTGTTATCCGAACACCCATTAGAATGTCTAGCGAACCGTATGAGAATGATAGGTTCTAGTGCGATCGTCCCTGAGTTAATTGTTGAAGCGTCGAATGTTTTGTCTATACTTCCTCACTTTTCTCGTTTACTTGAATGCAATAAGTTGATGCTTCAGATTCGGAAATAGGGTCACCTCTGTAACTCTTTAACGACTTACCGTGCATTGATCAATCAACTCGCAAGGCCGATGGATAAGAAGATGAACGTGATACATTACCAACCCTAGTATTAGGACGACTCTGCTTCCCGACGACGAACACCAGCAGATTGATTTCAATCAAATCACTAACTCTAGTCAGCAACCTCTAGGAGCCAACTCTTACGAAATCATACAGGGATAAACGATGACAATTGACTAGAGTGTGGAACGTGTAACTGCTAGCATAATGGACAGTACTCTAGGACGTGACAAGAATAGCGGGAAGATGGACCAACTGACAAAAAAAATGTAGGGATCTGTCTACAAGCAACAACATTAAGGATAATGGCCACGATGACAACAAGGAACCCACAATCATAACCTTCAGTATGGGAACGAAGGTGACTTCGACAAGGATTGACTGTTGTTAAGTCAAGACGTCAACAACCAAAGAAAAACAATGGCAGCATTAGGAATCCTCGTAACAATAACAACAACACCAGATGTGGTGCTCGTGGAAGAGCGTTTAAGATTGGCGTGGGTGACGCCAGGTATGATAGCAACATGGTGAATTGTACATTTTTGGTAGCTAGTCTCTTCGCCTCTGTTCTGATTCCACTCCGACATCCCTCGAGACCAGACACGTTATAAAACCGGCCGATGACAAGTCAAGAGAAGCCTTATACGATCAGCTAAGGTGCAAGCTCGATCTTTCAGATCACGTGTTTGACATTGACCCCCTCCTACTACTCTTAGAAGCTTTGATGCAGTCGTTGCTATGGACTGGATAATCAAGCCCCGAGCAGAAATTCTAGTATCACTTCAGTGATGGAAGCCCAGAGGTGTTTCCGCTACCCTACTACTATTTTATCACTGGTTACCAAGACACAACCTGAGAATTTCGAAGATCTCACAGTTGTAATGCGTTAATACAGCAGGGTGTTGTGTGTTTGTGGAGGAAAAAACCGAAGAACGTCTTTTCAGTTTTGAAACCAAACTCTATAGTACATTGAGTATTGTCCTTACCCAAAGGTATAGTTAATTTGGTAGTATACCGCGTTGTTTCAATTCAGGGTCTCGGTTGCGTGCTGATGCAACGCGAGAAAGTGATAGCTTACGTCTCTCAATAGTGGAAGAGCCTTGATCTTTACTTGTGATATCTGGAGGCATTACTTGTACGGTACCAAAGCGCTATTTAGACCGATCACAAGGGCCTTCAGTATATCTTTGAACAGCAAGAGTTAAACATACGACAGCGTCACTGGTTGGAACTCTCGAACGATTACGACTATGGAACCTAAACGCGTATGAGCTTTGCAGCTCACCATCGACTCTAGCCTACCTGATCAGATTCGCCCTGTTCAAACAGAAGCATTCAAGGAAGAGAATCTTCAAGCTGAACCTATGCGGGGCATGGGGAAACAACTTCTGGCAAAAGTCGGACGGTATCTGCTACATTATAGGGCGGATATGAATCCCACTATACGACAACCTGGGAAATTTGTGTTGGGTTTTCTCAATATTCCACTCATCTGGATTTTTGTTGGAATGTATTAGGTTATAAGGATCTTGTACTGGTGACTGGGCATGAAGGCCCACATGACACTGTATGTGAACGATGTTTAACTTGTGCAAAAATCAAAGTGTAATAACAGAAACCCTCAGGCCTGCTTCAGCAACCAGAAATACCCATGTGGAAATGGGAGCAAATTGCTATGGATTTCGTTACTAGCTTACCCAGAACTCAAAACGGAAATGATGCCATTTGAGTGATCGTTGACCATCTCACTAAGTCAGCACACTCCTAGCAATCAAGGAAACAGATAAGTTCTCACAACTTGCTGTTGTTTATCTAAAGGAGGTGGTTTCTAGGCACGGGGTGCCAACCTCTATTATCTCTGATCGTGACCCGCGTTTTATATCAGATTTATGGCAGTCGATGCATAAATCATTCAGCTCACGTCTCGACATGAGTACCGATTATCACCCACAGATGGATGGTCAAAGCGAACGAACCATCCAAACACTTGAAGATATGCTGCAAGCATGCGTGATCGATTTTGGTAAGGGTTGGGAGAAACACTTGCCTTTGATAGAGTTTTCTTACAACAACAGTTACCATTCTAGCATCGGGGTGTGCAGAATTCGTTTCGAATTCGAAAAAATTCGAAATTCGTTTAAATTCGATTCGATTATCAAGAATTCGTTTCGATTATAAGAATTTGAATTCGAATTTGATTCAATTCGAGTCAAGTAAATCGAATACGAATCGAATACGAATTTATAATTTCAAATTCGATTCGATTCGAAATTCGAATAAAATTTATACATTTTTATTTATTATTTTTATATATAATACATATATAACTTTTATTAGGCTATACTATAAATTATTTTCAAATTTTTTTCCAAGTATTAAAATTACTCATTATCAAACCCACTACATGGCCCATAATTAAAATCTAAGTAGCGAATCTATCAATAGATTTCTAAGCGTAAAAATATTAACTTGTAGTGTGGAGTGGTTATTCTCGATTTCTCGTTGTGAATTTTAGACTTGTGGTACTTTATTTGGAACTTTTTAATGTGATATCGTGCTTTATAGCTGCTTTAAAATTTATGTTTTATTTTGAAAGTTTTTTACATGTTATTAAAGAATCTGAATTAAATCGAATTTATTTGAATTGGATTCGAATTCGAATTTTTAATCGAATACGAATTGGTTTTTTTTATTCGAATACGAATTCGAATCGAATTCGGTAGGTTTTAAACGAATTCGAATCGAATACGAATTCAAGGAAAAATAAAAATTATTCGAACAATTCGATTCGAATAATTCGAAAATTCGATATTCGATTCGATGAACACCCCTATTCTAGCATCCTGGCAGCTCCGTTCGAAGCATTGTACGGGCATAAATGTCGTTCTTCTCTTTGTTGGGCTGAGGTGGGTGACAGCCAGATCACAGCTCCGTCAGAAAAGATTGTTCAGTTTAGAAATCGTATGGTGGCAGTGCGTAACCATCAGAAAAGCTACGCTGATAAGCGTAGGAAACCCTTGGAGTTCACTGTAGGCGATCGTGTTATGTTGAAAGTTTCACCCGGGAAGGTGTGGTGCGCTTTGGGAAGCGCGACAAGCTTAATCTACGCTATGATGGGCCATTCAAAATCCTGGAGCAAATCCGTAAAGTGGCCTACAAGCTCGAGTTACCTACTGAGTTGGGTAACGTTCATGAGGTCTTCCATGTTTCGCAATTAAAGAAGTGTTTGTCCGATGAAACACTTGTGGTACCGCTTCAAGAACTAAAAATCGACGACAAATGGCAGTTTGTCAAATAACCTATCGAAATTATGGACCGGGAAGTCATGGTCCGTAAGCATAGTCGAATTCCAATCGTAAGAGTTCGTTGGAACTCAAGACATCGACCGGAGAACGTGAGGAGCAGATGAAGCTCAAGTATCCTCAACTATTCCCAAATAACCAATCTAGTTCTGATGCATCTGGTGAATTTCAGGACGAAATTCCCTTTCAAGTCGGGGATGATGTGGCACCTGCAGAAAATCCATGGTCATCCTGATCTAACACCTTGCTACTTTGGATTACTTATCAAATTTCGGGACGAAATTTCTTTCAACTTGGGGATGATGTGACAACCCGTGATTTTGAGGTAGAAACCTGTTTGTTTCATTTCTTTTAAATCAACTCATACGCTTTTACTATTTGATGAATTAATTATATTTTATCCATATCGCGTTGAACCGACCCGAACTGTTGGAACCCACTCGCGTAGCTCAAAACTTGTGAAGCCCGAACCTTAGCATGAATACTATACATTTGTATTAGTTAATTAGTTAATCATTTTTATAATTAATTAATCATTCATTTAGATTAGTTGTAAAAGAAATACATATATGTAATGCATATATGTAATGCAAATAATCTAGTTGCATATATGTAATTCGTGAGCTGAATACTATACATTTGTATTAGTTAATTACTATTTGATGCATATATGTAATTCGTGGGCTGCATTTTTGTGAGCAGCCTTTAATGGCCCAACTCAATCCCTTTTCTTGTTCTTTTGTTTTTTTTTTGTGATCATCAGCCCACAGAAAGAAAACCACTAAATCATGTTATAGTATGTTACGTGACATGTAGAGTTATTTTATAACATCCCAAAGTCTCTCAACCCTAATTCCATAAACTGTATTGCGATCATCTCTGCCTCCCTCTGTTGACGCAATCTAGGAGCAGCAAGGGTTCTCAACTTTCAGTTCAAGACTCCATTACACTCTCACTTCAATCACTAGGTATCCACATCTTATATTTTATGCTTAGTTCTATTAATTCTTGTATGTTTTCGGTAGTTAAAACTCCCAAATCTCGGCTGCGTTTTCTGTTTTATGATGATGATGATATGAATTGCTTGTGATAATACCATAAGTTCATGCATATTGTTGGTTGTAACCCTTGAAACTCAGCTGTGTTCTTGATATTATTAGCATGTCTGGTCGATTTTGATGCTACATGTATTATTAGGATTGCTAGAAATCTTGTAGTTATAAATATAGTGGGTTGCGAGTTCTGTTAACTCTCTTGAGTTTGGATTGATGGGGTTAAATCTATTTGGTAATAATTATTAGTGTTATGTGATCTAACTGATGATGAGAACCTGCTGATATGCATGTTTATATGTCGTCGGGTGCATTAGACAATGATTTGCGGGATCGAGAAACGTGAACAGCAAGTTGTCCAACAGTTACAGCCGACTTTAATCGGCTGTAACGGGGTCATAATTTAACAAATTTTGATTTTCTTGAGTCTATAACGTGTTATTTCTAAATACGCTTCTAATGGCGCTGGAATCATGATTTTTGGACATCGTTTGCTATTTTAAACAAATTATTTCATTTCAGCAATTAAAGCTGCATTTTTCTGCAGAAAATGCAGCTAACGTTTCATGTCATAACTTGGTAGGTATTAACTATTTAGACTTGAAAATTTTACTGTAGATGTACTAAAGTGTCCGTGCAAACCTCCAACTGGAATTTCGTCAATCGGATAAACGTAGATTTTTAAATAAATAATTCGGCAAACATGATCAGATTACGACGAATCTGATTGATCACTGTTTGGCGCAAGATTTGTCACGGAAAATCCGTAAGGAATTTGGTCACCAAATTTTAATACAATGATCTCTGGTTCGATTGAAACATTCTGTAATTCTTCGGGAGCTATCCGGTGCCCGAACTGTCCCGATTAATGCACCGCAAATTATCCGAAAATGCACTTAAAAGCTGAAATTTTGTGACAAGATTTATTAGGTGAATTGTGACGAAAATGTGGTCACTATTTTGAATAACGACACTTTGCATGCATGCGCACGCACACACACACACACACACACATACATATATATATATATATATATATATATATATATATATATATATATATATATATATATATATATATATATATATATATATATATATATATATATATATATATATATATATATATATATATATATATATATATATATATAAAACTACCCCCTCGGCCGCAGCGTTTAAATTTTTTTTTACGGCTGTGTTTATAATACACACATCTAGTTGTAAAAAAAAATCATGGTGAACGCCCACCCGTGGGGTGTAGTTCTCGCGGTTCTTACAACTCGGGGTGGTTTTCATTTTAGCGGCTCCCTATATATATATATATATATATATATATATATATATATATATATATGTATGTATGTATTATAAGATTTTACGTGCTACGTGTTACATACGTGTTGGATCCGCGTCTCCGTGTGAGTTCACGCACTAACTTTTAACCCGTAATCATTTTAGGACATGAGTGACCCGTTCCACTCCACACTTATTTTCCGTCTTTTAACCGAGCAAACTAAGGTGAGTTTACTGCTCTTTTTCAAGCATGCGTCCTCGGGTGGGACATCTGGTAAATATTCCGGGGAGGAATATTGGGTAATGGGTTTGACTGGAATGTTAAACCGGAATGTTGGATAATACACTCACTCCTATCACCCTAAGTCCCATCTTCTACCGAAAAGGTTGCCGGGGAGGAAACAGGGTTATTAGTTGATAGCGCTATTAGGTTTGGCACCCTCGCACCGTACCGGGGAGGACGGGCGTGAACTAATTACCTTAAATCATGACCAATGCTTTGATAGGGGCATTGGGGACGGGCAAATAATCTGGAGCCATCTTGTACGGTATCGAGTTATTATCAACATTGTTTTTGGAATTGCTTTTGAACTGAACTAAACATGTGGCAGCAAAACACGTAACTTGATTTTCGGTAAACAAAACTGTGAACTCACCAGCGTTGTCTGATACACTTTTCTGCATGCTTGCAAGTCTATAGGTACATGTTGTTGGAACTTGCTATCTAGAACGCTGGAGTGGTCATGGGTCGAGATACATGGAATCACGAGACACATCTAATGGCTTACATACACATGGATTATGAAAAACGTAACAAATGATTTATGCTTCCGCTAAACATGTCAAGTTTAATAAATGTTTTGTAACACTTTATTTTAATGAATGCAAGTTTTTATTTGAAATATTATTATGAGTTCAATGTAATTGGTGGCTTGATTCTGTTATGTCACACGTCTAGCGGGGGTTTCCGCATGTGGTATTTTGGGGGTGTGACAGTTTGGTATCAGAGCCACTGGTTATAGTGAACTTGGTTTTAAAACGTTTTTATAAACTAGACTATAACCGAACAGTTTCGAAATCGACCATGACACTCAGCTCCAGATTGCAAGGTTCGTCTTTCGTTTACTTATTTCACTGCATAACTAGTGCACCATTACGTATGACACTACATGTGATTGCGATGTAACATGTATTCTATGAACTACGAAACTTGATACTTTTGAATCTAAACTCTATCCTATGTGTACGTGAACTTGTGATTCTTGATTCTTGACTCTTTGTGCTATGTGACGTTTAATCCAGAAGTGTGTAGTTCCGCCTTAACAATAGTAGCGCTATAGGAGATGCACCTCCCCACTATTCTCGGGGGTATTGTTAAGAGGATTCTAGTTTACCTTGAGTCTTGGGTAAACACCAAAGCATCGGGATACTTGGGCTATCACTGGTTAGACTGCGACACTAGCACGGTTGAAACTATTTTATACTTACATCGTGGATATGAGTTGTTTTTAATCTATTATACTATATACTCAAAATTGTATACTCGCCGGTACATTTTTGTACTGACTCTATTTTAATACATGTTGCAGGCTGATAGGATGCTGTGAATCAAGAACTTGCTAGGATGCTGCTTAGAAACACATCTTAGTTAAATCTAGAAACTTTAAAACCAGTTTGGATGATTGTATTTGATGATTTGGATGTTTGATGCTTTTAGACAATTTGTTATGAAATCTTGATTAATATCTATCGAAACTTTTAGTGTTATGGAATCTCATGAGCAATCTGATCGCTTTGTGCTCGCACCCCGATGTTTCCGCCATCGGTTGGGGTGTGACAGATACGTATATCTATACGTTCCATGATTGGTATTTATGTCGTATTTCTATGTGTACGTATACCGTATTTATACATGTATGTATACCATGTGTATACGTGTATTTGTACGTTTCATCATTGGTGTTTATGTACGTATTTTATACGTATTTGTATACATGTACAATTTCGTATATTTGGCAATTTCCACCAAGTGTATTCTTGTACATATTTTTATACGTATTCGTTTACTTATTAAATTCTTAAGTTTCATGTTTCAATACTTAGTGAAATTCCACTTTATCCTTTCCGGAATTTTATTGTATCGAATATATACATTGTCGAGCCTAAAATTATATATTAATAGTGTTTCGTCATAGTAACCGAGTGTATATATTTTCACGATGAGAGTGACCAAGTGTCGTCCGGGATGTATGCACGCTCCTCGTCGTGGCGCTAATGCGATCGTTGCCGGTGACGGCGTTTTAAGTTCGTTAGTGCGTTTATAATATATTTTGCGTCGGTTTGATTATATATTATTTTGTCGATATATATATATATATATATATATATATATATATATATATATATATATATATATATATATATATATATATATATATATATATATATATATATATATATATATATATATATATATATATATATATATATATATATATATCTGTATGGTTTGTCCGATGTCTGGTTGTCCGCGTCCCATTTATGGGTATCATGTAAATGTGTTTTCATATATGTTTGCTTTTGTGCATTATTGTCCAATTTATACTCTTAAATATTTATAACACTTCCATGTAGTGTATTTTTGTACATTATGTTAGTAGGGTCCTAACTCTACTATATACATAATATACATGTATTTATACACATATACACATATGATGGATATATATATATATATATATATTAGAAATATGCCCTTTTAACTTATAAAGACATATAAGTTGCATATTAAAGTTCTTGGAAGTTTAGGACTTAACCATTTTTATTAAAACTTCCTTAGTGACTATTATGGTCACTAATCGTATTTAGCCCCGTTAACCACCCCGTTAATTATACTTTAAACGCGATTAGATTTTTAGAAAATTTCGCCATAGTTTCCCCTAAACTATGGCGTTTTTCACGTTTTAAAAACGTATTTAATTCATGTTTAAACCCATAATCACAATCAATCTTCAATTCAAGTTCCAAAACACCACTTTTTCGAGTAATATTTCTCACATAATTATTCATATAATCTTTGAACTTTATATATTTTTAATCACATTTTTAATAAGAACAAGGCAACTGTTATTAAATCTTTAAACAAGATTACTTAAACCATCCATTTAACATACATTAAAGCCTTGATCTTTCACTCAAACCACTTTGTTTAACACACTTTTATAGTGTAAATCATGATGTTTAATTTTTATAAAAGTTATTTTGGCCATAAATCATTTTCAAGTTTAATATAAAGTTTGTTAGTGCATATTTCGTACGTCTGCCACTGTGCGAATAGCTAGATAGAGCGTGTGTTGAATATTGTATAGTATAGGAGAAAGTTAGACATGATGTGTTAATGTAAAGGTCAACTCGATCGGGTGGCAATCCGATCGGATAGACTGAGTGTGAGTTGTCTATAAATAGGAACCTTGGGGTTCCATTTGGACAAGCTTTTGGTTCCCAGAGGGGACATGCTGTCCAACTGGTCTCGTGGTGCTGTAAACGTTGAATAATCAATAGAGACCAGATTATAAGTGACTGGTCGATGTCGTATCTATCTTCTACTCGTTTCTTTTTGTTTTTGTCGTAATAAACGCACCGAACACGTCGTTTCGGGACTGAAGCTCCATCAAACTCGTCGGATCCTGGAGTCAGCAGTGGTATCAGAGCTATGGTACTGATTTAATCGATCTAACAGTCGGTTAAATCAACCAAAGCTCATCAATTTTGGGTTAAACGGGAGTTTTGACGTTAAACGAAGAAAATCATCAAAATAAAGGTTGATTCACGGATGGATTTTGGAATTGAACACATCAATCTATGCGGAATTGACTCGCGAACAATCCTCTGAAGTTTCATCATGAACACACAAATAAAGATTCTGGATCGAAAAAACGTGATTTGGAGTGTTCTTGAGCTGTTAGAACATTTCCAATCGGATGGCAACCTGATCGAGTGGCAATCCGATTGGATGACTATCCGATCCATATCACCATCATACTTTAAGGATTAATGAAGATGCGTTCAATCGGAGGACAACCCGATCGGATGGCAATCCGATCGGATGACCATCCGATCCATGTCACTATGGGGGGTTGGGTAGATCAAGTTGTTTTCAATCGGATGACCACCCGATCCACAGACACTTATTAGTTTCCTTTGTAACCCGATCGGTAATCCGTTCCATCATATCATTTTGTCCTTCAATCGGGTGGCAATCCGATCGGATGACCATCTGACTCTTGACATTCGACCAGATGATCAAATGCCTAAAAAAAGGCATTTTTTGATCGCAACGATGAGGGGAGTCTCCAGAAAAAATTTGGTGGTTGTCAATTTTTCCGGGTTTTTAACGACCAAGCTAGGTTGTTTGCGGGCACCGTCGGGGGCTTCTCTGAACAATTTTGATGATGAGATCATGGATTGTGGAAATTAGTGGGGTAGTCATGATATTGATGCAGAATTGTCATATTCTGATGTATCTGACTATTTATGGGCCAAAACGTAAAATCCGCAAAGACGAAAAACTAACAATTGTGGCGAATATTGTGATATTCTGGGTTGGTCGAGTTTTTCGGAGAAGAGATTTGAAAACTGAATTCTGTTTGAGGGGGAATTCAGTGATAGAGACGTCAGAATTTGCAAAAATGAGGGGGAATCAAAATTTCAATGTCGTATGTTGAAACTCCGGCATTTTTGAAATTCATGACACTGCAACTGTTTTTGGGTAGTTTTCGACTTCAGATTGTCAGGGGGAATGTGAATCTGATCGTGAGTGAAGACTTTCGAGATCAAGATGATCCGAGGTGTTGATATCTGATCGAGGACGAGAGCATCGGAGATCTGAGAGTGATCCTGGATGATAGCTTCTGAGATCTAGATTATCCGAGGAGATGAATCTGATTATGGACGAATGCTTCAGAGATAGGATTACATTACCAAGATGATTTGTTATCCAATGAAGATTTGCTGATTGTGGAGAATATCATTTACACGGATCTGTCATTCTTACGGTTCATTAACATGGATCACTGTAAACGGGATATCAGATCTTCAGGGGGAATCACGGATTTGAAGTTAACCAGTGGGGTGTTTGAAGTTTCTATCATATGCCGGTTGAGTTTTTGTACATTCTTAGATCGAGCAGGCAGAATGCAGATCGTGGTGCTTACATTGTAATATCAAAAACTGAACTCGGATGCGGTTAAAGTTGAACCAGAGGATGCTGCATTGATTAGTTTCAAGTTGGTGATTGTTCGTTAAGGTTGCAGTTTAGCAAATCAGAGGAGAGTCGTAAACTGTGCAAAAGACCTGAAGATTCATTCCAGGGGGAATTCGTGCTTTATCTTGTGACAAAAGCAAACCCGAATCATCAATCGAGGGGGAACTCGTATTGTAAGATTTCAAGATCCTGATTGAAGTTGTAGAAAAGTTGAAGTTACAGAATATTCAAACACAGCTCAAGGTTCTCAAAGTGTTAAAGACAATTCGACAGTGACATCCGAGGGGGAATCTGTTAGTGCATATTTCGTACATCTGCCACTGTGCGAATAGCTAGATAGAGCGTGTGTTGAATATTGTATAGTATAGGAGAAAGCTGGACATGGTGCGTTAATGTAAAGGTCAACCCGATCGGGTGGCAATCCAATCGGATAGGCTGAGTGTGAGTTGTCTATAAATAGGAACCTTAGGTTCCATTTGGACACGCTTTTGATTCCCAGAGGGGACATGCTGTCCAACTGGTCTCGTGGTGCTGTAAACATTGAATAATCAATAGAGACCAGATTATAAGTGACTTCTCGATGTCATATCTATCTTCTACTCGTTTCTTTTCATTTTTGTCGTAACAAACGTACCGAACACGTCGTTTCGGGACCGAAGCTCCGTCAAACTCGCCGGATCCTGGAGTCAGTAAAGTTCATGGATTATTTGGATGATCATGTTAAGATTTAAATATCAAAATGTATAGATCATCATTACTAGCCTAATTTACACAAGATTAACATAATCAACATCAACATAAGCATAATCTAACACATATCAACATAATCAACACATAATATGTCTCATAAGTAGACTTTTTATGTTAAGTTTAGTGGTTAAATCTTTGATTAATGTTTTGTTCAATATGACCAACAAGTATTATCTTAAACTACATATTATAAGAAGTTTAAAGAATGGTAAAATGAGGTCTTACAATTTTGCAAAGCTTAAGATGAAGATTAAGGGATGATAAGAGCTCTAAAGTGTTCCTTAATGACCCTCCATGTTTGCAAATACCTTGGATTATCTTGTAATGGCTTGAAAGAAGTTATAATAGGGTGTTTAGTGAATGAAAAAGGTGGGGTTTGTGGGGGTTTGCTATGGCCTAGAGCAAGGAGGAGAGAAAGGGAGGTTGTGATAATGTTGAAACAAATGTGATGATGAAGTGATGGAGGTGTTATGATACATGTTGCAATCTTTCCAATCTTTTAGTCAAGATTATAATGTTTCACCTTACCAAGAACCATCATCAACTCTAGTGATTTGAGGGTATGGCCGAGATCACCGGGGGGGGGGTATGTGTCACACCCCCAAAATCCACACGTGGAATGTCACCGCTTAGAGGCGTGACTGACCAGGATCAAGCCACCAATCATATTGAACGTAACAAGTAATAAATAAAATTCAACCACACAATATGAAAGGTGTTTCAAATCACAAACGTAGTTAAGTGTTTAGCGGAAGCATAATTGTGAAAACCCAACAGAAGAATAAGTTTGAAATGTCATAAATGTTTAACATGGCATCCACGATCCATGTCCCATAACGACTGCGCCTCCCTGTGCAAGCTCCATGAGTACCTATGGACCTGCAAGGAATGTAACAACGAGTCAACAACAAAGTTGAGCGAGTTCACAGTTGGTTGTTTAGTTATAGTATTCGTTTTGTAAACCATATGTTCGTTTTGTAAACCATGTATCATATTAGTTCGTATCGCGGTCTCCCAGACATGTGTGCGAAGATTAGTGGGGGCTTCCCATGTGTTATAGACTAGTTGTATCTGTATTCGTATCGCGGCCTCCTAGACATGTTTGTGAAGATTAGTATTCGTATCGCGGCCTCCCAGACATGTTTGCGAAGATTAGTGGAGGCTTCCCATGTGTTACTAGTCTAGTTGTATCTATACGTGTCCTTCCCCAAACGAGGACAATGGTATGTATTCCAGTAACGATGAGAGTATGAGTAATCGTTCAATCCGATTCCCAACCCACCGGGAATCCCATGCCTTGGTAAGAGTGTGAACTCATTTTGGTTTGCTCGGCAGATACACGAAAAGGTTACTTGAGTTATAGGAGGTCAACCACGTCCTAACATGGTTACCATACGAGTCAGGTTTTGGTTTTAAGTAATGCACATAGGTTTTACACATAACCTAACAGGTTACAACACGTAATGATCATGGCAAACACGTATTGTCATGCTAACAGTCCTAACATGACATTTTCATACTTGTGCGACCCGAAAGATAAGCCCGATGAATAGGCGGCCCAACCTATTGTGCGATCAGCATAACTTGTGCGATCCATAATGGGTTGTGCGATTCAATCATACCCAGCCCAATAACATAAGCAGTCCAACATGTATACGGCCCAACAATTAAACATGAGTCTTGTGCGGTCCGGATGGTCTTGTGCGACTGACCAGTCCTTGTGCGATTGGGATTGGGCTGTGAGGCCCAACAGTGTAACAGTTTAAGTAGTTTGTGTATGGCCCAAGCCTTGTGCGATCGGCACTGTCTTGTGCGATCCACAAGTCTTGTGCGATCATGCATGACAGAACAGTACTCTGTGCTTAGTGTGACTGTACCCGGCTTGTGCGATTCACCTTGTGCGATCAGATCAGGTCTTGTGTGACCTGATCTTATGCGACCGACAAACTTGTGAGATTTGTTATTTAATGTCCGAATTCATAGCAATCAGTTATATGGTTTCCATTTATGAAGTTATCAATCAACAACACTAACAGTTTCCAATCATACAACTAATCGATCAAACAAGGGTTTTTAGTATCAAATCTCTATGAACCCTAATCATATACAAAACAATAATCATAATACTTAACATATCAATCATGGTTCATGATCTAAATCACCAGTATGCATTCTATCATGACCTCGCCTCAAATTGCTTAAACATAAACACATCACAATCGAGGAATATACATTCGGTTCTTGGTTACATCATGCAAATTCCGAATCAATTGAACATTATCAAATACACATGTGAGCCGATTTTATGAACACTAAACATTAACAGTTTACATCACCATAAATCATATATCATCCCTAATTCATCATGTAGAGCATATATATCACAACATCATGCAACATACAATCAATACTTAAAACACTAACCGGTTAGGGAGGAGAACAAGGATTGATCCGAACACAAAAGCTTCGGTGGAGAGGGGATGTGCTGCCGTTGGCTTCGAGAGGAGAGGAGGAGAGAATAGGGTTTTGTGTGTGTGTTGTGTTTTGTAAGTTATGAGGAGTATACCCTTTCTCCTAAGTGTTATGCATGTAAAGGGAGTGGGCCAAACCCATCATGGGCTGCCCATTGGTTTCAGATACAAGAGTGTGGCCCGAATGGGCTTGTGCGATCGAGTGGTTTGTTGTGCGATCGGTTCATTTATGTACAAACATTCGTTTCACATAATCACATAAAATAACATTCAATTTATCAACAAAGTTCACATAGTCACATAGCGTTCACATACGTTACATTAAACACAAAGATAGGTTCAAATTACGAGTTGTCACATTATCCCCAAGTTGAAAGAAATTCCGTCCCGAAATTTGGTACGTACTCACCGAGGAAGCTAGTTAAGTTGCATGGTTTCCTGGTTTTCCTAGTGTCACGACCCCCGATCCCACCCTGGACGGAATCGGGAGCCGTGAGCAGCCAAGTGGTACTGGTGGTTATTTTAAAACATTGCAGCGGAAATTTCATCAGGACCGTGAGTTAGGAAAAATATCAGAGTTTAGAAACACCGGATTTTATTTATTAAATAGATAGGATAAAACCCATATTTTACAATGGTAGCTTTAATAAGGGATAAACCCGATTATATAAAACAATTTTTCTTAATTTAATTTAATTGTTAAAAATGAGCCACTTCTGTAAGTCTTGTTGGTGCCGTATCCAACTCTTACTCCAATCTACTGTAATTACCTGAAACGCGTTTTAAAAAGGTTTTGTCAGCAGGAAATACTGAGTGAATCATTCATTTTAATAAAATGACGCATTGTTATAATATACAGTATTAAGAGCGATTACAATGTTTATATTTCAACCAATTACCCACAGTATTTGTCACTCGACTCGTTTCTGTGACTATGGTCATATCACCCATTGGCTAACTCGTTGTCCAATGGTGAAGATTATCAAGTAATGTATACAAAACCCCACATACTGGCTGTAATTGAAGACTACAAAGACTTAATCCCTGTAATTATAACTTTGGAAACAAATATGATTTTGAAAGTAAATTTGGTAAAAAGAAAATGACTCACTTTATAAGCATGCAGTATTGATTTAACAAGCTTCTTGATTCTACTCCTTCTGATAATTAAGCATATACTTTATTGTTCTGAATCTTCTGATGGTTTAACAGCTTGTTTGATTGTAAGTGTGTAGTTGGGAGTATTCTGGTAGTTAAACATATAGTTTAAAAGAATGGAATACGTATTTGTGTAAAACCCAAATCAAACCTAACGATGATCATGAGATTCGAACCTTAACGAATTTCTCAAAGTATAGTCTTATTCAGACAGTACTTTGGTATCCATTTAATGAACTCATAAAGTATAGTACTTTGGATTCCGTTTAACGAAATTCACAAAGTACAACACTTTGGCATTCGTTAGATGGTTCCTGAATCGATCGGACAGAACATCGCTTTGGTGATTATTGGTTAGAACACCAACGTATAGAGAGAAGAATAGAAGAAATGAACAAATGAAAATGAATTCCTAAGCTTCCTATTTATAGGTAAGGTAGATTCATTCCTTAGCTAGGAAGTTTCCTTAACATTAAGTTTCCTTAACTATTAAGTTTCCTTAACCATTAAGTTTCCTTAATCATTAAGTTTCCTTATCCATTTAACTAAATAACTTACTTAGCTGTTTAAATAATCTTATTTAGTTTAATTAATCTTGCTTAACTTAATTACTCTTGATTAACTTGTAGGATCGTTTGCTGACCCGAACGAGTCGTTCAGAGGTTATCTCTTGCGTTTCAGATGCGGAATAATAAGAAACACAAGTAGAAATAGCTTGTTCTTCTCTCTAACTGCTTGTTTTATTGATTTGAAACGATTTACAGTTCAATCTTCACACCGGCAGAGCTTCGGCGTGGAATTCAGAATCTACTCCCTAACTGCTTGTTTTATTGATTTGAAACGATTTACAGTTCAATCTTCACACCGGCAGAACTTCGGCGTGGAATTCAGAATCTACTCCCTAGATCCGCTCTAACAGCCCCTATATATAGATGATTGGGTCCGCTCTTATGGTCATATGACACATAAGCGGACCCAATCATCTATATATAGGGGCTGTTAGAGCTTGTAGGATCGTTTGCTGACCGAACGAGTCGTTCAGAGGTTATCTCTTGCGTTTCAGATGCGGAATAATAAGAAACACAAGTAGAAATAGCTTATTCTTCTCCCTAACTGCTTGTTTTATTGATTTGAAACGATTTACAGTTCAATATTCACACCGGCAGAGCTTCGGCGTGGAATTCAGAATCTACTCCCTAACTGCTTGTTTTATTGATTTGAAACGATTTACAGTTCAATCTTCACACCGGCAGAGCTTCGGCATGGAATTCAGAATCTACTCCCTAGATCCGCTCTAACAGCCCCTATATATAGATGATTGGGTCCGCTTATGTGTCATATGACCATAAGAGCGGACCACACAAATCCACATAAGCGGACCACATTGGTACACAAAAGCGGACCATCATGACCTCTGGAGCGGACCTAGAACCTCATGTCCCTATGAGCGGACCTAACACATACAACACATACAGACACCTGTTTTCTCGTAATACGCGCCCTAAGCTATACAAAACAATGTAAGACCTGATCCTAGACACCCTAGACGTAATCAACAGATGTAGTGCACTAACAGACTCCCCCTCAGATGTTGATGAAGTCGTCACCACAAAACTGTGTCTTCACATCTTCAGTCTATATCAGTCTCTGGGCCTTTTCTTCTATCAATCTTCAGACTCCCCCTCTCGATTTACTGGCATTCTTTTGTTCTTCAGTAACATCTTCAAGATCTTTGCCTGTCTTTAAAACAATCTAATTCTCTTGATCAGATCTCTGGATTCCTTAAGTTCATCAACATCAGCGATTTCGAGATTGATTTCCAGGATCGAAACTTGGCTCTCTTCAATTAGAGTCCTCAAGAATCGTAACCTGGCTTTCTAACACATATCCAGAAACAAAACCTGGCTACCTGCACAATCTCAACCCAGAAATAAATTTCTTTCACACACGTTTAACAAAACTATGCACTAACACTTGACTCCCCTCATACGTACCAACTAACAGATTCCCTCAAATCTCTATGATGAACCACATGAAAAAGGTTAGACTTAGTAAAAACATTTAGATTTACACAAACACTCCCCCTCAAATGCTGCTCATCATGTTTAGCACTCGGAATTTTGAAACTCAGCTATTCAACATCAGTTGTCGAAAATCTTTTTGGATTTTGAAATAAAGAAACCTGTAATGCAGTAAAGAAAGTATTTACAGACAATATTTTTGTGAGTTCGTGTAAGAGGATCATATCAGTTTATGAGACATGTCACTAACACCGTTAAGCTTGATTTCATTTTTAGTTCAAAACAATTCACCTAGATTGTCAGTATATTGGTCCACTGAAATTTTCACACAAAGTTCAATTGATCCGAGATACGATATTAATGTCTTAAGAACTTAAACTTATCCGTGTGTCCCACTACTTGAATATACTCCCGTATCCAGATCCCAATATTCAGTCTTACAGGTGAGTATACCACAGATGATATCTGTTCAGGGGTTAAATGCGAAACCGTGAGAGCTCAGGTCAGAACTTCCGTTCAGCAGAGAGATGACGGCTCGACTTTTGGTGTGTCCCCTTTAGAGGATCTTTTGATTACAACAGCAGCGACTATCAATTTTATTGTTTCATCAGCTTGCTGAGTGCGATGCTGTGTTTCAAGCATTTGCGGAAAGCATTATCCAGGGACTAGGTCAGTACTTCCATACAGCAGAAGTCCCGGGATAATACCCCAGATATCACTGAGCATAAAGACCTAGTATCTCAGAATAAGGGACCTTTCAAACAAGATTTCAGGGGTTACCTATATATCCAAGTTTGTGTTAACCCACAGAATAAGCAAGTTTGAAATTTAGGTTATATCTCGTCACAATTTACTGTATGTGTAAAAACCTACTGACACATCCGCAGTGAGATTGTTTATCACATATTATCTATCCAATTCTTTAGCATGTTGTGACAGCCTACTGATGTACTATCATTTCCTCTTTTCACAACGAAACTCATTTTTGATTTTTATCATGTTTTTGTCTTTTTCAAAATTTCTAATGTTTTTGAATTTTCTGAAATTTCCCTACTCCCCCTAAAATGCAAACACATTTCAAAGAAAATTTGAAAACTTCTAGACTCTTGACCCACTAGGACATTTACAGTAAAACAAACTGTACAGAAACTTGACAACTGACATCGAATCACATCAAATCGCCATTCACTAGGCATAAACAATCTGAACTCCCCCTTTCAACAAACCATTTTCTCATTTAGATCTCAAAACACTTAAGTTTATTTTAATCGAAATGATTTTTCCGGAAAATGAGTTTGTGTGTACCACTTTTAAGTTTACCACTTATGAAGCATGGGGATATGGTTCATCATCTTGTTTATCAATCTCATATGAATAATAAATCAAGTACAAGTTAATGTCCCTGATTTATCATTTGCAGTTCAGAATCACTGTACCACTTGTAAATGTAAATTCTTCAAGGTATAACCACAAATACCACTTGTAGATCAAAAATACCACTTGTAGGTTTACTGTAGGAATGAAACATCTACAGAAACCTCTTTACCACTTGTCAAATTATTCAGAAAGATGCCGATTCCTGCTTCTCAATTACCATCCTGGAAGCTCCGGCGTAGTCCTTCAACCTGTAAACATTCAAACACTATTCAAAATCTTTCAAACAAACTTTTTAAACACTAGAATGATGCCGATTCCTGATCCACAATATAAACTTGGGATCTCCAGCATAGTCCTTAGACTATTATGGAAAGCAAACTTCCATCCAAGTCTTTTCAGACTTGATGGATTTCAATTCTTGCGCAGTGGGGTTGTATGTTGCCTTTTTAGTTGCATAAAAGTCTTTAACCCCCTTAGCTCTCCTACTAAACATTTTCCCAAAAATCTTTTTAACATTCCCGTTGAATGTTTTCTCGACATCAAATTCATCTTTTTCTTTGTAAAACTGATTCGAAATCTCAGTTTTTCCAACTTTCTTTTTCACTTCCTCAAACTTCAATGATGGAAACTCCTCATCATTCACTGAAATCTTCTTCTCAACCTGTGGCTCTTCTGGCTTTGTGGAACCAGATTCATCGCCGACATTCACATCTCCTTTCTTTTCAACCCACACCTGGTTGTCTTTTCCTTTCTTCTCATACTTGTTCTTCTTTGAACACTCACCAACCTCAAATTTTGAATTCTCAAAAATTTTAGGCCTATTGGTTGGTGGTTCGACATCAACAACTTTCTCTATCATTTTCTGAGAAACTCCCTGTTTTGTGTTGGCGTTCTTTGTACAATTCCATGCAATGTGACCAGTTTCATTACATCTATAACAGGTTCTAGTCTCTCTTTGATAACAAATATCAGCTCCATTCTTCTTTCTCTCAGCAAGAAACTCCTTATTTGATTGTCTCCAGAATGGTTTCTGCTGTTCTTCCTCAGCACTTCCTCCTGACACAAATCCAATTTTTGTTTTAGAATTTTTCATATTTTTATCATTTTCTGGTGGAACAAAACCAAGACCTTTCTTTTTGTAACTCCGATTCTGGTTAGGTTTCTTTTGAAAACCAGGACCAGAATTGTTGCCTTTTTTCTTATTTATACGTTGTTGAACTCTAGAAGTATATTTTTTAGGTTTTTCAAAACTTTTCAAACCTTTTAATTCTGGAATATTAATTTCTATTATTTTGAAAGTTTTGTTTATTAGTTCCGTTTTAATACTCATTATTGGGAACTCTTTATTGTAATACAATTTGTCAGAACCATTCAAAGTGTAAACAACTTCAAATGTTTCATCATTCAAATCTGCCTTTGATAATAAAAATTCTTTACTATAAGATCGTTTGACCGACAAATTTTCCCTGTTGACTGACTTTGACTTTCCAGACCCAGATTTCGACTCAGACTCCTCATCAGTATCCAACACCTGATCGACCACCTTTTTGATTAATTCAGACTCATGATCAGTATCGGACGAGGTATACGTGACATCAATGTTATCTGGTAAAACGTCAGTTGTGTCGGTTTTAAGCTTTATATTGACTGCTTTTTCCAATTGCTCCTCATTTGGTCTCCTAGGAGAATAACCATCCCAAATCGGAGGCGGACATTTGTTATAACTAACTGTCGATTTCTTACCACAGTCCTTATTTCTTTCGGCTTCTCATCTTTAAAAGCTTCCATACCTGCAACAGTTGGGTAAATACGGTCAATGAGATAATCAGAACTAGAATAACTTTGCAATAAACGTCTAATTCTCTCATTCTCGATCTTTTCTGTCTCCAACTCTCGCTTCCACTTAGCACTCTCTTCGATGTAGAAATTGATTGCTTTCTGCTTTGTCATCATAACAGCATTCATCATCGTCAGTGCTTGCTCTCTCTCTGAGTTTGTCTTTTGGAGACCAGTTACTGTTTTGTTCAAGACATCGTATGATTCTTTCACATAGTTGAGATTGAACAGTAACTGCTCCTTCTTCTCATACTTAGCAATAATGTCGTCTTTTGCAGCACATTCTTTGCATGCTTCTAAACACTTCTCGCAAGACTTGACGACTTCAACAATCTTCTCAACTTCAATTGTTTTAACAACCTCAATCACCTTTTCTTCTTCTTTCTCAACCTCGGTAATCTTCTCAGCAACACCTTCAACATTCTGAACATCACCTTCAGATTCCTTCTGTTGCTCTTTAGCAGCTCTTTTCTCCTTTAGTTTCTCTATTCGATCTGCAAAATAGAAATGAAAACTTTCAGGAGAAAGATGAGATTTGGCAACATTTATATGTTTTTCTTCCTCATCATCACTGCTACTGTGATCCGGTGATTGATCAAATTTTATAGATTTATCAGAATCATCATCTGATTCACTAGAATCAGACGGTGTTTTATCAAAAACAACTGCCTTTTCTGAAATAAACTCATTCTGTACATCTTCATCTGAACTCTGTAAACTTTCATCTAAACCTTCTGAAATTTCTCCAGATTTCTCTGAAAGTTTACCAGTACTATCTGAACCTTCATCGGTTGACACAGACTTTTCATCTTCACTTTTCACATTCTCCCCGATAGATCTCATCCAAGTAGCAAACAAATCTGGCTCTCGGATGATCTTGGCAATGAACGCTTTGAACTCTCCCTTCTCATCCACAAACATATCCCAACTGAAACCTTCTGGTAGTTTCTCATCATCTTGATCGATAATGCGTGCTGCTTTGCCTTCAGATGATATGTAATCACTCCAGCTGAAATCTACCAAACATGCTCTTTTGGGGTCTTCAATCTTCCTCCCATGAGCCGTCTGTGGTTCTTGAGATTGACCAACTTGTTGATAGATAGCTTTACGGTAGTAATCATCTTTCCCAAATGGATTCTGTGCTTCGCTAGCTTCTCTTCCCTTGCACTCCCGCTTGAAATGGCCTTTCTCCCTGCACCGAAAACAAGTAACTTTAGATTTATCAAAACCTAAAGTAGATACATGAGCATCTAGAAAGTCATTTCTCCCGGTAATGGTTTTGAATTTCTCAGCTCGTCGAAGAACACTTGCAAGACACCATTTAATATCCATGAGTTCCATTTCCTCGACTTCTATTTGATCGTAATCCTCTTTGGTGAGCATAGGATTTCCGATCCGACCAGCAACAAGACCTTCATAAGATAACAGAACTGAACCTAGAAGTGCCATGTGGTCTTTAGCAGTGTCTTCAGAGAAGCTTTGACCTTCTGGAAGGTTGAGAGCTATGTTGCATTGAATCATATATCCATTTCCGGTATTTGTACTCTGAGACTGAAAACTCGTGTTAGTCTCTTTCGGATTCACACTCGGAAACGATGAAAACCCGCTGCTGCTCTTGTTTGAACCTTGACCAGCTTTCTCAAATGAATCACCAGCACTGAAAGCAGTTTGAATTTTCGGACTTCTCTCGGACTCAGTGGCTGGAATACTACCCCTGTAGTACATCTTCACATCTTGTTGACCACTCGGACTATTCATCCTTGCGATCTTTTGCTGTTCAAGATCCTGACTCTCAATTTTCTCAATAAACTGTGATATAGTCAGCCCATCATACACACCAGTATTCTTCAAGATCATCAAATATGTTCCCCACTCCTTTTGAGGTAACGCGTCCGCCAACTTATCCCCCCACTCTTCACGACCTTTTTCAACACCTAACATTGACAGTGATCGCACTAAGTGACAATATCTCTCGATCAACTTTTTAGTATCCTCTCCCGGCAAACTACTAAACAAATCGAACTCTTTCTTTAGTAGAGCTTTCTTGCTTTTGATCATGTTTTCACTTCCCTCGAACTTGACCCTAAGGGCATCCCATATTGACTTAGCAGTTTTATCGTGCTGTAACAGGATGAATATATCTTCTTTAATTGCCTGCTGCAACAAACTGATCATCATTTTCTCGGCTCTATACATCGCTCGTTCTTGATCAGTGAATTCGGATATCTCTTTAATAACTTGTAAATCTGTTCGAGGCAAAGTATACTTCTTCAATATGCATTCCCAAGATCTAAGATGATTTTCCTGAACCCAGTTTTCAAACCGATCCTTCCACCCATAATACTCCTCGATGCTCATCAATCTACGGGGCTTTTGAGTCGTTCCCGTCTCGTTTTCTAAGTTCATTGCTTGAGCAATCGCAGCTGGAGTAGTTGATGATGCAAATGCGTTGTAGAACTCGGAATCCATATTGACTTAACACGTTTTTCAATGCAAGTGACAGAAAAGCGAACCAATACTGAACAGATAAGTGAAACAGATGTTCACAAAAGCGAAGCGTACTTTGGAGCGAACCCTTATAAGCGAACCAGAAAGATCCAAATAAGCGAACCAGAAAGTGTTCTTTGGAGCGGACCAACAATGAATTTGGAGCGGATCTGTCTTGACAGATAAGCGGACCTGAAGTGTACTCTGGAGCGAACCAAGAACTACTTTTGGAGCGGACCAGAAATGATTTTGGAGCGGACTAGAAGAAATTTGTTCAGAAAAGCGAACCAGAACGTGACCTAAAAGCGAATCTCTCAGACGTACGTACGAGCGGACCACATAACGAACATGATTTTACCCGTTTTTAAGCTGTATTTCGGCCTGCAACATTCAAGGGTTTGTCTTTGTATGGTAATGCACAATCAGTGAGTTTTTGAACGAAATTTGACCGTGAAATCTCCCGGAAATGAGAAAAGAAGGTGTAGAAGTAAGAAGAAACAATGAAAAACAGCTACAATCTGCAGAAAACCTCCTCCCAAGCTCTGATACCACTTGTAGGATCGTTTGCTGACCCGAACGAGTCATTCAGAGGTCATCTCTTGCGTTTCAGATGCGGAATAATAAGAAACATAAGTAGAAATAGCTTGTTCTTCTCCCTAACTGCTTGTTTTATTGATTTGAAACGATTTACAGTTCAATCTTCACACCGGCAGAGCTTCGGCGTGGAATTCAGAATCTACTCCCTAGATCCGCTCTAACAGCCCCTATATATAGATGATTGGGTCCGCTTATGTGTCATATGACCATAAGAGCGGACCACACAAATCCACATAAGCGGACCACATTGGTACACAAAAGCGGACCATAATGACCTCTGGAGCGGACCTAGAACCTCATGTCCCTATGAGCGGACCTAACACATACAACACATACAGACACCTATTTTCTCGTAATACGCGCCCTAAGCTATACAAAACAATGTAAGACCTGATCCTAGACACCCTAGACGTAATCAACAGATGTAGTGCACTAACATAACTTAATTAATCTTGATTAACTTAATTAATCTTGATTAACTGATTAATTAATCATACTTAACTTAATTAACAGATTAATTAATCTACTCAGCTAACTTAACTGCTAAGTTTATTTAACTATTAAGTTTACTTAGCTATTAAGTATTCTAACAGCTATCTGTTTACGAGTTCTAATTTCAAGATACAATGGAACTCGTATTAGTGTATTAACTCAATTCAACTTTAACGATAATCACGAGATAGAAACCCTCACAATGAATGACAAAGTGCGATACTTAAACATCCATCGAATTCACGACGAATGACAAAGTATAACCCGAGTTTGAGAAGCACTTAAACATCCATCGGATAGTTTCAATTGATCGGATAAAGTATCGTACCAGTGATTAGAGTTAGTACCCTAATAACGGGCAGAGTTTCAGGATTTAGAAGGTATAATCCCGAGCTATTATTTACAAAAATAAAAGTTGACGGAAAGAAAAGAATTGAACAGTGATCGAGTTAATACCCTGTATCCGTAGCAGCGTTTCCCTATACGGAAATTCGAATTTAGCAGAATAGAGGCGTTTTAAGAATGAGATTTCGACACAGAATGAAAGCTCGATGTCCAGGCTATTTATAGCAAAAATATGGGTTTTACGCAGCCCGCGTAAACCCACACTTAACTTTTACGCGGCCCGCGATGGTAACAAGGCGGCATTAGGGTTTCTGAGTCAACGACACGTGGCGGCACCAGGTTTTCGCTCATCGTTGAGCTGTCGCGGCCCGCGTGAACTCAGAGAAACATTTACGCGGCCCGTGTGAAGTCCTTCATGCATATCCGGAATAATTTTAAGTTAACGCGACCCGCGTAAACTCTTCTTATGGTTTACGCGGCCCGCCCGAAACCCAAATTTCTTGTTTTCTTGGTTTCTCATGAACGTTAGGTTTCAGGGGTTCGGGTTTCCACTTACGGAGCGTTTTAGGACATTTTTGTGCGAGTCGTTACATCCTCCCCACCTTGTTTTAAATCTCGTCCTCGAGATTTGGACTATGATATCTTCTTAGGGTTACGTCCCTTCTTTTAGTAAGAACAATATATCATGGAATGGAATCAAAAGATATTCGATAGGCATGAAATTTGAAATAAAATGACTTGTAGAAACAATAGGATTTTAATGTCAGAAAAGAACTTACTTTGATTAATTGAGGGAGATTCTGAATTGATAAATCTCTATTTAAGAATGGAAGTATGAAAAATGATTTGTCAATGATCAACCCAAAAATCAATATCGTTTACTTAAATGGTAAGGATACACTGGATAATAGAATTTAGTGTATCATGGTTTGAGTACATAATTGTATCAAGACTATTAAAAATGATGAATCAAACGAATAACATATGAATAGGGTTTATTATTAGCACAGGCTACAAATAAATTCACTGAGAGTTTCAAGGAAGCGAATCTGGATATTTCAAAGGATAAGATGTCCAATTGAATGAGATGAAATGATATAGTTTCCAAGGTGATTAGGTTCAAGTCGAAAAGGTATATGATCAATAGATGTGAATATTTACAAGTTGTAAATGACTTTAGAAACAAATAGAAGTCATTGTCAAAGGGAACTTACTTTGATTGTCAACTGAGGACGACTCGGAATCAACAAGCTCGAATGAAATAGAATTTTGAAAATAATTTGTCAACGATCGAATTATGATATAAGAAAAATCAATGTGTTGACATTTATTGAATTGCAAGGATACACCGATATACAACAAAGTTTAGTGTATCATTATCTTAACACATAGTTGTATTAAGACCGCTTTCAAGGATGAGTCAAGCAAAAGAAATACATGATTTTGGAATGATTCGTATGCTTATAATTAGCCCAAGCTACAAATTTATACCGACGCCACAAGGTGTCGGAGTGATTGAAATAATAGTAATGGTGACTGAATGAGTTCCACCATGCTTGAAGCCAATTGAAAGTTCAACGGAGTAAATCCGAATGTTTGTTTCAAACAATGCTAGTAGGAATTCCGATTGAAAATGAAACAACTGAATAATGTTTTTCGATCAAAAAGATCAAGAAATACTCGATTAATGTTGTAAGAATCATTAAGAGATACACCGAAATATAATATGAATTTGTGTATCATTATCTTAGCACACGATTGTGTTAAGATGGCTTTTATAGGATAAACCAACAAAGCGGATTCAGTACAAATAAATAATTAAATCCGTATATGATGTGTGCAAACAAGATTAGTGCAAGCTTCAAATTTGGGAAAACGTCACCACAAGGTGATCGTGATCGAAGAAACGATTCAATGAAGTCGAAGACCAAACAAGCATGTTATGGTTCAAGAGAATTGAAGTGCTTGTTGGGATTATTTTGAATATGATAGCTGCAATCCATCATATGGGACCTTGAATTGAATACATAATGCGAGCAAGTTCAAACAATTGAACTTGGTTAAAACAAAACGAGTTCATGTATCAATAAGAAAGTTCTGACATGATTATAACAAAAACTATGTTTACCAAAAGAAATTCGAGTTTTTCAAGAAATTCATCGATGCGATATCAAAGGGTAACCATTTTGCAAAACGCGGTTTACAATGCAAAGATCAAGTATAGCGAAATGATATTTGAGTATGGATAAAACAACAAATTGGAATGAAGCCCTCCAGAGGTCTTCATGAATCAAACGAACCACATGCGCAACAAAAAGTGCATGTGTAATGTGTGGATTTACCAAGAAATGAAATAGATCAATATTTGTTACTATGAAAGAAATCCTCATGGTATGATGACCATTAGGGGAAGTAGAAACGCGAAAGTCAATTCATTATACGCAGAAGTCAAGATTTCAATGAAAAAAATATAAGAACTTTATCTGGAATTTCGTGTGATAACCGTTGTTGAGTGATGTCATCATGGAATGTCGACTAAAATGAAATAGAGGGAGTTGCAAAGGTATGTGACTCCTTTTTCAGTGATAATAATTATGACTGTGATTAGACTGTGCACCGATGGTTGTGAAATCTTGTCCTAACGTACCTCAGCAAGATTCACGTCGTTTGTAGGATCATGTTGCAAAATGCTACTTTTTGATTAGTAGTTCTTCCACTGACAGCATTTGCATTGGAGTCGTCATGCCAATTATATTTTCCAAAGGTCTTGCCTTGAAAGTTATACTTCGACGTCTGTGGTCGTATAATTTCATGTGTTTTCTTGTGTATTAGCACAACTTTACATGCTTCTTATTTGCGTTCATAATTTATGGCGTTAATAATTTATGGTAACGCATTGGTAATTCTTATATTTTTGATGGTGTCCCAACTTAATGGGTTCCATTGTTATTATTGTCGCTCGAGTTACGAGGTAGATAATCAAACGAAATAATGTTTGATATCGATATATGTAAGAGATTCTTAATAAAGGAATCTAGATTTATTATTGACACATATGCTTGTGCCTTATTTCAAATTTTCAATCCTTATGGTTTTTGGATTTCCTTATAGATATTGTAGGATCGGTTTTGCGACTTGAATGAGTCGTTCGGAAGAGCTCTAATCCGTTTCAGAGGCGGAAACTAAGAAACGAACTTGAAAACAGCTAGAAAATCACTTTAATCCCCTTTTTCATTCAATACAACGTCTACAATGAGAGGAAATACCGGCAGCACCTCGGTATCAAATTACACGTCCGTTACAAATGACATCGTTTGAATGATATATATAGTGCATGACCTGACCGTTTGAACATGCTCAAACGGTCATGCATCACTCAAACGGAACGCTCTCAAACGGATGCCTCACTCAAACGACCAGCATCTCTTCATACGAAAAGGCTTCATTCAAACGGCCAGCCTTCAATTTCTTGTTTACTGATGTCATGCCTGATCAGATCTTCAACAAACCTGAGACTCGACATAAGACGAAGACGACATATGACTGCACCAACAGACTCCCCCTCAGATGTTGACGAGTCTTAAGTGTCGAGTCTTCACAATCTTTAGTCTTAATCTGTCTTTAGGCTTCACTCTCAGTCTATTCTTGCAGGTCTTCAGACTCCCCCTTGCGATATGCTGGCATTTCTTCAGATCATCAGCATCATCAGCTTTAGGATCGTTGTCTGGCTTTCTGTCTAGCAACTTTTCATCCTATCCTACAAAAACTCTACCTCAAAGTAAATTTCTCTCACATACATATTTCAAATGTAAACACCCGCACTATTCAGACTTTCTATCAAAACAATTACAGATCTTCCAACCAGATGAACCATTTTAGGGCTAGATTATGAAAACATTAAATTCCAAACAAACACTCCCCCTCAAATATTGCTCATCATGTTTAGCACTCAGAATTTTGAAAATCTGCTTTTCAATATCAGTTGTCGAAAATCTTTTTGAATTTTCAAAATTTTATGCTAAAACTCACCAAAAATCTTTTTGAATTTTTGAATAGAAGTAAAAACAGAAACAAAATATTTACAGACACTATTTTTGTGAGTTCGTGCAAGAGGATCATATCAGATTTTGAAACATATCACAAACACCGTTAAGCTTGATTACATTTTAAGTTCTAAACAATTTACCTAGATTGTCAGTATGTTTGTCCTCTTAAATTTTCACACAGATTTCAACTTTTCGAGATACGCAATTAGTTTCTTAGATACTTAAACTTATCCGTTTGTCCCACTACTCGAATATACTCCCATATCCAGATCCTAATATTCAGTCTTACAGGGGAGTATACCACAGCTGATATCTGTAAAGGAATTATGTGCGAGGGCCGTGAGAGCTCAGGTCGATAATTCCGTATACGCAGAGAGATGACGGCTTCGACTTTAGGTGGGTCCCCTTTAGAGGATCTTTTGATTACAACAGCAGCGACTATCAATTTTATTGTTTCATCAGCTTGCTGAGGGCGATGCTATATTTCAAGCATTTTGCGAAAAGCATTATCCGGGGACTAGGTCAGTACTTCCATACAGCAGAAGTCCCGGGATAATACCCCAGATATCACTGAGTATAAAGACCTAGTATCTCAGAATACGGGACCTTTCAAACAAGATTTCAGGGGTTACCTATGTATCCAAGCAGTTTTGTTAACCCACAGAATAAGCAAGTTTGATTTTAGGTTTATATCTCGTTACAGTTTACTAAATGTGCGAAAACCTACTGACACATCCATAGTAAGATTGTTTATCACATTTTGACTATACATTTCTTTAGCGTGTCGTGATAGTCTACTGATGTACTATCATTTCCTCTTTTATGCAACGGAACTCATTTATCAGTTTTATCATGTTTTTTGTCTTTTTCAAATTTTCTGATGTTTTTGGATTTTCTAAAAATTCTTACTCCCCCTAAAATTCAAATACATCTAATGAAAATAGAAAACGAACTGTACAAAACATGACAACTGATATCAAATCGCTTCAATTCTCCATCCGTTTGGCTTAAACAATCAGAACTCCCCCTCACAACAAACTATTTTCCCATAATGATTTCAAAACACTTAAGTTTGTTTTAATCAGAATGGTTTTTCCGGAAAATAAGTTTTGTTGATTTTACCACATGTAAAATTTGGGGATCAAATCATCACATTGTTTTACCAATATTTTGAATGATAGTTAACTCAAGTTTAAATTAATGATCATGATTTAACCACTTGTACGATCATCCTAGTTCAAATTCTGAACCACTTATAACAATCACAAACAAACAACTCAAACCTGTTTCTCAACCAATTACCATTTGTTGGTTGAATTCTCAAGGTGCCGATTCCTACTCCACGCTTACAAATCTGGGAGTTCCGGAAAGTCCTGCAATATCTTAAACACAGATTAAGAAAGATGCCGATTCATGATCCACGATACCAACTTGGGATCTCCGGCAAGTCAGGTTTTCATTCTTTGAAAAATATATCCACCCAAGCCTGACCTTCCTTGGGTGTAACAGCATCTTTTTCATCTTTTCTTTCAACAGATTTGTAAACACGTCCTTTGGAAGCATAAAAATCTTTGATACTTTTGGCCTTACCGTTGACCATTTGTCCAAAGATTCATTTCACATTTCCGTTGAAAGTCTTTTCAACATCAAATTTCTTCTTGTCAGAATAAAATTGATTTGAAATTTCAAGTTTTCCAACTTTCTTCATAAAATTTTCAGCACACAACGGTGGGAAGTTTTCATCGTTCATGGTTGGAACTTTCCTTTCAATCTTTTTCTCAACATGTGGCTCCTCTGATTTTATGGAATCAGATTCATCACCAGAACTATTACCTGAACCTCTCACAACCCATTTTTGATTTGGCACATTATCTTTTCTTCTTGAAGCACTCTTTGAACATTCTCCTTTCTCAAAAGTTGAATTTTCAAAGCCAGTAAACTTCCGGGATGACAGTTCAGTCTTTTCAACTACTTTCTCTTTCATTTTTCCAGAAACTTCCTGTCTTGGCTTGAATGTCTTTGGACAATCCTTCGACACATGATCAACAATCTTGCACTGAAAACACATTCTCTTCTCAATCTTCTTCGGATCTTCATTCTTCTTCAGTTCTTCTTGCTTCTTGGCAAGGAATTCCTGATTTGTCTGTCTTCTAAATGATTGTTCTTTTTCAGCTTCTGACGTTTTCCCTGAAACAAACATAGTTTTTGATTTATACATTTTTTCACTTTTATAGTTTTTCGGTGGAACAAAACCAAGACCTTTCTTTTTGAAATTACGATTATGGTTTGGTTTCTTTTGGAAATTATAACCACAATTGTAACCCATTTTCTTGTTAATTCTTTGTTGAACTCTTGAAGTGTATTGTTTAGGTTTTCCGGAAAGATTTAAATCTTTTATTTCAGAAATATTAATTTCTGTTATTTTGAAAACCTTTTGAATCATTTCAAATCTGACACTTCTTATTGGAAAACTCTCGTCAGAATATAATTTGTCAGAACCTTTCAAAATATATGCCACTTTGACCGATTCATCATTCAAATTAGATTTCGAAAGTAAAAACTCGTTATCATAAACCCGTTTGTCCTTTTTATTTGTCGGGTTTGACATATTTGACCCAGACTTTAACTCGGGTTTGGACTCCGGTTTTGACTCCTCACTGTCATCTTTGTCTAACACCTGATCTACCACACTTTTTATCAACTTTGACTCATGATCAGTGTCTGATGACGTATACGTAACATCAATACTTTCTGGCAAGTTATCCGACGGCCCAGACTCCCATTGCAAATTGATTGCTTTATTGACTCTTTCAGAATTAGGATTTCGAGGCATAAATCCATATTCGACCGGGGGCGGACATCTATTATAGACCACACTTGATTTCTTACCAGAAGATTTCACTTTTCCTTCATCTTCAGTCACAACTTTCTCTTCTTCAGACATTTTCATTTCTTCAAACGTCTTCAAATTCTCCACTATGGGATAAATCCTGTCAACAACAAAAGAAGAACATGAGTAACTGTTTAACAAATTTTTAACTTTCTCAGTCTCTATCTTCTGTGTTGCCAGCTCCAATTCTAAATCGGTACATTTTTTCATATGAAAGTTAGCATCATCCAGCTGTCTAAGATATGCTACTTTCAAAGTATTCATCGCCATTGCTTGTTCACCACTCGAATCAGTATATTTGTTGATTTCTCTGTTCATTGTGTCATACGATTCTTTCAACTTGTGAATATTGTGCAACAACTCATTGTTTTGTTTGATTAATGAATCACAGTTCATGCACTTTTCAGAAACTTCAACTCGTTCTGCATCAATCTTCACTTCATATTCTGGAACTTCTTTGACACTTCTGCTTGATTGTAAAAGCTCAGCTCTTCTTCTTTTCTCAGCTTTCGCTTCGGTCTTCAATCTCTCTTCCTCTTCTTCCTCTTCTTTGTTCTTCCTTCGTCTTTCTTCAGCAGCTTCCATGACTTTTCTGCACCTTTCTGCACATTTTAAATCATAAGCATTAGCAAAGAAAGCATGAGAAGTGTTTTTGGACATCTCTTTGGCCATAAATTCTTGATCCGGGCAAAAATCATCCCAACTAAAACCTTCAGCCAACTTTTCATCATCTTGTTCAACCAAACACACTTTGTTATCTTTCGGAAGATACTTTTCCCAGGTAAAATTATCATATTTTCCCTGACTAACAACACATGCCTTTCTATCAACCACATCTCTCCAATTAGCTGTTTGTGCCTGTTGCTGTGCTGGTGGTGTGATTTGATGATAGATGGCCTTCTTGTGATAGTCGTTATTTCCAAAAGGATTCTGGGCTCCGGTAGCTTCACGGTTTTTGCACTCCCTCTTGAAATGCCCCTTCTCCCTGCAACGAAAACACGTAACTTTAGATTTATCAAAACCCAAAGCTGAAACGTTTGCATCAAGAAAATCATCACGGCCTGTAATTTGTTTAAACTTTTCAGCACGTCTCATCACACTCGCCATACACCATTTGATATCCATCAATTCCGTTTCCTCAGCATCGATTTGATCGTAATCCTCTTTCGTGAGCATTGGATTTCCGATCTTTCCTGCAAAAAAGCAACTATAAGACTCTAAAATCATCCCTAACAAAGACATTTGATTTTTTGCAATATCTTCAGTGTAGTCTTGATCATTTTCAAGAGTTAACACAATATTACACTGAAGTTTTCTACCATTCTTTGTTACAGAGATATTAGGATCGTATGATGAAAATCTTGTGCTGTTTGATCCTTGAGATGCCTTCTTCTCAGGAGAATCTTTAACACTATAAGCAGTTTCGATCTTTGGAGAATACTTTGTAGAATCAGTAGCACCACTCTTATAGTACAAACTGATATCCTGTTCTCCATCATAGTTTTTCATTCTAGCGATCTTCCTCTGCTCCATCTCCTGAGCTTCCAGATGCTTGATAAAATCTCCCAGTGTCATTTTCTTATAATCTGTTTTGTGTGACCGCAGCATCATCAGAAATGTTCCCCATGTTTCATATGGTAGCGCATCTGCAAGTTTTTCAATCAATTCATCAGTATCTTTCTTAACACCAAGTTTCGTCATATTTCTCACCAAGTTACAATATCTATCAATTATTTGCTTGGTACTTTCATTTTTCAATCCCCTAAATAAATCAAATTTCTTTTTCATGAGAGACATCTTATTCCTAAGCATATCATCACTTCCAGTAAACTTTGCTTCCAACTCTGTCCAAATCGAATGTGCAGTTCCATCATGTTGAAGCAGTATCAAAATATCTTCTTTTATCGCTTGCTGAAGCAGACTCACCATCAATTTCTCATCTCGATATTTCTTTTTATCTACAGTACTCCTCTCTCTAAGTGTTAACGGAGTACCATTCACAACATCGTTCTTTGTGGGCTTAACATACGGCTCTTCAGTGTGTTCCCACGCATCTAGATGATAAGCCTCGACCCAATTTCCAAAACGTTCAGACCACACGTTATAGTCATCAATATCCATAAGTTTGGGTGGTTTCTGAGATGTTCCGGTTTCATTTTCAATCATAGCACTTTGAGTCACTGACATCGGTGTTGCAAAAGCGTTATAAAACTCAGAATCCATGATAAATAGGATAATTTCTCAAACGAACACAACTTCAAACGGTCAGACAAAACTCAAACGACAGGATCTTATCTCAAGCGATCAAGAAGCTTTCAAACGGTCTGAGGTGATTTCAAACGACAGAATGTCTTTCAAACGGACAGATCTGGTTTCAAACGATAGGTTCTAATTTCAAACGAAACTTCAAACGATTGGACGATTTCAAACGATAGGAACTGTCTTCAAACGATTAGTTCAAACGATTGATCTGGTTTCAAACGATAGGTCTCATGACGTCAGCAAATTGTCGAACTTTTTCAAACGGACAGGCAATTTTTATCCGTTTTACTTCGATTTTCAGTCTGAAACATTCAAGGCTTTGTCAGTAAACAATTCCGAACACAGTGTGAAGTTTTGAGCTGATTTTGACCGTGGAAAGTATCGGCTTTGAACAGAAGGTGTAGAAAATTAGATTTCCAAGCTGAATATGGCAAGAACTCCTCATCCTGAGCTCTGATACCAATTGTAGGATCGGTTTTGCGACCTGAATGAGTCGTTCGGAAGAGCTCTAATCCGTTTCAGAGGCGGAAACTAAGAAACGAACTTGAAAACAGCTAGAAAATCACTTTAATCCTCTTTTTCATTCAATAAACAACGTCTACAATGAGAGGAAATACCGGCAGCACCTCGGTATCAAATTACACGTCCATTACAAATGACATCGTTTGAATGATATATATAGTGCATGACCTGACCGTTTGAACATGCTCAAACGGTCATGCATCACTCAAACGGAACGCTCTCAAACGGATGCCTCACTCAAACGACCAGCATCTGTTCATACGAAAAGGCTTCATTCAAACGGCCAGCCTTCAATTTCTTGTTTACTGATGTCATGCCTGATCAGATCTTCAACAAACCTGAGACTCGACATATGACGAAGACGACAGATGACTGCACCAACAGATATACATATCTATATAATCATGTATTTCAAATGTTGTAATATACATACCCTTAGTAAGGTTAACATATTTAACAGATTCATATTTCCAGAAACAAGTCAGATATCAGGTCATGATACTATTTAGGGAATTTTGTCACTTGTTTGACATATTATATACCTGCTTACCCAGTTCTAGCCGGAGAGGTAACCTTAGTATTGTCACGACCCCCGACCCCATCTGGCCGGAATCGGTGCCGTGAGCAGTCCAGTGGTACCGGTGATTATTTTTGAAAAACATTGCAGCGGAATTTTCATCAGGACCGTGAGTTAGGAAAATATCAGAGTTTAGAAAACACCGGATTTTATTTAAATAGATGGAATAAATTCCATTTTTACAAAGGTAGCTTTTAATAGAACAATATTTCTTAATTTGATTTAATTAATAAGCCCCTTCTTGAAGTCTTTCAGTGCCGGATCCAATTCTTACTCCCATCTACTGTAATTACCTGAAACGCGTTTTAAAAAGGTTTTGTCAGCGGGAAATACTGAGTGAGTTCATTTAGGTTTTAGGAAATGACCCATAGTTATAAATTACAGCATAAGAGCGATTACAATGGTTCATATCTTATTTTTATCTGGCTTTCTGTCACAATGGTGACGATGGTCATACCACTATTAGGTCAATGAACTCTAATAGTGACGTTCCTCCCTAGTAGGTCAATGAACCTAACTGAGAGAAATAGTAATGTGCAAAATACCCCACTAACCAATAAATCAAGATATCCACGACTTAGTCCCTGTAATTATAACTTTTTGAAAATAAATTTGGAGTATTGTAAAACAGTTGATAAAAAAAGAATGACTCACAAACTGTGAGAAAAGAGAATGGACTCACATTGCAGATTTAACGAGCAGAATATAAGCCTTAGTGATTTGCCTGTGATTAATCTAATTTAAATAATAATGCACACACATAACCGGGTTAATGATCGATACAGCATTTACGATAACTCACGAGATCAAATTCTCACAACGAACGACAAAGTGCGATACTTAAACATCCATCGATTTAACGACGAACGACAAAGTATAACCCTATGTGGGCGGCACTTAAACATCCATTGGATATATTGATCAGTCGGAAAATGAATCGTAATAGCGATCGAGTTATTACCCTGATTGCGGCAGCACTTCGTGACCCGTGTGTGTTTTAAGAGTATACAGAGTATATCTCAGTGTGTAATTCGACTTTGAACGTCGTTTGAGCAGCATAAACCGTCTGCCAATGTCTGCTATTTATACTAATTTTTGGGACTCCCTTACGGACCGTATGCCTGATCCCTTACGGTCCGTAAGCTAAGCAGTCTAATTATAGGCTGCCTAGGCTCGGGACTAGGCTTGCTGAATCAATAATTTCAGCCAATCAAATGCTAGCAACGAGTTATTTTGGATAACTATCAACTAGGGTTTGCCCCCCTTGAGTTTTAGGGGCCCTGATCCTGATTCCGATTGTTCTGAAATTTTTAGGGTTACTGCAGAATTACTTGGGTGTCTTAATTAAGGTTTCCTTATTGACTAATTATCATTCTAATTATTGATTTTTGTGAGAGTTGTTACAAGTATATCCGGACAAGTTGGAGAGTCTGCTACACCATACCCAGTCTTGTCGGAGAAAATTTGTTTTTTTTCCCAAAAAATAATATTTTTCTTAAATCATGATTTGGAAAGTGCATTATGACTTTCAACAAAGACTAAGCAAATTAGTTTTCCTATGACATATCATATTTTAGAACAAAGTAGTACTAATAAATAAGAAATAACAGTGGTCAAGTGTTTATTGCTTATTTATTATACTTGCAACGTTCTAGTTATTATCCTTACGGTATACCAACCCATCACACTTTATTTACACAAATATTTACTAAGGCATCTTTTCTTAAGTTCAAGTCTAAATGCTATCATGTATGCTACCAGTTAATAGCAATTTCCTAACTCTTTTATTTAACCTTAGGTATTATTATCACAACACCTATTGGCTTAAGTCAGTGGCTCTGATACCACCTTCTGTCACGACCCCTGATCCCACCTTGGACGGAATCGGGAGCCGCGAGCAGCCAAGTGGTACCGGTGGTTATTTTAAAACATTGCAGCGGAAATTTCATCAGGACCGTGAGTTAGGAAAAATATCAGAGTTTAGAAACACCGGATTTTATTTATTAAATAGATGGGATAAAACCCATATTTTACAATGGTAGCTTTAATAAGTGATAAACCCGATTATATAAAACAATTTTTCTTAATTTAATTTAATTGATAAAAATGAGCCACTTCTGTAAGTCTTGTTGGTGCCGTATCCAACTCTTACTCCAATCTACTGTAATTACCTGAAACGCGTTTTAAAAAGGTTTGTCAGCAGGAAATACTGAGTGAATCATTCATTTTAATAAAATGACGCATTGTTATAATATACAGTATTAAGAGCGATTACAATATTTATATGTCAACCAATTACCCACAGTATTTGTCACTCGACTCGTTTCTGTGACTATGGTCATATCACCCATTGGCTAACTCGTTTTCCAATGGTGAAGATTATCAAGTAATGTATACAAAACCCCACATACTGGCTGTAATTGAAGACTACAAAGACTTAATCCCTGTAATTATAACTTTGGAAACAAATATGATTTTGAAAGTAAATTTGGTAAAAAGAAAATGACTCACTTTATAAGCATGCAATATTGATTTAACAAGCTTCTTGATTCTACTCCTTCTGATAATTAAGCATATACTTTATTGTTCTGAATCTTCTGATGGTTTAACAGCTTGTTTGATTGTAAGTGTATAGTTGGGAGTATTCTGGTAGTTAAACATATAGTTTAACAGAATGGAATACGTATTTGTGTAAAACCCAAATCAAACCTAACGATGATCACGAGATTCGAACCTTAACGAATTTCACAAAGTATAGTCTTATTCAGACAGTACTTTGGTATCCATTTAATGAACTCACAAAGTATAGTAATTTGGATTCCGTTTAACGAAATTCACTGTAACACCACGTAAAAACGTATCCAATTATACATAGACACATGTCCTAAACTCCGGTTATGCGAAAGATTGAGTTTAAGAGACTAAAGTTGACAACAAGTGAAAATGTGCAAACGAAAGGACTAAAAGTGTTAACATACCAAACTTGAGCCTCTGAATGACCACACGTGAAGAAAATATTCTTAAATGGGTGATTGATTGGGTATACGAAGCCGTTTGTGAAAATGATCGGAAGATTATAATTACAAGGGTTAAAAGTGTCAATATGTCAATTCTGACCTCTGAGTGGCCTTTTAACGAAACCGAGGCTTCGTAATATTCAAATATACTCCTGAGAATATGTGGTAAAAATTTCACGTGATTCCGAGATCTTTAAGCATGTTTTCTAAACTTTGGGCTAAAAGCGTCAACTTGATGAAACTTGCATTATTGAAGGAATTTAACGAACCCGAGACTAACGAGGTTTGTTTATACCTCCTTGAGCCTCAAGAAATTAACTACAAGGACCTTGATTGCCAAAAACAGAGTTAAAAAGGGGTTTAAACGAATAGGGACTGAAACTGCCAGCTTTTAAACTTGTTTTCCCGGTTTAACAGGTCCACGCGGCCCGCGTAAGACCCTCCTTAAGTCTTACGTGGCCCGCCTCAGCATGCCCAGATCAGAAAAATGTTGCCAGGTGCGGGTTTGGCCTGTTACACCGCCTTAGCCTAGTTTTTAACGACCTAGGGGCTGTAAGTCGGTTCAAATTAATAGCTAGGACACCTAGGGTGATCCCAGGGCCTCCTAAAACACCTGGAAGTGATCAAGATCAATAGAATTTACTATATAAGGAGAGCTAGTCTTGTGTTCTTGGCACACCAATTGCAACAAGCTTCATTAGGGACTTGCTCTGGAGCTCTCAGCAGTAACAAGTGGATTACAAGTGTAGAAAAGATTGCTAGGATCATTAGTAAGCTTCTAATTACTTTCTTAGTTGTTTAATTTAGCTTAATTACTTAAAAGTCAAACTTAGTGCTTAATTAGTTTGACTTTCATTTTAACTACATGTGGCTTAACCACTGATCAAATTGAAAGTGGTTATGAAACCACATTAGTATAGGTGATTAACCCCTGAAAGGGTGTCTCCTAATTATCTCGTTTGACTGATTAAATGTCGGGTCAAAGTAGTTTGACAAAAAGTCAAACTAGACAGAATTGACAAAAATAATTCTAATTAATAAACCAGAGGTTCTAAATTACATTTTAACATTCTAATGACTTGGTAATGACTATTTAAACATGTTTTATCAGTCCTAATCCGACAATTAATCGTCTAAGGGCAGATTATAACCGAAAGTCGCAAAAGCTTGACTTTTGCTTTGACTTTCAGTTCTGACCCGTTCAAGCTTAATTATTCCATGTTTTAAGCTTCCATTAGGACCACATTACATTGTAGTATAACTCTCTGAAGTTATATTGCATGGTGCCTAATCGTTTGTAGGATATGCTCTTGATCGTAATTATGCTCATTAATGCCTAAAACGCCCTTTTTACATAAAACCGAGATTTTTAGCAATATGAATGAACTAAAACCTTTGCTACTGATATTTAGACATGTCCCGAAAATTTGACATCAATTTGTGGTCAAGAATGGGAGTTATGCTCAATAGCGTAATTAATGGACTTCTTAGTAATTAAAAGGCGTAATTAGTATAGAGCCTATCTAATCCCGATTTTTGACACCAAACTATTTACCTACTGATGTTAAATAATATTTTAGGATTTTTGAAGATTTTTATTTATTTTTAGGTTGAGCATAACGTAGGATTATAGCCTAATTTCGGTAATTACCGATTTTACCCTTTTCATGCATAAATTGAGTTTTACTTAACATTTTGATGTCAAACTTTTTGCTACTGATTCTATATAATAAATATAATATTTTGATCTATATAAACTGACCAAAATCTCAGATTTCCTATTTTTACCATATTAGCCCTTTAAACCGCATTTTAAGCGCTTTTAGCACCTAGTATGGGTCAAAACTATATTTCTCATATAAAACTCATAACCTACTGATGTTTTAAGACTAATTTACATAATATTACAGTAAGCTAAAGTTTTAAACTCAGAAACCTATTTTAGCCTTTAAAAGTCTATGTAAAATTACCAAAATGCCCCTACGGTGCATAGTTAGTTATAAAAAGTATGTTTTTTCATATATTAAATATCTTACTGATGTAACTCATTAAAATACATGTTTTTACTAAGTTAATCAGACCTAGAACTCAGTTTTGTAAATAAACTCTTTTATGAGCATCAAAATTACCAAATTGCCCTTATGGGACTTATTTTGGTTTCAATTGCTTTTTGGGCATAAATGTTAATATGTTACTGATATATTAACATATTTTGAGCATAATAATGATTAAGGCCTGTTTATAGTTTATTCGGTTACCCGTTACGTATATACGCGTTCGAATCGGCTTACATGACTAGTTTGCGTAAAATAGCCGAAACGGGCTTAACTTTGTCATTAAAACCTCATTTTCTAGAATGTGTTTAGTTTACCCATATTATACAAGTATCCAAGCTTGTTGGGTCTAAATCACATTCTATCCCGGTCTTCGTTTAATCTACAGGTGAAGTCCGCAAGGTTTCTTTCTAGCTAGCCGGTCTAAGTCTTTGACTTAAGTAAAGACCCGTTAGCATCCTAATAGATTAAATAAACCTTCTATACAGATTAATAGCTTCCGGTAAAAAAGTGCCTTTCAAGAACCTTAGGAATTTATTGCTACATCAGGTAAATACTTTTAACTTATTTTCCCTATATGGGCTTGGGATACGGTGTATTAATACCGCTTGGTCGGGTATGGGATTATTTTGTCGGATTGTGATTTAATAAATCCGCATAACCCGTTTTAATCTGTATTGTTTGATAACATAAACATTTGGGGTTAACGACCGTGTCCTGGATATCCTTGGCTCATTTAAGTTATTAATGGCCACGACCTATGCACGGGGTGCAGGCATGCACCCGACAGATGCAAATGCTAAATATTAATTTACCCATAAGTTGGGGATAACTCCTTTGTGGGTTCTATAAGTGGCGAGTCAGTTAATCATGTCCGGCTTACAAACCGGCCCCACATGTATGACAAGCATGTAAAACTGTATACAAGATTTTAATAAGATTGTCCCAAGTTATAAAGGATTTGTGCCATGTGCATCTAAATCAATTTTCTTAAATGTTTTCAAAACGAGTCAGTTAAATTGTATTTACCAGTGTATACTGACGTATTTTCTTAAAGATTGAATTGACAGGTACTTATCGAAATAGGCTGGAGCTATAGGGTGTTGTAGAGGATCTTGCAAATCCCATAGATACCCGGAGTCTGTAGTATTTGTTCTCTTGTACTTTATGATCCGCCTGTGGATCTTATTACATTCCAGTCTGTATTATTCATGTACTCGAACATCGACAGACAATATGGTTTGTAATAGTTTATTTACCCAGCCTTCCGATGTGCTATATTATTGTGTGTGTTGACAATGATGATACCAACTACGTCACGATACTCCCCGCCGGGCCCACCGGTAATACGTGGAATATTGGGGTGTGACAGGTTGGTATCAGAGCCAACATTGAGTGAATTAAACACTAACCTTTTGTGTTTAATCTCAATGACACAATAAGCACATTCCTTAGACTCTCGAGTCTAGGCAAATGACCTAGGAAGTATCTTTATCTTTCCTTTGTTGTTATTATGTTTTGTTTTATTTTGTTTTCTTGTTTCAACAGGAAATCCACCAACGTGCCTCCAAGAGTAAGAGGACGAGGCAAGGGTCCCATGCGTGGGGGACCGTCATCAGCTGGACCATCACACAGACGTACTCCATCGGCATCTTTTTCCACTTCCGACTCTCACGATATGTGGGGTCAACCTTTTAAGCCAGCAAGACACTCGGTCTCGCTAAGCTCATCGCCTTCTTTCCACCCGTCCTTTGGACCACTTGTTCCTGATGAACCTCAGCATTCACACCACTCGCAACAATCTCACCACTCCCATGAGTCTTATCAGTCGCATCATTCTTTGCAATCCCATTCATTTCACCACTCTGACTCCCCCTATTCCCCGGGACAGTTCAACCCAGCCGACTACGTTAACGATTTTCTCGGCTACAACCCGTTGGGCCCTGAGGACCATTTCTCTCAGGAAATGGAGATGGATGATGACCCCGACCCGGAGATGCAAACAGGAACCCCGGGCCATCCTATCAGTATATCTAGTGGGTCTCCGTTTCAGGGATCCCCATACAGTGGGCCTGACTCCTTCCAGGAGAAGATGGGTACCTATGACTGGTTCTTTACCCCGTCTTATCATAGCTCTCCAGCCCAACCACCATTGGAAGATCCTCAACTCCAGGCTGTCTCACCACCACCACTTCCGGTGGAGGAGCCACCACAACAGCCACTGCAGCCACCTCCCGAACCACCGAGGCAAAGGAGGAATGCACGCATGTCCATGCGAGGAGGACCCCGCTTCAGTTCTCCTCGTGGATCGAGTTCCTACCCCCTTATTCCAGAGGACCCCCAGTTGGGTGGACCCTCAAACGCGGCTCCGGAGGTTAATCCTCCGCAAGCTTCTTATGCACCACCTCAGCCGCATATGGGATTTGATAACCCCATTCTGACGTACCCAGGTTCTTCCGGGTACAATCCTTATGGAGACCCGTCGGGATATCCATCGGGCTATGGAACTCACGACCCATATCTTACGGCTGCGCAGTATCACCACCTTTATCCTTCTACTTACCCTCCTATGCCTCCAACTGAATACCCGATTTAGGGTTATCAGTACCCTCCATATCAGCCACCTCCTCCTCAGCAGCTACAGCAACAGCAACAAACTCAAGAGATCCTAGAGAGGTTGGACAAGGTCGAGCATAAGACCAAGAAGAACAAGGAAAGGCATAACAGCTTTATAAAAGGCCTCGCCAACCTTATTAAGGGGAAGAAGAAGTAGAGGGTCGTTTGTTTCTTGTTTAATTGTTATCGTGTCCCTGCGTGGACATTTGTTTGATTCCTGTATCAAGTCCCTGCGTGGACTTATTTCCTTTCTGTATGCCCCTGCGTGGGTAGTTTGTCTTTTCCTAAGTCCCGTTTAGGGCAGTTGTATTTGTTTCATCTTAATGAAGTTTTAACTTTGGTTTTTAATTATGTATTTTATTATACCATGACATATCTTTTCAATTTATAATTGATCTGCCAAAGAAACTCTTAGAGGTATAACCTAGCCAAAGTATTAATTGGCTATGATGGTACAACCTTTCTAAGATAATAAATCTCTGTTAACATCTGAAAACATGTTAACATTCCCAGCTGTGTTGTACGATAAACCACACGAGCTTCCAAAAAGGTACTTGGATCCTTCCAAGTCACATAAAGCCAAAATGATCAATATGAATCATGGCTAGTAAACATCAGAGTGATGTGTACACCAAGGCATCCGTTTGAGATGCATGCTTTTAAGTAAAGGTGTAAAAATGGCAATGAAAGTACAATTTATAAACTTCTTGTCAAAAGGCGATGAACCTTGTTCAACCCTTAAAAGATCACTGATCTTAGAAGATCGTTAGATAGATCTTAACTCATCCTTGTGACAAGCTTTCTAAGCTACTTAAATGTCCTTTGAAATGAGTTTAATAATGAATAAAATGTCTTGTATGACACTAGCAGATGTGAAATTTCTATCCTTCCTCTGCACAATAATGTATAGAATAATGTATTCTATTAACTTTTAGTTATGATTTAAAATGGTCTAAATGGTTTAATAATACCATGACCATCGGATTATCAATGCGATGAATCCATATGTAAATTAAAATATTATTATTGCCTGTATTATAGCATACAGAAATGGTTGGCTCAGACGAAGCGAATAGTCATCCACCAGAGGGAAATACCAGAATCAACATTACTGGTGCAGAACTGCAAGCTTTGATCACTGCTGCAGTCTCTCAAGCGGTAGAGGCTAAATTTAAAGAGCCGAGTAATGTTCGGTCTCAAACTCTTTCGAAAACTCATTCTCAACCACATACTCACAGGAAAAGCGAGTCCCTACACTCGTCTAACCAGGGTAGTATACCTAAGAGGCAGGTTGTCCTCGAACCTACCCTAGGCATGCTAAAGGTTGCACCTACAAATATTTTGTTTCCTGTAAGCCAAGAGACTTTACGGGAGAAAAAGGGGCGATAGATTGTCTGAAGTGGTTGGATGAGATGGAAACAGTTATAGATATTAGCGGTTGCGCTAATGAAGATGTGGTCATGTTTGTCTCCCAGTCCTTTAAGGGTGATGCCCTTACCTGGTGGAAAGCACTTGTACCGTCCACTGGGAAGGTACATTTGTATAATCTTTCTTAGGAGAAGTTTGTTGACCTGGTTAAGGACACTTATTGTCCTCAACATGAAGTGGAGCGCATAGAGACTGATTTTCTCACCCTCGTGATGAAGGATCTAGACTGTAGATCCTATGTGACTAGTTTCAACTCTATGTCAAGACTTGTACCATATTTAGTCACACCTGAGCCCAAGCGCATTGCGCGTTTTATTGGTGGTTTATCCCCTGAAGTCAAGGGGAATGTTAAGGCTTCAAAGCCAACCACCTATAGGTCTGCTGTGGATCTATCATTATCCCTGACTTTGGATATTGTGAGGAGTAGGGTGAAGAAAACTTTTGAAGAGGGGAAGAGAAAGAGGGAGGATGATCAGTCCTCCCAGTCAAACAAGAAAGGAAAAGGGAACTCTGGTTCCAAGAAAGGGCAGACTGGTGATAAGCCTAGGTGTAAGATTTGCCATAAAAGGCATTTTGGCAAGTGCAACCGGGACCCACAGGCCAAACCGTGTGGGATCTGCAAGAAGAAGGGGCACAAATCTGTTGAGTGCCGGAACATTAAGGATGCAACCTGTTACGGTTACAATAAAAAAGGGCACATCAAGACAAATTGCCCCAAGAATGCGAAGAAGCCTGAGGAGGCTAAGAAGAACAACGCCAGGGTGTTTCAAATGCAGGTACGGGAAGCGGTGACTGATGATAACGTCATAACAAGTACCTTCCTCATCAATAATATTTATGCTAGAGTCTTATTTGATTCCGGTGCTGATAAGTCTTTCGTAGATCATAAGTTCTGTAAGTTGTTGAATTTGCCTATTAAGACTCTAGACATCAAATATGAGGTAGAACTTGCTGATGGTACCTTAGAATCAGCTTCAACTCTCCTAGATGGATGTTCCATATCCATTAAGAACCATTCTATTCCGCTGTCCCTCCTGCCAATGAAATTGGCTGGTTTTGATATAGTTTTAGGCATGGATTGGTTGTCGCATAACCAAGCCCAAATTGTCTGTGATAAAAAGATTATCATTATCAAAACCCCCTCCGGTGAATCAGTCACTATCCACGGAGACACACAGTACGGTTGCCCAGCAATGTGTCTATTCTCAAGGTATCCCAGTGTTTGAAGGGCGGATTTGTCATTTACATGGCACAAGTGACTGTGAATGATCCAAAGCCAAAGATTGAGGACATTCCAATTATTTCAGAGTATCCAGATGTCTTTCCGGACGAGTTACCTGGATTGCCTCCTGAGAGACAAGTAGAATTCAGGATAGATATTCTCCCTGGATCTGCGCCTATTGCACGAGCTCCATATCGTTTAGCGCCTACCGAAATGAAAGAGCTCAAAACTCAATTGGAGGAGTTATTGGAAAAAGGTTTCATTCAGCCCAGCTCTTCGCCTTGGGGAGCTCCAATCTTGTTTGTGAAAAAGAAGGATGGATCAATGCGTTTATGCATTGATTATCGTGAACTGAATAAGGTAACGATCAAGAATCGTTATCCTTTACCCAGGATCGATGACTTGTTCGATCAACTCCAAGGAGCGAGTTACTTTTCAAAGACAGATTTGAGATCTGGGTACCATCAACTCAAAGTCCGAACTGAAGATGTTCCGAAAACGACATTCAGAACGAGGTATGGACATTTCGAGTTCTTAGTGATGCCTTTTGGGCTCACTAATGCGCCTGCAGCATTCATGGACCTCATGAATAGAGTCTTCAAACCATACTTAGATAAGTTTGTCATTGTCTTTATAGACGACATACTTATCTACTCTCGTAGCCATGTGGAGCATGAGAAACACCTTCGGTGTATCTTAGGACTACTTCGACAGGAGAAGTTGTATACCAAATTCTCCAAGTGTGAATTTTGGCTTCGCAAGGTCCAGTTCCTTGGACATGTGGTCAGTGAAAATGGTATTCAAGTATATCCTGCCAAAGTAGAGGCTGTAATGAATTGGGAAGTGCCTAAGACACCTATGGAAATTCGCAGCTTTCTAGGTTTAGCAGGATATTATAAAAGATTCGTTGAGAACTTCTCAAGAATAGCAGCACCATTGACTTCCTTGACCCGTAAGAATGTGAAATTTATCTGGGGTCCCAAGCAGCAGGAATCTTTCGAGACTCTAAAGCAAAGATTGAGCAATGCTCCAGTTTTATCGTTACCGGAAGGAGTTGAAGATTTTATTGTTTACTGCGATGCTTCACACACTGGCATGGGATGTGTACTTATGCAGCGAGGCAATGTAATTGCCTATGCATCGCGACAGCTAAAGGTGCATGAAAAGAACTACACCACCCATGATTTGGAATTGGGTGCTGTGGTATTCGCACTAAAATTGTGGAGACACTATTTGTATGGAACTAAATGTGTGATATTCAGATCACAAAAGTCTCCAACACCTGTTCAATAAAAAAGAGCTCAATATGAGACAACGTCGTTGGATGGAAACATTAAATGATTATGATTGCGAGATTCGCTACCATCCCGGTAAGGCGAATGTGGTCGTAGATGCTCTAAGTCGGAAAGAAAGAGTTAAATCGATTAGGATCAATGCAAAAAGTATTGAATTGAAGAATAGCTTGAATGAAAGGCTGTTGGCTGCACAGAAGGATGCGGTATTGGAAGTTAATCTTCCAAATGAAAAGTTAGGTGTAACTGCGGAATAATTAACACCTGGAAAGGATGGAATTCTTAGAATAAACGGTAGAATTTGGGTTCCTATTCAAGGAGGACTTCGGGATGTGATCCTTCAGGAAGCCCACAACTCTAAGTATTCGGTTCACCCGGGAGGTGACAAGATGTATCAAGACTTAAAGGCCAATTACTGGTGGATAGGTTTGAAGAAATCTATTGCTACCCATGTAGCTAAGTGCCTGACATGTGCTCAGATTAAGGCTGAACATCAAAAGCCATCAGGTCTTCTACAACAGCCGGAACTTCCCACTTGGAAATGGGAAATGGTAACCATGGATTTTATAACCAAGTTACCTAAAAAATATTATAGAAGATGGCTTTCTGGGTTTAGCAGGATATTATAGAAGATTCGTTGAGAACTTCTCAAGAATAGCAGCACCATTGACTTCCTTGACCCGTAAGAATGTGAAATTTATCTGGGGTCCCAAGCAGCAGGAATCTTTCGAGACTCTAAAGCAAAGATTGAGCAATGCTCCAGTTTTATCGTTACCGGAAGGAGTTGAAGATTTTATTGTTTACTGCGATGCTTCACACACTGGCATGGGATGTGTACTTATGCAGCGAGGCAATGTAATTGCCTATGCATCGCGACAGCTAAAGGTGCATGAAAAGAACTACACCACCCATGATTTGGAATTGGGTGCTGTGGTATTCGCACTAAAATTGTGGAGACACTATTTGTATGGAACTAAATGTGTGATATTCAGATCACAAAAGTCTCCAACACCTGTTCAATAAAAAAGAGCTCAATATGAGACAACGTCGTTGGATGGAAACATTAAATGATTATGATTGCGAGATTCGCTACCATCCCGGTAAGGCGAATGTGGTCGTAGATGCTCTAAGTCGGAAAGAAAGAGTTAAATCGATTAGGATCAATGCAAAAAGTATTGAATTGAAGAATAGCTTGAATGAAAGGCTGTTGGCTGCACAGAAGGATGCGGTATTGGAAGTTAATCTTCCAAATGAAAAGTTAGGTGTAACTGCGGAATAATTAACACCTGGAAAGGATGGAATTCTTAGAATAAACGGTAGAATTTGGGTTCCTATTCAAGGAGGACTTCGGGATGTGATCCTTCAGGAAGCCCACAACTCTAAGTATTCGGTTCACCCGGGAGGTGACAAGATGTATCAAGACTTAAAGGCCAATTACTGGTGGATAGGTTTGAAGAAATCTATTGCTACCCATGTAGCTAAGTGCCTGACATGTGCTCAGATTAAGGCTGAACATCAAAAGCCATCAGGTCTTCTACAACAGCCGGAACTTCCCACTTGGAAATGGGAAATGGTAACCATGGATTTTATAACCAAGTTACCTAAAAAAAGGCATGGAAATGATACTATATAGGTTATTGTTGATAGATTGACGAAGTCAGCTCATTTCTTGCCCATCAAGGAGACTCATAGCTCTGATAAGTTAGCCCAGTTGTATGTCGATAAGATTGTAGCTCTTCATGGAGTACCGGTGGCTATTATCTCCGATAGAGATACTAGATACACCTCTCACTTTTGGAAAGGTTTCCAACAATCTTTGGGCACTTGTTTGAATTTTAGTACTGCTTACCATCCCCAGACAGATGGTCAGAGTGAGCGTACTATTCAAACTTTGGAAGACATGCTTCGTGCATGTGTTATTGACTTGGGTGGTAGTTGGGATGACCACCTGCCATTGATTGAGTTCTCCTATAACAATAGTTATCATACCAGCATTCAGGCTGCACCTTTTGAGGCATTATATGGTCGGAAATGCAGAACGCCTGTCTGTTGGGCAGAAGTGGGAGAAGCTCAGATATCAGGACCTGATATAGTCCTTGAGACTACGGATAAGATTGTCCAAATTCGAGATCGCCTAAAAGCTGCCAGGGATAGGCAGAAAAGCTATGCTGACAAGAGGCGAAAACCTCTAAAGTTTGAAGTAGGCGATAAAGTGTTATTAAAAGTGTCACCCTGGAAAGGTGTGATGCGCTTTGGTAAAAAGGGCAAGTTAAGCCCTAGATATATCGGGCCATTCGAGATCATCGAATGTGTCGGCAGGGTCACATATAGGCTAAGATTGCCAGAGGAGCTGAGTGGAATACATGATGTGTTCCACGTTTGTAATCTCAAGAAATGTTTAGCCAATGAATCTTTAGCAATGTCTCATAAGGACGTGCAAGTTGATAAAAGCTTAAGGTTCATTGAAAAACCTATATCGATCGAGGATCAACAGGTCAAAAAGCTCCGAAGAAAGTATGTACCTATAGTAAAGGTTAAATGGGACGCTCGTAGAGGTCCCGAGTATACGTGGGAAGTTGAGTCTAGTTTGAGACAGAAATACCCTCACTTATTCCAGTAAATCTCGGGGTCGAGATTTCTTTTAAGGGGGTGAGGATGTAACACCACGTAAAAACGTGTCCAATTATACATAGACACGTGTCCTAAACTCCGGTTATGCGAAAGATTGAATTTAAGAGACTAAAGTTGACAACAAGTGAAAATGTGCAAACGAAAGGACTAAAAGTGTCAACATGCCAAACTTGAGCCTCTAAATGACCACACGTGAAGAAAATATTCTTAAATGGGTGATTGATTGGGTATACGAAGCCGTTTTGTGAAAATGATCGGAAGATTATAATTACAAGGGTTAAAAGTGTCAATATGTCAATTCTGACCTCTGAGTGGCCTTTTAACGAAACCGAGGCTTCGTAATATTCAAATATACTCCTGAGAATATGTGGTAAAAATTTCACGTGATTCCGAGATCGTTAACGAGATCGTTAAGCATGTTTTCTAAACTTTGGGCTAAAAGCGTCAACTTGATGAAACTTGTATTATTGAAGGAATTTAACGAACCCAAGACTAACGAGGTTTGTTTATACCTCCTTGGGCCTCAAGAAATTAACTACAAGGACCTTGATTGCCAAAAACAGAGTTAAAAAGGGGTTTAAACGAACAGGGACTGAAACTGCCAGCTTTCAAACTTGTTTTCCCGGTTTAACAGGTCCACGCGGCCCGCGTAAGACCCCCTTAAGTCTTACGCGGCCCGCCTCAGCATGCCCAGATCAGAAAAATGTTGCCAGGTGCGGGTTTGGCCTGTTACACCGCCTTAGCCTAGTTTTTAACGACCTAGGGGCTGTAAGTCGGTTCAAATTAATAGCTAGGACACCTAGGGTGATCCCAGGGCCTCCTAAAACACCTGGAAGTGATCAAGATCAATAGAATTTACTATATAAGGAGAGCTAGTCTTGTGTTCTTGGCATACCAATTGCAACAAGCTTCATTAGGGACTTGCGCTGGAGCTCTCAGTAGTAACAAGTGGATTACAAGTGTAGAAAAGATTGCTAGGACCATTAGTAAGCTTCTAATTACTTTCTTAGTTGTTTAATTTAGCTTAATTACTTAAAAGTCAAACTTAGTGCTTAATTAGTTTGACTTTCGTTTTAACTACATGTGGCTTAACCACTGATCAAATTGAAAGTGGTTATGAAACCACATTAGTATAGGTGATTAACCCCTGAAAGGGTGTCTCCTAATTATCTCGTTTGACTGATTAAATGTCGGGTCAAAGTAGTTTGACAAAAAGTCAAACTAGATAGAATTGACAAAAATAATTCTAATTAATAAACTAGAGGTTCTAAATTACATTTTAACATTCTAATGACTTGGTAATGACTATTTAAACATGTTTTATCAGTCCTAATCCGACAATTAATCGTCTAAGGGCAGATTATAACCGAAAGTCGCAAAAGCTTGACTTTTGCTTTGACTTTCAGTTCTGACCCGTTCAAGCTTAATTCTTCCATGTTTTAAACTTCCATTAGGACCACATTACATTGTAGTATAACTCTCTGAAGTTATATTGCATGGTGCCTAATCGTTTGTAAGATATGATCTTGATCGTAATTATGCTCATTAATGCCTAAAACGCCCTTTTTACATAAAACCGAGATTTTTAGCAATATGAATGAACTAAAACCTTTGCTACTGATATTTAGACATGTCCCGAAAATTTGACATCAGTTTGAGGTCTAGAATGGGAGTTATGCTCAATAGCGTAATTAATGGACTTCTTAGTAATTAAAAAGGCGTAATTAGCATAGAGCCTACCTAATCCCGATTTTTGACACCAAACTATTTACCTACTGATGTTAAATAATATTTTCGGATTTTTGAAGATTTTTATTTATTTTTAGGCTGAGCATAACATAGGATTATAGCCTAATTTCGGTAATTACCGATTTTACCCTTTTCATGCATAAATTGAGTTTTACTTAACATTTTGATGTCAAACTTTTTGCTACTGATTCTATATGATAAATATAATATTTTGATCTATATAAACTGACCAAAATCTCAGACCTGGAACTCAGTTTTGTAAATAAACTCTTTTATGAGCATCAAAATTACCAAATTGCCCTTATGGGACTTATTTTGGTTTAAATTGCTTTTTGGGCATAAATGTTAATATGTTACTGATATATTAACATATTTTGAGCATAATAATGATTAAGGCCTGTTTATAGTTTATTCGGTTACCCGTTACGCATATACGCGTTCGAATCGGCTTACATGACTAGTTTGCGTAAAATAGCCGAAACGGGCTTAACTTTGTCATTAAAACCTCATTTTCTAGAATGTGTTTAGTTTACCCATATTATACAAGTATCCAAGCTTGTTGGGTCTAAATCACATTCTATCCCGGTCTTCGTTTAATCTACCGGTTAAGTCCGTAAGGTTTCTTTCTAGCTAGCAGGTCTAAGTCTTTGACTTAAGTAAAGACCCGTTAGCATCCTAATAGATTAAATAAACCTTCTATACAGATTAATAGCTTCCGGTAAAAAGTGCCTTTCAAGAACCTTAGGAATTTACTGCTACATCAGGTAAATACTTTTAACTTATTTTCTCTATATGGGCTTAAGATACGGTATATTAATACCGCTTGGTCGGGTATGGGATTATTTTGTCGGATTGTGATTTAATAAATCCGCATAACCCGTTTTAATCTGTATTGTTTGATAACATAAACATTTGGGGGGTTAACGACCGTGTCCTGGATATCCTTGGCTCATTTAAGTTATTAATGGCCACGACCTATGCACGGGGTGCAGGCATGCACCCGACAGATGCAAATGCTAAATATTAATTTACCCACAAGTTGGGGATAACTCCTTTGTGGGTTCTATAAGTGGCGAGTCAGTTAATCATGTCCGGCTTACAAACCGGCCCCACATGTATGACAAGCATGTAAAACTGTATACAAGATTTTAATAAGATTGTCCCAAGTTATAAAGGATTTGTGCCATGTGCATCTAAATCAATTTTCTTAAATGTTTTCAAAACGACTCAGTTAAATTGTATTTACCAGTGTATACTGACGTATTTTCTTAAAGATTGAATTGACAGGTACTTATCGAAATAGGCTGGAGCTATAGGGTGTTGTAGAGGATCTTGCAAATCCCATAGATACCCGGAGTCTGTAGTATTTGTTCTCTTGTACTTTATGATCCGCCTGTGGATCTTATTACATTCCAGTCTGTATTATTCATGTACTCGAACATCGACAGACAGTATGGTTTGTAATAGTTTATTTACCCAGCCTTCCGCTGTGCTATATTATTGTGTGTGTTGACAATGATGATATCAACTACGTCACGATACTCCCCGCCGGGCCCACCGGTAATACGTGGAATATTGGGGTGTGACATTCACAAAGTACAACACTTTGGCATTCGTTAGATGGTTCCTGAATCGATCGGACAGAACATCGCTTTGGTGATTATTGGTTAGATTACCAACGTATAGAGAGAAGAATAGAAGAAATGAACAAAGGAAAATGAATTCCTAAGCTTTCTATTTATAGGTAAGGTAGATTCATTCCTTAGCTAGGAAGTTTCCTTAACCATTAAGTTTCCTTAACGATTAAGTTTCCTTAACCATTAAGTTTCCTTAACCATTAAGTTTCCTTAACCATTAAGTTTCCTTAATCATTAAGTTTCCTTATCCATTTAACTAAATAACTTACTTAGCTGTTTAATTAATCTTATTTAGTTTAATTAATCTTGCTTAACTTAATTACTCTTGATTAACTTAATTAATCTTGATTAACTTAATTAATCTTGATTAACTGATTAATTAATCATACATAACTTAATTAACAGATTAATTAATCTACTCAGCTAACTTAACTGCTAAGTTTATTTAACTATTAAGTTTACTTAGCTATTAAGTATTCTAGCAGCTATCTGTTTACGAGTTCTAATTTCAAGATACAATGGAACTCGTATTAGTGTATTAACTCAATTCAACTTTAACGATAATCACGAGATAGAAACCCTCACAATGAATGACAAAGTGCGATACTTAAACATCTATCGAATTCACGACGAATGACAAAGTATAACCCGAGTTTGAGCAACACTTAAACATCCATCGGATAGTTTCAATCGATCGGATAAAGTATCGTACCAGTGATTAGAGTTAGCACCCTAATAACGGGCAGAGTTTCGGGATTTAGAAGGTATAATCCCGAGCTATTATTTACAAAAGTAAAAGCTGACGGAAAGAAAAGAATTGAACAGTGATCGAGTTAATACCCTGTATTCGTAGCAGTGTTTCCCTATGCGGAAATTCGAATTTACCAGAATAGAGGCGTTTTAAGAATGAGATTTCGACACAGAATGAAAGCTCGATGTCCAGGCTATTTATAGCAAAAATATGGGTTTTACACGGCCCGCGTAAACCCACACTTAACTTTTACGCGGCCCGCGAGGGTAACAAGGCGGTATTAGGGTTGCTGAGTCATCGACACGTGGCGGCACCAGGTTTTCGCTCATCGTTGAGCTGTCGCGGCCTGCGTGAACTCAGAGAAACATTTACGCGGCCCGTGTGAAGTCCTTCATGCATATCCGAAATAATTTTAAGTTAACGCGGCCCGCGTAAACTCTTCTTATGGTTTACGCGGCCCGCCCGAAACTCAAATTTCTTGTTTTCTTGGTTTCTCATGAACGTTAGGGTTTCAGGGGTTCGGGTTTCCACTTACGGAGCGTTTTAGGACATTTTTGTGTTAGTCGTTACACCTAGGGTGTCACATCATCCCCCCGTTGATTTGGAATTTCGTCCTGAAATTCCGCAGTAGCTTCAGCCTCAGTAGTAGTTGCATTGTTGTCGAACAACTGGGGATACTTGAGTTTCATTTGGTCTTCTCGTTCCCAGGTGAACTCTGGGCCACGACGGGAGTTCCAACGAACTCGAACAAGGGGTATTCTGGTCTGCTTGAGGACCTTAACATCCCGGTCCATTATTTCAATAGGTTCCTCGACGAATCGCAACTGATCATCGATAGCGAGCTCCTTCAAAGGAACTATGAGGGTCCCATCTGACAGACACTTCTCCAGATTTGACAAGTGGAAAACGTTGTGAACTGCACCGAGTTCCGCTGGTAGGTTTAGTTTGTAGGCCACTTTGCCTATTTTCTCAAGGATTTCGAATGGTCCGACATAACGTGGATTGAGTTTGCCCCTTTTGCCAAAACGAACCACACCCTTCCAGGGTGAGACCTTGAGTAGAACCCGGTCCCCGACCTGGAATTCTAACGGTTTCCTACGTTTATCAGCATAGCTTTTCTGACGGTCACGAGCTGCCGCCATGCGTTATCGTATCTGGGCAATCCGTTCTGTTGTATCAATTACAAGTTCTGGGCCAGTGATTTGGATGTCGCCAACTTCTGCCCAACAAAGAGGTGATCGGCCCTTGCGCTCGTACAGTGCCTCAAATGGAGCGGCTTGGATGCTGGTGTGGTAACTGTTGTTATACGAGAACTCCACTAAAGGAAGGTGTTTTTCCCAGCCATTGCCGAAATCGATTACACATGCCCTAAGCATGTCTTCTAGGGTTTGAATAGAGCGCTCAGACTGCCCATCCGTCTGAGGATGATAAGCTGTGCTCATGTCTAATCGAGAGCCAAAAGATTTGTGCATCGCTTGCCATAGTTCAGAAGTAAAACGTGCATCACGGTCGGAAATAATGGAGGTTGGCACCCCGTGCCTCGAAACCACTTCTTTTAAGTAGATGCCTGCTAAGGTAGAGAACTTGTCTGTTTCCTTTATAGCCAAGAAGTGTGCAGACTTTGTGAGTCGATCCACGATCACCCAAATAGTATCATTCCCACGTTGGGATCTAGGCAGGCCAGTAACAAAATCCATGGAAATTTTCTCCCATTTCCATTGTGGTATCTTTGGTTGCTGGAGTAGGCCCGATGGTTTCTGGTATTCTGTCTTGACTCTCGCACAGGTCAAACACTTGCTAACGTAAGTTGCTATGTGAGCTTTCATGCTTGGCCACCAATACGTAGTTCTGAGATCGTGGTACATTTTATCCGAACCAGGATGTACCGAATAACAAGACTTATGCGCTTCATCCATCACAAGTTCCCGTAAATTGCCATAGAGTGGGACCCAGATGCGTCCTGTTACGTAGTAGGCGCCGTCTTCCTTTTGTTCTAACCGCTGCCTTGAACCGCGTAGGGCTTTAGCCCTGACGTTTTTTGGTTTCAATGCTTCTACCTGAGCATCTCGTATCTGTGCAGGAAGACTAGACTGAATGGTAAGTTGTAACGCTCGTACACGCCTAGGTGTAGTATCTTTTCGACTGAGGGCGTCGGCCACGACATTGGCTTTGCCCGGATGGTACTTGATGGCGCATTCGTAATCGTTTAAAAGCTCGACCCATCGTCGTTGTCGCATGTTCAACTCCTTTTGCTTGAAGATATGCTCGAGACTCCTGTGATCGGTGTAGATGGTGCACTTGGTACCGTACAGGTAATGTCTCCATATCTTAAGCGCAAAAACAATAGCTCCCAACTCTAAATCGTGTGTAGTATAGTTCCTTTCGTGAACTTTAAGTTGTCATGAGGCGTACACAATGACTTTATCCCGTTGCATCAAAACACAACCAAGACCCTGAATTGATGCGTCGCAGTAATCCACAAAGTCGTCTGTGCCCTTTGGCAATGAAAGAATAGGTGCGCTGCAAAGTCTATCCTTTAGGTGCTGGAATGCTGATTCCTGTGTATTACCCCATCGATAAGTAACGCCCTTCTGCGTTGGTGAGGTGAGAGGTTGCGCAATCTTCGAGAAGTCTTTGATGAACCTCCTGTAGTAACCTGCCAAACCCAAGAATTGGCGAATTTCCGTTGGTGTGCGAGGTGCAGGCCAGTTCTTAATTGAGTCTACCTTGGATGGATCAACATGAATCCCATCCTTGTTTACCACGTGGCCTAGAAAGTGGACTTCACAAAGCCAGAAGTCGCATTTTGAAAACTTGGCGTACAACTGCTCTGCTCGAAGTAGTTCCAAAATGAGCCGTAGATGCTGCTTGTGTTCCTCCTAACTCTTAGAATAGATCAGGATGTCGTCGATGAATACTATGACGAACTTATCTAAGTAAGGCTTGCACACTCTGTTCATAAGGTCCATGAAGACCGCAGGTGCGTTTGTCAATCCGAAAGGCATAACCAGGAACCCGTAGTGTCCATAGGGAGTCCTGAATGCTATCTTAGAGATGTCCTCGTCGCGGACTCTCAGTTGATGGTAGCCTGACCTCAGGTCAATCTTCGAATAGTAGCTCGACCCTTGCAATTGGTCGAACAAGTCATCAATGCGTGGAAGAAGATAGCAATTCTTGACGGTCACCTTGTTGAGTTCACGATAGTCAATACACATCCTGAAGGTATCGTCTTTCTTCTTCACAAACAATACTGGAGCTCCCCAAGGCGAAGAGCTAGGACGTATGAAACCCTTTTCCAAGAGTTCTTGTAGCTGTGCAAATAGTTCTTCCAATTCTGACAGAGCTAAGCGATACGGTGCACGAGCTATTGGTGCTGCTCCAGGAGCTAGCTCGATTTGGAATTCGACCTGGCGATGAGGCGGTAGCCCAGGTAATTCCTCAGGAAACACTTGAGGAAAGTCACGTACTACAGGAATATCCTTGATTTTCTTCTCTTTCAATGATGCGTTAGTGACAAGTGCTAAAATAGCTGTGTGGCCCTTTCGTAAACACTTCTGGGCCTTTAGGAAAGAGATGATGCCTACCACAGCACCACTCTTATCGCCTTGAATCACGAGAGGTTCCTGACCGGAACGAGGAATACGAACAATCTTCTCTTTGCATAGGATCTCTGCTTGCTGTTGGGATAACCAATGCATCCCAATGACGATGTCGAAACTACCCAGAACTATAGGAATGAGATCGATAGAGAAAGTCTGACCAGCTAAAACGATGTTACAACCCTTGACTATGTGCGTGGCTTCTAAACTCTTACCATTAGCTAATTCTACGACATGCTTGGTGTCTAAAGGAGTTGGTGTACGTTTAAGCATTTGACTAACTCTCAGAGACATATAACTGGTATCCGCACCCGAATCAAATAAAACAGTAACATAAAAGTCATCGAGAAGGAACTTACCCATCACTACGTTAGGATCATTCCTTGCTTCACCCTGCCCTAGCACGAGCGCATGACCCCTAGCACCGTTGTCATTGTTGTTTCCCCCATTGTTGTTCCCATTACCCTGATCATTGTTGCTGTTGTTTTGATTTCGATTTAACTGGGGGCAATCCCGCTTGAAGTGGCCTTCAGCACCACACTGAAAGCATCCCCTATTGCCTCGCTGCCGGTGCTGCTGCTGGTTCTATGGAGCTGGTGGTTGTTGTTGTTGGTTCTGATTTGCAGGTCGTGAGCTCCTGCAATCCTTAGCTTCATGACCCATCTTGAGACACCGCTGACAACGACCCTTGTTGCACTAACCACTGTGGTGCCTATTGCATCTGTTGCACCTTAGGTGATTTCCTCGATATCCACCCTGCCCGTGACTACCAGAAGACTGCTGACTGGGGCTCTGGTAGTCATCTGTCTTTCGCTGCTGAGCCTGGGACTGAACCGAAGTTGAACCCTTGCTGGAGGTTCCATCCCATTTTCGCTTGTTGCCACTGGGAGTAGCAGTAGTGGTAGCGGTAGTAGTAGCACTGATACGTTTAGGCAGCCTGTTCTGTTCCACTGCCTGGTCTGTGAGACGATGAGCTAGACGAGTAACATCTTGAATGGTAGCAAGATTAGCCGAAGTCACATGGCTTTGAATTTCTGGTACAAGACCCTTGAGATACAGCTCGATGCGCTTGATTGGAGGATCTACCAAAGTTGGGCATAACATTGCCAGTTCATTGGATCACTTTGTATATGCTTCTATCTCTGACCCCGTCATCGTTAGGTTAAAGAACTCCACTTCCAGCTTGTGGATGTCATCACGACTACAATATTCCCGCTTGATAAGTTCCTTAAAGTCGTTCCATGGGGTGGCATTGGCAACTACCAGCCCCAACATTTGCACTTGCGCGTTCCACCAAGTCAGCACAACGCCTTCGAGAGTACCAGTGGCGTACTTCACTCTACGTGCCTCAGGGCATTCACACATTTTGAAGACTGACTCGAGTTTCTCGAACCAGTGGAGGAGTCCAATTGCTCCTTCTATGCCACTGAAAGTACTAGGACGACAGTCCATGAAAGTTTTGAACGTGCATGCAGGCTGCTGAGCAAATTGGCCTCCTGCCTGAGCGGCTGCGAGTGCCTCAACAACTCGTTCATTGATCAAAGCCGTCAACTGGGCTTGAGTTAGGTTAACGCGTCCAGCCATGATCTTCATACCAAAGAAAACATGGGTAAGGAGAGGTGCGCGAAAGTGCGATGACAGAAGAGGGTAAGCACATATGTGTTCTCAAGCAATAGTTGTTACGTTTATCTAAGCATACCGTGAGCAAAGTTTCTATGTAATCTAGCAAGTAGGCAATGTAAACATAAATCATATCACCTAGAATGTCAAGTCTTGCACGTGGAGCGAAGCGTCGTTGTGGATCGTTGAGCACTGTACAGGTTATAGTCTGGTTTTAACAAAAAACTTTTTCCCCTTATTAAAACCAAGTTCACTATAACCAATGGCTCTGATACCAATCTGTCACACCCCCAAAATCCATACGCGGAATGTCACCGCTTGGAGGCGTGACTGACCAGGATCAAGCCACCAATCATATTGAACATAACAAGTAATAAATAAAATTCAACCACACAATATGAAAGGTGTTTCAAATCACAAACGTAGTTAAGTGTTTAGCGGAAGCATAATTGTGAAAACCCAACATAAGTATAAGTTTGAAATATCATAAATGTTTAACATGGCATCCACGATCCATGTCCCACAATGACTGCGCCTCCCTGCGCAAGCTCCATGAGTACCTATCGACCTGCAAGGCATGTAACAACGAGTCAACAACAAAGTTGAGCGAGTTCACAGTTGGTTGTTTAGTTATAGTATTCGTTTCGTAAACCATATGTTCATTTTGTAAACCATGTATCGTATTAGTTCGTATCGCGGTCTCCCAGACATGTGTGCGAAGATTAGTGGGGGCTTCCCATGTTTTCTAGACTAGTTGTATCTGTATTCATATCGCAGCCTCCCAGACATGTTTGCGAAGATTAGTATTCGTATCGCGGCCTCCCAGACATGTTTGCGAAGATTAGTGGGGGCTTCCCATGTGTTACTAGTCTAGTTGTATCTATAAGTGTCCTTCCCCGAACGAGGTCAGTGTTCCAGTAACGATGAGAGTACGAGTAATCGTTCAATCACATAGCCAACCCACCGGGAATCCCATGCCTTGGTAAGAGTGTGAACTCACTTTGGTTTGCTCGGCAGATACACGAAAAGGTTACTTGAGTTATATGAGGTCAACCACGTCCTAACATGGTTACCATACGAGTCAGGTTTTGGTTTTAAGTAATGCACATAGGTTTTACACATAACCTAACAGGTTACAACACGTAATGATCATGGCAAACACGTATTGTCACGCTAACAGTCCTAACATGACATTTTCATACTTGTGCGACCCGAAAGATAAGCCCAATGAATAGGTGGCCCAACCTATTGTGCGATCGGCATAACTTGTGCGATCCACAATGGGTTGTGTGATTCAATCATACCCGGCCCAATAACATAAGCAACCCAACATGTATACGACCCAACAATTAAACATGAGTCTTGTGCGGTCCGAATGGTCTTGTGCGACTGACCAGTCCTTGTGCGATTGGGATTGGGCTGTGAGGCCCAACAGTGTAACAGTTTAAGTAGTTTGTGTATGGCCCAAGCCTTGTGCGATCGGCACTGTCTTGTGCGATCCACAAGTCTTGTGCGATCATGCATGACAGAACAGTACTCTGTGCTTAGTGTGACTGTACCCGGCTTGTGCGATTCACCTTGTGCGATCAGATCAGGTCTTGTGTGACCTGATCTTGTGCGACCGACAAACTTGTGCGATTTGTTATTTAATGTCCGAATTCATAGAATCAATTATATGGTTTCCATTTATGAAGTTATCAATCAACAACACTAACAGTTTCCAATCATACAACTAATCGATCAAACAAGGGTTTTTAGTATCAAATCTCTATGAACCCTAATCATATACAAAACAATAATCATAACACTTAACATATCAATCATGGTTCATGATCTAAATTACCAGTATGCATTCTATCATGACCTCGCCACAAATCGCTTAAACATAAACACATCACAGTCGAGGAATATACATTCGGTTCTTGGTTACATCATGCAAATTCTGAATCAATTGAACATTATCAAATACACATGTGAGCCGATTTTACGAACACTAAACATTAACAGTTTACATCACCATAAATCATATATCATCCCTAATTCATCATGTAGAGCATATATATCACAACATCATGCAACATACAATCAATACTTAAAACACTAACCGGTTAGGGAGGAGAACAAGGATTGATCCGAACACAAAAGCTTCGGTGGAGAGGGGATGTGCTGCCGTCGGCTTCGAGAGGAGAGGAGGAGAGAATAGGGTTTTGTGTGTGTGTTGTGTTTTGCAAGTTATGAGGAGTATACCCTTTCTCCTAAGTGTTATGTGTGTAAAGGGAGTGGGCCGAACCCATCATGGGCTGCCCATTGGTTTCGGATACAAGAATGTGGCCCGAATGGGCTTGTGCGATCGAGTGGTTTGTTGTACGATCGGTTTATTTATGTACAAACATTCGTTTCACATAATCACATAACATAACATTCAATTTATCAACAAAGTTCACATAGTCACATAGCGTTCACATACGTTACATTAAACACAAAGATAGGTTCAAATTACGAGTTGTCACAGTATGGTTGTTTATTATATATTTTTTAAACAATATAACATGTGATATTTATGGTAAAATGGAAGATATTTAGGTAATTAGTTTAACTAGTGTAATTGAGGGTTAATGATAGTTTAGGGTTATAAATAAAGTCTAATTAGTTTACTAGTCTAGTGGGTATTGATTTCAGATGGTAAAAATGTCACACCCCCAAAATACCACATGCGGAAACCCCGCTGGGTGTGTGACGTACCAGGATCCAGCCACCAATCACATTGAACTAGAACAAGACGTTAAATAAAAGCTTCCATTTATTACTTATAGTATTTCCAAAACATAACATAAACCAAAACGTTCAGCGAAAGCATAAAGTAAATAGTTTTTCAATTGTTTCAAGGCCAAAGTATGAAACCAACAAACATGTCATGTGTAACCAAGAGACTCGACCCATGACCACTCTAGCACTCCCAAATAGCAAGTTCCAAGTCCATGAATCTAACGACCTGCAAGCATGCAGCCAAGTGTATTAGCATAACGTTAGCGAGTTCAAAGTTTGTTAAAACGTTTGGTTACCTAGTAAGCTTAAAGCATTTCAAAAATACAATGTTGTTAATAACTCGATTACCGCAAGATGGCTCCAGATTGTTTGCCCTTCCCCAATGCTCTATCAAACATTGGTTGAGTGGTTAAGGTAATTAGTTCACGCTCGTCCTCCCCGGTACGGTGTGAGGGTGCCAAACCTAATAGCGCTATCAACTAATAACCCCGTTGCCTCCCTGGTAAATAATTCGGTATATGATGGGACTTAAGTGATAGATATGAGTGTATTAACCAACATCCCTAGTTTAACATTCCAGTTAAACCCATTACCCAATATTCCTCCCCGGAATATTTACCAAATGTCCCTCCCCGGGACGCATGCTTGAAAAAGAGTAGTGAACTCACCTTAGATTTGCTCGGTAAGAGAAATTACACGTTCAAGTTAATCAATCAGAGCCTATAACGTTTACACATACTCAATCAGTTTGTATGCAAATTACATATCCACGCAATTACTTATCCACGCATGTATTCAAGCATTTTACACCAAGTATATATATATGATTCACATTTCATACACATAAAAGCAAACAACTGTGACACCTGTGCCTCCACGGCCATCAAACAAATACCAAATCAATGAAATATTGTGTTTCATACCTGTAATTTGTAAAAATATGTGTATCGTTTGCACATATCAATTCTTGTTCGATTTCTGGCTTTAAACTGCTTTCTGGAAGGTTATACGCAATCTGATGCGTAAATATAACCAGTTTAATGCAACAAACACTCCGGAATAGTGACATAGGCTTAACATACCTTAAATAACCTTTACATAACTTAGAAATAAGTTTTGGATGGTTTGGTATGCCGAAATCAAGTTTATTCGCTTACAGGGACTAAATTCGACAAACTGCAAAAGTATGCCGATTTGTACTGTAACGAACATTCCAAAACATGATCATAAGTTAAACATACCTTAAATATCCTTTAAATTGCTTAGAAATAGGCTTTGAGGGGTTCGGTTTGCTAAAATAAACTTTTTAGCCATTCAAGGACTAAAAGCGTAAAAAAGTGCATAAGTTTGCATTTTCGCGCATAACTTACGTTCTGAATACACCCGGACATCCAAAAATTTATTTAAGCATTAAAATATTTTATTCTAGTGTTTGGCATATGAAAAATCCATTCGTCGCGTAGTTTGGATCGTTTTTCGCATTCGTGCGCATTTCGTCGAAATTAAGCGAATATTGCGATTGTGCGACCAAACGAACCGACATCCAACATATTTTTGAGCATGTTTCATGTCCACTATGTTTAGGCATCATTGTAGGACCTTAAAGTTGGCTTAACGGGCCTTGAATGGGTCAAAATGGGCCTAAATCAACTGAAGGGACTGAAACTGCAATTATGTAAAGTTGTTGCTCATCTGCAGAACCCAGGCGGGCCACGTAGCCTTTACATGAGGCTTACGCGGGGCACGTAGGATCACCAGAATCACACAGAATCTTGTTCCAGCCTGTTTCCGGCTGTTCTACCTGAATTTCTCACTTGCAAATGGTATTCTAACTTCTTAGGGGCCATTTTTAGGTGCCCATGGTTTTGCAAAACCATGGGTGCATATGTACGGTCCAGATTTAAACTCGGTTTTCAAGAAATGAACCTAACGGTTCTTGTTTTCCTATAAATACCCCTCACCCTTTCATTCAAAACCCACATTTGATTCTGAGATTTCTCTAAGTTGGGGTGTTTTATCATTTCATACCTGAGAATACTTGGAAATCAAATCTCTTGTGGACCTTCTGTAAGTTCTCTTTCGTTCTTTTATGCATTTTTAGCTTAAAAGTCAAACTACGTTTGACTTTCTGCATTGACCAGTTTATGGTCAATGCGAAGTTCGTTTGAACTTCATAACGTGAGCGTAATCACGATGGTTATAGTCCCTAGTGACTATACCTACTGATTACCACGTTATCTAGGCTTAGTGACGAGTCGTAGTTTCGGCTAAATGCGTATTCTTATGTATTTTGTAACCAAACTACTTTTGGGTATCAAGACCCTTTGTCTTGATATCAAACTTGTTTTCAAACCTCGTTAAACATGTTTTTAACATGTTTAACTCGTCACTTTTAGATTTGTGCTTATATAGGGTCATAAGGTAAGCAATCTAAACAATCGCTTATACTTTCGAACCCGACCCGTTTGTTCGATTATTAGGATCCGACCAAACACATTAGGTGACCATAGTTGTATAGGGAATAACCTTTCGAGGTTATACCTTATGGTCACTTCGTTTAAGTAGTTGTATGATAGGTAGTTTATATGCCTTAGGTAAATGACCAAAATACCCTTTTTACGCATAAATTCATTTTAAGCATAAGTAACATAATTTTTGTCATGTAAACTGATTAGGCAACATTATTAGACATGTTAAGGCATATAATACTTGTCATAGGGCTAGTTAGGCGGTCCGAACGTGTTTTACGCGAACGACGCGTTAAAGTAGCGTAAGCTACGTAAACGAGTCGTAATGGGTCGTAAGCACTTAGGATAGGTTTCCTTTTTGAATGTAGGCTTTGTTAAATCATATTACATGAGTTTCTATACTCATTTTGGTTTACGAAACCTCATTCTATCCGATCTCCCGATTTAGGTCCGGTTATTTACATAGTTACCTATATTAGGTGCCGTTTGATTCTGTGATCGCTGTAGCTTTGCTTGGTTGTTGTTCAAGACTTCTAAGCACCCTCAAGTGAGTACATAGACCCCTCTTTTACTGTTTTCCAAACATTTTGGGGTGAAACACATGTGCCTACTTGTTACTCTCGTGCTTTCCATGTTTTCATAACATATACTTGCTATGTTCATTAGTACACTATTAGTACATGATTTCATTATGTTTTATGCCATGTATGTCCATTCAATGCGTACTTAGTACATTAATTTACATTACATTTCTGCTATGTATGTTGACTGAGCATGCTGGCACATTGTTTTACATTACATTTTATGCTTTGTATGTTAACTGAGCATACTTAGTACATTGTTTTACATTACATCTCAAGCTATATTTGTTCATTTGTTGCATACGCTTATCCACTATATGGACACATTGTTTTATACATTTTGAACCATCTGAAGCTGATTGATTTATGTGAACCATTTGTAACCTTTTGATTTATGTGAACCATTTGTAACTATTTGAACCATTGGGATTAAGGGAAGTGATTAGGTAACGGGGCAGGTGTAATGTATTAAAAGCACGGTGGATACGCCGCTAGTACTTCCTATATATAAGTGCTTTTAACACATTATATATCGTTGCGCTATCTAGATCACTTGGGCAAATGTTATCAAATCAAAGTCATAATACAAGGTCTTTCTATCAATATATGTATACCATTTGAGTTTTATTTCAAAAACGATTTACAATCTGGTTTAATTAAACAAATGTTTTTAGAGTTAAGATCATGGCTACGAGACTTTATAAATTATAATCAACTTGATTTGAGTTGGTTAATTATGTCGCAATGCTATACTTTTCAAAATAAGGTTTTTAAATAAGTATTGCAACATGTAAAACTAGCCATGAATCTGACACTCACATAAAACCTATGTACTCGCCGGAATTTTTATGCTGGCGTATTTCACATGTGTTTCAGGTACAGTAGTTGATGATATTTGATGAGGATATTGGGTATGCTCACATAGGAATGGACGAGGCCTTAATAACTTAATAACAATGGAAGTCTATTTGTTCGTGTTTTATTTCTAATTCCAATGTAATGTAATACATTTAATTCAATAAAACGAAACTGTTTAAATCCATAGTTGTGAAACAATGATTCTGTTACAACACTCCCCGACGTTTCCGCCACGTTTTGTTATTTTATGTGGTCGGGGTGTGACAGAAAAGTTGGTATCAGAGCCAATGGTTATAGGGAATTAGGTTATTAGTAATGCTTTGACCTAGACTATAACCTTCCTAGGACCCTAACGCGAGTTTACTTGCGTTTAGTCATAAAACAATACCGTTGCCTATCTTTAGGCAACAACCACAATAAGAACACAAAATTCGAATCTGCTTTGAAAACTAATCATCTGTTCTAGGATGATTTATTATAAGGTTTGGAACCTTCAAAGTTTTCAAATTCTCATCAAAATTTAGGGCTACATAATGTGAACACGTGCAAACTGGAAGGGTGGGTGCCTGTACCCTGAGCTTTCTGTCTAAGGCTAGAGTGTTTGTATAAATCTGCAATATCGGACCAGTCACTCTTACCTGGGAACTCTTGGGGTGAGTATCCACTTATAGGCGAGCAAGTCTTCGCGATACATTATGAGGACCTATTTACTTTGATTCAGCCTTTGTGTGTCGTTTGTTTGCTTCGTGGTTCAAACAAATGACCATCACCCATGCTTTTAGTCGGTAATTGTAACATCCTATTCTTACCCAATGCCATTTCACTTGTTTCTCTCTCTTGTTTCCTTTTTAGAATGCCTCCACGACGCGAAAACCAGGTACCTAATGAAGAACTGGCTACTATCATTACGCAGCAAATGACTGCTGCAATCCCGAACATCGTTGCTCAATGTAACCAAGCTCTCAACAAGAATAATGCCCCATGCAACTTCAAGACGTTCAACTCGGCTAAGCCATCAAATTTTTCTGGGTCTCAAGGAGCGACTGCACTTCTGCAATGGTTCGAGAGTCTAGAGAGCACCTTCAGACATGTTCAATGCCCAAACGAGCAAAAGGTAGATTTCGCTTCTAGTGTCTTTGAAAAATGGGCTTTGACGTGGTGGAATGGTGTGATGAGAGATAGGGGTGCCGATGTGGCACTGGCTCAAACATGGGAAGAGCTTCGAGCTCTGATGATGAAGGAGTTCTGTCCTCTTCATGAACTTAGGGCTTTGGAAAGGGAATTTGACGATCTTAAGCAAGATAGCGGTGAACATCGAGCCTACACTGATCGATATGAGGAGCTGAGCCTGTTGTGTCCTACCATGGTTACGCCTTTGGATAAGGTGATCGAAAAATACATTGATGGTCTCCCTAGGGGTGTGCATGGGTCAGTTTGGGTCGGTTTTTACTATTAACCATAACCATAACCGCTAGTTCGGTTATGGAGTTTTGGTAACCATAACCATAACCAAACTTCGGTTATGGTTAATCGGTTATGGAGTCGGTTATGGTTCGGTTTTGGTTAATTTCGGTTAAGTAACCAAGCAAGGTTTGAAATAAATAGGGTTGTGCACGATTTAAACTTAGCTTGAGCCTATTTTATAAGATAACGAAGACTAAACTTTTTTGTTAAACTACCGATTTAGAGTTCTTTTTAATAAGGTAATTCTCAAACAAAAACAATTATGGCCATAACACCTTAGTTCTTTATCAAAATAAATGACATCTACATCCAGATCATTTTGTTACTAACATACTTTTATCTTAGTAAAAACCCTCTATGTGGTTTTGTAAAACACAAATCTATTATATAAAGTTAACATCACAACTTCGGTTCGGTTTCGGTTATATTCGGTTAACCAAAGCTTCATAACCATAACCATAACCGATTGAGCGGTTATACAAAGTTTCATAACCATAACCATTGGTTATATTGGTTATCGGTTATTAGTGGTTCGGTTATGTCGGTTATGGTTCGGTTATCGGTTATGGTGGTTAATTTGCTCACCCCTAGGTCTCCCTGACCCAGTTCAGGACATTGTTACTGGTAGTAATCCTACCACAGTTAGACATGCCATTGAATTATCTGCTACCCTAACCAAATCTCAGATCAGAAAGGGCAAACTTTTCCGGAAAGGCGACAAGAAACAAGCAGCTAATACTCAGGAGGAAACCAAGGAAAGCAAAACCGAACTTTCTAAGAAGTGTAAGGCTTCACAGAATTGTGCGATTGCTGCTAAACCCAACTAAAACACCCTCAACCAACCAACTCAAAATCCTGCAAGGAAACCTTATGCCGGTACTGCACCGATATGCAACAAATGTAATGCACACCACTTAGCTCACCTACAGTGTCGTTTGTGTGCATCATGTGGGCGACTCGGTCACCTGGCAAATGCTTGTCGATTTAACCCAAACCAAGGTGGTCCAAGCCAACCTCAAGTCAATCCTGCTCAAGCTTGTTTTCCACCAGGTTCTTGCTTCAACTGTGGCGAGATGGGCCATTTCCGAAGAAATTGCCCAAAAATTGCTAATGCGAATCCAGCGCAGGGACGAGCATCGAACCAACTAGAAGACAATGTTCTTTAGAAATAATCAAGCCTTATGTATTATTTTCTTTTGTTGTCAAGGTCCATGAAACAGTTGTTGTTGTTTATAAATAAATCTTTGTATTTTACATTGCAATGTACAAATGTGATGGCATGTATAAACAACGTATCCCCTACAATACAAACAATCAAGGAGCCGTATTCCTTGAAGAACAAACTACCCCCAAAATTCTTCCATTTTATTATCTCTTGCATTTTCCACGAAAATCCTAAGTACCCGTTTCTTCCAAGGAAACGAAGTACAAGGCGCAAGTTACAACTCTAGACGAATACCCAAAAGTACCACTATAAATCCTTAATAGGGTACCTAAGGGTATTTCCGTAAATCCTAAAATTGTTGTGTACCTTAATTCGAATATTATGTTTCTTTGAAAACAAAATCGAATTTTTGGAAGATCATCCTATCTTCATAGATAGATTCTTGAAAATGATTAAAGTACCAAATGAAATCCACGGATTGGATTCCTGGTGTGCTTTAAGTATCCGTGTCCAAAGATAACAAATTAAGGGTCAAATTAAACAATTATGTGATTATGTGCTTATGTGTTCTATTTTATGTTTTTGTGTGATCCAAATTTTTGTTATCCAAATCCTCGTAGAATCTTCCATATCTTCGTATAAGGGATTCATAGTAGGATATCCAAAGGTACTACCTTGAATCCTTAATGGGCTTCAACGTTATAGTCCTAATATACTAGCACGTATTATACATACCACATACGTTTAGCACAAAGTTTAGTAATCAACAAATATATATATTTTTCCTCAGATAACATACTCGACATTTAGACACGCAAATTACAACTTATGTCATTTCAACTTAAATATCCAAAACTGGACTGTTTTCGAGCATTTTAATAAAATAGTTAACTTATTCCAAAAATTTCCAAATTTTTACAGAATATCTTAAAAGATCCAAATATTATTGTGTAAAAATATCGGGGTCCAGTTCATTGCCAGTATTTTATAAAAAATCATTTTCCAGACTGCAATCAGATTCATTACTTTCTGACTGCAGTCCACAGAATAATTCATTAAAAATTCATTGTAAGTCGGATTGACAAAATTCCACTGGGACAATTACTATGACATTAGTATCCATTTACAGTACCAATTTCATGACCTAGTTCTACTCAGGTTTCATGTTATGATTAAAAATATAACACCCATTTACTGCTGTAAAAACTTAGCTTTAGCTGCTGTTACAAATCGGGTTTTTAAAAATAGTAAACGAAGTCCAAAAATTATGATTCCAGTGCCATTAGAACCGTATTTCATAATACATAAATGTAGGCTTCAGAAAATACATTTTTCATTAAGTTACGGTTCTGTTACAGCCAACTGAAGTTGGCTGTAATCACCAAGCAGCCTACTGTTTCAGCTTTTTAGCTTTCTAACTCGTGTTCCATTGATTCCGATAACTTGTTTAGTGATCACAACAACATTAAACATCAATATTACAAGTAGATCAGCAAGTAATCAGTAACATAATCAAGACAACTTTAGTTTATCATCACTTCATTATGTTTCATCAATATTTCATTACAAGTTAGTTTATATGCAAGACTTTGTTCATGGTTCTTTAGTGTTCATGGATTTTCATCATCAAACAACTATTAACCACTCTAATAACATGAAAAATGAATGGATCTAAGTTCTTACCACTAGCTCAAAGCTAGGAGAGTTCAAGTGAAGAAAAGTGATGGTTAATAGCGAACTAAGAAGGTCCTTCAAGATCCGTTGCTTGCAACCTTCCTAAATAGGCTCAAGACACCTTAGAACCACCTTAGAACACATGGGAATTGGTTGAAAATGATGAGGTTGAGGAGGGGTGTTTGGTCCGTAAGTTAGAGGAGGAAGAAGAGTGGTTTGTGAGTTCTCATATGCTAGAATGTAATGACCAAGAACTTGTGGTTTTTTTTATAAACAACTTCCACATTAAGGATGGCATATGGTATCTTGTGTGTGTATATTCCCCAACAAGATCTAATAAAATATAGAAAAGAAATAAAAAGTGGGAACTATGTCCCCTAACCGGCCATCAAAGAGGGGGGGGGGTTCTAGTTGGATCTTGATTCTTAGTTACTTAATCTAGTTGCCTATTAAGTGATATGTTTAGGGATTTTAAGTGTTTAAGTGTTTTATGATGTAGTATGGTGTTTGGTGATCATAACTAGTTTAGAAACATTAAAACAATGCTTCTAGTAATATTTTTGGTGTTCCGGGTAATGTCCGGTTGTTTGGTTGGATACCGGTTCGTTAAAGTGCTAAATTGCACCGTTTAGTGTCTTTCAAGTATCTTTTGTGACACTTGCATTTCCCGACACTTAGGGAAGTATTCTGGATGATAAATCATCATTTCTGCATAATATTTCATTGTCATAAGACTGATTATAGCTGAATGTAAATAAATTCTTCACTTAAAGTGCGTTTCGGGTGCTTTTTAGTGCGTATTTTAGCTTCCGGATGGTATATATGTAAGCCCTTGTATGTATTCTTGGGTTTTAATGTATTCTTGTTGTTGGACCCACGCCTAGGCCTCAATTCTAATGTCTGACTCCTTTCTGCAGTTTTGTTGATACAGTGTGTCCTATCGGTGAGTTTACTAATTTATGAAGCAACGCTCTCGTTTATGCATAAAGCAATATTTTGTAGTATAAAACGTTCATGAATTCACTAGCATGGAATTCAGAAACTTATTTGTCTTGTAAACTAGATCATGTACGTTCATTAGAGCACCTATTACTGTTTATTGAGTGTACGGAATGTACTAGAAAAGTGACGGTTGTCACAGTCTCCCCCCGTTAAAAGAATTTCGTCCCGAAATTCAAGCGATGCCATCGGTCGCAGGGGAGTTGTGGATCAAACGTGGTCACTTATATTTGAAACACGTCTTCGTGTTCTCATGTCATGTATTTTATCGTACTCAAGTAAATCAATCATGTCTTTTCTGTGTCTTGTGGACTCTTGGTCCGTAACCTTAACAGGTTTTATGGTATTGTGGACTCTTGGTCCGTAACCTTAACAGGTTTTATGGTGTTGTGGACTCTTGGTCCGTAACCTTAACAGGTTTTATGGTATTGTCGTTTGTCATTGACGTGAATCTTATTTGTGGGAACTATGACTGTTCCTTGAGTCAGACTCCTCTAAAGACTAGACACATGAATGTGTCGCGATCAATACTGATCTTATCTGGGAGCTTCATCTTGTGAACAATGGTTCTAATCCCTACACCGGGGATTCAACCTTTTCGTTTTCCAAATCACACCACGCCTTCTCTAGGCGAGGCTCTCGTTTTAGCCACACTTCTTGTCTCAAAATCTTACGATTTTCGCCGCTCTTCGGCGTAATTTTTCTGTATCTTACGGGCTGTCTTGATATGATCACATATCTGAATGTCCTTGCCTCTAGATTTTCCCGAACTAACGCGGGTCAGTAGATTGTTTATCTCTGGTCTCTGTCTAACATGACGGGGATTAACTTATTACGTCCCATCTAAAGCTTCACATGAAGCGGTTTAGACGGCGGTGTGATAAATACTGTTGTAGGAAGACTCCACTAAGGGCAAGTGAGTGTTCCCACTTTTTATCAAAGTTTATCACACAAGCACGCATCTTGTTCATACAGTCTGCATCGTTCAACAGCTCAGTTGATATTCGAGTTCTTACGATCATCGGTGTGCTGCAACCCTTGTGATCAGTAAGGATCGTGCAGCGTTTTCTTTCAGGTAACAACGTCCAATTTGCGGCGCGCAATTACTGTATCTATCTCAAGGTCTCTTCTCATGATTCCTTAATCAATGTGCCGTGTATGCAATGTCGTGGTCTTGTTGTATTGACGCGCAATCGAGACTTTGTCGAGAAATGTCACATAATTGCAACTCTAGCTCCTTAGCTCTTGTTTGCAGGGTTGGCATGAATCTCGTTCTTTATCCATCATGTATCTTAAAGTTCTAACTTCGCGAATTCGAAATCTGCTTTTCATTATCATAGCACATACTGTTCTTTCTCTAAGAGTTACAAGGTAAATTGCAGTTGTTGCTCATGACCTTCCTTTGTCGTTGGCCATATGAGAATGTAGTCAATAAGTATATGGCTTATCTAGGTATGCCTTACACGTTCAATTCATGAGGTCCATGAACATTGTCGATGCATGTGTTAAGCCAAATGGTACGACAAGGAACTCGTAACGTTCGAAGCGAGTCCTAAAGGTCGTTTTAGGGGTATTTCCTTCTTGTATTCACCGTTGTGGACATCCTGTCCTCAAGTTGATCCTTGGGTGGCAACTAGGATCTTACGATTTTGTCTGTTTATGTTATCAGTCCTTGGCAAAGGATTCTGATTCTCAATTCTCTGGAATTTACGCAAAATGGAACTGTCAACTTTCTCCTCATATCCTTAACTAAGGGCGTCATGTACTTAATTTCCTCTGTCTGGCAGCTCTTGCAGTTATGTCCGAAGCTCATGCTTTACGGGCGAAGCTAGTCGGTATGGCGTCATTCGGCACTGGTGCTGTTCCTGGCACGCGATTTATCCTAAACTCCTCTCGTCGCTACGAAGGGGCGTTCCTGGCAAGTCTTCCGCAAAGGCTACTGGGACTTCTTCCGTCACGGGGATGTTTCTCAGGCTCTGCAGTCTACTCGGAGGCGTTTCTATGCCTCTTTGACCAATAAGGGATATCGTAGATCTGCCGCCTTGTGGGGTCTAGCATCCTTGCACCTATTGCAGGAAAGTTGGGCTTCATCATTCGCAAGAGGGATGCGTCTGATTTTCTCGTATTGAACGACTTCAGCTGTATGCTTGGATTTCCGATCCATGCTGACTATGATATTATGACTTCACGAGTCAATGGTAGCAGAAGGTTCCGGCCCTCTGAGTCCCTAAATATGATCCTTAATCGCTTCGACTGTTTAAACTATCCTTCTATATGCCCATTTCTAAAGAGTACGCGACGTCTATTTTACTCGAAACTAGGCCAAGCAGTTTCCTAAGTTCTAAGCATGCAAGGTTAAAGTTGATGCCAGTATTAATTAAAAGTAGATGCATTAGGTTGGTTAATAGGGACGTACCCGTAACCGCATCTGGATCCTGGCGTGCTTCACGAGTTTTGATCGTGAAAACCCTTCCTTGCTTGTTTCTTCTTTGGGCAATCTTTCCTAAAGTGCCCTGCTTCACCACATTTGTAGCAACCGGGTATTCTCTTATTTCTTCCATCTGGGTCCTTCGCCCAACAGGCGTCCTTGCTGTGCCCTTCTTTCCCACACTTTCCGCACTTAGGCCTCCGACATCGACCTTCATGGTGAAAATTGCATTCCCCGCACCTCGGCTTAGTTCCCGAGTAAATCTTATCACCAACCTTATTAGTGGTTCCAGAAGCTTTCCTGTCATGCGGCGGGTTCACTTTCTTTCTTTTGTTTGCTTTAGAGCTTCCACAGCTGACTTGGGTGCTCATCTTTAGATTTGAGGACTTCCTCTTCTTGTTGCCTGATGACTCCACATGAGTCTCTTTCTTGTTACCCTCAGATTTCGAAAATTTTCCCGCACGTAGAGCCTCTTCAGTAAGAGTGACACTCATTTCGATAGCCTCTGCAATGGTTGAGGGTTTTGAGGTAGTAACCATGCCCCTGATCTGGGGTGCAAGTCCCCAAATGAATCATTCAATCCTTTTGAATTCCGGTTTGACTAAGTAGGGGACGACTCTAGACAAGTCGTGAAATCGCTGGACGTATTCAGGAATCTTCGGTCCGCCCATTTTCAAATTCCAGAACTCCACCTCAAGCTTCTGGATTTCAGCCCTAGAACAGTATTTCTTTTCCATCATTTCCTTGAGCTCATCCCAGCTCAGTGATAAGCAGCATCTGCACCAAGGGTTTGAACCTGAAGGTTCCACTAGGAGAGTGCGCCATCTAGGAATAACCCTGAGATATAGGTAACACTCTGTTGGGGCAAACAGTTACTCATTCTTAGAATGGAGTCAGTCTTTTCTGTCCAACGTACAAATGCAACGGCACCTCCTGTGCCATCAAAATTCAGTGGCTTGCAGTCCAGGAATTGTTTATAGGTGGAACCAGTTGGAGAGTTATTTCCAGTAGTGCCATTGCTGTGCTTAGAGCGGAGGGCTTCATGTCATGCAATTGCCTGTGAGATGCGTTCTTGCAGCTCGGCATCTGTTCTTGGTAGCGTACTAGTGTTTGTGTCTCGCCTGGGCGGCATTCTCTTCTGCCAAAACGGTATGAAGTAGGTTAGACAACATTCCAGGTGTCTATGAGGTACATAGCACCATAAGCCATCATGTAATCACCCAATTTCACATGTATATATATATATATATATACTCAATGTATGAGCGGGGAAACAATTATTAAACCTTCACATAGGCTTGCCAACTTGGCTTATTGTTTGTAATAAAATGAACTCGAGGTTACATCGCCTCGGTCATTTAGGTTTCAGTTATTTCCTGCTATATTAGCTTTATTGTTGTATATATTTTCCCTGAGATAGGGTTGTTCGTGTAGAGGTGATAGAGAGTGTAACGTCGCTAAACCTCTCTGAATGTCATTCCTCTTCTCTTACTTAAATATCGTTTCTCAAACGTCTCGTACACAGGTAGACACAGAGTAGGCAAGACAGGTTTCCTACTTTCCAACGTGCTAATGCACTGATCTACGTATTGTTCTACCAGATGAAGGTGAGGACACATGTAGATTAATTTTGTGTGGTTTTCAATAGCTCGACCCGCAGAGTCCACCAGGATTTCTGTGCACTGCAAGTCGTTATTACGTGGGCCCCCGTAATAATAAATTGTCTTGCACAGTTACCCCAATTTTCTCTCGTCCAAGCAGATGATCGATCTAGGAGGGGACACTACTGTCCTTATACCTTTGTCATGGAAAGGACCATTGCGGTGGTCCATGCGCTAGCATTTGTTATCGTTACGCGCGTATAGGCACGACGATTAGATGGGATAGGAATAGAGAGAATTCCTAGTAGTTGGAGGGGCACCTTCGTGATGAATACTTCATCTCCCTTTTCTGGTCAAGTATGTCGTCAATCTTGATTCACATAAGCCGCAGGGATCTCGTCCCGTTGATTAAGAGTTCGTTCAAGGTTGCCGCCTTTGCCTCGTCATCATCACCGTAGTCTGGCATCTTCACGTTTGAGAGGGATGAGCAGCCATCTCCTACGGAAGTAAGCTCAGAATCTTGTTTGGTAATCACTCCCAGCCATAAGCTTTGCAAAGGATGCGAGGTCGGTAGCTTCATCGTGCGAGTTACGTATGGTAATAGGAGTCGGAGTCGAAAGTATCTTATTCACGTCAATAATCATTCCGTACACTTATTTGTATGTATGTATATCAATAACACATATGCTACATAGCATAATCAAGCAATTTAATGTATTATATTACGTATAACTCTCGTTTTGGGGGGGGGGGGGGTCATTTTGTCTTTGGCAAGTCTAACTCGTGTAGACTATGCCTTGGTCGGCACCTTATCTTAAAGGTATTCCTCACTGATGTCCTTGCCTTGTCTTTTCTTTGAAAAGTGTTCGACTCGTGGATCTTGGCACTTACGTGAATGCAATGAAAACCTTTTTGTAAAACGTTTTCGTGAGAGAACTCTAGTGATTGTAGTCTAGACTCGAGAAAGAATCCTAGTTCACTACAATCGAAGCTCTGATACCAAACTGTCACACCCTGTCTTTTGCGGAAGCGTATGATGTGTGACTAGTTTGTTATCATTGCATTCAATCATAATAAACAACTACATGATTAAAACGATGTTCATCCATTCAGAAAATCTTGAGTATCACAACACTTAATTACTTAAGTTTTAAAACAAAACCTTCATCTAGGTTACAATTCAACAAAAGTGGATGACATCTAAGTTTGTAGTCTACTTCTAGTTACGACACTTGCGCCCAAGATCCATCCTGTCACCTGAAATACATGTAATTTTGGAAAACATCAACATAAAGTTGAGCGAGTTCATGCGTTTTGCATACCGTGTATGAAAACATGGTATGTATCTTGTATAAATAAAGTATTCTTGTATAAATCAAGTTTTCTTGTGTACACCATGTACTAATTGAATGTTTGTACAAAGACATTAAGGCATGTGAGGACATATGGAGCATTAGTGTTGGCTCCTTTTAAGGCATGTGAGGACTTATGGAGCATAAGTGTTGGCTCCTTTAAGACATGTGAGAACATATGGAGCATTAGTGTTGGCTCCTTTACCGTGTCGATTACCCTCGACTGTGTCGATTTCCCTCGACTGTATCGATTGACCTCGACTGTGTCGATTGACCTCGACTGTGTCGATTGACCTCGACTGGGACTCCAAAGCTGTAACGACCCAAAATCTGAATGTTAATGTTTGTTGTATGTTATTATGTGACACGTCAGGAAATAAATAACTAGGCTATTTAACCTAGTTAAGGGTATGGTCAAAAGTCTTAAATGACAAAGGTAATGTCAGTTATGTTTTAAAAGTAAACCAAGGGGCTAAAATGGAACAAATGAAAGTTAAGTTATAAAATATCTAACACACACAAACACACACATACGTGTGTTCGAGAGAGAGAGCAGGAGGCTCCCATGGAGCCTCAAACCCTAGTTCCATCTTTATGCTCAAATCGGAAGGCAAGATGAAGCTCAAATCCATAACCGAGCATGGATTAATGATCTTCAACACGAGGGGATCATAAGGTATGTCGAAAATCTAAGATTGGTGATCATGTGTAAAATGGGTTATGTTCTAATCCGTGAGTTCAAGTGAAATTGAGCATTGGTATGTGTTATAATCATCATATAGAACATGGATTATGCATGGTTTAGGTTAATTTGATGTTTAAGGGTGAAACCCGTTTGTTATGGTGAAGATGATGACATGGATAAATCATCTATGTCTAAATTCTTGCTTAAAATTGATGTATTTTGATTTGTAAGATGGATTCTTATGAGGGGAATTGAAAGAAATGTGATACTAGTATGTTTGATGTTTATGCATGTATGATTCATGTTGATTAGAAGGAAGAAATTGATGAATTATGCATGAGATTAGAAGGATATGCATGAACTAGTTGTACACTATGCTTACAAGGTAGTACACATATCAAAAGCATGATGAAATTATGAAGAAATTAAGATTAGATCACTTGTAAGTGATTAATAAGTAGTTATGAAGTGGGTTTTAAATGATGTAATGTAAATTGATGATTTACTTATGTTAACAATGTTTGGAATCATACATGCGTGTGAGTGTTTAAAGAAATTGGATAAGAAATGGTGAATTGTTGTTAGATGAAGTGGACAAAATGTGATGATAATATGTATGATGTTTAATTTTAAATACCACATGTTGATTAGTAGAAGGATTTGATGAACTATGTATGAATTTAGAAGATTGTGCATGAATTAGTTGTACGTTATGCTTAAAAGATGGTACGCACCCCAATCATATGATAAAATGTATGTATTGTCGTCCGTATAGTCGATTATGATGTTGCGGGTATATAATGATAAGTCGAAAGTTAAACTAAATGAACCGTTGACTTCTAAAAGTCAACCGTGTATAAGAAGGATGGTTAGGCGGGTTGTCCTAATTGTAAGATTAAGGTAAGTTATATGGAGCACGTTTGACGAATGTGTGTTTAATGCGATGACATGATGGTTTACATGAGTTTGAAATGATATGAATTTGGTCACATGTATTATGCTTGCTAGAAGTAACTAATGAAAGTCAAATAGGAATTATGCGATCGATATGATCGTTAACATGTACAATTATGTATGCTAATAAGAATGTGATTTCGATGACATGGAAGTATAGGAATCATGTCGAGACGGAATCAAGCACGGAAGGCTAACGGGTCAAAAGTGGCGAGGAAACGAGTATGAACATGGACGCACGAGGTAAGTGATTTCTTTGTAATCACTTCTTAGTTGTTTATGGAAAGTTATGTGCAATTTAATTAAGTATGATGATCGAGGTCAAGTAGGAAAGAATTGTATGAGACCGATGAAGTATTAAACGGATCTCCGAGCGAGGTATATGTGATTAAGAACTGTAGCTAAGTAGTAGGATTGGTTACTTATGCAAGGGAGTCCTTTGTTGTTAAGGATAGAGCAAAGTTGACAAAAACGCCCTTGATGGGTAAAACGAGCAAATGGTCTTAAAAGTTAATTACAAACAAGCTATTTGATTAAATGAATGTTTTGAAAAAGCAAGAAAGCGAGAAGTATGGTTGTCGTAAGCTAAAGACCTTAAAATGCGCAAATACCCTTAACGGGTCAAAATAAGCTCTTGAGCGAAAATGGGTCAAGAGGATGCAAGGCATCCGATAACTTAATCTTGTATGATATACAATGTGGACATTATTAGGTTCATAAGAAGTCTTGGTCAAACAAACTAGTTTTGTGGATGAAGGCATGAACGGGTCGAATAAATCATAAATTAATAATAAGGCGATAGCGTGTAAGTTAAGAATTTCCTTAATCCGGATGTGGGATTTTAAGTTCATATGATAGAATGTGAATTTACAAGCATGTAGGAAGAAACGGGAGGTCAAACGGGTAAACGGTTCAAAAGTTACGTGCGTTTTAGTGCGTACGGACGACGAAACGAACCTGCAGAAAACTGCAAAAAACTAGAGGGCGTCGCCGACGGGTAGGGTACCTAAATGTGGGATCCTAAAGAATATGTAGTAATATGGTACCTAAAGGTGGGATCCTAAAGATTATGTAGTAATATGGTACCTAAAGGTGGGATCCTAAAGAATATGTAGTAATATGGTACCTAAAGGTGGGATCCTAAAGAATATGTAGTAATATGGTACCTAAAGGTGGGATCCTAAAGAATATGCAGTAATATGGTACCTAAAGGTGGGATCCTAAAGAATATGTAGTAATATGGTACCTAAAGGTGGGATCCTAAAGAATATGTAGTAATATGGTACCTAAAGGTGGGATCCTAAAGAATATGTAGTAATATGGTACCTAAAGGTGGGATCCTAAAGAATATGTAGTAATATGGTACCTAAAGGTGGGATCCTAAAGAATATGTAGTAATATGGTACCTAAAGGTGGGATCCTAAAGAATATGTAGTAATATGGTACCTAAATGTGGGATTCTAAGTAAAGAATTTCCTTTATGTATGTAGAAGCGTATTTATGTATATATGAAGATACGTATGATAGCATGTATATATGTGAAGGCGTAGATATGTATGTATGTATGCAAATGTGTATTTATGTATGTATGCGAGTACGTGTGATCGTAGGTATGAAGGTAGAGACGTATAAGTGTAGGTACATATGTAGAAGTGTATTTATGAATATATGAAGATACGTATGGGTGTAGGCATGTATGTATTGAGATATGGATGTATGCACGAGTATATGAAGTATGATTTTGGATACGTTAAGTGTTAATGATATTAATTATGTACCTGGAAAACGAAGATTTATGCAGGCACATTATTGAAGACTCACAAGGGAATGGATACGCTAATGATATGCTTAAAGTTAGAGAGAAAGCTGAATGGAAAGTGTACATGTATTGAGTCTTGTTTATGTATTGTATACTAATGTGATGAATGTATGTGGTGAGTGCAGGTTGTACGAATCACGAGTCATGAGGATCATCAAGGGATAGAGATCGAGGATCGAGTCACTAGTGAGATTGTACGGGAACGTTGATGTATATAATGTAGTAAACATAAGCTATGTTTTTACTTAGTAAATAAGTCGATTGATGGATTTATGTGGAAGAGTTATGTTAAAGTTAATTTTTAAATAAGTAATGTCGTTAATAAGGAAAGAAATTTTAAAGCTCTTTTTCCGCTGCGTCATATATAAGGTTAAACGTGTTAGGGTGTAACAAGTTGGTATCAGAGCCCTGGTTTGAGGGAATCAAGTACGAGAAGGTAAGTACTTGAACTCAAACTTGTGTGCTCTTGAGATAAGAAATCCGTACAATCCAAGACTCGATCAAGATCCAAAGGTAAAGGGTTGATGAAAGTATGCATTTATGTATACGTATAACAAAACTGACGGTTTTGTATGTGCAAGGTAAGCATAAGTGTTGGAAGAGGATGATCCGTGAATGCAGCCTAGAATGAATACTAAGGTAGGCAAAGAGGTAATAAGACAAGTAGGCAAATGAACCCAGGTATGTGAATTTAATGTAAGGATGTAAGCAATAGTAAAGTTCATTAAAGGAAGGAAAAGTTTTAAATGAAAGACAAGGATTGTATGTAATGAGGTACTGAAAGTGATACACGCGCCGAAACCTAAGTCTACGGACATAAGGTGACAATTACATGAAGGCACGAAACTACTATGTGGATTGCGTACCTGGCCAGTACACGAGAAACGTATGACGTTCGTGAGATTATGATAATTGTTACAGGTATGTCCGGTAGAGTTGGGTAGCAGGCGGGCGTGTGGGGGAAATGGGAATTAAGACTCTCGGGAAGTTGAGAGTACTATGTAGGAATGAAAAGTATGAGTGGTAAAAAAAATGATGAAGAATGTTGAATCCGTAAGAAGGTACGGATCAACAAGATATGAATGCAATGTATGAATGAAATGATTTGAATCCATGAGACGGATTCAAGGAAGGAAAGATATGAATAATATGTCTGAATCCGGGAGATGGATTCAAGGAATGAAAGTTATGAATGATATGTTTAAATCCGTGAGACGGATTCAAGGTATGAAATGCATGAAGAGAATGTTCGAAACCGCTAGACGGATTCAAAACATAGAAATAATGAAAGGTATGGATGCTATGATTGCGTCCGAAGGACGAGTTAAAATATAGAAATGATGAAAATAGCCCACATCGCGATGTGTCAATAGTTTGACCGTGGTTGTGTCAAACGAATCATGTGAGTAAGTGTAAGGTAACTGGATGAAAGAATGATTAGGATTGGCATGCAAACCCAAATTTTTAATTTTAAAATGAAAGAAAGAAGTTTTGAAACCGGGATGAGTTAGATGTGTTAGTAATCGACTCGTGGGAGTCATAATGTAAGGCGAGCTACCACCCGGACAATAAGTTAAGTATGAATAAGAAGGGTAAGCTTGGTCACGAGTACCAGAATAATGTAATGAATGTCTTTTCAAGTAAGTATGAATGGAAAGAAGCACGAACGTGTACCTCGATGCATCTATGATAAGTAAGAGGTGTCAGTGGGACTTGAAGGGTCAAACCGCAAGGGTGACGAAATAAGTAACTAGAGTAAAAGAATTGTATGTAAGGAATGAAGTATGGAATGTGTTATAGCATGTACGTAGGAAAATTGTAGAAGAGTTATAGATGGGTAATCACCTAGTGTAATGAATGATTGAATGATATATGCTAACCGCTGATGTTGTTGGTGATAATGTTGGATTAGTGATGTGATGAAACCAATCGTATTGGTGAAAGGACGTGCACGAGCGGAAGCTCATTACACGAAGGAATGAAAGTTGGCCTAAACGGTTAGTACTCGAGGAGAAGATGATCGATCTGGGTTGCAGATCGTGGTTTAAGAAATGAAAAAGAGGTTAGTGAAATGTTTAACTCATGATTGGAGAGATATGAACTATTTATATACGTGAACTAAGTAATGCATGAAGAGAAAGTAATAGTAATGTAAAATGAACGAAATGATTTAAAGATAATATAAAGGTATGCAAGGTATACGTAACTGTCGAAAACGTAGAGTAAGATTAACGTTAGAGTTAAGCACGTAGGTGTGACTATGAAATAGTAAGTTTTGTGGTGGTAACAAAACAAAAGTTGAATGTTATACAGAGTATGTAGAGAATGTAAATTTTTAGAGGTGAGATGGAGTAATTAGATCCATTAAGAATGGATCATATTAAAGGATGGAAGAGTATGTGTAATGACCAGTTATTGACAGGTCAAGTAAATGAAAATGCAAATGAAATAGGAAAGAATGATCAGGCAAGTATGGGCTAGTGGTCGTATGGATGGACTGGAAGAAAAGATAATGTGTGTTCGATGAAAGTGAGAAAGGTTTCGGGGACGAAACCTTGTTTAAGGGTGGTAGACTTGTAACGACCCAAAATCTGAATGTTAATGTTTGTTGTATGTTATTATGTGACACGTCAGGAAATAAATAACTAGGCTATTTAACCTAGTTAAGGGTATGGTCAAAAGTCTTAAATGACAAAGGTAATGTCAGTTATGTTTTAAAAGTAAACCAAGGGGCTAAAATGGAACAAATGAAAGTTAAGTTATAAAATATCTAACACACACAAACACACACATACGTGTGTTCGAGAGAGAGAGCAGGAGGCTCCCATGGAGCCTCAAACCCTAGTTCCATCTTTATGCTCAAATCGGAAGGCAAGATGAAGCTCAAATCCATAACCGAGCATGGATTAATGATCTTCAACACGAGGGGATCATAAGGTATGTCGAAAATCTAAGATTGGTGATCATGTGTAAAATGGGTTATGTTCTAATCCGTGAGTTCAAGTGAAATTGAGCATTGGTATGTGTTATAATCATCATATAGAACATGGATTATGCATGGTTTAGGTTAATTTGATGTTTAAGGGTGAAACCTGTTTGTTATGGTGAAGATGATGACATGGATAAATCATCTATGTCTAAATTCTTGCTTAAAATTGATGTATTTTGATTTGTAAGATGGATTCTTATGAGGGGAATTGAAAGAAATGTAATACTAGTATGTTTGATGTTTATGCATGTATGATTCATGTTGATTAGAAGGAAGAAATTGATGAATTATGCATGAGATTAGAAGGATATGCATGAACTAGTTGTACACTATGCTTACAAGGTAGTACACATATCAAAAGCATGATGAAATTATGAAGAAATTAAGATTAGATCACTTGTAAGTGATTAATAAGTAGTTATGAAGTGGGTTTTAAATGATGTAATGTAAATTGATGATTTACTTATGTTAACAATGTTTGGAATCATACATGCGTGTGAGTGTTTAAAGAAATTGGATAAGAAATGGTGAATTGTTGTTAGATGAAGTGGACAAAATGTGATGATAATATGTATGATGTTTAATTTTAAATACCACATGTTGATTAGTAGAAGGATTTGATGAACTATGTATGAATTTAGAAGATTGTGCATGAATTAGTTGTACGTTATGCTTAAAAGATGGTACGCACCCCAATCATATGATAAAATGTATGTATTGTCGTCCGTATAGTCGATTATGATGTTGCGGGTATATAATGATAAGTCGAAAGTTAAACTAAATGAACCGTTGACTTCTAAAAGTCAACCGTGTATAAGAAGGATGGTTAGGCGGGTTGTCCTAATTGTAAGATTAAGGTAAGTTATATGGAGCACGTTTGACGAATGTGTGTTTAATGCGATGACATGATGGTTTACATGAGTTTGAAATGATATGAATTTGGTCACATGTATTATGCTTGCTAGAAGTAACTAATGAAAGTCAAATAGGAATTATGCGATCGATATGATCGTTAACATGTACAATTATGTATGCTAATAAGAATGTGATTTCGATGACATGGAAGTATAGGAATCATGTCGAGACGGAATCAAGCACGGAAGGCTAACGGGTCAAAAGTGGCGAGGAAACGAGTATGAACATGGACGCACGAGGTAAGTGATTTCTTTGTAATCACTTCTTAGTTGTTTATGGAAAGTTATGTGCAATTTAATTAAGTATGATGATCGAGGTCAAGTAGGAAAGAATTGTATGAGACCGATGAAGTATTAAACGGATCTCCGAGCGAGGTATATGTGATTAAGAACTGTAGCTAAGTAGTAGGATTGGTTACTTATGCAATGGAGTCCTTTGTTGTTAAGGATAGAGCAAAGTTGACAAAAACGCCCTTGATGGGTAAAACGAGCAAATGGTCTTAAAAGTTAATTACAAACAAGCTATTTGATTAAATGAATGTTTTGAAAAAGCAAGAAAGCGAGAAGTATGGTTGTCGTAAGCTAAAGACCTTAAAATGCGCAAATACCCTTAACGGGTCAAAATAAGCTCTTGAGCGAAAATGGGTCAAGAGGATGCAAGGCATCCGATAACTTAATCTTGTATGATATACAATGTGGACATTATTAGGTTCATAAGAAGTCTTGGTCAAACAAACTAGTTTTGTGGATGAAGGCATGAACGGGTCGAATAAATCATAAATTAATAATAAGGCGATAGCGTGTAAGTTAAGAATTTCCTTAATCCGGATGTGGGATTTTAAGTTCATATGATAGAATGTGAATTTACAAGCATGTAGGAAGAAACGGGAGGTCAAACGGGTAAACGGTTCAAAAGTTACGTGCGTTTTAGTGCGTACGGACGACGAAACGAACCTGCAGAAAACTGCAAAAAACTAGAGGGCGTCGCCGACGGGTAGGGTACCTAAATGTGGGATCCTAAAGAATATGTAGTAATATGGTACCTAAAGGTGGGATCCTAAAGAATATGTAGTAATATGGTACCTAAAGGTGGGATCCTAAAGAATATGTAGTAATATGGTACCTAAAGGTGGGATCCTAAAGAATATGTAGTAATATGGTACCTAAATGTGGGATTCTAAGTAAAGAATTTCCTTTATGTATGTAGAAGCGTATTTATGTATATATGAAGATACGTATGATAGCATGTATATATGTGAAGGCGTAGATATGTATGTATGTATGCAAATGTGTATTTGTGTATGTATGCGAGTACGTGTGATCGTAGGTATGAAGGTAGAGACGTATAAGTGTAGGTACATATGTAGAAGTGTATTTATGAATATATGAAGATACGTATGGGTGTAGGCATGTATGTATTGAGATATGGATGTATGCACGAGTATATGAAGTATGATTTTGGATACGTTAAGTGTTAATGATATTAATTATGTACCTGGAAAACGAAGATTTATGCAGGCACATTATTGAAGACTCACAAGGGAATGGATACGCTAATGATATGCTTAAAGTTAGAGAGAAAGCTGAATGGAAAGTGTACATGTATTGAGTCTTGTTTATGTATTGTATACTAATGTGATGAATGTATGTGGTGAGTGCAGGTTGTACGAATCACGAGTCATGAGGATCATCAAGGGATAGAGATCGAGGATCGAGTCACTAGTGAGATTGTACGGGAACGTTGATGTATATAATGTAGTAAACATAAGCTATGTTTTTACTTAGTAAATAAGTCGATTGATGGATTTATGTGGAAGAGTTATGTTAAAGTTAATTTTTAAATAAGTAATGTCGTTAATAAGGAAAGAAATTTTAAAGCTCTTTTTCCGCTGCGTCATATATAAGGTTAAACGTGTTAGGGTGTAACAAAAGCACTACTAGGTACTAGTTTTGACCATGAGTGGGGTTCGGCCGTACCCGTTAGATCTAACCCTCGTCCCTAATTAAGTATTAATGGCATTTCAATATCTAGTCTATACTCATATGATCTAGTATTTTCTAGGCATTTCTTAAAGCACATCATACTCGGTTCTCGTTCTCAGCAAGTGTGCTTCTCGTATTTTTGTATTCTCAATTCGTATTGCACTCGGTACTCGTTCTCACCAAGAGTGCTTCTTGTATTTTTACCACTTGTAAAAAAATTGTAATATTTGTAACATGTATTTCACCCTCGAGAGTTATAAAACCAAAAACAGTTAGAGAAAAGGGGGAGCATGAACTCACAACTTTGCGTTCCTTGCGTCGTAAACTTCACCGGATTTGCTTAGCTAGCGTCGTGACCTAAACGTGTTTTATTAACGTTAGTCACTAGACTTGTATCGCAAAAGTACAGTCACTAGACTTGTATCGCAAAAGTACAGTCACTATCTTTTGTACATATGTTCTTGTGTTAAAAATATTTTATATTTTTAACTATGTATCTTACTTATATTATTTCTCAAAAACATAAGTATCTTGTATTTTGCACCTTGCACCCAAATTATGTATTTTGTCTAAATATGTTGTATGTGTATTTGCAAGTCCTAATATACTAGCACGTATTATACATACCACATACGTTTAGCACAAAGTTTAGTAATCAACAAATATATATATTTTTCCTCAGATAACATACTCGACATTTAGACACGCAAATTATAACTTATGTCATTTCAACTTAAATATCCAAAACTGGACTGTTTTCGAGAATTTTAATAAAATAGTTACTTATTCCAAAAATTTCCAAATTTTTACAGAATATCTTAAACGATCCAAATATTATTGTGTAAAAATATCGGCATCCAGTTCTTTGCCAATATTTTATAAAAAATCATTTTCCGAACTGCAATCAGATTCATTACTTTCTGACTGCAGTCCACGGAATAATTCATTAAAAATTCATTGTAAGTCGGATTGACAAAATTCCAGTGGGACAATTACTACGACATTAGTGTCCATCTACAGTACCAATTTCATGACCTAGTTCTACTCAGGTTTCAAGTTATGATTAAAAATATAACACCCATTTACTGCTGTAAAAACTCAGCTTTAGCTGCTGTTACAAATCGGGTCTTTAAAAATAGTAAACGAAGTCCAAAAATTATGATTCAGTGCCATTAGAACCGTATTTCATAATATATAAATCTAGGCTTCAGAAAATACATTTTTCGTTAAGTTACGGTTCTATTACAGCCAACTGAAGTTGGCTGTAATCACCAAACAGCCTATTGTTTCAGCTTTTTAGCTTTCTAACTCGTGTTCGATTGATTCCGTTAACTTGTTTAGTGACCACAACAACATTAAACATCAATATTACAAGTAGATCAGCAAGTAATCAGTAACATAATCAAGACAACTTCAGTTTATCATCACTTCATTATGTTTCATCAATATTTCATTACAAGTTAGTTTACATGCAAGACTTTGTTCATGGTTCTTTAGTGTTCATGGATTTTCATCATCAAACAACTATTAACCACTCTAATAACATGAAAAATGAACGGATCTAAGTTCTTACCACTAGCTCAAAGCTATGAGAGTTCATGTGAAGAAAAGTGATGGTTAATAGCGAACTAAGAAGGTCCTTCAAGATCCGTTGCTTGCAACCTTCCTAAATAGGCTCGAGACACCTTAGAACCACCTTAGAACACTTGGGAATTGGTTGAAAATGATGAGGTTGAGGAGGGGTGTTTGGGCCGTAAGTTAGAGGAGGAAGAAGAGTGGTTTGGGAGTTCTCATATGCTAGAATGTAATGACCAAGAACTTGTGGTTTTTTTATAAACAACTTCCACATTAAGGATGGCAAATGGTATCTTGTGTGGGTATATTCCCCAAAAAGATCTAATAAAATATAGCAAAGAAATAAAAAGTGGGAACTATGTCCCCTAACCGGCCATCAAAGAGGGGGGGGGGGGTCTAGTTGGACCTTGATTCTTAGTTACTTAATCTAGTTACATATTAAGTGATATGTTTAGGGATTTTAAGTGTTTAAGTGTTTTATGATGTAGTATGGTGTTTGGTGATCATAACTAGTTTAGAAACATTAAAACAATGCTTCTAGTAATATTTTTGGTGTTCCGGGTAATGTCTGGTTGTTTGGTTGGATACCGGTTCGTTAAAGTGCTAAATTGCACCGTTTAGTGTCTTTCAAGTATCTTTTGTGACACTTGCATTTCCCGACACTTAGGGAAGTATTCTGGATGATAAATCATCATTTCTGCATAATATTTCATTGTCATAAGACTGATTATAGCTGAATGTAAATAAATTCTTCACTTAAAGTGCGTTTCAGGTGCTTTTTAGTGCATATTTTAGCTTCCGGATGGTATATATGTAAGCCCTTGTATGTATTCTTGGGTTTTAATGTATTCTTGTTGTTGGAACCACGCCTAAGCCTCAATTCTAACATCTGACTGCTTTCTGCAGTTTTGTTGATACAGTGTGTCCTACCGGTGAGTTTACTAATTTATGACGCAACACTCTCGTTTATGCATAAAGCAATATTTTGTAGTATAAAACGTGCATGAATTCACTTGCATGGAATTCAGAAACTTATTTGTCTTGTAAACTAGATCATGTACGTTCATTAAAGCACCTATTACTGTTTATTGAGTGTACGGAATGTACAGAAAAGTGACGGTTGTCACAAAATCACCAAAGGATTATTCGTTTGATTTTCTTCCCCTACACAGTATAAGATCAACTGTGCGGACTATGCAAGGAATTACATAATTATGGATGCATACATAATTATGAAATTCAGTGCCCGGAAACCACAGTAAGATTTATCATGTGTAAGAACCAATAGTGGCAACAATAACGAAACATGAACAATGTAATGGAGGTACGGTGGACGCACCAATAGGCACTTCATATACTTGTATATAAGTGTCCCTCTTACATTGCAAACATGATGTTATTAAAGCTACTAGAAGTTCAGAACCCTAACCAGTGTCATTTGATCTTTTCAACTTCATGTTTCAAGCCCTCACAAGTTTCCTCTAAAATAAATTTCGGGATGAAATTTCCTGAAGTAGGGGAGACTGTGACACCTGTGCCTCCACGGCCATCAAACAAATACCAAATCAATGAAATATTGTGTTTTATACCTGGAAATTGTAAAAATATGTGTATCGTTTGCACATATCAATTCTTGTTCGATTTCGGGCTTTAAACTGCTTTCTTGAAGGTTATACGCAATCTGATGCGTAAATATAACAAGTTTAATGCAAAAAACACTCTGGAACAGTGACATAGGCTTAACATACCTTAAATAACCTTTAAATAACTTAGAAATAAGTTTTGGATGGTTTGGTATGCCGAAATCAAGTTTATTCGCTTACAGGGACTAAATTCGACAAACTGCAAAAGTTTGCCGATTTGTACTACAACGAACATTCCAGAACATGATCATAAGCTAAACATACCCTACATATCCTTTAAATAGCTTAGAAATAGGCTTTTGAGGGGTTCAGTGTGCTAAAATAAACTTTTTAGCCATTCAGGGACTAAAAGCTTCAAAAAGTGCATAAGTTTGCATTTTCGCGCATAACTTACGTTCTGAATACACCCGGACATCCAAAAATTTATTTAAGCATTACAATATTTTATTTTAGTGTTTGGCATAAGAAAAATCCATTCATCACGTAGTTTGGATCGTTTTTCACATTCGTGCGCATTTCGTCGTAATTAAGCGAATATCGCGATCGTATGACCAAACGAACCGACATCCGACATATTTTTGAGCATGTTTCATGTCCACTATGTTTAGGTATCATTATAGGACCTTAAAGTTGGCTTAACGGGCCTTGAATGGGTCAAAATGGTCCTAAATCAACTGTAGGGACTGAAACTGCAATTATGTAAAGCTGTTGCTGATCTGCAGAACCCAGGAAGGCCGCGTAGCCGTTACCTGAGGCTTACGCGGGGTGTGTAGGATCACCAAAATCACACAGAATCTTGTTCCAGTCTGTTTCCAACTGTTCTACCTGAATTTCTCACTTGCAAATGGTATTCTAACTTCCTAGGGGCCATTTTTAGGTGCCCATGGTTTTGCAAAACCATGGGTGCATGTGTACGGTCCAGATTTAAGTTCGGTTTTCAAGAAACGATCCTAACGGTTCTCGTTTTCCTATAAATACCCCTCACCCTTTCATTCAAAACCCACATTTGATTCTGAGATTTCTCTAAGTTGGGGTGTTTTATCACTTCATACCTGAGAATACTTGGAAATCAAATCTCTTGTGGACCTTTTGTAAGTTCTCTTTCGTTCTTTTATGCGTTTTTACCTTAAAAGTCAAACTGCGTTTGACTTTCTACATTGACCAGTTTACGGTCAATGCGATGTTCGTTTGAACTTCATAACGTAAGCTTAATCACGATGGTTATAGTCCCTAGTGACTATACCTACTGATTACCACGTTATCTAGGCTTAGTGACGAGTCGTAGTTTCGGCCAAAATGCGTATTCTTGCGTATTTTGTAACCAAACTACTTTTGGGTATCAAGACCCTTTGTCTTAATATCAAACTTGTTTTCAAACCTCGTTAAACATATTTTTAACATGTTTAACTCGTCACTTTTAGATTTGTGCTTATATAGGGTCGTAAGGTAAGCGATCTAAACAATCGCTTATACTTTCAAACCCGACCCGTTTGGTCGATTATTAGGATCCAACCAAACACATTAGGTGACCATAGTTGTATAGGGAATAACCTTCCGAGGTTATACCTTATGGTTACTTCGTTTAAGTAGTTGTATGATAGGTAGTTTATATGCCTTAGGTAAATGACCAAAATACCCTTTTTACGCATAAATTCATTTTAAGCATATGTAACATAATTTTTGACATCTAAACTGATTAGGCAACATTATTAGACATGTTAAGGCATATAATACTTGTCATAGGGCTAGTTAGGCGGTCCAAACGCATTTTACGTGAACGACGCGTTAAAGTAGCGTAAGCTACCTAAACGAGTCGTAATGGGTCGTAAGCACTTAGGATAGCCTTTTTGAATGTAGGCTTTGTTAAATCATATTACATGAGTTTCTATACTCATTAGGTTTACAAAACCTCATTCTATCTGATCTCCCGATTTAGGTTCGGTTATTTACATAGTTACCTATATTAGGTGTTGTTTGATTCCGTGATCCCTCTAGCTTTGCTTGGTTGTTTTTCAAGACTTCTAAGCACCCTCAAGTGAGTACATAGACCCCTCTTTTACTGTTTTCCAAACATTTTGGGGTGAAACACATGTGCCTACTTGTTACTCTCGTGCTTTCCATGTTTTCATAACATATACTTGCTATGTTCATTAGTACACTATTAGTACATGATTTCATTATGTTTTATGCTATGTATGTCCATTCAGTGCATACTTAGTACATTAATTTACATTACATTTCTGCTATGTATGTTGACTGAGCATGCTAGCACATTGTTTTACATTACATTTTATGCTTTGTATATTAACTGAGCATACTTAGTACATTGTTTTACATTACATCTCACGCTATATTTGTTCATTTTTTGCATACGCTTATCCAGTATATGGACACATTGTTTTATACATTTTGAACCATCTGAAGCTGATTGATTTATGTGAACCATTTGTAACCTTTTGATTTATGTGAACCATTTGTAACTGTTTGAACCATTGGGATTAAGGGAAGTGATTAGGTAACGGGGCGGGTGTAATGTATTAAAAGCATGGTGGATACACCGCTGGTACTCCCTATATATAAGTGCTTTTAACACATTATATATCGTTGCGCTATCTAGATCACTTGGGCAAATGTTATCAAAACAAAGTCATAATACAAGGTCTTTCTATCAATATATATATACCACTTGAGATTTATTTCAAAAATGATTTACAATCTGGGTTTAATTAAATAAATATTTTTGTAGTTAAGAATCATGGCTACGAGAATTTATAAATTATAATCAACTTGATTTGAGTTGGTTAATTATGTCGCAATGCTATACTTTTCAAAATAAGGTTTTTAAATAAGTATTGCAACATGTAAAACGAGCCATGAATCTGACACTCACATAAAACCTATGTACTCGCCGGCATTTTTATGCTGACGTATTTTCACATGTGTTTCAGGTACAGTAGTTGATGATATTTGATGAGGATATTGCTGTATGCTCACATAGGAATGGACGAGGCCTTAGTAACTTAATAACAATGGAAGTCTATTTCTTCATGTTTTATTTCTAATTCCAATGTAATGTAATACATTTAATTCAATAAAACGAAACTGTTTAAATCCATGGTTGTGAAACAATGATTCTGTTACAACACTCCCCGACGTTTCCGCCACGTTTTGTTGTTTTACGTGGTCGGGGTGTGACAACAGTATTCCAATCGCACCCTCCCTACGGTGAAATCCCATAACACGTAATCCAATTCTAACCCTGTGCGGCCCATTTGGTATAACAGGCTCACGTAAGATAAGGCACAAAGGATTTGTGCAATCGACCTCCTCTTGTTCGACCAGCCGCACTTGTGCAATCAGCCGCACTTGTGCCATTGGATCCTTATCTGCGGCCCAAACAGCTTGTGAAGCCCAGCTGTTTGTGCGATCAGGCCCAGGTTTAGGTGTGGCCCAGTTATGTTGTGCGATTGGGTGCACTTGTGCGATCACACACACTTGTGTGATCCCAGTTTTGTTGCGCGACCAACTCATGTGGTTGGACCAGTCAACTGTTTCCCTTAATTTTAGCAAACACAATTTCCTATTCATCCCACCCCAATCATGGATCAAAACAGTTACACATCCTTAAGATTATACAAAGTCTAATCGCACCTTCTATGATTAACAACAATAATTAACACAATCATCATCATCATCATCATCATCGCACAATGGCAAACATTAATATACACACCCAACCATTAACAAATTACCTTTAATCCGTTACAATCAAACATCAATCATTGTGAAATCCTAGTTCATGATCATCATCAATTAGTCATTATATTCACAACACCCTACGTTGCTATAATTCAATTCTCATGCATAACAGTTATCTATTTCAATCATGCTATCTATCAATTTCTAATAGTGAAATTATCATGATGATTCATGCAAACCCAAAACAATCGAAACACAATCACACAACCCGACAAGGAATTGAATTAACACATAAGAACACACTGACCAGATTACAAGATGTTGAGAAGGGTCTTAGGGACGAGAGAAAGCTTCGATCGTATAGGAGGGGCTGCCCTCGGATATTATGGGAGAGGAGAGTAGGGTTTGGTTTGCAAATGTTGTTTTGTATAATAGATAATGGAAGCCATACACCAACTCTAGGTTGTATGCGCTGTTATGAAGGGTCAGGCCCAAGCTTGGGTTTCATGTGGGCCGAGAGCGGATGGAACAAAGGTGTGCGGCCCAAGAGTTACATGCAACGGAATTTATACGGACATACTGGTTATATCAAATACATTCATTATTTAGATAGCGTACACACTGGTCATATCAAAACACAACCCAAGGGTTTGCCATAGTACAAGGAAAGACTTTTGAAATCACGGGTTGTCACAAAAAATTGCCACTGGTTTGCTCGTCGGTTCGATATCGGGTGATATACGAAAGTTGTAATATAATATCGGGAGCTATGGTTTAAATTTACCATCGATGCTATGGCGTTTATTCAAGGCATTTTCGATGCCGAAATATGGTTAACTAGTTCACTGGGTGGTTCGTTTAGGCATTAGGGTGATAGAAATACCATTTATTAGCTCGTCGGCTCGAAACTGGCTCGAAACTGAACAAGATGTGCAAGTAGCGACGTAGTACCGGTAGCTTGTGTTTCGAATATCCCATTGATATCCGCAAGCTTATTTAGGGTGCAAAATATTACTTACAATTTCTATGGACATTAAAATGCTGAATTTTAATGTTGCGGACAATTTATTTTTATTACAGTTTAGTTTGGCGCGGATCCGACACTTTATATTTATGTGCTTTTTCTAGAAAGTTTATGTGTTTTAACATTTGGTGCCCCTAATTAGGGGTTCTTATTTGTATTCCAACTATAATATGCTTTCATGTCGTTAGTTGCACGTTCGGAAAATTTTCAGAACTAGCTGGCATGAATAGTGTGTTCCAGTGAATAGTGTTTTCAACATTTTACCAACATATTTGGACATAGTTTGTAGTTTTCTCACGACGAAGCGATTGTAACGATATTACTTGACACATTTAACCATGTCCTATGATTGCTAGACTTTACTCGACCTAATCATGCATTAATTAAGTCGTAACGAACACAATTAAATGTATAATTAAGCTGTTAAGTTGTACAGAATTACCATTATTTTTGCCGGTTGTCACAGAATGTATATTAGTTTTAGTTTTAAAGCAAGACAATAAGCAATTAAGCATCTTCTGATTTGTAAAGAGCAAAAGTTCATAACACACATAATGTGTTGTTATTAAAGAACACATGAGGAGATATTATGTTAATATTTATTAGAGCTGTAAGTGGTCTTTGTATCCATTCGAATCACTAAATGATATCGATCTCTTCGTTTTATTTTTTTAAGTTCATTTTATACGTCTCACTTTAATTCATATATATATATATGGGGAGGGTTCATTTGAGAAGAAATTTTTATTGAGAAGAAAAAGAATAAAAGGGTACAATTGTAAAACATTAAATAGTTTTTTTCTCATCTCATTTATTATTATATTTGACTAATTAATTAGTCATTAAGACTACAATCCTCCACACTAAATATTTTTGCCTACACACATCAAAAGTTATCCTACACATTTCGAAATTTATCCTACACATATTGAAATTTATCCTACACAACTCATAATTTATCCTACACGCCTCGTATTTATCCTACACTATAAATGAATTTTTATTTTTATTTTTTGTGAAAAATATATATCTTAAAAATAAGTTACAAATTTAATATAGTTAGTTATTAAAGATGAAACTACCAATTAATGATGTATGTAAATTTACAAATATACCCTTATAGTTACATTAAGTACAAATATTAAATGAAGTCTAATGAAGCATTCCTATTGGTGTTTCTTCTTTTTTCTTCTTACAAAGAATTTCTTCTCATTTGAACCCTCCCATATATATATATATATATATATATATATATACTAGTCACTTACCCGCGCGATGCGGCGGGAGTGGTATCACTTAGGTTGGTGAGTTTAGGGCTATCTACGGGGATGTAGTTTCCAATGTGGCTTGTGACGACGATGGTGGTAGTGTAGCAGAATGTGATGGTCGGTTGAGGCCTTCTTCAGCGGCGAGAATCAGCGATTTGCGGCGATTGGTGGTTTCGTGATGGCGTTTGGTGGTTATTGTGCGACTCAGGAGAAAACAAAGAAAATTGTTTGATTCTAGTTATATTACCTGAAATAGAAGGACTACCTAGGCTTTTGTTGGTTCAAATTGTGATACAAATTCACAAATAACTAACATTAACTACTATATTGTAAGATGTACAAAACATAGTCAAAAATTTCCCAAACAGTCTTAGGTTTGTAAGAGTCCTTAATCTTGAATTCCTAAGGTTTGGAACTGAAATTTGTCACAAAATAAAGGATTTCCTTCAATTAGTTTCTTAAGTTCAACCAGCATCATACCTCGAGCAGATTTAGTATCTCCATATTTGGATAATTGTTCATTCTCCCTAAAGTAGTGATCTATAAAAGTCAGTCAGCAAAGGCGCGATAGATGATGCTTAATACAAAAATTAAAGTAAGATAAATAAGTTCGTTTACAGACAAATGGTTACAAACAAATCAATCGAGTCGTTAATCAAACGATTAAACGCATAAACAAAACAATAAATATGAATTTGTACATTCTGATACATATCTACTTAGAGGTGGCAGTTTTTTTATTTTTTTATTAGCCATGCCGCTGCGCTCGTTGCGGCTGCCCTCACCGCGCCGCTGCGGCTGCACTTGTTGCGCTCGCATGCTCACTGCACCGATCAAATTTTAGTAAAGTACACGGATGGTAAGCCAGAGACAACTGAGGTGATGGCACCAAGCAAGAATGACACAGTGCTGAACACTGCTGTTCCCTATTACCCTGCATATACCAAACAAACTTGCGATTAGTTTATGCACAGCTATTCATAATCATTTTATCATGAAATAAGGATACCTGAACAAATGTCTCGCTCGACCAATAGTTTCCCTTGACGCATTATGCAAGGTTCGCTCGGTCCAACAACTCAAGCAAATGTTTTCTATGTTTTTTAGGGGGAAGATGGGTGCTTCTCTCCACAGGGCATACAAGACACAGGTTGTTGGCGGAAGCCCGCCAAATTTAACATATAAAGTTTTTTTATATGTTAAATATGGCGGGTTGCCGCCAATAACCTGTGTTTTGTATGCCCTGTGGAGAGAAGCACCCATGTTCCCCCTAAAATGCAAAGAAAACATTTGCTTGAGTTGTTGGATAGATTACACAGGCTCAGTTTTTGCATCACAGCCTCAAAACACTTTCAGTTCAGATAGATTACACAGGCTCAGTTTTTGCATCACAGCCTCAAAACACTTTTAGTTCAGACAGATTAAGAACACAAGGTCAGCTTATGCATCATAGACTCAACACTTTTAGTTCAGACAGATTAAGAACACAAGCTCAGCTTTCGCATCACAGCCTCAAACACTTTCAGTTCAGACAGATTAAGAACATTTGGACGGAAGATGTATAACCTTGTAAAGGGTAAAAGGGTTTGTGTTTTCTTGTTCCTTAAGAGTTGTACATTGTGCATTAAGTGTTTTTTCAACACCTTGTTCAATTACCATCTTGTCCTTCACATATGTTTATTAAGGATATCATTTGGCAAATCAGGCATTAACTCTTTTTATAAGTGAGCCGTTTGCCTCGAATCGGTGGATCTCTCCACAGGGCATACAAGACACAGGTTATTGGCGGCAGTCCGCCAAATTTAACATATAAAGTTTTTTTATATGTTAAATATGGCGAGCTGCCGCCAATAACCTATGTTTTGTATGCCCTGGGAGAGAAGCACCCATGTTCCCCCTAAAATGCAAAGAAAACATTTGCTTGAGTTGTTGGATAGATTACACAGGCTCAGTTTTTGCATCACAGCCTCAAAACACTTTCAGTTCAGATAGATTACACAGGCTCAGTTTTTGCATCACAGCCTCAAAACACTTTTAGTTCAGACAGATTAAGAACACAAGGTCAGCCTCAAACACTTTCAGTTCAGCTTTCTCTCAATGCTCACACATCTCACAAAACAACATCACATCTCACAAAAAGGGATGCCAAAAGCAGGGAAGTACAATCTACAGGAAAAAGCAACACTTCACTTTTGTGTGAAAGACAGCTTGCTTGCTGCAGTCTCTATAATATATCAACACTCTTCCATACACTGTTTGAAAGACAGCATGCTTGAAAGACAGCATGCTTGCTTCAGTCTCTATAAATAATTCAGGGATATCTACACTCTACTCACACTTTACAAACTCTCAACTACACTCAACTGGAAGACTCAGACATGTAATTGAGAGATGAACACAACTACGGGTAAAGCCATGGCTGCAACACACGGTTGCAAAGTGAGAACTATGCAACCTGGATATTGCCCCGCCAAGATGCTACTCGGATCTTCTATGTACCCTCAAAATACAATCATCATCACAGTCTATTGTGTTATGTAACCTCGCTTTAAAGCATGATGTACAAGAGTATTTTTCCACTAAACTTAAACAACCTTTAAAGCATGACCTAAATATCATAATTATCACACAACCATGACACTTATCAGTCCCAAAAATGAAGGAAAAGATCAAAATATAACAGAACAAAGTAAAATCAAAACTACAAAAACAATTTATCCTTTCACTATGTCATATCTGAAATTAAGCTAACTATCATCACAAAAAATACAAATTCAAATATCACAAAACTTTCAACCTAATTTGAAATAACCGCATCTACTAACAAATCTACATCAAGATTAAAGATAAATCAACATTTAGAACCTAACCTGAGTCGATTCATCACAAAACACATGAGAAAATCCTTCGTAAACCTCAGATTTCGTCCTTCGAACATCCGTCAACCGCTTCACCTGAAAAGTAAGAATCACAAAAGAACATGGTAAGATATCTACTAACAAATCTACATCAAGATTAAAGATAAAGCAACTTATCAGAACATCAAACGGATCCCTTGTTCAAATATGTGGATCCCTTGCCAGATAAAACGGATCCCTTGCCAGAGAGAGAGAAGATCTGATGTTGTTTTGTGAGATGTGTGAGCATTGAGAGAGAAAGCATATGGTGATCCGTGTGAAGTCAAATGGACGGTCCCGATCTTGATCCGTGTGAGAAAGTTTAACAATTGGACGGCAGATGTATACCCTTGTAAAGGGTAAAAGGGTTTGTGTTTTCTTGTGCCTTAATAGTTGTACATTGTGCATTAAGTGTTTTTTCAACACCTTGTTCAATTACCATTTTTTTAACTTTATCACACGGATAAGACATGTACTTTTAGATCTGTGAATCTGTGATAATACTTTTACAACTGGAAGACTCAGACATGTAATTGAGAGATGAACACAACTACGGGTAAAGCCATGGCTGCAACACACGGTTGCAAAGTGAGAACTATGCAACCTGGATATTGCCCCGCCAAGATGCTACTCGGATCTTCTATGTACCCTCAAAATACAATCATCATCACAGTCTATTGTGTTATGTAACCCCGCTTTAAAGCATGATGTACAAGAGTATTTTTCCACTAAACTTAAACAACCTTTAAAGCATGATGTACAGCTGTTTTAAGCACAAGAAACACATATGTAACCTCACAGGCTTAGCTTATGCATCATAGCCTTAACAGTTTCAGTTCAGACATATTAAGAACACAAGCTCAGCTTATGCATCATAGAGACGACAGGCTCAGCTTATGCATCATAGCCTCACAGGCTCAGCTTATGCATCATACCCTCACAGGCTCAGCTTATGCATCATACCCTCCGAATGCAAAGAGTTGATATATTCTGAAATCGAAGTAAATAGAAGTTGTTAAGTTGATGTTTTGAAAGTAGGATTATTCAACTGAGATAAACTTACAATTTCAGTTGAGTGTAGTTGAGAGTTTGTAAAGTGTGAGTAGAGTGTAGATATCTCTGGATTATTTATAGAGACTGAAGCTAGCAGTGCTGTCTTTCAAACAGTGTATGGAAGAGTGTTGATATATTATAGAGACTGCAGCAAGCAAGCTGTCTTTCACACAAAAGTAAAGTGTTGCTTTTTCCTGTAGATTGTACTTCCCTGCTTTTGGCATCCCTTTTTGTGAGATGTGTGAGCATTGAGAGAGAAAGCATATGGTGATCCGTGTGAAGTCAAATGGACGGTCCCGATCTTGATCCCTTTTTGTCTGTAGCATAAGTCAAATGGGTTAAGATCAGTTAAAAAACAAAAAGCATAAAAATAACAAAACACATCATAAAACACAAAATATAGTCAAGTTTATATTCTCTCAGTAGCATAGCATGTTAAAAATTAATATTCAAGGCTTAGAAATTACCAAAAAAGAGCGAAAAACCGACTGAATTCGAATCTCAGCCCATTCTTGACACTAATGCTCCGTTAGTTCTCGCAAAGTCAACCATCATAAAAAGAAATCAAGTATTAGTAAAGATTTGATATTAGTTATAACCAGTACACTATTAACTTAAAATAAATTTAATATAAATCACATTTTGTCAAGTTGCAAATATAAAAACCTTTATTTGGCAAGGGATCCACAGATTTGAACAAGGGATCCGTTTGATGTTCTGATAAGTTGCAATGAGTGTTATATATCTTACCATGTTCTTTTGTGATTCTTATCTTTAATCTTGATGTAGATTTGTTAGTAGATGCGCTTATTTCAAATTAGGTTGAAAGTTTTGTGATATTTGAATTTGTATTTTTGGTGATGATAGTTAGCTTATAAAAAAAAAGAAAAGAAAATTGATGAATGATGATAAACTTTACTTTACCTCTGCTTGAGTGAGCATGAGACCACTAAGTGAGGGAACATTCTGCATATGAAGCCCCCATCGATTCGAATGAAGCAGCGTTCAGCGTCGCCAAAGCCAATTCCGAGACTCTCCAAGCAGATACACTTTCTCCGGCAGCCAGAAGATCGGAGTGAGCTTGTTCTGTAATAATAGTGAACGTGACAGTCGTTAACCAAAGGTATAACTAATTAAATTCAGATCCTAAAAAAAGGTTTCCTTGCGAGTTGCGAGTGACATACCTGAGTCGATTCATCACAAAACACATGCGAAAATCCTTCGTAAACCTCAGATTTCGTCCTTCGAACATCCGTCAACCGCTTCACCTGAAAAGTAAGAATCACAAAAGAACATGGTAAGATATATAACACTCATTGCAACTTATCAGAACATCAAACGGATCCCTTGTTCAAATCTGTGGATCCCTTGCCAGATAAAGCTTGTGATACATCTCATGAAACCCTAGATCTGCTCATCGAGCATCCCACAGAACAAACTAAAATCAAAAATACATTACAATCTATCTTTTCACTATTCCATATCTAAATGACCTAAATATCATAATTATCACAAAACCATGATACTTATCAGTCCCAAAAATGAAGGAAAAGATCAAAATATAACAGAACAAAGTAAAATCAAAACTACAAAAACAATTTATCCTTTCACTATGTCATATCTGAAATTAAGCTAACTATCATCACCAAAAATACAAATTCAAATATCACAAAACTTTCAACCTAATTTGAAATAAGCGCATCTACTAACAAATCTACATCAAGATTAAAGATAAGAATCACAAAAGAACATGGTAAGATATATAACACTCATTGCAACTTATCAGAACATCAAACGGATCCCTTGTTCAAATCTGTGGATCCCTTGCCAGATAAAGCTTGTGATACATCTCATGAAACCCTAGATCTGCTCATCGAGCATCCCACAGAACAAACTAAAATCAAAAATACATTACAATCTATCTTTTCACTATTCCATATCTAAATGACCTAAATATCATAATTATCACACAACCATGACACTTATCAGTCCCAAAAATGAAGGAAAAGATCAAAATATAACAGAACAAAGTAAAATCAAAACTACAAAAACAATTTATCCTTTCACTATGTCATATCTGAAATTAAGCTAACTATCATCACCAAAAATACAAATTCAAATATCACAAAACTTTCAACCTAATTTGAAATAACCGCATCTACTAACAAATCTACATCAAGATTAAAGATAAATCAACATTTAGAACCTAACCTGAGTCGATTCATCACAAAACACATGAGAAAATCCTTCGTAAACCTCAGATTTCGTCCTTCGAACATCCGTCAACCGCTTCACCTGAAAAGTAAGAATCACAAAAGAACATGGTAAGATATCACATATGTCCTTCACATATGTTTATTAAAAGCATTAAGTTGCTTTTACCGTTTGATGTTCTGATAAGTTGCTTTATCTTTAACCATGATACTTATCAGTCCCAAAAATGAAGGAAAAGATCAAAATATAACAGAACAAAGTAAAATCAAAACTACAAAAACAATTTATCCTTTCACTATGTCATATCTGAAATTAAGCTAACTATCATCACCAAAAATACAAATTCAAATATCACAAAACTTTCAACCTAATTTGAAATAAGCGCATCTACTAACAAATCTACATCAAGATTAAAGATAAGAATCACAAAAGAACATGGTAAGATATATAACACTCATTGCAACTTATCAGAACATCAAACGGATCCCTTGTTCAAATCTGTGGATCCCTTGCCAGATAAAGCTCGTGATACATCTCATGAAACCCTAGATCTGCTCATCGAGCATCCCACAGAACAAACTAAAATCAAAAATACATAACAATCTATCTTTTCACTATTCCATATCTAAATGACCTAAATATCATAATTATCACACAACCATGACACTTATCAGTCCCAAAAATGAAGGAAAAGATCAAAATATAACAGAATAAAGTAAAATCAAAACTACAAAAACAATTTATCCTTTCACTATGTCATATCTGAAATTAACCTAACTATCATCACCAAAAATACAAATTCAAATATCACAAAACTTTCAACATAATTTGAAATAACCGCATCTATCTACTAACAAATCCACATCAAGATTAAAGATAAATCAACATTTAGAACCTAACCTGAGTCGATTCATCACAAAACACATGCGAAAATCCTTCGTAAACCTCAGATTTTCACAAAACCATGACACATATCAGTCCCAAAAATGAAGGAAAAGATCAAAATATAACAGAACAAAGTAAAATCAAAACTACAAAAACAATTTATCCTTTCACTATGTCATATCTGAAATTAACCTAACTATCATCACCAAAAATACAAATTCAAATATCACAAAACTTTCAACCTAATTTGAAATAACCGCATCTATCTACTAACAAATCCACATCAAGATTAAAGATAAACCTAACCTGAGTCGATTCATCACAAAACACATGCGAAAATCCTTCGTAAACCTCAGATTTCGTCGTTCGAACATCCGTCAACCGCTTCACCAGAAAAGTAAGAATCACAAAAGAACATGGTAAGATATATAACACTCATTGCAACAACATCAGAACATCAAACGGATCCCTTGCCAGATAAAGCTTGTGATAGATCTCATGAAACCCTAGATCTGCTCATGAAACGGATCTGGTGATAGATTCAAACGGATCTGGTGATAGATCTCATGAAACCCTAGATCGCCGAGAAGAGAGAGAGAAGAGAGAGAGAAGAAGATCTGATGTTGTTTTGTGAGATGTGTGAGCATTGAGAGAGAAAGCATATGGTGATCCGTGTGAAGTCAAATGGACGGTCCCGATGTTGATCCGTGTGAGAAAGTAAAACATTTGGACGGCAGATGTATACCCTTGTAAAGGGTAAAAGGGTTTGTGTTTTCTTGTGCCTTAACAGTTGTACATTGTGCATTAAGTGTTTTTTCAACACCTTGTTCAATTACCATCTTGTCCTTCACATATCCTTATTAAAGTAGTATAGATATATATATATATATATATATATATATATATATACGCACATATATAAATAAGGGAAGGTGCAATAGCTCTTAACGTGCGAAGCGTACGTGAGTAAATTACACATGTTATAAAAATCAAACCCTAATCATGCATGAAGAAACAAACATAATCACGCATGTATAAACATATCATCACGCATGCATAATCTAAATAACACATTTGTTCAACAAAAAATAGAAAAATCACACATTATTAAACCCTAATCATGCATGTTATATGAATAATTACTAATGTTATTTGTTGCTCGCGTATCTTCGCACAATAAGATACTCTTGTATCTCTATATATAGAAGTTATACTAAAATTCAACTCATAGTAAATATGCCACTTTAGGTATAATGTTATAGACCACTGGGGTTGATGGTTCAATGGCAAGGCAAAACTTTTTAAAACACTCAAGTGTTTAGTCTTGGGTTCAAGTCTCACAAACAGCAAAAAAATCGCCATTCAAAAAAGGTACAATGTTATTACAGTGTTTAAAAGTAAAATATAAAAATACTTTGTAATCTTTTCTTACTAATGATTTATTAAAGAATCCAAAATTTGATTTGATTTTTTTCTTGGTAAATCTTAATTCCTTTGAATAAAATTTAGTGATCAAATATTAATTGTTTAAAAGATACATTTGGAACAAAATTTTAAAAATTTAGAAATTTCAAATATTGTAAGAATTATTGCATTTACATGATATTCATTTCCATAACACAAACACAAAGTTAGTTTTCACTTCAAATGTTGAAATTGTCTAGATGGAATTTAAATGTAAATTATATTCTTTATGTTGTTGAGTTCAACGAATTGAAATTGAATCTAAATCACTACTTGAACCATTTCAAGATATTAACATTCAATTCGAGTTCTATATTTTATAAAAAAAAACTAACATAAACACTATCAAAATGTGATACGTGTTACTAGATTTCAACAAACATTTTAATATATTCTTTTAGTGCTCACATATTCTATTTAGGGATAATTGTTTTTTATAATTTTGCTTATAAATAATTACAGCTTTTTATGGAAACTAGTAACTGCCTTATTTAATATGAATTTCAAAAAAATGTTTAGAAGATATATTTGGAACTAAAATAAAAAATTCAAAAATTTCATAATATTGTAAGAAGTTTATTTAGGGAAAAAAATTTATATACTTTTTTTTATAGATAAATACAGTATTTTTATCTTTTTACTTTATGGAAAGTAGTAAATGTTGTATTTAAAACGAATTTAAAAAAAATGTTTAGAAGATATATTTGAAACTAACAAAAAAATTGAAAAATTTCAAGATATTATAAGAAGGATTGCATTCACATGATTTTTATTTCATTAGCACAAAACATGATACATGTTATTAGATTCCAACATATATTATAAGACATTCATTTTGTGCTCGCATATTCAATTTACGGAAAATGTGTTTTTTATAATAAATACAGTCTTTTTATTTTATATTCCATGGGAAGTAGTAAGTACTGTATTTACAACGAATTTCAAAAAGAAAATATATATAAATAAAATAACTAAAGTAACAAAATATTAACAAGTGATTGTACTTCGCCGGATATGGCAAATGGTAATGGGGTTTTTGTCTTATTCATATTTATTGTATAGTTTTTTTAATGATTTACCAAACTGTTAACTCTTGTGGATTATTATCAATACATATAAGACAAAACATAACGATGTGGAATTCGCTTAAAGTGTCATAAACACCTCATTGGGACTCATTGTTGTTGTTGAGGTTTGACCCACCATAATGTATCTTATTACATGTGTAATATATACCATATTTTATGTAATGTGTAAGTGAAAACCATATGAATGCAATCCTTTTTGCAATATTTTTAGTTTTTTTATAAAACTTTTAATGTATATTGCAAATAGGTAAACTTTTAATGTTTATTGCAAATAGGTAAATATTTGATCACTAAATTTTATTCAAAGTAATTAAGGTTTACCTAAAATGAAATGAAAATTTCAAATTAGGATTTTGATTCTTTGAACCACTTTTAAGAGAGTATTGCATTTTGTTATTATAGATTTGAGTTTTGGAATGTTATGAGTATGTGATGTTTATGTGATAGATTTATAATGAATGTTAGTATAACATAATTGAATTAAAGAATGGTGTATTTAGTACTTGTTTAAAATAAAATAAAAGACACTAGGTCTCAAGCATGTTATCAGTTTTCTTTGGAGTGAGCTTTCTTAATTTCGACAAAACAAGTGGATGGTGATCTCACCTTCAAAGGAGAATAGGAAGCGTACTAACCCTGACTCTAACATGCGATGCGATCTAGGGGATAACTCAAGGGCTTAAGTCATCAATTCAAGTCCTGGTTTTGGTATCACTATAATGATGTTCATAGATGACGTATGTGGGGCCTAACAAGTGTTAGGTCACATAAATGACTCGCAAATGAATCTTTTTGGGACGTACCAAGTGTCGTGACTATTGGTTGTATGTATGTGAGACGTACGCAAGTGTCATGACTAATAGATGAATGTTTGTCGAATGTGTCAAGTGTTAGGTCTCAAACGTAACTATTGTATATGTGTGAAATGATTAAGAAACTGACATAAGATTGTGTAACAGTAACAAAAACAATGCTAATGACAATGTAGATGCAGATGAACTTATGTTATGTCAATGTGTGTTTTTATAATTTCTTTTTTTAAACATATTAAACACTCTAAGCAATATTAGATAACAAATATAACTTATAGTTAAAGCGTGTAGGTGCATGCAAAATATATGAATTATAAATTCAAGCCCATTACGTACACGTCAACTGTATTAAGAAACCAACCTATCAAACTTGTACTTTGAAACTACTAAAATGCATGCATACTTTTGGATGATATATAGATTTTCATTTATTTTATTTGAGAGTGTATTGTATTTAAGAATAAATCTTTTTACTAATAAAATTTCTATACCCTTGGATTACCGAATTATGATATTTTCAATCTTCCAAATCAATAACCTATTCAACATTTGTTATATATATATATATCTATATATATATATATATATATATATAGGGAAAGGTTCATTTGAGAAGAAATTTAATGTGAGAAGAAAAAGACGAAAGGGCATATTAGTAAAATACTATTTCATTTATAACTCATATCATTAATTATTAACTTTTTAATTAATTAGTTAACTAATCACTAATTATCCTACATATAATCTACAAAACCTACACATATAAAAATTTTCCTACATATACCCTACACATTATAGAATTTTATCTTACACAGTCGAAATTTATTCTACACACCTTGAAAATATATCTTACACAACTAGTAATTTATTCTACAATTTAAATTAACTTGTTTTTTTAATTTGGAAAAAGTATATATTTTGAAAAGGAGTTACAAATTTAATTTAGTTAGTTATTAAAGGGGAAGAATACAAATTAATGATTTTTGTAAGTTTACCAATATACCCTTATATTAAAAATGGAGGATTCTTATTGGTTGAAACTTCTTCTTTTTTATTCTTACAAAAAAATTCTTCTCATTTGAACCCTCCACTACATATATATATATATATATATATATATATATATATATATATATATAGGCAAAGGATCCTGTACAAAGTCCATCTTTTGTAAGAAGTGTAACAAATAATTTGGGAATGACAAGTGTCCCTCATCTTAATTAATTCAAAAGGGCATATTAGTAATTGTACATTCTTATCAATTAATTGATTTGTGTTTTAATGTTTTTTGGATTCCAGATAAAACACCATGACTTGAATCATAGTCATGGTGTTTTAAAATCTGGGAATGTTTCGTATTGATTGTCCAGATGTTAAAACACCATGGATGTAATCACAATACAATGTTTACTAGATTCCAGATAAAACACCATGACTTGAATCATAGTCAATGTCTCCAGATTTTTAAAACACCACGCCATGAACAATGTCTCTAGATGAAACACCATGACTTGAATCATAGTCAATTTATCCAGTTGTGTTAAAACACCACGCCATGAATCTAATTATACAATGTCTCCATATAAAACACCATGACTTGAATCATAGATGTTTAAAACACAACACCATGAACAATGTCTCTAGATAAAACACCATGACTTGAATCATAGTCATGGTGTTTTACAATCTGGGAATGTTTTGTATTGATAAAACACCACGCCATGAACAATGTCCCCAGATAAAACACCATGACTTGAATCATAGATGTTTAAAACACCACGCCATAAACAATGTCTCTAGATAAAACACCATGACTTGAATCATAGTCAATTTATCCTGTTGTTTTAGAACACCCGCCATGAATCTGATTATAGATCTCTTTATGATAACGTATGAAGAATATGCAACCAAAGACCTCCCTACAATTAAGGTGAATCATTAATTCCGATATTTAAGGAAAAAGGAGTGAATGTAGGTGTTTTTGGTTGTGTAGGTTACGGTTACCATATTTCAAACATTGAAAAAGACACTATTGCCCTTCAATTTTACATAAGGTCCCTCTAATTAAAACACAATTTACATTTTTATACCCTATTGATCTCAACCATTAGATCAAATATCCAATGGTTTAAAACACTTCTTACCCTTCTCACATTTTAAACACTTTTTACCATATCCCTACCCTATATATATATATATACAGGGAGCCGCTAAAATAGAAACCACCTCTAGTTGTAAGAACCGCGAGAACCACTCTCAACCAATCAGATTATGCCAACATAAAGGGTATTTTGGTCATTTAACCCAAATATCAAATCTTCCCTCTCTCTTCATTAAGTACCTCTCCCCTCTCTCTTCTCTCCTCTACATCTACTTCTATCTCTTTACCAGAATAACAAATCTTCTATCTTTTCACCATTTTAAATCCCTGCTCCTTTCCACCATTTTTTGGATTTATGTTGATGCCACCTCCACCGTCACCCTACCGCCGCCACACACCCTACCGCCGTCGTCACTCTGCCACACAGAATACCGCCGCCACACACCCCACCTCCATCGTCACACGCACACAGAACTCAGATCTATCTCTCACTGGTTGTGTTTTTTGTGGCGGTGTGGTGGTGAACGGTGGGTCAAGGGCGTTTGTAACAGTGGTTGAACAGTGGGTGAACGCCGGTGTGGTGGTGAACGGGGGGTGAACGGCGACGGCGGTGTGTTTGTGAACGGTGGGTGAACGGCGGTTCAACGGCAGCGGAAACGTTGCATACTAGGTTTTGAGTACGGAATCATACAGGCACCTTTAGGACCAGATATCTCCGGCCCGGAACTTGTGGCTGCCGTTGCGAACGCCGGTGCTATCGATATCCTCCGAGCTCCTGATTGGGTCAGTAAAAATGTTTTTCATTTTAGTAGTTGTTATGATTATTATTATTATATTTTATCTTGCTATGAAAGTTGGGGCGAGTAAAGTGGGATTTTTGTTAAAACTTTGTAACAATAGGAATGTCCAGATTATTTAAGGGAGCTTATAAGGAAGACAAAAGCTTTGACTGATAAGCCATTTGGAGTGGGTATTGTTTTGGCATTTCCTCACAAAGAGAATTTGAAGTGTGTGCTTCAAGAGAAGGTTGCGGTTTTGCAGCTTTATTGGGGCCAAGTAACCAAAGATGTGGTTGCTGAAGCTTATAAACTGAATTGCTTTTATTTTGGATTTTGGATTGATATGTGTTTTTGATACTGGGTTGAGCTGGCAGTGAATGATGCATTTGTATTTTTTGATTTTGTGGGTTTTGATCTATTTGGATGGGACGGCGATGATGCAAAAAAAAAAGTAGATTTTGATGACGATGGCACGGCAAGGATGGTGGAGGGTAGGTTTTTGAACCTGCAACCCCACTTTGCAGCCTTTTGATTATCGGGAAATCGGAGCCAAACCCTGTTTTTTCGAGATACACATTGTTTTGATGTTGTTGGTTTTTTATATTTTTTCCCCAGTCGATGATGATAATAATCTATCTGAGACACCTACCGAGTTTGCGATTTCTGGGTGCGTTCGTTTTTGCGTAAAAAAATTTTTTTTTTAAAAAAGTTAAACCGTAAGCTTTTTAAGGTAAAACGTAAATTTTTTAACGTAAAACGTAAAAAGTTTAACGTAAAACGTAAAACGTAAAAACGTAAAAAGTTTAACGTAAAACGTAAAAACGTATAACGTAAAAACGTAAAACGTAAAAAGTTTAACGTAAAACGTAAAAACGTATAACGTAAAAACCTAAAAACGTAAAACGTAAAAACGTAAAATGTAAAAACGTAAAACGTAAAAAGTTTAACGTAAAAACATAAAACGTAAAACGTAATAAGTGTAACGTAAAAACGTAAAATCGTAAAACGTAAAAAGGTTAACGTAAAAACGTAAGACATAAAAAGTTTAACATAAAAACGTAAAATGTAAAAAGTTTAACGTAAATCGTAAAACGTAAAAAGTTTAACGTAAAACGCCGCGTTAAAACGGGGCGTAAACAAGGGGCGTGAATGCGGCGAATATAAACGCTGCAAAAAAAAAGGAACGTAAAAAACGCCGCGTTAAAACGGGATGTAAAAAACGGCGCGTTAAAAAAACGACGCTTTGAAAAAGCCGCGCGTAAAAAACGGCGTGCAAAAACGACCCGTAAAAAACGACGCGCACGTGAAAAAGCCGGGCATAAAAACGGCGTGCAAAAACCTGCGCGTAAAAATGATTGTCTTTGTTAAAAAAAATTCGAATTCAAAAATACTTTTAATAAAAAAATTCTTTTTAAAGAATAAAAAGTAATATAATAAAACAAAAAAGTAATAAAAAATAATAAAGACAAAAAGACAAAAAAGTGTAATTTTATTAAACTACCCTTTTGAATTAAAATATTAAAGACATAAGAAGACAAAATGTGTTTAATATTAATTTTGGTTACTTTTAATCTCATCCATCCATCTTCTTGATCTAGTGGTTAGGAACTGGTTCTCGCGGTTCTTACAACTGGAGGTGGTTTTCATTTTAGTGGCTCCTTATATATATATATATATATATATATATATATATATATATATATATATATATATATATATATAGAGAGGCCGGTTAACATACAAATACATTAATCGTATATTATGTACGCTACAAGAACAACCGTCCGATCATCCCATTAAAAGCGCGTGTTTAACAATTAAATTAATCAAATTAAAATTAATAAAAGAAACCGCCAAGGTTAAAATCGTCCATAGCGAGAACAAAACCCCTGATAAACGGCAAAACATAACCTCAAAAATCATAACGACAAATCCTAAAATCAAAACCAAAAACGAAATTATAACAATTAATCAAAAATCGATCGATTCACCAAATCGATCGATTCATATTCACAAATTCGTCTGAGAAAATGAACTTCTGATGAATTTAGAAATTCTGGAAGGACTGACTATCGAAGAAGATGATGCAGAATGTCAAATCATATGCGAAATCATCAAACGATGCAAATGCGAATTCAATAACAAAGGAAAATCTTTGAAATTTCATATAGTTTGCGAATTCATGATATGCAAATGCGATTTCATTAAAAAAGTTAAGTATTCTATGATATTTCATATAGTTTTTGCGAATTCATGATAATGCACATGCGATTTCAAAAAAATTTTCAAAAAACTCTTCATATAGTGCGCAATTTCAGATATTTTACACATGCGATTTCAAAAAAAAGGATATTTATAAGTTGGTCTCTTACTGTTTGCGAATTTCGTTCGAATCAAGTGCGATTTTGAATAAGAACACTGCAAAAAAATTTTTTTTAAAAATACTTTGTAATAAAAATGCAAAAAAAAAACAAACAAACTACCAATCTTAAAAACTAAAAATAATATTATTTTATATAAAAAAACTTAATTTATTAACGATGTGACTATAATTTGACATTTAATGATGAATTTTACAATAAATACTACTGAACTTACCACCCTACCTATATAATAAATTTACTATATTAATATAAAAAACCTAGATAACTACCTTCCATATTAAGACATAGAATACGAAATAAAACACACACAAAAACACAGACCAAACAAAAATGGCATCTGAAGATATAGAAAAAATCAAAAACATTGCAATCAAAGAGCTATTGTCAACTCACACGTTGACAGAAATAAGCACTGATATCACCTCTTCTCATCTGGTTCTTGATGTGCAGGGCAAAATTCTTGAACAAATCAAGAACAATCAAGCCATATGGGAAAATCTACTTCAAGAACCACCATCAAGCTTCAGAGACAAAGCTTTGGATCACATAAAAGAGCAATCTCGAGCTGATGACTTCGCCTTCTCTTTCCTGACAGATGCTCTAAAAACTGTGAAGGAGAAGATGGAGTTCAGCTCTACTGAACGTGACAAAATCTTTGCTTCAAGTAACTAAATTTCTGTTTAATCGTTTTATGGTTGTAACTGTGTTTGACAATAACAACTATTTTGTATTTTGGATATATGTTTTGAACAAATCTTATGCTTTATTATAATTTAAAATCGCATGAATGAATTAAAGATCTTTGCCACAAAATCGCATGTATTAAAAGTGAAATCGCATGTGAAAAATGATATAAACTAAATATAAACTGATGCATATAAAATCGCATGTTTATACTACTAAAATCGCATGTGAAAAATGATATACACAAATGAATATAAAATCGCATGTGTTTCATATAAATTCGCATTTACATTTAAAAAAATTTACTCATCCTCGTCATCTACTGACACCTCTTCCCACTGATCTTCGTCTTCAGATCCATCATCACTACTGTAATCTTCAAATTCATCTTCCTCTTCGTCGTCTTCACCCTCATTGTCTTTGTCTCTCATACCATCTTCAATCAGGACACCCTTCATCTTCTTTTTTCCCTGTTTACCTTGTTGTTTGGCTTTAAGCTCGCCGCAAGTCCGAATGTCATGACCTTTTTCATTACATACGCTACATGTCCTTGACCTTTTCCCTTTGCGGCTGATCATTTGTTCCTTCTTAGATTTAATCCTTCTATGCGAGCCGCGGCCTTTGTTTCTTATACCAGCCGGCACACGAACAGTAGGTGGAGCATTAGTTACTGGTTGTTGATAACCAATCAACTTTGAAAATCGGTCAAATTTTGGATCAAGTTGCTTGGTTATGCGACTCTGATCAACTCTCTCTTTAAGCTGCATCATTTGATCCCTCACTAAGGCAAGTTGATCAAGGTCGGAAATCAAATTACTAACCAAATACTCCCCTGTGTGAATGATTTCACGAGCAATCCATTTAGCCTTGTTTTGCACATCCTTACCACCGATATTTAGATTGTACTTCACATTTAACTCATTGGGCACCACATCCTTCGTCCATCTCTTCATAACATATTTGTTTGGAATTTCTTTAACACCAAACATCTTGAAAAGAAAATATATGTGTTTGCATAGCAGCCCATACTGCTCAAAACGCAAACAGCTACACTCTGCAGTTACGTCATTTTCAAGATTCTTGAACCACACCTAGACATAACCAAAAAAAATACTAATAAAATTTAAAATCGCATATATAAAAATAACAATTTCGCATGTCTAAACCATCATGTAAGTGAATAAAATTTAAAATCGCATGTGAATCATAACAATTTCGCATGTCTAAAAAAATTATGTTAATAGATAAACTAAAATCGCATATCTAATGTAACAAATTCGCATGTCTAAAAAACGTGTAAAATACCTCCAATAAACCATTGCCATGTGCTTTAAAGTCCTTCAATAACATTCTGATACGTGGGCCTTCAACTTTGGTGTCCATCGGCAAACATTCGGAAATTGTTCCATGTATCTCTACTTGCTGATCAAAAAATATAGACCTGGTGTAGATCTTAGCAGCATCTTTTTCCAATGTAGTTTGACTCCAATCAGCTGGCTCAGTATATCTTGAAATATGATCATTTTTTCTATGATTGAACCTTTGTACATCCATCGCGCCATCAAAATGATTCATAAACTCTACGAGTGTGAGTTGTGAATTAGCAACCTGGAAAAAGAAATGGTTCTCACTCTCTGATCTTGAAGTTGTTCTCATAAGACCAGACATTGGCTCATGCCGGTAAAAAGCCGGAATCCACATGGATCTCATCCCAAACATATCATCAATCCATTTGTTTTCAGTGAAACCGAACTCAATCATCACCAATTTCCACTGTCTCTCAAATTCTTCGGGCTCAATCGAATCAGTCCAAACAATGTCGCACCTCCTACTTTTAAACTCATCATTATTACACAACTCGTGTCCAACCTATAACAATAAATGCTTTTTATATCAGCCTACAACAAAAAAAATTAAAATAAAAATAACCCTAGCAAAAGACAAAAATATTGCATGAAATACCTTATCTGCCACTTTTTTCATTATGTGCCACATGCACAATCTGTGTCTGCTATTAGGAAAAACCTCCTCAATAGCCTGCTTCATAGCAGGGTCTTAATCCGTCACTACAACATTTGGTTGCTGACCAAATGACTTTAAAAATGAATTTAGAAGCCATTTATATGATTCAATACTCTCCGATGCCAGCAACCCAGCTGAAACTGTTACATTTCGACAGTGGTTGTCAATGCCAGTGAACGGAACAAACACCATCTTGTACCTGAACAACACAGGCGAAACAACATTTTAGTATGTGCGAATTATTAAAAATCACATGCGAAACCAGAAGTATGGCATAAGATATATTCATCACATTCTGTTTGTTTACACATGTGATATTAAAAATGCATTAACAAAGAAACATGCGAAAATATGTAACAAACATGTTTGTCTTGAAACACTTACCTGTTTGTCTTGAAAGTTGCATCAAACGATATCACATCCCCAAATTCAATATAGTTAAGCTTGCATAAACCATCAGCCCAGAACAAACCAGTTAACCGTTTGCCATCATCAACAGAGTATTCAAACGAATAATCAGCTAAATACTTTTTTTTGTTAGTCATCCTATTTATTACCATGTCAGCGTCATATTCTCCTATATAGCTGTTTATTCGCTTCTTAAAATTTTTGCAATCATCAACCGTGGCACCAACGTTCTCAAAACCATCATAACGTTTCCTCATTATATGGAAAGCTTTGACAGGACCAAGGTTTAAAGTGCCAAGTTCCCATACCATCTCCTCCTGGACATCTGACAATTGTCTGTAAGCTGGGAGCATGTGAACGTCATTTTGACATACAAACTTATGATTATGGCCATCAACAAATTTCTTTACTGTATATAATCTACCATCCAGAGTGCAAATCATAAGTTGAGCTTTGCATCCGGTCCTAATAGTCCCCCTGTTCCTTGTTTTGAATTGCTTTTTTGACTTCGAATGATCATCAATACACAGAGGCTTATGTCCCTCTTTAGAACAAACAAAATACTTAGTTTTGATTATACCACCACTGTATACCTCACCACCTTTCCGAATAGAAAAACCAGCTAACTTAGCATATGATTGATAAAATGCATATGCTTGTTCAATAAAGATAAATTGCATTCCAACAACAGGAGTAGCTGATGCCTGAACCTCTGGAGTGTAAACCCTTTCATCTACATGAATCAAAATAAAAAACATAAAACGTCATATAAAACACATGCGAATTGTCTGATCAAAACATGCGAAATGATGATATTGATAAAATCTGAATTACATATGCGATTTATTACATAAATACATGCGAAATTGCAAAAAAAAAAAAAATCAAATGCGAATTGTAAGAGTAATAACATGCGAATTTATACATGTTGCTTTTCAAAAATACAAAAGTGTAATCAAACAATCAAACTACAAAAACAGCTACAACAAATGCTACGATTAAACAAAAAACAATTATACGAACAATTTAGATATCTGAATTAACATAATTACCAATAGAAAACTTGTTTGCAACACTTGAACTTGAAATTGGAATTGCAATTGGATTTGCAGGTCGCAGATTTAAAACATCCTCAATCGAAGCTCTCTGATAAGCACATAATTGAGCATGATCACCAATCGGTCGATTTTCTTCAAAATCAACTTTTGTTCGTCCAGTGCTACTCTGTGGATCCATCGAAATAAACAAATTGAATGAAACCCTAACACAGAAGAACGAAAACTGCAAATTGTGAATTATGGAAAATTTGAAACTGATTTGAATAATAATTACCGGGATATCAGTGTAACGAACTTCTCGCTGAATTAATGAAGAGACGAATTTGCCCTCTGATGATTAGGTTAATTGTCTGATTTAACCTTATTAGACCGAAATGAATCAGGACACGTGTATGGCTCAAAATATAGCGTATATAATGTACGATAAGCCCTATTTGTACCATACTCTTTACCTATATATATATATATATATATATATATATATATATATATATATATATATATATAGGGTCAGGATTTAGAGAAAACAGTGAAATGTGTGAGAACGGTTATGGATCGTCAGATTAAAACAATCTATGGACTAGATGACGCGGTGGCGTTTTCGTAAATAACATCACTTTTATTACTCTGGCGCGCTTCATTAAAGGTAAAAAAGTCTTTTGACTTCTCCACACAAAACGCCATCTCATGAAATAAAACGCCATTAAAATTACCGCCTTAACCCTACAATAGCACACACCATCCTAAATCTAAAAACGCCATTAAATATAAAACACCAAACTTAATTATAATAAAATCCCGCCTAAAAAACTGCCAAAAAACATCCTATATGTACAACATCTCAGACATTTAATTAAAACACCTAAAAACCCAAATGCCATATTTAATATATACCATTCGTCTTAGAAACGCCAAAAAACCCAAACATTAAATATCCTCTAAACCCAAACTTCCATTCAATTTATACGCCAAAACATACAATAACATTATTGAGGGTTGTTATCAATAAAGTTTAGCTGTATGGGATGGACAACATTGTCAGACATCTTTGTTAACTGAGGATTAAAAATGTTGTCCATCACCATACAACAAAACATTATTGATTTAGCATGATCAAAATTAGAATTTTAAGGTGCTTTTATTTGTTGGCGTTCTTTTCTCTCGGTAAAACGCCAAAAAGTTAGAAAATCAAACATCGTTCACTGGAAATTCAAAGATTGTTGGCTGAAAGGTGTAAACTCAATAACATTTTGCTGCATGAGATGGACAAATATTCAAGAAAAAGAGGCTGATTTCAGACTTTGTGCTTCCACACGGCGACAAAAAAACTACTTCAAAAAACAAAAATCAAAATAAATCATACGAAAGTCGAAACAGCCAGTGAAGATGCTTCAAAAGAAGAAAGAGAGAAGAAAGAGACTGGTGACAGTGAAGATTTGGAAGATCAATTGTTTATACATATGTTAATAATTTTCTTTTTCAGTTGATTGTTGTATAATAACAACGCCATATGTAATAAAAACGTCACACATTCAAATGCTTGTCAAAACGCCATCATGCCATAAAACGCACCAAAAACTACCAAACTATAATAAAATTACTTTGGACAAATATTATAAAAAAACTGAAAAATTAAAAAAAATAATAATAAAGAAAAATAAAAACCAAACTTGAAAATGTAACTAGAAACACTAACTACAAAAACAGTAAAACTGAAGAGACGGAAAATTTATTATATTATAATCTAAAACGCTAAACTTGAAATATGGGACGTGTTACAGACTTCAGAGATAAAAGCTATCATAAACAATAATTACAAAACAGTAACTGAAACGACGAATAGTTTATTATAATAATGCACCGCATAACCTACGCGCCAAAAAGACATCCTATAAAATGATACCTCTCAGCAACTTCCATTTAATCAAACCAAAAAAACATACGCCAATACTACTAAATACCACTCACTGTAAAAACGCCAAAAAATTAAAAAAATAAAAGATAGCTAATATGCTTTCTTGGATATTCAGTATTGTTCTTCGTGAAGTTTCACTGAATAGATTGTTAGGTGAGGAGAGTAACCCAGTAAGATGTTGCTGCATGAGATGGACAAATCTTCAAGAAAAAGATACTGATGACAATCGTATGTCATTTTGTGTTCTTTGTTCTTGAAGAAGGCTTGGATGAGGAGAAAAGATCAATGACACTGAAGAGTGGGATGATTATAAAGATGAAGATCAAGATAAAGAAAAAGCGAAAAACCCACCCAAACGTCATAGATCTATGTCCCCAAACATCCACAAAAAGCAACTTCAATAGACGAGAAGTCAAAATAATCAAACCGATGGGTTTGTTAAGTTTTACATAAAACGCCATATATTTGGTGACAGTTCTTGTACTATTAAAGAAGAGAGAGACTGATGACAGTGAAGATTGTGAAGAGAGATCCGATTAGGATTTTTTACTTCTATTTATGGCTTTTTGATCTTCATCTTTATAATCTATTTATGACAGTGAAGATTGTGAAGAGAGATCCGCTCTCACAGTTTTCACACTATCAGGCGTTTTGGTGTTTGTAGTTTTTGGCGTTTTATACTCAATTTTTTATTAGTAGAGAATTAGATAATAAACAACAGAGAATTAGATAACAAACAATAGAAAATGAAAAAAAATAAAAATTCTAATCTAATTTCTCATCCAAATCTTCACTATCATCAGCCTCTTCTACTTTAACCTCTCTTGCGTTTTGAACCTGTTTTGAATACCTTATGTAGATCCTTATTTTCCTACATAACGCCCGTCTTTAGATGATGCTTATTTTTAGTGGCATCCTGTATTGTGGTTTGATATATACTTGTTTGGTGATATGTTGAAGATCAACGCCTGCTCGAATGGATTGATCCCTTCATGCCATCCATATATCCATCAAGAACAAAGTGACATGATGACATATAGTCTCTTTTTCATGAATATTTGTCCATCTCATTCAGCAAAAGTTTATAGATATACCCACCTCAGAGAAGAATCCATTCAGTGAATCTTCATTCAGAACAATACTCAATATAGAAGAAACGAGGTTCCCATCTGTGGCTTTTTTAACTATTTTTTGGCGTTTTAAAGTGAATGGTTTCTAGGAAACATGACGTTGTTTTTGGTGTGTGACCAGTTGATTGTGCAGAGACGTCTCTCTTATAGGATGTTTTTGGCGCGTAGTTTAGGCGGGATTTTTTTATAATAAATTATATTAATAAAGTAGCCGACTTTTCAGTTACTGTGTGTTTTTTACTGTTTTTGTTCAACTTTTTATGAGTTTTTAGGGTGATAGACATTCCATCTTCCATGTTTGGCATTTTTTAATGGCTTTAAGTAGTTTTTGGTGTTTTACTGCATTATGGCGTTTCACAATCATTATGACTGTCTGGTGTTTTATTAAAATAATGTATTTTTTTGTTCTTAGCTGAAAAATACATAACAAACAACAGAAAAAGAAAATTAAAAAAATAAAAATAGAAACAATTCATCTTCCAAATCTTCACTGTCATCACTCTCTTTCTTATTTGAAACTTGTTCACTAGCGGTTTGACTTTGTCATGCTTGAGTTTTTGTTGTTGAAGTAGGCTTTTTTGTGGTGGTTTGGAAAGACAAAATGACGTAAGTTTTTTGTTTGAATATGTATCTTCAAACCACTCATCAGTGCCATTCGTCTCTTCATGCCATTATAATATTCATCAATAATAAAACACAAAAATGACATAAGTCTGACACCAGCATCTTTTTGTTTAAGATTTTTCCATCTCATGCAGCAAAATGTTATTGAGTCACAGCACCTCAGGGAAGAATGAATTCCGCGAAACTTCACGTAGAACAATATTGAATATACAAGAAACGATGTTTGCCATTTTTGCGTTTTACTGAGGAAATATTGTATCCGAAAGAAACGTCGATTTTTTGGAATCTTTGATGTCTGAGTGTTTTGGCGTTTTCTAAGATGATTGGTATATAGTAAAATATGGCATTTTTGAGTAGGTGTGTTTGATTTTTTGGGGTTTTTGGCGTTTGTAAGATGAATGGTATATTGTAGAAAATATGGCGTTTCAGGTTCGGAGGAGTGTTTTATGTCTGAGATGTTTTGTTTATATAGGGATGTGTTTTGGCCCGTAATGGAGTTTTATTCATTAGTTTGGCATTTTGGTAGAGAAGTGTAAAGACCCTTTTACCCTTAATGAAGCGCGTCGACTTAATAGAATTCATGTTATTTACGAAAAACGCCACCGCACCAATCTAGTCCATAGATTGTTTTGATCAGACGATCCATAAGCGTTCTCACCATTCTTACACTTTCCACCGTCTTCTCTAAATCCTAACCCTATATATATACACACATACACACACACCCACGTACTTATTAGGGAATCTTTATTGTTTTCATGTGAATGTGTGTTCACCACTTGCAGTTGCAATTTTTAGACTACTAACAAAATATGCAATTATAACACAAAATCAAAGATACAAGGACATCTCTAGTAGGAGGCTAGAACACAAAAATAGTAAATTAAACAAATTAAAAATGCACTAACCACACAATCTAACATATGCAGTTTAACTATGTTTTTTTACTGAAAATAAGGCATTTGCCTTTATATCTTCTAAAACTTGATCAATACTTCTATTAGCATTGCTAAAAGAGCTAGAGAGATGAGAAAACAATCGCATATATCCTTTTCTTATAAATCTTATTACCCTCCAAACTGATGACAACTTTAGAACTCCTTTAATGGAGTTACATAGCTATAAGATATATCAACTCATGAATTGTAGTTCCCTAGAGGAGGATCTAGAACACCTATCCTTGTTTCCAAACACACCCGGTTGTGCAGAATCCAAGCGGGTATGCAACCGATCAAAGAACACGAGAATATAAGACAAGATTCAATGTTTAAACACACTTGTATTACTTCAGAAGAGTCATAAATACATAGATTACAAGAATAACACTCTATCTCTTTGAAGTTCTCTCACTTAGTTCTCTCGTCTGTCTGTGTTCTCTGGCCTACCTCTGTTCTGCAACAAGCCTTTTATAGCAAACCTTATCCAGAACTCCACGAATAACCTGTTGGGCCTAAAGTGAAGCCCACGAAGAACCATCACTCACGAAGAACTCAGGTTCTTCGGCCAATCCAGGGTTCTTCGTATGGGAGGTTCTTCGGCAATAGTTCTTCGCCAACATGCTGGATTCTTTGTTGGGTTGAGGTTATTCGTGGATGATGGTTCTTCGTAGTGAACATACTCAGCAAACCATCATAACAAAGTATCTCAATTCTTCGTAGGAGGCTGCATGCAGACACATACTTGCAGATTTGATACAAACAACAGCAACAGTGACACAGACATCAAACAGATTGCTCATGTGCAATCTGTTTTACATCACATACGAAGTCACGTCTATTCCGAAACTTGATGGAGGATTTCGGGCTTCGGACTTCATTTCGTAACACGGGCGAACCGAAACGAGCCGTATCCACAATAAATGTATAAACAAACTCCCCCTTGGATGCTGCTCGTGAGGGTTCGTTCTTCACATAGTTGTCGGATCTTGAGATGTCTTCACTTGGCACAGACAGGGAGTGTATTAGCAAACTCCCCCTTGAACGTTGCTCGTGAAACATTGATCTTCAAATTTTAGATCCTTGCGGTGTTGAGAAGTGGTCAGTGGCAACTCGATCATCTTGATCCTTTGATTGCATCCATGTCGTGTCTTCATTCCAAGTTTGTCGTCTAACACATTCTCTTCGCCTTTAGCTGGTTTGAATATCGCATCTGCACATTCAAGAAAGCTAAACGCGTAATGAGAACAATTGCTTGGAGTATAGTTAACATAAATAAACGACACACATGTGACCAACTCTGAATCAACTACCGACCAATAACAGTTTGAAAGTTGAAAAATTTGAAGAATTTTAGATTTTAACTTTCAAAACTTGTTAACTTCGACCGTTTATGAAGATGCAATTGTTTTGGTTTCAACCAGGCTTCATGTGATAAAGACTTGAGATCCAACATCATATAATCGAAAATCAGATAGAAATAAAATCTTTTTGGTTTTATAAGGTTTATATTAAAACACACCTAAAATCTTTTTCGTATTTTTGAATATTTCAAATGTAAACACAGAAAGCGGTAAATAAATATATACAGAGATGCAGAAACTGAAAGCAGTAAATAAATATTTACAGATAATCTTTTTGCGAGTTTCGAGGGTAAGAGAATCATATCAGTGTACGGTCATGCCAAAACGCTCTTGGTGTTCAATTAGTTAAAATTAAGATAAGCATCCTATAACGATTATCGGCATTGTTGTCCACTTAAGCTCAACTTATCAGATGTACTTGCGATTAGGGGATACGTTAAGGTATGATTTATACCTACCGACCGGTGTTCATCCACACACGACACATTCCCGTATCAAGGTATGCATGAGAGTTCATCTTACTGGTGAGTATACCATTTATCATCTATTTTCAACGTATATGATGTGAGATACTCACTTATTTTTGGATGAATACAAGCCCTATGTGATTAAATCACTTATTGATGAGGAACTTGATATTCGGTGCATGCAGGGAACAAGAGCAAGTCCGTGAACAGGTTAGTACCATTGTACCGACAAAGAGACGAACTTGACTCCCGGATAAATTGTGATATTTTATCACTTATTGATTGGGACATGTGATTGTTTATCACTTATTGAGGTCGTATGCATCATGTATTATATACATGTTTCAATGATATTTACACGTATGTATGGTATCATGGAAGCTCTAGACTTGCGTCCCCGTTGTTTTCGGTAAAAGAAACAACCATGATACCCAGATGATAAACAGCATAAAGACTACGTATCTCAGAACCTCGGCAATCTATCAAACAAAATTTCGGTATTAAGACCATATGCCAATGAGCGGTTCCCACACAGTCATCAGTCGATTTAGGTTTATATCACCCTGCACACTTTAAAATGATTGTGAGCCTATCGATACATCTTATATAGAGCTGCTTATCGTTTTTCATTTTAGGTTTAAAGAGATTTCGACAGACCACTGATGTACTATCATTTTCTCTTTTTCTCGCCAGGAAACTCATTTTTGTTTTTCTATTGTTTTTGTGTTTTTGAAATTTTTTGATGCTTTTGTATTTTTAAAACTTTTAATGTTTTTGTATTTTTCGTTTTTACTCCCCCTAAAATGCAAAAAGTATGAGAAATTAAGAAAACACAAACAAATATTTACAAAAATGATTTTCCGATGTTGGTTTTACTCTGGCTTGACCTTAATGCCATATACCATTAGTAAATAGTCAAATCGTGATTTGTCAAAAGCTTTGGTAAAAAGGTCGGCACGTTGGTCATCGGTGTGGACCTTAACAACATCGATAAGTCTTTTATCAAAACAATCACGTATGAAGTGATATTTGATTCCGATGTGTTTGGTCTTTGAATGATGCACATGATTTCTAGTGATCTGTAAGGCAGCAGAATTATCAACGAAAATAGGAGTAGATAGGAATTCAAAACCGTAGTCCCGCATTTGTTGTTGAATCCATAGGACTTGGGAGCAACAACTTGAGGCAACAATGTATTCAGCTTCACAGGTTGATGTAGCGACACAAGTCTGTTTCTTGCACTGCCATGTGACCAGGCGATTTCCTAAAAATTGGCATCCAGTCGTTGTGGATTTGCCGTCGATTTTACAGCCACCAAAATCAGAATCACTGAACGTGATCAAGTTGAAGCTATCATCCCTAGGGTACAAAAGACCGGTGTCCGGGCAACCCTTCAAATAGCGAAAAATCCTTTTTACAGCTGCTAGATGTGAGGCCTTCGGGTTGGCTTGATAGCGAGCGAGCAGGCACGTAGGATACATTATGTCGGGATTCGAGGCTATGAGATACATGAGAGATCCGATCATTGCGCAATAGAATGAAGAGTTAACGCCTTTACTCTTCAAGTTCAGAGTAATCCCGTTATTCTGCGGAAGTGGGGTACCAATGGGCGTCGCTTCGGACATCTGGAACCTGCTCAAGATGTCTCCGACATATTTAGTCTGATGGATGAATATCCCAGACTCTGTTTGTTGAACTTGTAGGCCCAAAAGAAATTCATTTCCCCCATGGAGCTCATCTCGAATTTCTCCTGCATAACACGCTCGAAGTCCCTACACAAAACATCTTTACTTGAACCAAAAATAATATCATCTACGTATACCTGAACCAACAGAAGATCTCCATCCTTTTCTTTGATGAAAAGCATGCAATCGATAAGACCCCGACGAAAACTGTTCTCCAGCAGATAGTTAGATAGGGTTGCGTACCAAGCTCTCGGTGCGTGATGTAATCCATAGAGAGCTTTGTTGAGCAACCAAACCCGATCAGGATGAATAGGATCTTCAAAACCCGGAGGCTGTTCAACATACACCTCTTCTTCTACCACACCATGTAAGAATGCACTTTTCACGTCCATTTGGTACACCTTGAATCCCTTGAAGGAAGCATAGGCTAGAAAAATCCGAATAGCTTCAAGACGTGCAACCGGTGCATAAACTTCGTTGTAGTCTATCCCTTCAATCTGACGGAAACCTTGAACAACTAATCTCGCCTTGTTTCGGACAACAACTCCACGGTCATCTTTCTTGCATTTGAAAACCCCACGGGTGCCAATCTTCTTGTACTTTTCAGGCTTCTCAACCAGTTTCCAGACACCAAGCTTCTGGAATTGTTGCAGTTCCTCTTTCATAGCTTCCACCCAAGAATTATTCTTTAACGCTTCTTTCCAAGACTTTGGTTCTTCTTGTGAGACATAACACACGAAGGACCAATCATTCTGCAAACCTGATTCTCTGATCGCTGCATACAAGCCAACATTGTTGTTGTTTCTCAACTGATTTCTCGTCTGCACGCCACTATGAACATTACGAATGATGTTTTATTGAGGATGGGTATTATGGATTCTTGTTTTTGGATTATCTGGAACTAGAACATTTATACCCAGATTGTTGAAGTTGAGATCAACAACCAAATCAATACCCCGAACTGGCGAAGAGGATGATGCAGCAGCTTCAACTCTTTTAGGGCAGTCCTTAGGGGGCGTAGCCTCAGAAGTACCATGCACAATAGGAACTTCTTGGTCTACATCGAGAAATTCATCATCCTCTGAAGATTCGTTCAGTTCAGTAGCATCGTGAAAATCCTCATTCTCGAGAGCATTATTGTTAACTGATGATGATTCTGGATTGTTGACAATAATTGGATGAACCAACGGTGAATCTGTTGCGTTGTCACTCTTGAAAAACATCTGTGCCGCAACATCTACTACTTCTTCTTCAATATTGATCGAATTGAAAAAAGTCATCGTACTCAAACCTCCATGGCTGACCTGGACATCTGACTGGCAAGGTGTGCCTCTGTACTCTGACTTCAGACCATTCCACGATCCTTTTCATTTCGAGATTCCAAACTCTTAAATTTGGGGTGGCATACCCAAGAGAGTGTCCCTCAATTGCTTTTGCCCTAAACTTTCCATCCGGATCGATCATAGTGCAAGGAGCCCCAAACGGTTCAAGAAATTGCAAATCTGGTTTCCGTTTGTGAAGAAGCTCAAAGCAGGTCTTGTTGTGTCTTTTTACTGTAAGGACTCGGTTCAACGTGTAGCATGCAGAGGCCATAGCTTCACTCCAGAAGGGAATGGGCAACTGTGACTCTACCAACATAGTCCTAGCAGTTTCGATTAATGTGCGGTTCTTATGTTCAGGGAAGCTGATGTGTGCGTGGTGTTATATATTTTTATATATATTTTAAGCTCTTTTACACTTTTTAGCCAAGTTTTAAATTTATAAAACACGATATTTACTAACACTAACCACACATATGGGCAAGTGCACCCATCGTGGACGTAGTATAGTGTTGGTAAGATACTGAGGTAGTCCAAGGACACAAGAGCTTTTAGTACCTGTTTATCCTCAACGTCTAATCAAATCAAAAGTTAGAAAAAAGGTTTTTAAACTAGAAAAATAAAACTAACTAAAATAATGAAAAATAAAATAAAAGTAAAAACAGATAGACAAGATGAATCACTTGGATCTGACTCGTGTGTAGTGTAACCTTTGATTATTTCCGCACTTTTGCGCTTTTTAAGAGATTATCTTAGTTATTGTAGTAGGCCCCTCTTTTGAAGGAGGCGTTACCCTCAACCCAGTAGTTTGAGTCAGCAAGGATACAATCCTAAAGGGTCGGATTATTGAAAAATAATTAATTAAGTTATAATTGCATAATGTGGTAGGCCCCTCTTTTGAAGGTGACGTTACCCTCGGCTAAGTAGTCGAGTCAGCAGGGATACAGTCCTAAGTAGCCGGGTCAAAGTTTTAATAGTAGCTTACTTATGAGGGGATCAAAGAGTTTGGACTCCCGCCATCCAATACCGGTGGGTATTGAAGGAGGTCCTACTAAATTTGACCCAGGTCCTTTGAAGGATCTATACACTAAACAATGGCAAGACTCTTACCAAACCGTTCCCTTAACCCCCGACCAGGTAGGCAACATATCTCCATATAGACCGTGGAGATATGAATGGTGAAAATCTTTTATTTTATATAGACAGTAAAATAATGCCAAGATACCACAGACAAACGATAAGGAAGAATCACCTTCAACATAAGAAACTAGTTATTAAAGTCATTAATACATAACCAAATAAAAAGTGCGAAAAGATTAAAAATAAAAAGTATTACACTAAACACTTGTCTTCACCAAGTGATGTAAGAGACTTAGGCAAACATGGCCTTTGATTGTCAAGAACTCTTACGATCAATATTGGATCCCGAGACGACTCACACACTCTATGATGGATGATGGTGGTGGGTGGGTGAAGTGTGAGAGAGGTGGTGTGCCAAGGGATGGTTTGCAAATGAGCCAAGCACCCCTATTTATAGCCTGAACAGCAGCTCGGGCACGGCCCCGTGTCTAGTGGGCACGGCCCCAGTCCATCCTCCTTCTCTTTCTTCATTAAATGCAGTTTGTCTGCATTACTTGACCACGCCCCCGTGTCCGCTGAGCACGACCCCGTGTGCAGAAGCGTATCTGTACTATCAAGATCTCCCTAGATTCTGCGAATCTTAGAGTTGACCACGACCCCGTGTCCGCTGAGCACGACCCCGTGGTGGGCGATAGAAGCTTCTACAACTTTGTCTTTTCTGCTGACACTTGGGCACGCCCCCGTGCTCATTGAGCACGGGGCGTGTTCAGCCTTCTGTTATCTTGTTTTGCTTTGCTTGGGAAGATGCTGTCAGGGAGGCCGGGAATGCCACATTTGTTCCTTTTCTTGTGTTCATGTTAGATTTAGCTTCCTTTTTGCTTCTTTTGTTCATTTGAGCTCATTTAATCCTGAAAATACAAAAGGAAGACAAAAACACACTTTTTCCAACATTAGTACTAAAAAGGGTTAGTTTTATGCCACAATTGATGTAATTTATATGTTGCATTTTGTGCACATCAACGCCATTCTGTTGAGGAGTGTATCTAGCACTGAATTCGTGAAGAATACCTTTGGATCTACAGAACTCCTCCATGGCACGATTCTGAAACCCGGTTCCATTGTCGCTACGTATGCGTCTAACTTTTAAAGTATACAAATTCTCAATCGTAGTGATCAAGTTTTTGATAATTTCGAAAGTCTCACTCTTGTGTGCCATAAACGCCACCCAAGAAAATCTTGAATAATCATCCATCACAAGTAGGCAGTACGAATCATTGCTGATAATTTTGCGATTGACAGGACCGAATAAATCCATGTGCAAGCATTCAAGCGGCACTGCAACTGTGTTGATCTTCTTTATTGGGTGCGATTTCTTACTTTGTTTTCCTTTCTGGCACGAAACACAGACGTCTTGCAAGTGAAAGTTTTTTATGGGAACACCATTTACTAACTCATTTTTCACCAGATGATTCATTTTCCTTAGGTGAATGTGTCTCATCCGTCTGTGCCAAGAGATTGTTTCCTTTTCTGTGGCTTTGGAAACAAAACATGTTACTTGTGCAGATGTTGTAATTGCTTGGCTCATATCAAGGACATACAAATCATTAACCCTTGGTGCAGATAAGAGAATCTAGTCTTTGGGGATCTTGAAACCGAGCTTCAGCACATAACATCCATTAGCATCAAAGTGCACCGAAAACTTCTTATCACAGATTTGTGAAACACTTAGAAGATTGTGATCAAGTTGTTGCACAAAGTTGATCTTGTCTAACTGACAACCCCGTTGGAAACCATTCCTTCACCAGTAATATATCCGCCTTTATCTCCAGCAAAAGCAACATAACCTCCTCTAATAGATTTAACGTCGTAGAGAAGCCTCATGTCGCCTGTCATGTGCCTGGATGCCCCACTATCAACAATCCAAAGACTACTGATAGTTCCTCCTGGAACACCCTGCACGTGAACTCAAATGATCAGTTGGAGATGGGGACCCAAGCCTTCGTGGACTTGGGTCTTCCATTTTCATCGACAAAACTTATTTCGACTTCGCGATGATTTGGAAATGGTGATGCTCCCCCTGAGTTTGTGACCACTTTAGGTTTCCATGTCTCTTGAGTTTACCAGTTTGATTCATTTTAACTTCATGATTGTTTGAAGTTTTTGAAATTTCTGGTTTGACTGAAATTGATTGTTTTTGAACCACATTGGTTTAAGATCTTTTTCAATTACCTTGATTTGCTTGCATTTCTGTTTCTTCTCCCTTTCTTTCACAAGACGGGGATCTTGTTTTGAAGAAACAGATCGCTTTTGGTAATTTTGCTCACGGGGAACATCAACTTTAGCTTTTAACTTATGAAAATACAGACAATTTCGAATGACATGTCCAATTTCACCATACTCAAAACATGGTCTTCATTCAACAAACCCCGTATTATCATGTTGATGTCTCGTTGATGAACTTTGTGATTTCGAGGTACTTGGTCCTAAGTTATTTTGATCATCTCTTTTCAAAATTTTAAATTGCTTAATATAATCTATGTTAGATTTGTTTTCAAATGTTTCAATTTTATCCGTTCCCTTCGACTTCACAAAGTTCACGTTTTTGTTCTTCCTCTGGTTTTGTTCCTTTCGACCTTGAGTTGTCGATTTTCCTTTTGGTTTAGTGTGATTTTGCTGAATTTTCTTTGTTGGTAATTTCTGATTGCCATATTGTTTTCGAATTTCAGCCTTTGGATTCGGAGGACATTGTGTTACCACAACTCATGAGCTCGACTCTCCCAAAAACTTACTTGTCGAATCTTCAAAAACTTTGTTGACTAAAGATTGATTTATGTTTTTAATCGAAAAGTCTTTGTTTGAATAAACTTTATCATCACCAACTAGAGTGTACAACAAATTCACACTCTCAGACTCTTGTGCAGAAGTGGACTCAACCTGAACAGTCTTAGCAGGTTTTGCAGGAGGATCAAATAGAATGTGATTCTCGAGAGGTATGTCCTCTTCTTTGATAACCGCATCAGACTGTGCAGAGTCAGTATCATCGGATTCATCATCTGAAGAATCAGCATCCTTAACAATGACTGGAGGATCCTGATTTTGTTCAACAGTTGATACTTGATGAGATATAGGGCACACACTTTTGTAGCTGGAAATAGGGGATTTTTCCTCTACCGGCCGTCTCTACATTGCCCACGTTTCTCTTTTGTTGTTTACAGGTCTAGGACGAAATGGAGAAGACGAGGTGTGGCCGTTCATCACCATAGAAGTACCGACCCGCCCGGGTTTATTCTTCTTCATTGGCGCCATCCGTGGGACCGGCAGCAAACCACGCTTCATTATCCACTACTCGATCTCCAGACCTGTGCGCTTCTTGGTCCAAGTGCGGCTGGATTATTGATCTTCACATATGTGCCATCAATTTCCCCTCGTGATCAGGGTTACCAGGTTTTTCAAGCTTTAAACCTTCATATTTATCATATTGTAAAATAAAAGAGAGTTATGGATAAACAAACCTCTTTCCTACATGCATCTCAAAGTCATGCATCCATTAATTAATCTGTACCTTTTGTACTATTTCAAGAAAATACATCACTTTTGACGTTACACAGTAGCCAAAATCCATCATGTAACCAATAATAGGCATACTCCTTTTTCCTTGAGACAAGTCCTCGTTTATACAATATAAAGAGCGCTACAGGTGACCGCCTTAATTTTCCATATTACCAGTCTTTTTGGTTCGCCGGCAGAGACGTTCAAATTGGTTCTACGCCATTCACGGCGGGCATCTTTTGACCGTCCGCATACATCCGGCAGACACCCACCTTGCATATAACATCAACCGGCAGGCACCGATTTGGGTTACGCCGGTCACGACAGACGTTCCAACCATCCACTCATCTGGGGTTGTGACCATTTTCTTCCCGACGCTTAGGGGAACAATTGTCTTGGCCGCGCCATCACCAGCGGATAACTGCATCTCCTTGCCTTCTCCGGCGGACCATCCTCATGCTCCCGCCAACTCTGGCGGACCATCATCTTTTTTCCGCCATCTCATGCGCTATATTGACGACCATTGTGCGCGGGCACAGCTTCGCCACCTCGCTCCGACTGTGTGCAGCAGGACATACCTTTGCCGCCACACGTGCATGGCAGACAACTATCCCGCGTAGGCACGCGCGTCGACCACTTGTTATCTCCGGTGGGATGCCGTCGTCCCCCGCCCATCTCCGGCGTGATGCCCTCATGCTCCGCCCATCTCCAGTGGGTGCCCGTTTTGGTCACGCCGTTACTACACCTTTAAAATGCATCGTCAAATAGTCTCCGCCACTGCGCGCCGCTATCTCTTTCCGCCATCTACAACTTATAACCATCACGAACAACTATTAGAGCCATCTTGCCTTCACGAAACCTGGTTCGCGCCACCGTCGTTCGCGCTACGTGCTTCACGACACCGGTTCCTCGCCTGTACTATAAGAGATGTTTGTAATCTCCTAAACCTTCTCCTATAAATGTTTATGAAGAAACACTGACCTATATAGTGGTTTCGGACTAGGACTTCAATGATTAGTGATCCGAACGCTTGGCTGCAAAACAGAAACACCGTTAGGACTCGTTACAGGAATGGGGTTATTCCTGTAACCACCCTCCGGCGTGAGAATAAGTCTCGGTTTATGGGAGTAAAAGAAATTAAGGGGAGGAAGTTATGTGAGAGCAAGATGATCATACCTTATACGTTTACCTTTATTTATAGGTTTTCCATTAGGGTTTCCCTTAACCTATGATATATTCCGATAAGTTAGAGATTTACATGATCTTCCCAAAAAGTTGGAGATTTGGTTGTGTAACTTCCATGCAGATATGAAAGGTTCTAGAATAATCATTTACATTTATATTAAAATAATAGGTTGTAACTGGGTCGGGTTGACCGTTGCGGGTCACACCTCGTCATGTCCCCCAAGTCCGAGTTCATGGAATGAAATCCATTAGCTCGGACTAAGAGAGAAGAAAAAAAAGAAAAGTTATTATACTATGTTTATTGCCAAATACGTTGGGCTTAGTGCCGTTACGCTTTTGGGAAATGACGGCAAAAAGATAGGATGTGACAGTTGGGTCATCATTGGGATGACAACTGTTTTTACCCTGTTTTGACACGTATTTCCGCCCGTACGTCTTTTTTGAATTTGAAAAGTTGCTTTTGTGTATAAATAACACCTCTATATGTGAGAGTTCAAACCTTTCTCCCCCAAATCGTTCTCTTATCATTCTCTTCGAAAAATGGCCTCGAAACCTAGTGAATCGTCTTCTTCTGCTGCCGCCACTACCGACGTGCTGTTCTGCAAGTGGGGCGTAACGTCGTACAACAACCTTGTTCAAGATTACGGTATTCGGGCCGAACGGAACCCTGTACTTCCGTCCAAAACGGATACTGCATTCCCCTTGAAGACGGGTAAAATCACGTTGTTTAGTGATTTCTTCAAGTTCTGTAATTTCCGGTTGCCCGCTACCAAGTTTCTCAAATTAGTGCTTGACTTTTACCGTATCCACATTTCTCAATTACATCCTCTTGGCCTGGTGAAACTCCGCCAGTTCGAATTTGCCTGTATTGCCCTAGGTCATATTCCGGAACTGGTTGTGTTTAGGGCTTTCTTCGTGCTTGTATGGAAATCCCCTTTTTTCACCTTCGATCGGCGAGATACTGATGTGTCCTGCCTTAGGGACATTCCTACCAGTTCTAGGGATAAAGATTGGAAGAAAAAGTTTTTCTATATTGATGCCTCGGTTATCCCTGGTGAAATGCATTGGATGGAAAAGGGGCCAAAAGGTAAGGTCAAAGATGAAGGTCCTTCAGAGGACGCATATGTATCGAACGCTTTGTACACGAAAATGTGTGGCCGTCCCTTCGAGTGTACAGTTGTCCCTGAAGGTGCTTTGGTGATGGCCGGTATGAGTTTGTTATGGCGAGATATCCGGCGATACCCCTCGTTCCAAAGGGATGATGCATGTATGTTTGACTACCCTTGGTTATATTTGTCTTTAATTTCGAAAATGACCTATATGCATTCCGCAGGGGAATGGAGTATGTTTGATTTTGTTGATCCCCCGCGGCACTTGGTGTTAAAACCTGCTGACCGCGTGCTGGATGAAGGGGAGCTGGACGTGCTAGGGATGCACCTTGAACAGTTTATTTTACCCGATGTACCAGCGGATCCGGCTTCATACATTTCCCCCCTATCAACTCCTTCAACTACCAGTGCTCCTATGGTGGAGAAGAAAATTGCTCGGATAAAGCTTACCGGAAAGAAACATACGACGACTAATGCTGTTGTTGTTTCTACTGAGGTAGCCACCTCTCTTGGGCAGGTTGTTTCACTGTCCGCCGGCCTCACTAGCCCTGGACGTGCCCTGAAAAAGAGGAAAACGTTCGTTGTTCCTACCCTAAGTGCCTTCGAGGCGATACAAGCTGCTCATGCTTTTCCAACAGGTATAAATTAACCGACTTAGCACGCCGTTATAGGTGGAAAATTTCATGGTGCTAAACCCCCGCTTTTTTGTTATGCAGGTACCTCAGCGGGAGTACCTCCTATGGGTGTTGCACCAACGCTCATGTCAACTACGCCGTTGTCAGTGCCCAGCTCTAGTGTTAGCGTATCCACGAACCCCAAAACTCCGGCTTCCGCTACTGCTGCTATTAGCTGTGCCCTGCCGCTTCTTACTCCTACGTTATCGGTGGCTGTGACTATTGATCCTATTGCTACACCACAGACGTGTGGCGTTGATACATCTTTGTCTGACTCGCCCATAGGCATTTTTTCCGATGCGGGCAAAAATGTTACTGCCGTGTCAGTGGCACAGGAGGTGACCAGCCTTGGTGGTGCAACTGCTAGTGATGCTGGGGGGTCAAGCAGCGGCATTGCTGATGACGGTCTGATTGATGACCTGTTCATACCAACCGTTCGCTGGGATCCCAATGCTCAAGACAAACGCTATCAGCCACACTGGAAAATTGCGGAATCTTCAAGGCTAATTTCCCCCCTGTGGTTCAACACTGGGTTGAGCGGGCGTATCCCCCTGCCGAGGCGGCGTATGTAGAGGGCTTGAACAATGAAGATCTGATGAATTCTTCGATATCTGATTCTGTGAGCCTACCACGAAGGCTGATTGAAATTCGTCGTAGGTGGATGCATGATAACACCCAACTTCACCAGGCGCGGGCTACTATTCAAGAGCTGAGCGATGACAAGCACCGCTTGGAGAGTCAACTTCAAACTGTGGGGTTAAGGGAAGCCAGGTATCTGTCGGAGAAAAACAAGGCTGAGGAAGATTTGAAGAGGGTAACTGCCCATCTTGCTGAAGAACGGATTATGTGGGCCCGCGATATGGCGGAGAAAGATCGAGTGTTAGCTCAAGCTAAGAATATACAAGAAGAGCTGGAGCGTAAGGCCATAGCGGAGGCCCAAAAGGTGAGACTCGAGTTATCGGCACAATTGGAAAAATTCCGTGTTGACACTGATTTTGTGTCTCAGGTTCAGGAACGGTACCAAGGCTTGACAGCCGAAGTAGAGGCTTCCCATACCAAAGTCTGGCTTCTTCAGGCGGAGCTGGAAGAGCGAGAGGGGAAGGTCAAGGAGCTGCAAGACCATTGCGATTCGCTTATCACTCAGAATAGCAAACTTGCCGCATCATCGACATCTCAGTTGAAGGAGGTGGAAAATGCGTTGGCACAATCTAACGCTGAAGTGGATGATTTGACTAGCCAGCTTGCGGCTGTTCGTGGTGACAGGAATTGGTTGATAACCAATGGGCTGGTGGGGGCGTTTGAGTACTTACGCGAGTCGTCCCCCTTTACCAGTTTGATTGATCGCTTATCTGCGGCTGCTTATCAATCCGGGCATCATGATGGTGTGTATAAGGGCTATATGGACTGCCATCAGTTAGATAAGATATCGCTAGACTTTCATGCTGTCAAGAGTAAACTTCAAACTGATATGGCGAATGCCCTAGAAGCGGCATACACCGAGCCGCTGCCCGGTTATGGCGATTTGATGGACAAAGTCAATGAGGATGGGATAGAGTCGCTACGTTTGATGCTGGACCCCGCGGAGGAGTCTGAAGAAGAATGATAACTTTGTTTCTTTGTTACTTGTTATGTACTTTTGTTGCCTTGCAAATGACACTATTTGACTTGGGTTTAGTGCCCATATCTGTTTTGATTTGACATCCGTTTTAATGCTAATGTCATGATTTCTGACACCGCTGTATTTTGAAAATATGGCCCTGTGACGTGTAATGATTATTTTCTATTAATGCATCCAACGTCATCACTGTCAAAACTTTTTTTAATCTTTCTATAAATTTGCCTCCCTTTTCCTTATTTGATAGTTTGGACAAGATGGAGAGAAAACGGTATAGGCAAAGGCTCACCGAAATTTTCCGAGTGCTTGATGCTGCCGACGGTTTGCTCCAGTTACAATATCCGGTAACAAGGTCAATGCTTCGGAGGAGGAGACCAGTTCCCAATGTTGTTCCGGCCCGTGCTAATCGGGCATGTTAGAGCATTGTCATTGAGGACCCTCGGCCGGTGGATCCCGGAGTGCCATCCTTATCGGCGGACGTCCTAACAGGTCTTATTCCGGTGGATCATGATCAACGATACCGCCTGACGTACCAACGTCGCTCTGGTGATCACCCTAAAAGGCAACATATGGACGGGTCAGGTATGGTGGTTCCGGTGGTTGGTGATGAATCATCTGGCAACTTGGCAGTTGATCCAGCTGCATTTGTTGATGATGGTGTGGTGGTGCATACCCCTGCAGTGGTGATGGCACCTAACTTCCATCAGTAGATATTTTGAACATGTTCTGTATTTTGGTTCCCATGTCTTGGTTTTTAACGACAGGGACAAGTACTTGGTTTTGTTTGAGATAGGTTATGTGTATGTAAGAATGCCTATCTGTTTTGTGGCGGTTTATGTATCTATTACCAAGATACCCGCCGTAAGCGCTTTATTTGTTAACCCTATGACATATGCAAGTGAAAGTATTTCGTGTTTAAGGGTGTTGTTTGTATTTTTACCGTTTTATGCATTCGTTGTGCGATGGTAACTTAAAACAAAATTAAATGTTTTTTTATTAAACTTGGACTGAAGTAAAAACGAAAAGACACCGCTGAGGGTGAGTTACAATTCTGAACTGCGAAAAACTGTTAACTCTTGCTGTTAGGAGCAAGGTTTTACAGGTAGCATTTTCTTAACTGGACGATGTTCCAACTGCGTGGTACTGGTGTGCCATCTAGTCTAGATAGGCGATAGGCCCCTTTGCCCAGATCTTCTTGGACGACATAAGGGCCTTCCCAGTTTGGGCCCAGCTTACCCGAAGGTTCCATCCTGCTTGCTTCATTGTCACGCATGACGTAATCTCCTGCTTTGAAGTTCTGTTTGGCCACTCGCTTGTTATAATACTTTTCTAATGCTTTCTTGTATTTTGCTTCGCTGATGGCGGCTGCCTCGCGCCTTTCTTCCAATAGGTCCAGGCCTTCCCTTAGAGATCTGTCATTGTCATCGCCTGTGTTGAGACGGCGTAGTGACGGTAATCCCGCTTCAGCGGGTATCATTGCTTCCGCTCCATAGGTTAGGCTGAACGGGGTTTCGTTGTTGCTGGTTTTGGGCATTGTTCTATGTGCCCAGAGGACATTTGGCAATTCTTCCACCCACGAGCTTCCTTCGTGTCCCAGTCGTTTCTTGATGCCATCCAGCAAACTTCCGTTTGTCCGCTCTACCTGGCCATTTCCTTGGGGGTGTGCGACCGACGTGAAGATCTGTTGGATGTGGAGATTTGTGCACCATTCCTGGAAAATTCTGTCTGTGAATTGTGTTCCATTATCACTCACCAGGTAGAGTGGTAATCCGAACCTACACACTATGTGTTCCCAGAGGAATTTTTTGGCGTTGTCCGCCGTTATCTTGGCCAAAGGCTTGGCTTCCACCCATTTGGTGAAGTAATCAACCGCCACAATCAGGTACTTTAACTTTCCGGGGGCTGGCGGGAAAGGTCCTACGATATCCACGGCCCATTTCTGGAAAGGCCACGCCGCTGTCACCGGCACTAGGCTGTTCTTAGGCCTTATTGTTTGAGGAGCGAATTTCTGGCAGCTGCGGCATTTTCGTAGTTCCATTACGGCGTCTTCGTGCATCCCTGGCCAGTAATACCCCGCGCTATGGATTTTGGCTACTACTGCTCGAGGTCCGGCGTGTATACCGCACATACCCGCATGGATCTCGCTGATGAGGTACTTTGCCTCTGTTGGGGAAACACATCGCAGCAAGGGGCCCAGGTAAGATTTTCGGTATAGGACACCATTGTTGATTTCATACTGCAGCGCTTTCGTTTGTATCTTCTGTGCTTCGCCCTTGGCGGGAGGTAACTCCCCTGTCTCAAGGAAACGTAGAATCGGAGTGTACCAGCAAGGGTCTTCCATTGTAACAGCGGAGACATTCCGTGGTTCGATTGAGGGTGTCTGCAACGTTTCGACTTTGACTTCCTTTTCCATACCTGAGGTGGCGAGTTTGCTGAGAGCGTCTGCTATCTGATTCTTGCCTCTATGTACATGGTTGAGCGTGACGTTGTCGAAAGAGGCCATGAGTTCTTTTGTCTTCTCCAAGTATTTCGCCATTGATTCGTCCTTGGCTTCATACGTTTCGTTTACCTGGTTGTTGACCAGCAGCGAGTCAACGTACGCGTCTACCCTTGCTGCCCCCATGGATTTTGCCATCCTTAGACCTACTAGTAGTGCTTCGTACTCCGCTTCATTATTAGAACATTCGAAATCGAAACGTAAGGCGTACATCAGCCTGATTGCATCTGGACTTATCAGCATTAAGCCGGCGCCAGATCCCTTTCCGCTAGATGATCCATCAGTGTATACCTTCCAAGTCTGCCGGGCAGTGCTGGATTCCGGGATGTCCTGGACGACTGGGTCCACAATAGCTTCTCCTTCCGGTATTTCGGCCAGGAAATCAGCAATCACTTGCCTCTTAACTGTCGTTCGCTTGTGATATTCAATATCCAAGGCGCCAAGTTCAATAGCCCACTTGGCCAACCTGCCAGATATCTCCGGCTTGTGCAGGACTTGTTGCAGCGGGTAATTGGTTAGGACTTGCACGCGATGTGCCTGAAAATATCTTCTCAGTCGCCTTGTGGCGTGTACCAGTGCTAGGACTAGCTTTTCCAGTGTGGGGTACCGCGTTTCAGGTCCCGCTAACACCCGGCTTATATAATATATTGGTGTTTGCTTTCCATCCCGTTCAACCATGAGCACAGCACCTACCGCCGTATGAGCTGCTGCTAAATACATCTTTAGTACTTTATTGGGCCTTGGCGCTGTCAGCATGGGCAGCCTCTCTATGAAACGCTTCATGTCTTGCAAAGCTTGTTCGGCTTCGTTGGTCCATTTGAAGTTTTTCTTGTTGAGGCAATCTTTTAACGTTTTTATGAAGGGTAATGACTTTTCGGCGTGTCTTGCTAAGAACCTGTTGATCGCTACTAATCGCCCATTTAGGGCTTGAGCTTCCTTCAGTGTTCGTGGGGAAGGCATTCGCGCTATGGCGGCTACCTTCTCTGGGTTGGCTTTAAAGCCATCTCAGGTGACTACTACACCCAAGAACTTTCCTTCTTCCACCCCGAAAGAGCATTTCTTTGGGTTTAACTTTATGTTGTATTCTCTAAGTCTCTGAAAAGTTTCTTCGATATCTGCTAACATCTGCTTTTCTTCGCTGCTTTTAATTACAAGGTCGTCTACATAGACCTCCAAATTTTGCCCAACCTGTGTCTCGAACACCTTGTCCATTAGCCTCTGATAGGTAGCTCCTGCGTTTCGTAGGCCAAAAGGCATTTTTGTATAACAGAAAATGCCCACATCGGTGTGAAACGCTGTTTTTTCTTCGTCTTCTTTGGACATCTTAATCTGATGGTATCCCTTATACGCGTCCAGGAAACATTTGAATCGGTAGGGTATCAGGGAGTCGACCTTTAAATCAATCTCGGGTAGCGGGTACGCATCCTTTGGGCACGCTTTATTTAAATCTTTGAAATCGATGCACATTCGCCACGTGCCATCTGGCTTTTTTACCATAACCGGGTTGGATACCCATGTATGGTATTGTGTTTCCCTGAGGATTCCAGCTTCCACTAACCTTCGTACTTCTTTAACAACCGCCGCCCGTCGGTCCGGGGCCATGCTGCGTTTACCCTGAGCAACCGGCTTAACGCCTGGGAGTGTGGCGAGCCTGTGTTCTGCTTTATCACGGGGGACTCCCGTCATGTCAGAGTGTTCGAAAGCGAAAATGTCCACATTTCTTTTTAACAGTTGCTTCAGGTCGTTTTTAACTTCCGGGGACAGAGTGTCCGCGATTGTGACCATTTGATCTGGATGGCGTGTGCTTAGCACCCATCTTTCTGGGCCCCTGGCGGCACCGTTTGGTACTTAGTACTTCTCCAATTTTATCACGAAACACAGTAGCGATACCTCGCGGTGTGGGGAACTTCATAAAACCCCTCGCCGTGGAGACTATGGCGTCCAATTTCCCCAGGGTGAATCTTCCGATTATCACATTGTGGTATGACTCAGCGCGGACCACGAGGAAGGTTAGTAGTATGGTTCTTTCTTTGGGTGACTGCCCAAAGGTTACTGGGAAAGTGATTTGACCAATAGGATCGACCTTTTCCCCTGTGAAACCTTTGATGGGGGCGTGTACTGATTCAAGCAACTTCCTATCTTTTGGTTGCATTCTGTTGAAGCAATGTTCATAGATAATGTCTTCTGAGCTCCCAGTGTCGACTAGGATTCGCCTCATGCGGTAGTCTCCTACTGTCGCGGATATGATCAGGGCATCTGTGGTGAGGTGCAAATCCTCCATTCGAGGTTCTATGGTCATTGTTGCCAACATCCAAGGCTCGAGCGTGGAGAAACTCCGTTTTGCCCCCCTTCCCATATCCGCGTGTACCATGTTCAATTCACGCGGCCTTTTGCCTGCCGCTTTGTCATTCTCCTCCTTGACCACTGGCGGACCTTGCTTGATGTCTCGTACTAAGTGTGCCAACTTACCTGACTTCACAAAGTATTCGATCTGCTTCTTAAGCTGAAAACAGTCGTTGGTGTCATGCCCGCTTCCTTTGTGGTACTCGCAGTATTTACTCGTATCCTTGTTAGGGTTGTCTTTCAACGGCTTTGGTGGATTAAGCCTGAGGTTTTCTGAGGCTAGAATTTCAGCCGGTGTCTTGCTTAAGTTGGGATATTCAGACCGAGGTTTCGACGGCTCGTTCCTTGAATAGGAGTTTCGGTGCCTGTCGTATCGCGAGTCTTTGTCGTTTCTCTGGTATCGGTCCCCCCTATTTTTGCTTTTGGATCCCCGGAGATCTTTTTCTCCTGATTCTTTAGGGCTTCTTTCTTCCTATTGGCTGCGTGACTGGCTGCTACCGCCTTCTCTTGTATAACGTATACTTTGGCTATGCGAAGTATTTCGTCTATGGTTGGGGGTACACCATCCCTTCCATGCAGGGTTCTCAATAGCTCATCGTCGTTGACTCCCTGGAGGAAAGCTCCACAAGCCAGGTCATTCGTCACGCCTGGGATCGCCAAGCTTTCTTTGTTAAACCTGATAATAAAATTTTTTACCGTCTCATTGTCCCGACGACGGATGTGGAGGAGTTCGTTTCTATCTTTCGTATGTCGGTGCTGCTGACTAAACTGTAGGATAAACTTTGATTCCAAATCTTCAAAGCTGTCTATTTCGCTTGTGGGCAGACTGTCCCACCAAACTCGGGCCGCTCCCACTAGAGTTTGTACGAACATTTTGCACCATAGGGGCATGGACCAACAGGCCACTTCGCCGGCGCTCTTGAATAAGTTGAGATGATCATCCGGATCGGCGAGACCATCGTACTTGCCGACCGTTTGGGGCATTTTGGGCTTTTCCTTGATAGGAGCCTCGGCGATCCTACGAGTGAATTTGGACCAGAACGTCGCGTCTACCGGCTTGTACGGTTTGGTAAGTTCATCTTCTTCCACATTTACCGGCTGTGCCGGTGGAGCGTCCGTACCCGGGGCAGGTCCCCCTATTGGGTTGGAGTTTCCCAATGGGGTTGCCCGGGGCCTGACCGCGTTTCTTCTGTCGTACATGGGCTCAGTCGGAGCTTGGGTATACATTGGTTGTGGAGTTGGGACATTCCACCATGGCGGCATGTAAGCCGCGTATGGCGATTGAGTGCTTCCTTGCGCGGTTCCCTGGAGAGGGTACGCCGAACCCCCGTATGAGGGTAAATACCCATAAGGGGGTGCGTAACAATACCCCGGGAAGTATACTTGGTTTCCTGGTGTGACAGGGGCATTCATTACCCCGGCTGGCATGATGACCGGCTGGTGCGGCGGGGTAGACAATGCCGCCGTGAGCGCCGCTGAGTATAGCGGCGGCATTGAGTTGGAAACCAGCGGCTGATAGTATTGAGGCATACTAATCTCTGACACGACGGTGCTGGGGCTCGCCGATGTAATGACAGGGGTGGAGAAGAGGCGTGAGGCCTGTGCATTAGTCGTTGTCGCCGGGGTGAACATATTACTGCTAGCTCCCCTAGTTCCCTTGACTGTAGTTGTGAGGGCATATAGAGAAACGGACTCGTAACCACAGTCTGGGAAGAGACGGTGGTGATGCTGTCAAAGCCTGGAGGTGGACCCTCTGCCTCAAACTCCGGATCCAGCGACCTCGTAACGGCTGGGGAAGACTGTGGTACGGTACCGAGGCTCGCCCCCAACGTCAAATTATTGTTTATCACCATTTGATCTGCCACGTTCTGATCACTTGCCATGAGGTTCTGTCACTAAATAGGTCCCACGGATGGCGCCAATGAAGAAACACTGACCTATATAGTGGTTTCGGACTAGGACTTCAATGATTAGTGATCCGAACGCTTGGCTGCAAAACAGAAACACCGTTAGGACTCGTTACATGAATGGGGTTATTCCTGTAACCACCCTCCGGCGTGAGAATAAGTCTCGGTTTATGGGAGTAAAAGAAATTAAGGGGAGGAAGTTATGTGAGAGCAAGATGATCATACCTTATACGTTTACCTTTATTTATAGGTTTTCCATTAGGGTTTCCCTTAACCTAGGATATATTCCGATAAGTTAGAGATTTACATGATCTTCCCAAAAAGTTGGAGATTTGGTTGTGTAACTTCCATGCAGATATGAAAGGTTCTAGAATAATCATTTACATTTATATTAAAATAATAGGTTGTAACTGGGTCGGGTTGATCGTTGCGGGTCACACCTCGTCAGTTTACATGAAGCTAAAAGACGTTCGTAAGTGGCAAAGTCCTCTGTGTCTATCTGGCTTGAGAAAGAAGCTAAAATATTTTCTATTATTATCTTTAATTTAATATATATGCGGAGAGAAAATTACAAACATCCTGACTAATTCTTGTGTGCACATGTTCCTTTTTGTTCAAACTTGCACCACAACTTACAACTTTGCACATAATTCACCCCTGCATATATTTTATAAGGACACTTTTAATCCCTTTAACAGTAGCTGGTAACTGATACATCTTGTTACAGACCAATGTTCAAAGGGAATCTGGTGTCATATTATTAAAAAAGAATTAATATCGACGTCTTTAGGGAGGACTGGGGTTAATCGAAAATTCAATTGGAGGGCTTCGTTCGTTCGTGCTTTATCTTTAACCCTTAATCATCGGTTCTGTCACAGATAAAAGGCATGAGCATGAGTTTTCACGATTCCCATGTTAATAATGATTGACTCGTGTCAAAAAAAAAAAAGTAATCCTTCTGCCCAACTAACGAGCATATACAGAAGTTTCCAATATGTATCATAGAGGATAAAATATTAGCTTTTGATAGTGAAAGCCTGGATATGCTTGTAATTGTTCACAACTATTTTCTTTAATCTTACGAAACGTCGGATACAACTCTATTTTTTACACAGTTTGCCGTGCCATCCGTGACTCGCCTATCCTGGTGTCGTTGTGAGGCGACGCATTTTCCTTCATGCGGCCCGCGTCCGCGCACCGGCGCTCTTGCTTTCACGCCCCTACTTCGACCGGCCCTTTCGCCACTCGCCTTACGCCGATCAGCCTTCGCGCCATGTACCCTTTATACCAACCTGCATCCTCATCTGCACTAGTGGCCTTGACGCCACTCACCTTCTATTATGCCGTTTGTTTCGAGGAGACTATTTTTTTTCTTTCCTCAGAAGGATAGAGTTTTTGGTCACGCCATCTCCGGCATATACCTTTCATGGTGTGTCATCGCTAGAATTGAATAATGCTCTAGACATTTTGGGTTTCGCACCACACAATTCTTATGTAAGGACACAATCTTGGTACAACTCTTACATTCATTGCATTACTTGCTTGATTATTAGTTCTACTTGGGTCGTGTGCGTCCAAACGACTTTATAGCACACTAAATAATTTGACAGTCATTTCATTGATCAAGTGACTACTGACAAGTAAATGAAAGAATTCACTGCTATCTCACATAAAACTGCCTACAACTTGATATGCATGTCATGTTTGGCGATATATGATATTTTCATACGTACTTGCATTATTTCTTTTTGAGTACTTAAGTTCAGTACTACTAACACAATTTACAACAATGAACTGGGGGGGCTACCAGGGTACAGCGCTGCTACAACTCAAAGTTCAACAAATACCAAAACAAGGATGGGCGATTCAAATAATGTAGAAGTTTAACTCTGTATACAATTAGACGACCCTAAGCGTTTGTGGGTTTTGCTATAGATTGAATCACTCGCCAGGCACGCAACATATCACTATTTGCTTATTAGCAAGTAAAACAAACGATGCCACGAAATTTGGAAGGCATATTTGAATCACTCACCAGGTACGGATATGTAAACCCACACGCCATAAGCGACATGGATTACATTACTCAGCCATAGGAAAAACATGTGATAACTCAAGTAAAGTGTTTATTCACGCCAACCGCGTAAAACACTCTATTATTTTTGGCAAGTGTCTCAAACGCCCTAGCGCGACAGAGAGGCTTACTTGTCGAAGTTTAGATAATCATTCTCCACACGCCACTAAAAAGAGCATGCGTAAATCATTTTCTTCAAGTCATCTCGAGACTACATAAATATTATCGTCACAGTATAATACCGCCATGGGTAAGGTATGTTAAAAAACAACCAAGCTCGATCATTTCGACTTGTACATAAAATAGTCCTTGTCTAAGTAGGACGCGCTTTGGTAAAACTTATGTATACATGTCGATTTTATACAAATAACGCAATTTTCTACATTGTTATTTCAATACTACTAATGTTTATTTAAGCAGCAATAGACCGGGAGACTAGCATAGCGGGCTAATCACTCATGCCCTAGCTACAACTAAGTCTTGAAAGCTGACACTTAGTAAAACCGAGTGGCACAGCGGTAGGAATTGACATCCTCAAGCTAGATGGTCTTCCTGATAATGTTCTCGCCATATCCAACATGACACATCGAGCACATGATTCTCCTGCTAACATTATCTAGCAACATTGAAATAAGGGACGGGAACAGTGTAACACTACAAACACTACAGAGCATAGTCACCAAAACCAAAGGGTTGTTCTTGTCACCGTTTACGCCTTCACCAAGCTATATATATTTCGGATAGACCTAAGCTGGAAGTCACTTAAGCTAAGCTATATATATTTCGGAACGCAATTCCAGGTACAATCCTATTTTATTGCTTTATTTAGTTGCACGATACACTTTTTCAAACGCGCTTGGCATCTCATTACACGCCTTTGGTTCACTTGACTATATACATATATCTATATGATGACCCGTGTATAACCTGATATGACAATGCTACCTTAAACATACGTTCATCACCAAACGCGTGAACGGAAGGTTTCATTGCCCACACATGCATTGGGCAACGCTTGATCGGCCATCAGGCAGGTCGTATGCGCCTATACCAGTACTTTTGATACTTAAGGCCTAACATGCTTGGCATCATTGAGCTGGGCAATCTGCTCGGGACAACACGGCTATGAGCGAACATGGTCACAATATTTACACGTGCTATACTATACGCTGTATTGTTATATCGATAGACAGGCTTGAACTCGGCGCAACCATTATGTCAGACATCTACGCGCAAGACTCAGGGGTGACAGGTTCTTAATCTTACCCTTAAATATAATGCTCTCACATACCTTGATAGCTCGATGGAATACTCCATAAGTTATATGTTTGTTTTTTTTCAAAATGACTTGTCAATTCTTTCATATATTAAAAAAAATATCTGTCAGAATTGCCCACTAAACAAAAAAGTGTCGATAAAGGTCTCACCTTTATTTTACGCACACTTATATACAATGCGTTTAAATCGGTCAATAAGCATGTCAGAGTTTCACATGTTTTACTGCATATTTACTTGCCAATTTCTTTTTATTACCTATCAAGTTCAAAGCTACTAACATACTTTAGTAGCATTGAACTGGGGGACTAGCAGGGTATAGCGCCATTACGCCTTAAAAGTGACCATTTTCTCTTAGGTTGCCCATTAAGGTGATATCCACTACATATTATCCTGCATCGGCTCTTATGTAATATCTTGATGCGCCAGACGATATTTACAATTCTCACATCATTTGGCTTACGACTATACCAGTTGACACAGCATATGCAATTTGGTAGTCAAGACAAACGCACGACAAAACTAGTATACTAGATTATTCGAATAAGTATTCTACACACTATGAGACAGGAAAAATACTTATTTGGATATGTATTCTCCACACCAGTCTGTGACATGGATAAAAGAAAACCCTCACGCCACAGTCGGCGAGGTAAAACAGACATGCCACCTACTATAAGCATTCCACACGCCAGTGCGCGTCCAGGAAAAGCACGTAGTAGCTTACATAAAGTGCTCATTCACGCCTAACGCGTATAAAGCATTTTATTATCTCAATGAGTGTCCACTCACGCCAAGCGCGTAGAAAGCACTTTGTTGTTCAAGTGTTCATTAACGCCGCGCGGGTTATAAAGCACTTTCTGATATTTACAAGTGTTCATATAAACATTTGTAAACACAACATACCACCGCATTTGAACTGCATATCACGGTAAAAGACAACTCTGACACGAAATATTTTTCATAATAACAAAGTCAGATGATCAAATTATACAGCGCTAAGAGTGGGCATCTTGGTAATAGATGTATTCAACCACTACTACTCCAGTGGGTATCTTGGTAATAGATGCACAACCACTGATGAAAAACCAAGTACTTGTGGGAAACATAAATAACGCTCTAAGCACCCTTCCGAGGTCACTGAGCATAGCAAGCACTTCTGCAGGGGTGCATTGTATATCATTCTTTCCGACGGCAACGATAACTGCTATAACCGGATCATCAATAATGACTGGTACAACCACCAATGGTTTCACATTCGCCTAAGGTGGCATAACATCCGCATATGCATCTATGACCACCAATGGCTGCACATTACGACAACGGAGACCCCGATGACACGGACGCGTGGTAGGGACCGTCGTCACATCAACATCAGCTCTTTCAATGAGTTAAACGCCGTTAGCGCACCATGTGTTAACCAACAAAAGTCGCATCAGAAGGTGGATATTCTACAGTAGCCCACACGACTGCGTGCGCACCGCTAAGGCAGGGCCACATCCGCAAAAGTCATCCAAGGGCGAGACACTGAACTACCAAAACTCAGCCTGCTCCAAGGCTCACACGCGGGACCCAACCGCATATGTGCAACCTTAACAAGCTCGTGGCAATGCGCGAGTACAAATGGCAATTGTCTATAACCAATCAGCATGCGTCAGGTTTACCCAACCAATTTCCACGATGAACAATCGTATACTATTCATTACTCCATTATCTCTACTCACAACCAACGACAACCACAACAAACGTGGCCAACAACTTTCTCGCACCCGGACGACATGTAAGCCTAAAATTAGTGATCTTCACTCCCGAGCTCCTAATAAGTCTAAGTGTTCCTCCCACGCTTGCACGTGGGAGCAACACTAGACTGGGGGACATGATGAGATATAGGGCACACACTTTTGTAGCTGGAAATAGGGGATTTTTCCTCTATTGGCCGTCTCTACATTGCCCACGTTTCTCTTTTCTTGTTTACAGGTCTAGGACAAAGTGGAGAAGACGAGGTGTGGCCGTTCATCACCATAGAAGTACCGACCCGCCCGGGTTTATTCTTCTTCGATACTTTCGTATCTGCTGACACATCCGAGTCTGATGATACTTCGTTCTTGTAACCAAGTCCAGCTGTGAATTCCTCAACATTTAAAGGAACAGATGGCTCAAATTGGGGTTTATCCTCCTCATCAGCATTGCGGTATAATTGTGTCTAACAGGTGGAGGACACTTCTTATAGCCAATGCACGTGACATCATTCTTCTTCTTCTTCTGTATGTCAATGATGTGATCCAGCACATATCTAGAGTTTGAGTAACTATCTAACCTAAGCTGGATCGCCTCATTTTCACACTTGACACAGGCCAACTCCTTTTGTACTTCCTCGAGCCTAGTGATGTAATTATTTATAGCAGTTTGTTTTCTTGAAACTGTTTTTACTAGCTTGGTTTTATCTTCCCTTAATGTGTCAATTACTTTCTTGAATTCTTTTTCATGATTTTTATGGAACAAGTTGGCCTCAGTGCATTTCACAAGATCCACGATCAAACTTTGATTGTGGATAAATGTCACGTCATACATGCTTTGCAAATCATCATATTTGCTTTGCAAGTCAGACAAGCTAGCACCTAAATCAGACAATCTAGCATCTAAAACAACGCAATTATCACATTTATCAGATTTAGATTCATCGACACATACCTGACTTGATGAGCTGCCAATATTAGCCATAAAGGCTGAATGGTGAGAAGAAGAAGAAGAAGAAGAGTAAGCAGCTTGATCCACCAGAATAGATCTTCTATCATTCCCTGCTTTAGCTTCGCTAAAAAACTCCTCAACTTCTGCATCAATGGACTCATGTGACACTTCATCGTGCCGTCTTCACCTGAACTTGAGGTTTCTTCATCCAAGCTTCCACTATAACCAGAACTGTCTTCATCAGAAGATTCTCCAACACACTCTTGTTTTAGATCTTTGTCAACTTCAGCAAAACAAGTTGTTCCACCCTGATCACCGCTACCCAGTTGAATTGACCAGTCACAACCTTCATCAACTTGCTCCACAAGAGCTCGGTTGTTGTTTGATGGACCTGTTTGATGAGTATTGTTTGCAGGCATCAAGGCACGCTCATTATTCCTGTGCTGATTCTGATTCTGTTGATTGCCTTGATTTCTAAACGGATTCTGGTTTCCATGCTGAGCTGGCTTCGTACATTCACGCTTGAAATGGCCCCGTTCATCGTAGTTGAAACACTTGACCGCTTGTTTATCGAACCCATACTTGGTATCTTTCTTGCTTTCCAAGCTGGTTCTACCAGTTCTTTCCATAAAATCTTTTGCTCGCCTCACAACACTAGCAAATGCCCACTTGATATCCATCAAATCCATTTCATCCTTATCTATCTGCTGATAATCTTCCTGAGTTAAATTGATGTTTCCAATCTGCCCTGCTATTAACCCGCAGTACGCGCTCACCAAAGTGTTTAGCAGCTCCATATGTTCCTTTGCCACCTCAACACTTACTTTCGAGAAACTTGAAGTATCTAGTCGAACTGTGTTTGGATTAGTTGACTGACCAGCATTGACTGTTGATGAAGGGTTTTCATAATAGTCTGGTTGTTGATCTTTATGATTTGGGTCAAGAAATGATGCTACTCTAGTAGACCGATAGCTTTGCTCTGAGGATGCTGGTTTTGGTGTTCCATACATACCGGTACTCGAGACAAACGCCTTTTGTAGCTGAGCATGTTGAGCAGGTCTAGAAACCGTGCTGGTACCTTCACATTTTCCATAGTACATCTTGGGATTTTGTGGTACCGGCACTCTTTTTGCCTTCGTGATTTCATCTTGATTCTTGTTCTCCAAGAGTTGAATGAAATCATGAATGTTGGTTGTCGCTAGCGTGCCATTATATTTCAGAATCTCCAAGAAACCACTCCATTGAGCTGGCAATGCGTCGGTAAACTTACTGACAACCTCTTCCGGAGTTGCCGCGACCTTAAAATTACTCATTCACTCAGCAAATGATAAAACCGACTTGATATGTCTCCCAAAGATTCCCTTTCCATACACATGAAACCGTCGAACTCCTTTTTGAGCATATCGTGTCTCAGTTTGCGTGACGATGCATTTCCTTGACCTCTCGCCTTCAATGCATCTCATAAACCTTTTGTCGTTTTGAATCCCACAAACTGATGATAAATATCTTTGTTCAAGGCTTGAGTTAGAATTGAAAATGCTTTCTTTTCTAAATCATATGCCTTTTTATCATCGACAGAAAGATCCGCAAATGTCGCAGCATTGGAACCAGCTTCTTCAAGTGCTTGGTCGAATTCCTTGATAAAACACATCCAAAACTCCGTGTTTTGCCCAAGAATATACATATGAAATCTCTCTTCCCAAGCTAGGTAATCGTTCAAATGCATGAGCTTTGGTGGGCGGTTGTTATTACCTGTTTCATTTTCGCTCAAAAGAAGATTTTGAATACTTTGGTTTTGGTTTGTAACAAAGGCACACTGATTTGCTGTAATTGAACTCAATTGCGCTGATGACGAAGACGTGGGAGTCTGAGCCCATGAAGGGACTGGACCTGAACCATTACTCGTATACACATCCGCATTAGGATCAGGTTTCCAATCCCAACAATCTGAAGTCATGATGAAGTGAAAACAAACAACTTAATATGACAAAGAAAAAATAAAAAAAATAAACTTACTGTGAATGACTTTTGAAAAGTGTGTGAAATTAATAACAAGTCCACGTTGATTTTGTTCTTTTTTTTTTTTTTGTGAAAAAATAAAGATTAAATGTGACCCACAAAAAGATTTGAGATCAAATAAAAAGCCACTGGTGGTTTTTTTTTTCTCGTGAGGTAATAGCAGGCCCAATCCTTCCACGAATGATTATTTGGGCCAAAGAGAAATAAGCCCACTATCAATTTCACGAAGATTGACTAGACCCACTAAGGTTTTTTGTGAAAAGCAAAGCCCAATCAACAAACTAAACTCAGACGAAGAACATATATTTCGTGTGGGGGGTTTTTCGTGAGGGAATAAGACAAAAAGAGGTCTTTCGTGAACAAGACAAAGTTTGTTAGTTTGAAATGGTTTTTCGTGGTATGGAGCACTGTGAAAAGTTGGTGATAGTAGGTGAAAGTTGGTGGACTGTTTCCAGATAAGGTAAACCTTATCTTCAACAGAAAGAAAAGTTGGTGAAAATATCCCTTTATAAACAGAAAATTCCGGTGGTTTTTCGGGCTAAACAACTCACCGGTACATTTTCCGAACACTATTTTGTCAAAAATTTTAAGAAAAACCTAATCTTTTCATGAGTTTAATAAGGTTTTTGTGAAAATTTTTAACAAACAACCAAGTTTTTCAGAGATTTAACCCATACTTCATCCAAAACACATAAAATTTCTGAAAAAAGCTTCAAGAAAGTTGTTTGAAAACACGACACACGGCTCGGTTTTAACAAGGATGAGAGCCAAAGCTCTGATACCACTTGTAGGTCCCTAGAGGAGGATCTAGAACACCTATCCTTGTTTCCAAACACACCCGGTTGTGCGGAATCCAAGCGGGTATACAACCGAGCAAAGAACACGAGAATATAAGACAAGATTCAATGTTTAAACACACTTGTATTACTTCAAAAGAGTCACAAATACATAGATTACAAGAATAACACTCTATCTCTTTGAAGTTCTCTCTTGTCTGTCTATGTTCTCTGGCCTACCTCTGTTCTGCAACAAGCCTTTTACAGCAAACCTTATCTAGAACTCCACGAATAACCTGTTGGGCCTAAAGTGAAGCCCACTAAGAACCATCACTCACGAAGAACTCAGGTTCTTCGGCCAATGCAGGGTTCTTCGGCAATAGTTCTTCGCCAACATGCTGGATTCTTCGTTGGGGTGAGGTTATTCGTGGATGATGGTTCTTCGTAGTGAACATACTTAGCAAACCATCATAACAAAGTATCCCAGTTCTTCGTAGGAGGCTGCATGCAGACACATACTTGCAGATTTGATACAAACAGCAACAACAGTGACACAGACATCAAACAGATTGCTCATGTGCAATCTGTTTTACATCACATACGAAGTCACGTCTATGTCTATCCCGAAACACGATGGAGGATTTCAGGCTTCGGACTTCATTTCGTAACGCGGGCGAACCGAAACGATCCGTATCCACAATGTATCAACATTAATTACTAGGAACATACATTATGCTTGTTATGAACTCTTCGTCTTTCCAAATGAGAAACACGCTTATTCACTTGTATTATTAATAATAAAACTAGTATTCCTTTATTATCACATCATAATGACACCAAAACCTAAATTAGGTCACATCCACATAGTTTCTAGTCAGTTTCTCGTCAACCTATTTCCAGAATAATTTATTTTTATCCTGGTGTGTTAGTTAATTCATTTTAGGTCTCAAGTGTTTCATCAGCTTCATTTATGAATGGACTTTCTTGATTTCAACAAAATAAGCCGATGGTGATATCACTTTCCATAGAAAATTTGAGGTGGTACTAACTCTGATTGTTGGCTACAATGCGATGTGATTTGGGGGATAGTGCAAGGGCTTAAGTCATCAATTCAAATCCAGACTTTTGTATGGGTACAATGATGTTCATATATGAACGTTTATGGGACATAACAAGTGATAGCTCACATAAATGATTCACAGATGAATCTTTTTGGGAGGTACCAAGTGTCATGACTTTGGTTGAATGTTTATCATACATACGTAAGTTTCATATCTCCTAGATGAATGTTTGTGATGTATCAAGTGTTAGGTGTCAAAAATAACTATCGGATATGTATTAAAAGATTAAAAACTGACATAAAATTATATGACGGTAACAAAAACAAACAATGCTAATGACAGTGCAAAAGTAGATGGTCTTATAATACATCCATATGTGTGTTTTCTGTTGATTTCTTTAAACCTATTTAAACATTCTAAGCGAGTTTGAAAAAACATATATAACTTTTAGTTAAATTATGTTTGGGCATACTAAATATATGAATTCTGAAGTCATGCCTATTATAAACACTTGAACTATATTGAGAAACCAACCTATCAAACTTGTACTTGAATTACTAATATGCATACATACTTTAGGAAGATATATAGATTTTTCATTTATTTGTTTATGTCTCTGGGAGAGTATCATTTTAAGAATAAATCTTTTACCAACAAAATTTGTATACCCATGTATTAACGAATTATGATATCTTCAATCTTTCATATCATTAACCTATTCAATATTTGTTAGAGATAGATATGTATACGTATTAGAGAATCTTTATTGTTTTCAAATGTATATGTTCAACAGTTACAATTTCACAAACCAACAACAAAATATGAATTATAACAAAAAACCAAAGATACAAGGACAACTCTATCAAGAGGCTAGAACAAAAAATAGAGTCAGAAAGTCAAATCAAAATTGCACCAACTAATCTGGTCTAAAATATGCAAAAATCCAAAAGAACGCATTTGCCTTTTTATCTTCTCAAACTTGATCATTACATCTATATATGAGCATTGCTAAAAATTATCTCGTTTTTCTCCTTGCAAATGAACCAAATATATGACAAAACAATTGCATACATCATTTCTTATAATCCTTATTTCCCTTCAGATCAGATCGACAACAACTTTAAAACTTCAGAACTTTAGAAATTCTTTAACGGAGTTACATAACTAGAAGAAATATTAACCATAATATCAACTCATGTGTTAATTACTAGGAACATACCTTGTGCGTGTTATGAACTCTGTCTTTCCAAATTAGAACATGCTTATTTCCTTGTATTAAAGTTAAAATTAGTATTCATAATCTCGCCATAATGACACCAACACCTAAATAAGGTCGTGTCCACATCGATTATTTTATTTTCTAGTAAGTTTCTCGCCAACCAATTTTCAAAACAGTTTATTTTCATCCGGGTGTTTTACTTAATTCGTTTAGGTTGGGATCATGTTTTTGTGGCTACCCATGTTTTTTATATTTTACACAACTTAACCTTTCTTTTTCTTTTTTAGTAAGCAATCACCCACCCTTTTTTTCATTTTTCTTTTCTTTTCGGGCAAACATTAACCCTAATCCTAATATATCATCTTAACCTAACTAAGGAAAGTCGTTGAAGTGAACTAATGTCTAAAGAGTGGGTAGGTTTGCTAGATACTACAAATCTTCAGTTTCTTCGTATTTTCCTTCTTGTTTCTTTTTTTTTCAAGAATGGTCTATAAATGTTGTAATGAAACCTTTTTAAACTAGAAAAAAAAGAATATTCATCACAAAAGAACATTTTACATTAAGTATGTACATTTATCTCAGTAGAAGAATAACCTTACCATTTGCATCTTCATTCACAATTGTCATGACTTCACTAGGAGGAACATGCCAAATCTACGGCCGTTCTAACTAACTGATGCTTGATTTGCACAAACTTATCGACGACTCTATTACCTTGTCAGTGCACGTACAATTTCTAAACTCATGTTAATGTAAATTAATAGAACTAACATGTTGCACTTAACACATTTGACATATCCTTTAATAATGACACTAACCCATGTATCAAATCACTGTCAATGGCGGAGCCACATGTAAGGGTGGGGGAAATCTTTTTAGTTGCTACACAAAATAGTGTATTTTGTAGGTAAAAATCTCGATCGCCCCTTTTAAAAGTTCAATTAAATCACCATATATCAAAATCACTCTCAGCGCACCCTAACAAAAACTCAGCCTTGTGATCGCGTACAACACCTCCTATGCTTGCTTTAGCGGTTCTATATGAGAGTCTCTCTGATGAAACTCAGTTTAGAAAATGTGAATTATGAACATTTCCTCTTCATATGCATCATAGGTTACTTAATTCTTAAATTCAAAAATACAATTAATACTTGTTAATTTATCTAGACCAAGGTTTCATATCTAGTAACAAGTCTTACTTGCTATATGTTCAATGTAGTATTGTTCTGTCCTAATTTAGAAAGTACAATTAATATTTGTTAATGCATTGGTTGAATGTCTGGTATGAGAAGTTAAAGGTTACAAATGCTGCTAGAGCTACTCATGCTCTGTTATGTTTACGATGGGTCAAGCCTCCACAACAACAATGAGTCCCAATGGGGTGTTTATGACACTCTAAGCGAATTCCACAACGTTATGTTTTGTCTTATATGTATTTATACTAATTCACAAGAATTAACAATTTAGTAGAGCATTAAAAAACTATACCATAAATATGAATAAAGAGAAGAAACCCATTACCATTTGTCGTGTGCGGTGTCACACCCGCTCATAGGCAGAATCGCGAGGTGTGATTGTGATTAGTTCTCATTGCATACGATATTAGTAAACAAGCTATACGAATAAAATAAATACGATGTTCATCCATGATATAGATTTGATATAAAGTTTACAAGCCATAATATGTTCAAAAAGACAACACTAAGTTATATTGTTTAACAAATGACTTGTTACAAAAATGAGGTTTAAATGAGTGAAGGCTTTGCATTTTATATCTCGCTCGAGGGCGAGACATATGAACCAAACCCTCCGAAATGGAAATGGATCACATCGACTCCCAACTCCCGACTCTTGTTCCTTTCTTGTTTCCTTATGCAAAGTCCAATAATTTCATGTAAGTTGAAAAGTCAACAAAAGTTGGTGAATTCATGTGTTTTAGTTGTATCATATGACCTTTAAAATGTGAGATGTATTTATATAAAATACGGTATGTGAAGCGTCAATTAAATCGTTGATCATTAATGTTTTGCAAGGACATTAATATATGTGCTGACATAGGAAGCAATCCAACCCTTGACGATTTTTGTGTCGATTACCCTCGACTGGGACACAAAAGCACTCTTCCGTGTGGGTCCCATGGACCAAGAGTGGGGCTCGCCAAAACCCGATAGATCTACCCCATTCGTTCCTCGGTCTATATGCGTGATTAATGGTGCTTAAGTTCCACCCTATTTGCACATGATCTAAGTGTGTTTCATTCCCTAGCTTATGATACAATTGTACATGTATCTCGCCCGATAGTTGTAAAACTGAAAAAAAGTTTAAAAGAGGAAAAGGGGACATGAACTCACTGAATGTGTCCATGCGTAAGCTGCTAGAAATCAAATGTGTTTTTCCTAGTTTGTGACACAACCTAAAAATGTCCAAATCGTTAGACACTTAGGTCTATGTATGATCTACGTACAAGTCTTTTATCTTGAATGTGTATTAGGACTTGTATTGAGTTGTATGTAAATCTTGTTTACTGAACTATGTTTTAGATGGATAAATTTCTAAGTTGTTAATATATATTTCACAAAATATATATTTTTGTATCTTCGTGAGTTGTATGAACGGGCCTAGCCCTCTTGTGACTTCGTGCCTCGCACGAGTGTTATGTACCTGTCTGCGACATGTGTAGGTTACAAATGCTGCTAGAGCTACTCATGCTCTGTTATGTTTACGATGGGTCAAGCCTCCACAACAACAATGAGTCCCAATGGGGTGTTTATGACACTCTAAGCGAATTCCACAACGTTATGTTTTGTCTTATATGTATTTATACTAATTCACAAGAATTAACAATTTAGTAGAGCATTAAAAAACTATACCATAAATACGAATAAAGAGAAGAAACCCATTACCATTTGTCGTGTGCGGTGTCACACCCGCTCATAGGCAGAATCGCGAGGTGTGATTGTGATTAGTTCTCATTGCATACGATGTTAGTAAACAAGCTATACGAATAAAATAAATACGATGTTCATCCATGATATAGATTTGATATAAAGTTTACAAGCCATAATATGTTCAAAAAGACAACACTAAGTTATATTGTTTAACAAATGACTTGTTACAAAAATGAGGTTTAAATGAGTGAAGGCTTTGCATTTTATATCTCGCTCGAGGGCGAGACATATGAACCAAACCCTCCGAAATGGAAATGGATGACATCGACTCCCAACTCCCGACTCTTGTTCCTTTCTTGGTTCCTTATGCAAAGTCCACTAATTTCATGTAAGTTGAAAAGTCAACAAAAGTTGGTGAATTCATGTGTTTTAGTTGTATCATATGACCTTTAAAATGTGAGATGTATTTATATAAAATACGGTATGTGAAGCGTCAATGAAATCGTTGATCATTAATGTTTTGCAAGGACATTAATATATGTGCTGACATAGGAAGCAATCCAACCCTTGACGATTTTTGTGTCGATTACCCTCGACTGGGACACAAAAGCACTCTTCCGTGTGGGTCTCATGGACCAAGAGTGGGGCTCACCAAAACCCGATAGATCTACCCCATTCGTTCCTCGGTCTATATGCGTGATTAATGGTGCTTAAGTTCCACCCTATTTGCACATGATCTAAGTGTGTTTCATTCCCTAGCTTATGATACCATTGTACATGTATCTCGCCCGATAGTTGTAAAACTGAAAAAAAGTTTAAAAGAGGAAAAGGGGACATGAACTCACTAAACGTGTCCATGCGTAAGCTGCTAGAAATCAAATGTGTTTTTCCTAGTTTGTGACACAACCTAAAAATGTCCAAATCGTTAGACACTTAGGTCTATGTATGATCTACGTACAAGTCTTTTATCTTGAATGTGTATTAGGACTTGTATTGAGTTGTATGTAAATCTTGTTTACTGAACTACGTTTTAGATGGATAAATTTCTAAGTTGTTAATATATATTTCACAAAATATATATTTTTGTATCTTCGTGAGTTGTATGAACGGGCCTAGCCCTCTTGTGACTTCGTGCCTCGCACGAGTGTTATGTACGTGTCCGCGACATGTGTAGGGTCGAGCCCCTTGTAGTCAGGTCTCACACGTTTCGTTTGTCTCATTGATGACGTTAGCGAATATGTTTTATATTCTTAAAATATATCTTCTTGTTTATTGTGATCTTTGATCACCTTCTAAGTGTATGCGTATATATATTCTAGAACATATATATATATATATATATATATATATGTATGTATATATATATATAATCCAAGTTCGATGGGAGTTAAAAATAATATATTTTTAACTTGTTTCTTGTATTAGTATACGTATACTTTAAATAAATTCTTGTATTTGTGCCCCTTTGACCAAGTCAAAGTAGATGTATAATTATATTTATTTCATAAAATAAATATGTATAATTTTGTTAAATAATATTGTTAATATTATTTTGGTATAAGTATAGTTGCATGCGTACTTGAATACCTTGTATTTTCACTAAGTGTATACTTAGACAAGTATACATGTATTTAGGTATAAATACCTATGTATTTGGTATCTAGTGACTTAAATCATTTCATGTGATTTTTATGTCTTTCCAGAATTATATTTCTTGTAAGAATATACTTTAAGGTCCTTGAAAAATAATGCATTTTTAAGATCCGTTTGTAATATATATTTTTCATACTTGATAAATATATATGTTTTTTTCACTTGTTAAGTATATATGTGTTTTGTTACTTGTCCGATTTTTATATATTCATTTCCGAACCTTGTTAATATATATATATATATATATATATATTGTTCTTAATATATATGTGTTTGTATATAATTTGTCCAAACACACACATATATATATATATATGTATATATGTATATATGTGTATATATATGTGTATATATATATATATATGTGTATATATATATATATATATATATGTATATATATATATATATATATGTATATATATATATATAGGGTAAGGTTCATGCGAGAACCACCTTTATTGCGAGAACCGCGAGAACCAATGTGAACACAAGCTAAAATAGCTAAAAAAACCTAAAAAAAACCTAACCCCCACCCCCACCCCCCAAAAACCTAAACCCCCCCACCCCCCCCCCCCCCCCAAAAAAAAACCTAACCCCCCCCCCCAAAGCTAAATGCTAAAAACTAAAACCCTCAAAAAACCTAAAAAAGACCTACCCCCCCCACCCCACCCCCCCCCCCAAAAACCTAAACCCCCCTCCCCCACCCCCAAAAACCTAAACCCCCCCCCCCCAAGCTAAAATGCTAAAAACTAAACCCCCCAAAAAACCTAAAAAATTTAAAAAAAATAAAAAAAAAAATCTAAAATTTTTTTTTATTTTTTTACTATTTTTTATGTTCAACTCGCTACTTTTAGTAGCCAAAAACAAAAAATTTTTTTTAAAAAAAAATTAAAAAAAAAAAATTTTTTTGGATACTAAAAGTAGCGATTTTTATATAAAAAAATAGTAAAAAATAAAAAAAAAAAATTTTGGTGTTTTTTAGATTTTTTTAGGTATTACTGTTTGTGTTCACACTGGTTCTCGCGGTTCTCGCGGTTCTAGCAATAAAGGGTGGTTCCTAACGGATCTTTGTCCATATAGGGTAAGGTTCATGCGAGAACCACCTTATTGCAAGAACCGCGAGAACCAATGTGAACACAACCTAAAATAGCTAAAAAAACCTAAAAAAACCCTAAAAAAAACCTAACCCCCCCCCCAAGCTAAATGCTAAAAACTAAAACCCTCAAAAAACCTAAAAAAAATTTTATGGGTGTTTTTTAGATTTTTTTTAGGTATTACTGTTTGTGTTCACACTGGTTCTCGCAATAAAGGGTGGTTCCTAACGGATCTTTGTCCTATATATATATATATATCTTATAAGTTTTGTCCATGTACACTTGTAAGTGTATGTAGATGTAAGTATATTTATACTTAGTCATTTTTTCAATGTATATTTGTAGGTGTATTTTGTTGGTGGGTATTTAGTGATATATAAATTCCTACATTTATACTAAATATATATGTGCATAAATATACAAATAAGCACATTGCTTGTGTGACCACTAAATATATATATTTTACCCTAAATATATATACATATATATATATATATATATATATTATGTAGGGGAAGGTTCAAATGAAAACAACTAGTTATCGCGAAAACTCGAAAACTAACTAAAAAAACCTAAAAAACATACGGATTTTTTTTGCATACCAATTTCCGTTATTTTAGGTATATAAAAAAAATTTCAAAAAAAAAAAAAAATTGTAGTGCACATGTGTAATAGTACACATGTGTATGTGTACTGCACATGTGAATTATTACACATGTGCACTACAAATTTTTTTTTTGAAAAAAAGTTTTTATTATATAAAAAAACTAGCGATTTTTAATAAAAAAAATTGAATTTTTTTTTTTTTGTGTTTTTTAGGCTTTTTTAGTTAGTTTTCGAGTTTTCGCGATAAAGGTGGTTTTCATTTGAACAATCCCCTAGTTAAAGGTTCCTGTAAAAAAAGGGTTTTTGTGAGAAGGGTAAGAAAAAGTCTACACCATTAGATCTTTGATCTAATGGTTGAGATCAATAGGGACCAAATTGTAAAATGTGTTTTATTATTTTGGACTGATTTGAAATTTGTAGGGGTAATAAAGTCTTTATATCCATTTTGAAAAAGGAAACTGTATAAAAAACCCTACAAAATCACGATTATCATCTTCTTCTCCATCGTAAAGATTTGTCTCTGTCAACCATTGTGGTAGACATCGTCGCACAAGGTATCTCCGACCTCGACTTTTTCAGGTACGTCTCTCTCAGGTGGGTGTCGGGTGGTTGGGTTTGAGCGATAGAAAGTTATCCGGCAATGTGGTGTCCGGTGGTTGGGTTCGAGCGAGAGAAAGAGAAGAGAGACTGTAGAGAGGTGGCGTCGACCACCTCCCCACGACGGCGGGCGGAAGTGGTGGTGCCGGCAGTGGAACGACGGGGTTGTAGTGTTATACAGAGTTATAATAGGGTAATATGGTGTTATATATTATTCATAGTGTTTTATATTGATTTGTAGTGTTATATCTTGTTTTGTAGTGTTATCTACTTATTACAGTGTTATGAATTGTTGAATGGTGTTTTGTAGTGTCTTTAATAGTGTTATATACTTATTGAATGGTGTTATATAATTATTGAAGGGTTATTGGATTTTATCACCCCCAACTATTGGCTATTGGCCACTGCCACCCCCAATTATCACTTTGACGTCCGTCACCACCAACTTAACACTTAGCGTGTTCTATCACCACATCTTTAACTGATCACTAACTTTTAATCATGTTACTATACTTTTGGGGGTGTCATAGGGATCTTACGGAGGTTTTAGGGATCTTAGGACACCTCAAATGTATAGTAACAGGATCAAAAGTTAGTAATCAGTTAACGACGTGGTGACAGAACACATTAAGTGTTAAGTTGGGGGTGGCAGACGTCAAAATGATAGTTGGGGGTGACAGCGACCAATAGCCAATAATTAGGGGTGATAAAATCCAATAACCCATTATTAAATGGTGTTATATATGTGCTGAATGGTGGTTTGCAGTGTTATTCGTAGTGTTTTTATAGAGATCTTTAAAATGGTGTTATATACTTATTAAATGGTGTTATATAATTATTGAATGGTGTTATATATGTGCTGAACGGTGGCTGCAATGTTATTCGTAGTGTTTTTATAGAGATCTTTTAAAAAAAATCATGTTCCTATAAATAGGGTGGTAGTTATGGAAAGTTTTGAATTAATTGAATCAATGATAAAATTATTTGTTTACCATTTTGACTTAATTTAGATTGAGAACACATGTCATCTCCACAATATTTCTCACACTTCTCATACTTTTAACCTTTTTTACAATAACCTTACCCTCTATATATACATACATATATATATATATATATATATACACACACATATAGGGTCGGGATTTAGAGAGAACAGTGAAAAGTGTAAGAACGGTGAGAACAATTTTGGTTGTGACATGTGGCATTGATGCTAAATTACACTAAGGGGTAATATTGTCAAAAAACCCACTCACATGAACTGGGTGTTCAAATAAAATGCCATAAAACACCTAGTTCAGAAAAACGCCATGAAAAAAACTCAGTTGAAAACGCCATAAAACACCCAGTTCAGAAAAACGCCATGAAAACACCTTAGTTAAAACACCATAAAAACACCTAGTTCAGAAAAACGTCATGAAAATATATAGTCTAAAACGCCATAAAACACCCAGTTCAGAAAAACTCCATAAAACCCAGTTTTTTTTTTTAAAAGTATATCAGTAGTATACTCGTTGGAAAGATAAAAAAACGCTGAGTTTTATGGTGTAGTTTTTTTCGAAAAATAATCACGTATAAAAAAAGTTATTGTCGTTTGTTTAAATATGATGGGGGAAATAGCATGTGATTAGCATGTGCACCTTTGTTTGGATCTTCCTATTTTACCCCTCCTGGTAGTTCCAAGACCCCTATTATTTACAAAAATGTCACTGCATCAATCTAAACCACAAACCACTAGAATCTTGTGGCTGAGAATCGTTCTCACCGTTCTCACACTTTGAGGCGTCCTCTCCTGATCCTGTTCATATATATATATATATATATATATATATATATATATATATATATATATATATATATATATATATATAGGGAAGGGCTCATGCGAGAACCACCCTTATTGTGAAAACCTTGAGAACCAATGTGAACACAACCTAAAATAGCTAAAAAAACCTAACCCACACACCCCCCCCCCCCAAAAAAAACCTAAACCCCCCCCCCAAAAAAAAAAAAAAAAACTAACCCCCCCCCCACCCAAAAAAACCTAAACCCCCCCCCCCAAGCTAAATGCTAAAAAAAACCTAAAAAAACCTAACCCCACCCCCCCCCAATCCTAAACCCCCCTCCCCCACCCCCCAAAAACCTAACCCCCCCCCCCAACCCCCCCCCCCCCTAAGCTAAAATGCTAAAAACTAAACCCCCAAAAAACCTAAAAAAATCTAAAAAAAATAAAAAAAATCCAAAATTTTTTTTGAATTTTTTAATATTTTTTATGTTAAAATCGCTACTTTTAGAAGCCAAAAATTTTTTTTTTTAAAAAATTTTTTTTGGCTTCGAAAAGTAGCGATTTTTTTATAAAAAATATTAAAAAATTCAAAAAAAAAATTGTGTGATTTTTAGCTATTTTTACGCATTTTTGGTGTGTTCACATTGGTTCTCGCGGTTCTCACAATAAGAGGTGGTTCTCGCATGATCTTATCCCTATATACATATACATATATATATATATATACATATATACATATATGGATCATTACAGAACACTGATTATTGCGAGAACAAAAAGAACAACTCTAAATCGCTAAATTTTGGGATTTATGGATCATATTTCTTGAATTTTATGTTTCTTACATTTATGTGTGTATTATATATACATAAAAAAATCTTATATTTTTTCCTACACATAGTCTACATAAAAAAATCATATATTTTTTCCTACACATAGTCTACATACATGTAGGTAATTTAGCCTACACATAACCCACATGTGTGTAGGTTATTTAAAAACTGAAGATTTTTTATATTTTGTTTTAAATTCTAGTGTGTGAAATGATAAATCTTACATTTATAACATTTTCATTTACTTTTTAGGGTTTTAGGATTGAAAAAATGAGTGATTCATTTTGTTCTGCGTGTTCTCGCAATATTTAGTGTTCTGCATAGAACCTTCCCCTATATATATATATAGGGTTAGGATTTAGAGAAAATGGGGGAAAGTGTGAGAACGGTGAGAACGGTTATGGATCGTCAGATCAAAACAATCTATGGACTAGATTGGCGCGGTGGCGTTATCGTAAATAACACCAATTCTATTAAGTGGACGCGCTTCATTAAACGGTAAATGGGTCTTTTACCGCTCAAATTCAAAACGCCAACAAAAAATGATAACACGCCATTCCAAAAAATAAAACGCCATTAGATACAAAACGCCAAAAATTAGTAATAAAACGCGTTGGAGATTATAGGAAGAGGAAACAACACAGTAACCGAAATTCAGTTATTAACATTTATTAGAAGAAATTCCCTCCTAAATTACGCGCCAAAAACATCATTACATAAACGACGTTAAACATCGCTTCCATAATCACTTCAATCTATCATTCTGCAAAAACATCTTCTACCAAAAACGCCAAGTTTAACCAAAACGCCAAAAATGGCAATCATCGTTTGGTGGAGATACACTCTGGAAATTAGGCGATTCGTCCTACGTTTTGACAACAGAAGGAGGGTGTACGTTAGGACGATCAAGGCAATTTTGAAGATGGAAGAAGAGGTACAACGAGGTTCCTATCTCTTGGCATCTCTCTGGATAACGAATGTCATGAAACACATAAGCTTATGAAAACGTTAACAAGGAAATTTGGACCAGTCAAAGCAGATGGAAAATCGGACCCTATCATGACATCATGGCGTTTTGATGATGAAACAGACATGGTGACCGTTATATACGACAGCGGAGAGCAGGAAGACTACCTGCTTGAAAATATCATGACAAAGCAGGGGCTTGGGTTCATGGAAGAATTGCACAACACCACTTGTTTGAACACAGACATGGACTCAAAAATAGCGTTAATGCAGGACATGTTCAAATGGAGGCTTCAGAATCTTCAAAAACAAGAAGCCAATGAAAGTGAAGGTGATGACATGGATGAAGATCTAGATGAAGACTCCGAGGAAGAAGACGACGGAAGTGATGGATACTTCTCGGATAAAGTATCTTCTGACGAGGAGTTTTAATTTTTTTTGTTTGTTAGTTTTCTTCTGTGTAATCTTTTTTTTTTCTTAAGATAATTAAATGCTATATTTCTCTATTTAGTTGCAAAACGCCAAAAAAATACTACAAAAAAGTTATTGCTTACAAAACGCCAAAAATAATAAAAATATTTTTCCTGCTTAATATTTTCTTTGTTATTATATTTTGTCATCTTGGTCTGCATAACGCCATTTAAAAAAAATGTCAAACTTAGAAGATGGGACGTCTCTCACCCTAGAACTGATAAAGCTGAACACAACAGTAAATACACACACTAACTGAAAAGACAGTTACTTTATTACTTTATTACTTTATTACTATCATTTATTATAATAAAAATCCTGCCTAAACTATGCGGCAAAAATTTCCTATAAGAGAGGGGTCTCTACACAATGAATTGATCACACCCAGAAAAATAAACGTCATGTTCCCTAGAAACCACTCACTTTAAACGCCAAAAAAATAGTTAAAAAACCACAGATGGCAAAGCTTTCGATGAATGGATTCTTCTCTGAGGTGGGTATCTCTATAATCTTTTGCTGAATGAGATGAACAAATATTCAAGAAAAAAAGACTGATGACAATGATATGTCATCATGTGAGCTTTGTTCTTGATGAATCTATGCATGGCATGAAGGGATCAATACAAGTGTAAAATGCTATTTTGGACTCCATTATTATAAATAGCATCAAGCAAGAGTTGATCTTCATTGACATACCACCAAACAAGAATATCACACCAAAAAACAGGATGCCACTCTTCGTTTAAAAAAGACGGGGTTTATGTAGGAAAGTTGGCATCTAGCTAAGGTATTTAAAGGTTCAAAATGCCAAAACAAATTCAAGAAGAAGAGTCTGATGACAGTGAAGATTTGGATGAGAATTTAGATTATCATTTTTTATTTTTTTTTTCTTTTTCATTTTCTATTGTTTTGTTATATAATTATCTAATTCTCTGCTAATAAAATACATTATTATATAAAACGCCAAAAACTACAAACACCAAAACGCTAAGAGTATGGAAACTGTGAGAACGGGTGCTGGCAAATGTCAATGTATTAAACGCCAAAAACTTGACTAAACGCCACAAAAAACATTTGGTCTTGTTGTAATCTTATGAAAATATTAATGACTCGTAGTGAATTATTATACAACGCCACAAAACGCCAAAAAAATTGACCAGGGAAATGCTATAACACCAAAACAATTATCTATGTGACACAAAAACAATTAATTTAACGTGACAGATCGAAGAAATAATAAAACACCAATTAGTTAATGAATATAATTAACACCAAAATAATCTTAGACACCAAAAATGAAGCAACATGTTACGCAAAATTGGGAAAATAAAAGAATATTGAAAAGACAAAAAACCCCTCACGCCCTGATCATATCCCGCGCCACGTGTTGGGCCAGGATGCGTTCTCACCGTTCTCACGCTTTAGGGCGTTTTCTCCTGATCCCGTACCTATATATATATATATATATATATATATATATATATATATATATATATATACATATATATATAAGGGAAAGTTAAAATGCAATAGCGCTTAATGTGCGAAGCGTACTGTCACACCCCTATTTTCCACGTGTCACTGGTGGGCCCGGTGGGGGTTCCGTGACGTAGTTGATATCGTCATAGTCAAACAATACAAAAATATAAATGCACAGCGGAAGCAAAAGAAAGATTTATTTCCAACTAAATAAAATTGTAATATTCAGTATCATAAAAGTTGAAATAGATCACAGGCGGATCGAAACAAAAAGGAGACTTTTTTCAACAGGCTTCATGCATCCTAAGCTTGCGAGACTTATACTGATGCTAAGGAGTGGCCAGCCTATTACGCGTAGTACCTGCACTTAGCCTTTTTGGAAAATACGTCAGTTTACACTGGTAAATACAATTTAACTGACTCATTTTGAAAAGGTTTAAAAATTGATTTGAAAGCCCGTGGCACAAAACATTTTATAACTTGGGATCATTATTTGCTTATAATCTTGTAAAAGAATTACATGTTTGTTATGCGTTCAGTTTTCCGGGTCATACCGGGTTAAAGATTAATAGACACACCACATAGTATAGTTCCGCCGCGAGATTTCTTCTCGTACCGGCTGTTATACTTTATTGATTTGAATTGCACTACGGGTGTACGCCTACACCCGTGTGCTAAGGTCGTGGCCATTCTTTGAATGATGCCAAGGATATTCGGGACATGGTCATTAAACCCCAAAAGGCGTTAAACAAACAAAACAACATTTTCAAACAGGTCATTTGACTGCTCTTAACCACCGACCGGTTAAGGTCAATTACCCGACCAAGCGGTATTTTATATACCGTATCCCAAGCCCGTATAAGGGAAAATAAGTTAAAAGTATTTACCTGAGCTAAATATAAATTTAATCCCAGCCGTATCAAATCAGCAAGTACAGATAGCTTTTACTGGGCTCCTATATCTGGAATTAAGGTTTTAATAACCTATTAGAATCCTAACGGGTCTTAAGCTTAGACCGGTTAGTTTTAAATGAAGATTACGGTTTCAAACGCACGATAAGGCGAAGACCGTTTTAGAATGTGGTTTTGACCCGACAAGCTTGCATGCTTGTTTAATATGGCTAACTTAGTCACATTCTGGATTTTGAGACATAAATGATATGGTTTTACCCGTTTCGGCTAAAATGGGTAAACTAGTTACATAAGAGTCATATACAAGTTTCCTAAGTTAATATGCCTTAAACATGGTGTAATATCAGTAAGATACCTTTCATTATGCCCCAAATGGTTTTAAACCAAAACTACGCCTCATAAGGGCATTTTGGTCATTTTAAAGGGTGTAAACGAGTTTAAATAATAACCTGGGTTACTGGTCTGATTAAATCAGTAAATATACTTAATTTACTAAGTTATAACAGTAGGGTATCAAATATATATGAAACTTATTACTTATAACCATACTATGCTCCGTAGGGGCATTTTGGTAATTTCACATATGCTTAATGGGTCAAAACTGACATCCAGATTTTAAAACATTAGCCTACTATTAAAATATAAAATTTACTGAATACATCAGTAGGTATCAACCCCATATGCTTAAAAAGGTTCTAGCACATACTTATGCGTTAAAAATGCTTAAAAAGACGATTTGGAGCCATTTCCGGGTTTGGTATAGAAAGCTGATATTTTTAAAATTCCAGAAGGCTCAAAATACTTAGTTTAACATATTAGATTAGTAGAAAAAAAGGTTTGGGGTCAATAGAGTTTATAAAACTCATTTTATAGCCTAAAAGGGCAAAACCAGCATTAGCCGAATTTTGCTTAGAACACTAAGTTATGCTCAGCCTAAAATTGAATAAAAATCTTTAAAAATCCCAAAATATTATTTTATATCAGTAGGTATAAAGTTTTGTACAAAAATTTGGGTTTAGATAGGCTATATGCAATTTACGCCATTTAATTACTAAAGGAGCTTCTAATTACGCTAATGAGCATAACTCTTAATCTATACCTCAAACTGATCTCAAATTTTAGGTGCAAGCTTATAAATCTGTAGCTAATGTGTCTACCCTTTTTACATTATCAAAAATCATGTTTTAAGGTCATTCGCGCATAATGGTCAACATATAAGCATTTAACGGAAACATGCATGTGAATATGATATCTAATGAACCAAGTTGTATAATCTCAGAGAGTTATACTAACATGTAAATAGGTCCAAAAGAAGCTCTAAGGCAATCCTAAACTTGGCTTATACGGGTCAGAACTGAAAGTCAAAGCAGAAGTTAAACTATGCGACTTTCGGTTCCAAACCGAGCCTAAACTGAAAATTGTCGAGTTGAACATGTTGGGACATGTTCTTATATTAATTACCAAGTTATTTTAATGATCAAACAGGTTGCATGTATCCTACATTGCTAATTATGCATTAATTTGGAAATAAGCATTCTGTTGACTTTTTAAAGTAAGCTTTGACTCGACAATTAACATAGTTAGAGTGGGAATCTGAAAATATCCTTTTTAAGGGTTTATTACCCACATAATTACCTACTCAAAGGTATTTTTAATTCGAGATATTACTGAGTAATTATTGACTAATCTCGAAGTCAAACCTTAATTACGACGGTTTGACTTTTAGCTAATTAACTAAGCTAAAACGAATTTAGAAAGGTTAAGGACACTTACAAGAGTCCTAATTAGGATTAGGGATGCTAAGAATATTTGTTGCTAACCATAGGAGCTCCAGGAGTGAACTTATGCAAAGTTGAAAATGAATGTATGAAATGCTCACAACTCAAGCTCTTATATAGTGAACCAAAAGTCACAAGATCTTGCCAAGGAAGTCTACATGTGTTATGAGATGATCCCAGGTGCCCCTATGTGGCTAAATACTGCCTAGCAAGTCCCTGATTTCGAAAACCATATAACTAAGGCGGTGCAACAGGCTGAACAGGCAGCTGTCCATTTTCTGCTGCCAGCGACAGGCTTACAGACCGTAAGCCTAAGCTCTTGCGGTCCGTATGCGGCTCTTGCGGACCGTATGCTTGAATGGCTGCGGTCCGTAACCGAACCTTGCTGAAATCGCCCAGATAGGCACCTTACGGACCGTAAGCTTAAAGCCATACGGTCCGTAACCGATGGCCAGAAGCCAAAATCTTGCAATTTTCTAAACATTGACCATGCAATTGTGTAGTGTCGGATTTCTCATGCTTTTACGGTAGTGTAGGGACCATTATCTCAGACCTTGCATGCTTTGCATGCCTTTACATCACTTTGGCATTTTGTTCCAACTTTGGAAATGTCGGAAATGTCGGAAATGTAATAGACACGACTTTGCTCAATTCCAATTTCTTTTTAAATTGAAATCCAACTTCCTAATGTTATGGCAATATCTTTAAAAATCTAATTTTCCATATAAAATGGGATTTTATATATTTGAAACAACCGGTTATATATCAGATGTTTATGAAAACGATTCGGGGATCTTGGGATTTATAACTTGGGTCGATCAGAGGTACTTTATTAACATGTCGCCCTTGGGCCGTTCAGAGATATTTTAATAACATGACGCCCCTTATTAAATCCTACCGTACACCTTTATTTGATCTGGGTTCCTGACACGTTCGTCTCACATGCCACGTGTCTGTATTTTATTGGTCATGAATTTTCGAGGTGTTACATCCTCACCCCTTTAAAAGAAATCTCGACCTCGAGATTTACTGAAACAATTGAGGGTATTTTTCTTTCATCGTGGACTCTAACTCCCACGTGTACTCAGGACCTCTACGGGCATCCCACTTGACCTTGACAATAGGCACGTGCTTCCTTCGAAGCTTCTTCACCTGTCAATCCTCAATCGACACAGGTTTTTCCACAAACTTCAAGCTCTCGTCTATGTGCACATCTGTATGTGGTATGATTAGCGATTCATCAGCTAGGCATTTCTTCAGATTGCAGACGTGGAACACATTATGAATACCACTGAGCTCTTCAGGTAAGTTTAACTTATAAGCCACTGACCCAACACATTCGATGATCTCGAATGGTCCTATATACCTCGGGCTTAACTTACCTTTCTTGCCAAATCGCATCACTCCTTTCCAAGGTGATACTTTGAGCAAAACTTTATCGCCAACCTCGAACTTGAGAGGTTTTCGCCTTTTATCAGCATAGCTCTTCAGCCTATCCCGGGCAGCTTTTAGGCGGTCGCGAATTTGGACAATCTTGTCCGTTTTCTCAAAGACTATATCAGGACCTGATAATTGAGTATCTCCTACTTCTGCCCAACAGATGGGCGTTCTGCACTTCCTACCACACAATTGCCTCAAAAGGTGCAGCCTGAATGCTGGTATGGTAGCTATTATTATAGGAGAACTCGACCAATGGTAGATGCCTATCCCAACTACCTCCTAGATCAATCACACACACACGTAGCATGTGGGGATGGTAAGCCGTACTGAAGTTTAAATGCGTGCCCAAAGACTGTTGGAAACTTTTCCAAAAGTGTGACGTGTATCTGGTATCTCTGTCAGAGATAATAGCCAGTGGTACTCCGTGTAGGGACACAATCTTATCATGTAAGGTCCGCTTTTCCATAATGTTAGATTACTCACAAAAGGATGATTTTTCGGACATCAAAATACAAACTTTAACACATAATGAAAAATTTTACAAAAATTGGGCATGACCCGTTCGTAAAACGGACGTGACCCCTGTTTTTGACATAATAGACAACGTTCACATACGACCCTTTTTACATTAAACCATCCCAAACAAAAACAACAAGTTTTCAAATCTAAAACTTTTAACAAGGTTTAACAAAGTAACAAAAACATGGACCCAAAAGCATGCGTATAAACTTGCGGAAGCGCTTGGTATAATAAGGCTTGAACATGTGCTCGCTCCATATCTCCAAATCGCCTATAGAGGTGTTTTACTTACATTAACAATCAAAATCTTAAAAGGTTAGTTATCACCATAGTAAATCATAACCTTTCGTTTTAGCTTTATCCATACAAAAACATTCTTACTTTTACGCATTCGACTACCCCAATAGTTGGGTTAGGCATAAACACTCTCATTGAGAGTTAAGCATACACATTCGACCCGTTTAATTGGGTTGGCATAAACACTCTCATCGAGAGATAAGCATACACATTCAACCCATTTAATTGGGTTTAGCATAAACACTCTCATCGAGAGTTAAGCATACACATTCAACCCGTTTAATTGGGTTTAGCATAAACACTCTCATCGAGAGTTAAGCATACACATTCAACCCGTTTAATTGGGTTTAGCATAAACACTCTCTTCGAGAGTTAAGCATACAAATTCAACCCGTTTAATTGGGTTTATTTGCTTTCAACATTACTCTTTCTTCTATCCGTAAAGCGGATTATAACTTTCATCTTATTTATAGCATTTAAAGCTACCCGTTAGAACGGATGGCGTTCATCTTTACTTGACACAATTGAATTTCAATCGATCAAAATGCATAGCTTATCACCACTTTCGTTAGCATACCCAAATCCACTAGGGATTTGTCGCTTACTTACTACTTGCCGCATTTGTTATACAAGGATAGTTTTACAACAAATTATATAAATAGAAAATATAACAAGGACTTGTATGCAACGAAACATACCTCGGCCTTGTGATCCTTCCGTTTTCTCAGTGTTGGAACCTTTTCTTTCACGCCTATAACAACACATTCATTCGTTTATTTAGTACAACTAAATCTCATACATTCACCTTACAAACTATACATATTATTCTTTTGAGCATTTCATCAAACACCTAGTGTGCGTACAACATATGAAGCATTATGTACATGTACCATATGCTTAATTTCGCTAGATATCATCATAATCCATATAATCAACCATTCTTGAACAAATCATTCATCCTACACATAATAATCTATCAATGTTCTAGTATTCACACAAGTATTCATGGCTTTTGCTCTACTTAATCAAATGACATAAACATCATCCTACTAGAACAAGTGGGTTTTCTTTCAAACCATCAATACTTACGAAATCAAGCATAAAACACCCTCTAACGATGATTCTAATTCATACACAAGCATAATTTCATACTAATTCACTGATTGATCGAAACCCATGTTCACTAACTATCATCAAATCGCAAAACACCCTATGTAGGAAACTTTTAGATGGTTGGAAATTTCGTCACATGCATCCGAATTTCATCCAAAATCGCATCCAATTCTTAGATTTTATGAACTAGGGTTGAAGAGGGGATTTCTCTTCCTGCTCTCTCTTATGCGCGACCCCCAAAACCCACACACCGGGTTCTTTTTGTTCTTTACTTGTTACTAAAACAATTTCAAACTTAGCCCCTCAAGTTACTTGTGTTTTTCATTCTTGTACATCACATGTATATAATAACTTAATTAATCATAAAATCATTTAACCATTCACAATAATATATATATTTTTTTTGTCATAAAATTTGGGGTGTTACAAGTCTACCCCCCTTAAAGGAGGTTTCGTCCCCGAAACCTTTCTCATTCCAACTAGACCAATTCTACTCCTACTGTTTCATCTTTTCATTCACAATGCTTACTACAACGTAGATGCATTCGAGATCTTGGCAAGAGTTTCATTCATGCATAAACGTCTTTGTACGCATTGTCCCTTCGTTCTTATTTCAAGCAAATTACTTTCATAATCACGTATAAGTCAGAATCTGATCTAGAGCTCTTATTAGTGTCGTTTTCACTTTATAATGCTAGTTCCTAGCATACATCATTCACTAGTTGTTCGTTCATCGGAATTTATTCCAATGTATAGTATTGATCGTATGAGCTTATGCTTACGGCTTGTTTCTATCTTTCTAAATAAGCGTAACATGTTCATGCATTTACTAACGTTCTTCCAATTACTTTCTTGATCATATGAGGGCTTAGCACAATATTATACATATACTATAGACATTTAATGACTTAGTGGTACTAATACAAAGCTACCCACTTCCTAATTACTTTTCATATTTAATACGAGTATAAGGCATCATTCTACGGTTACTACCGTCACCTGAGCTAATTACAAGTTTGAGTTTAGCCTTAAACTTAATCCTTCGCACACTTTATTATTAGCTCCTTGCATGAACTACTTATAATAACAACTAGATATGTTGCGTACGAGCACCATACTAATGTTTAACCAATTCAACTCAAACTTTCATTTAAGGCCTTTAATTCTTCCTCTTAATAACATTCATACCTTCTCACGCTGACTATTACAAGTCGATTACTGTATATCATACCATACTATTCTACCATTCATTTTGTTCCCTCTTACAATTAAATCTACGGATTCTTAATCATAAACTAAGAATTAAACATTTTACTAACCTCGCTTTCAATGTATAAGTCGGTTATCCGTGTGCCGGATCGGTCCGCTTCTTATATGTACCTTCCATACCAGAATTGGTCTCATTTATTCACTCGTGGGCATCCTCCCACTAGCTTCAATACTATCGTTTCACTAAGAATTCCATCATATGTATCTATAAATAAATAATCAGCACATAGCCTTTCATAATTGTGTCCTACAGGGTGTTTGTTCGCCTATTGTATCTTTCAAAATTTTCTTACGTACATGCTAACATATCATACATTCCATTTCTTACATACAATCCTTTCTTTTTATTGGTTATTTCTCCAACTTTCACAGTTTGACCTTTCAAGGTCAGACTAACACCCCCTTACCTATTGTGGTTGCATCGAGGTACACGTTCGTACCTTATACTCGCATAATTGCAAGGACTTCATTTATCTCGTTTGACTTTTCAGAAGTCTAATTGTAAATGCATTCTTACATATGGGTATCAGTTATCCTATTCTGACACATCATTCTTTAGTCGAGCCCTAAGCTCTTATTAAAAATATGATCTTTTTATACGTACCTGGCGCGGGTCAAAACCCTTGACTCGTTATTTATACTTTGCGACGGTTAATGCTTTCCAAACTGTGACAATGCATGCCCATACATTATGCTCACCTATAAGTAATAAACTTGACATACCGAACATTAAATACCGGGTTCAAACGGCGATCGCCATTTGACCCGTATAACTTATTTGAGTTTAGTACTTACTTTTTATTCTCACTTGTTCAATCCGTCTTCACTTACGGATTCGAACTTTTAATTTATTACCTTTCACTTTTACTAGTTTGAATCCATTTCTTATATTCTAATATTTTCATCCGTATCTTACGTTCTCCTGTCGTATCATTTACCATGACATTTCTTATGATATATTTTCGTATTAATCTTCTATATTCATTTTCAAGTGTTGGGTCCTAGCACTAACTCCATGTCCTAATTCATGTAGCGCGTCCCTACGCGACACCCTACATCCTATTTCTAGTGGTGTTCCCACCATTCTTTCTTAAGTTTGATCTACATTCAATCGTAAGCTTAAACTTTTCATCCTTATCTTTCTTTCTTATATTGATCCAATTTTTTTTTTTTTTTAAGAATCGTTAGACCCCTTTTTGCTAGCTTGACCGGACATAAGTGAGATGATTCTTGTGCTTTTCTTGAACTTTGGTCAATTCATGACCATCTCTTAATATATCATTTCCATCTGTTCGTTCACCGTATTTGGTGTTAATTCACCTACGTTCTCTAGCATGTCCCTTACTAATGAGTATCCCACATTATACGTTGCATTTCTTACGTAATATTTCCAAATTTTGTAAATAATTATTATTTACTGACCTTCTATGATTTGACCTTTTAAAGTTATTCATCGCTTAGCACCTATTGTATATAAGTACTGTATCACGCGTTGTACTTTTTTTTTTTCAATGCAACATATTTACAAAAATGTCTTTAGCTAATATCTCATCTAACATTCTCTCCATATCTTTTATTAACATTACCAAGTTCTCATTTCCGCCTTAAAACTTCTCAACTAGAATTTATGACCGGTTTTACCCCTATACTGAGGTCTTACCGGTTTAACATAAGCCAACCATTTCAACCAAAACGTATCTTAACATTTCTCATTTATTTACACGTTCCACTTTAATTTTCGATTGTTCAAATACGCATACATCTTTGAGTGGATAATTTCGAAGTGATGGCAAAATCACTTACCTTTAGTGTCCATGTTCATGCTTGCTTCACCGCTTCCTCTTACCCTATTTGCCATCCATTCTTGAGTCAATTGACAAGATTTCCATCCTTACGTAATATTACGTTCGTAACATCGTTAGCTTATGTGAGCATACACACAACTATTCACACGTTAATTGACTTTCGTTAATCGAATTTCGTATAAATGAGACATTTATTAATAGTTATCTCGTTTCCAATCCATACATCTAACTATCATCAAGCATAACACATAAATCATTGAATACATAATACATTAACTCTTTACTTTAACATTTGAGTCTAATGGCCGTTCTATAATATTCCTGTACTGTTGACTTTAAGGAAGTCAACTGTCTTGCTTACATACTTTAAACTTTTGAACATGTATCCATCTAAATATGGTAGTCCATAAGATTAATATCCTACGCATTTCATACTCGTATTGTATGATATATATACAATTTACGTGATCCTCTAAACAATACACATATACACTCACATACACGTACTTTTACATGCTAATGTTTCATTATTCTACAATTAACAATTATCATCCAAGGTAACTATATATTTCATAATTCCAACATATCCTTTACTAATAAACTCATATGATTCACATTTAGTACGTATTCGCCTCTTAACCATACAAAACAAATCAGTAATACACATAAGCATTACACCATTCATGTACAAGGTACAAGTCTCTAATGCGTAACTCTAGCAAAGCATACTTTCATCCAAATTTTCATACGAATTCCAACTCCACTTTATACATTCGTCATTCATTTCATGCCATTCCATAAGTTACATTCGACTTTTATAATTAATTTTTTTTTTGTTAACGATCTACATAACTTTACATAGCTTATTATATCTTCTAATAGCTTGTCAAGAGCATAAAACGGGCATTCCTGAGAAGGATGGGAACTTAAATCATAATTCATAAGCTTCAATACATCATAGTTCATTAATCCATAATTACTTCGTTCGCATTCTTATATTTTAAAACTTACTCGCTTTTTCAGCTTTCATCATTCTTTCGTGTCATCACCTTCATTAACGTTTCTTGCATCAGCCATCTATAAAACAGCATTTACATTCATCATTAACGCAAACTTTCAATACATCATAATTCATAAGTCCGGCTTTACTTTATTCACATTCTTACATTTCGAGCTTTACTTCATACGTTCGTCGTTTGTTTCATGCCCTTGCATACATTTCATTCAACGTTTAATGGTTTTATACCATTGTCATTATTTGCTTATTCCTTACATACTTAATTTTCCCCATAATCACTCGACAGAACCGTGAATCCGGCTCCCGAAAAATACTGTTTATTAAAATTGGAAAATTCTAAAATTTTTGTGGGCTGGATTACACAAGCCGTCGGCGACGGCTTACTAACCCGTCGGCGACGGGCTTTGCAAATGGCCGTCGGCCCATTAACCCCGTCGGCAGACGGTTAAGGCGTCGGGCAATGGGGTGGCGTCGGCGACGGGGGGGTACCCGTCGGCGACGGCCCTTCGTTTTGCAAAACGCTGCAGCTTGGTTTTTGGCTGTTCCGACTGTTTCCCGGGTCCGTTTTCAGCTTCCCGGGTCCCGGGATTTCTTGTTTAACCCATCTTAACACTTCTTAACATAATAAATCTCAATTCTTAAACCGTAGCGCACTATACATGTTCATATTAAACAATGTTTAAAATTTTACCTCCTTGGCGATCTTGGAGCGAGCACATTTGCACGAGCCATTGGTTTGAGTTCGAGCGCTAAGACTTTTGCCGAATCCCTCAAACTTTGGCTCTGATACCAACTTGTAAGGTCCGCTTTTCCATAATGTTAGATTACTCACAAAAGGATGATTTTTCGGACATCAAAATACAAACTTTAACACATAATGAAAAATTTTACAAAAATTGGGCATGACCCGTTCGTAAAACGGACGTGACCCCTGTTTTTGACATAATAGACAACGTTCACATACGACCCTTTTTACATTAAACCATCCCAAACAAAAACAACAAGTTTTCAAATCTAAAACTTTTAACAAGGTTTAACAAAGTAACAAAAACATGGACCCAAAAGCATGCGTATAAACTTGCGGAAGCGCTTGGTATAATAAGGCTTGAACATGTGCTCGCTCCATATCTCCAAATCGCCTATAGAGGTGTTTTACCTACATTAACAATCAAAATCTTAAAAGGTTAGTTATCACCATAGTAAATCATAACCTTTCGTTTTAGCTTTATCCATACAAAAACATTCTTACTTTTACGCATTCGACTACCCCAATAGTTGGGTTAGGCATAAACACTCTCATTGAGAGTTAAGCATACACATTCGACCCGTTTAATTGGGTTGGCATAAACACTCTCATCGAGAGATAAGCATACACATTCAACCCGTTTAATTGGGTTTAGCATAAACACTCTCATCGAGAGTTAAGCATACACATTCAACCCGTTTAATTGGGTTTAGCATAAACACTCTCATCGAGAGTTAAGCATACACATTCAACCCGTTTAATTGGGTTTAGCATAAACACTCTCTTCGAGAGTTAAGCATACACATTCAACCCGTTTAATTGGGTTTATTTGCTTTCAACATTACTCTTTCTTCTATCCGTAAAGCGGATTATAACTTTCATCTTATTTATAGCATTTAAAGCTACCCGTTAGAACGGATGGCGTTCATCTTTACTTGACACAATTGAATTTCAATCGATCAAAATGCATAGCTTATCACCACTTTCGTTAGCATACCCAAATCCACTAGGGATTTGTCACTTACTTACTACTTGCCGCATTTGTTATACAAGGATAGTTTTACATCAAATTATATAAATAGAAAATATAACAAGGACTTGTATGCAACGAAACATACCGAGGCCTTGTGATCCTTCCGTTTTCTCAGTGTTGGAACCTTTTCTTTCACGCCTATAACAACACATTCATTCGTTTATTTAGTACAACTAAATCTCATACATTCACCTTACAAACTATACATATTATTCTTTTGAGCATTTCATCAAACACCTAGTGTGCGTACAACATATGAAGCATTATGTACATGTACCATATGCTTAATTTCGCTAGATATCATCATAATCCATATAATCAACCATTCTTGCACAAATCATTCATCCTACACATAATAATCTATCAATGTTCTAGTATTCACACAAGTATTCATGGCTTTTGCTCTACTTAATCAAATGACATAAACATCATCCTACTAGAACAAGTGGGTTTTCTTTCAAACCATCAATACATACGAAATCAAGCATAAAACACCCTCTAACGATGATTCTAATTCATACACAAGCATAATTTCATACTAATTCACTGATTGATCGAAACCCATGTTCACTAACTATCATCAAATCGCAAAATTCGACTTACCCTATGTAGGAAACTTTTAGATGGTTGGAAATTTCGTCACATGCATCCGAATTTCATCCAAAATCGCATCCAATTCTTAGATTTTATGAACTAGGGTTGAAGAGGGGATTTCTCTTCCTGCTCTCTCTTATGCGCGACCCCCAAAACCCACACACTGGGTTCTTTTTGTTCTTTACTTGTTACTAAAACAATTTCAAACTTAGCCCCTCAAGTTACTTGTGTTTTTCATTCTTGTACATCACATGTATATAATAACTTAATTAATCATAAAATCATTTAACCATTCACAATAATATATATATTTTTTTTTGTCATAAAATTTGGGGTGTTACATATCAACGTATAATTGGGCTAACATGTCAGAACTGTAAGTTTCCTTAATGGGTAGGAAATGTGCTGACTTAGTTAGTCTATCTACTATCACCCAAATAGTATCATTTCCTTTCTTAGTCTTTGGCAACTTGGTGACAAAATCCATCATCACCATTTCCCATTTCCAAGTGGGAATTTCAGGCTGTTGTCGCAAACCTGACGGTTTCTGATGTTCGGCTTTGACTTGAGCACACGTCAGACATTTAGCTACATAGGCAGCTATAGACTTCTTCAAGCCTATCCACCAATAGTTTGCCTTTAAATCCCGGTACATCTTGTCAGCTCCAGGATGAACGGAACTGTGGGCTTCCTGAAGGATGACGTCTCGAAGTCCTCCATAAACAGGAACCCATATTCTTCCATTTAATCTCAAGATTCCGTCCTTGCCGTAGGATAACTGTTCTTCAGTTACTCCTAGCTTTTCATTGGGATAGTTAGCTTCTAGCACAACTTCTTTTGTGCAGCTAACAATCTTTCATTCAAACTGTTCTTGACCTTAATGCTTTTGGCATTGATTCTTATCGGCTTCACTCTTTCCTTTCTGCTTAAGGCATCTGCGACTACATTAGCCTTTCCTGGATGGTATCTTATTTCACAGTCATAGTCGTTCAGAGTTTCCATCCAGCGTCGCTGCCTCATGTTCAGATCCTTCTGATTGAACAAATGCTGAAGGCTTTTGTGATCAGAATAGATCACACATTTAGTTCCATACAGATAGTGCCTCCAAAGCTTTAGTGCAAATACAACGGCACCCAACTCCAAGTCATGGGTGGTGTAATTCTTTTCGTGCACCTTCAGTTGACGTGAAGCGTAGGCAATGACCTTGCCTTTTTGCATTAACACACAACCCATCCCGGTGTGTGATGCATCACAGTAAACTACAAACTCATCGATTCCATCAAGCAATGTCAGTACAGGAGCATTGCTCAACTTCTGCTTCAAAATATTGAAAGATTCTTGCTGCTTAGGTCCCCAATCAAACTTACTATTCTTGCGAGTGAGTAGAGACAGGGGTGCTGCAATTCTTGAGAAATTCTCGATAAAGCATCTATAATATCCTGCCAATCCTAGGAAACTGCGAATCTCCGTAGGCGTCTTTGGCTCTTGCCAGTTTATGACAGCTTCAACCTTAGCGGGATCCACTTGGATACCACACTCACTCATAATATGTCCAAGAAATTGGACTTCTCGAAGCCAGAACTCACACTTAGAAAATTTGGCATAGAGCTTTTCTTGATGTAGCAGCTTCAGAATACATCGAAGATGTTTCTCATGGTCAGCTTGGCTCTTTGAGTAGATGAGAATGTCATCGATAAAGACGATAACAGATTTATCCAGATAGGGTTTGCACACGCGATTTATGAGGTCCATTGATGCGGCAGGTGCGTTAGTGAGCCCGAAAGGCATCACGAGGAACTCGTAATGACCATAGCGAGTCCTAAACGCGGTCTTGTGCACATCTTCATCCTTGACCTTCAATTGATGGTAGCCTGACCTTAAATCAATCTTGGAAAAATAGCTCGCTCCTTGAAGCTGGTCAAACAGATCGTCGATCCTGGGTAACAGATACCTATTCTTGATAGTAACCTTATTAAGCTCACAGTAGTCGATGCATAAACGCATCGAGCCATCTTTCTTCTTGATGAACAAGATTGGTGCTCCCCATGGAGACGAACTAGGTCTAATGAAGCCTTTAGCTAGCAAATCATCTAAATGTGTCCTTAATTCCTTCATCTCTGTTGGCGCCAATCTATAAGGTGCTCTAGCCAAAGGTGCAGCTCCGGGGATGATGTCAATCCTGAATTCCACTTGCCTATCTGGTGGCAAACCAGGTAGCTCTTCTGGGAAAACTTCAGGGTAGTCAGAAATGACAGGTATATCTTCAATCTTAGGTTTCTTCTCATCAATGGTTACCTGTGCCATATAGATGACACAACCCTTCTTTAAACATCTGGATGCCTTGAGCATAGACAATTGCTCAGGCAATCCATGTTGAGTATCTCCCTGAATGGTAAGTGGTTCACCAGACGAAGTCTTGATCACCACTTGTTTCTTGTTGCACATAATCTGGGCTTGGTTATGCGATAACCAATCCATGCCTATCACTATATCAAAGCCAGCTAGTTTAAAAGGTAACAAGGATAGAGGAAAAGAGTGGTTCCTAATGGATATGACGCATCCATCTAATACAGTCGAAGCGGTTTCTATGGTTCCGTCGGCTAATTCCACTTCATATTTCACGCTTAAGGCTTTAACAGGTAATTTCAATAATTCACAAAACTTATTATCTACAAAGGATTTATCTGCTCCAGAATCAAAAAGTACCCTTGCATAGATATCATTTACGAGGAAGGTACATGTTATTAAATTGTCGTCCTGAACATCTTCCTTTGCATCCATGCGGAAGACCCTAGCATTTGTCTTCTTTCCCTCCTCAGCCTTCTTTGCAAGCTTTGCGCAGTTGGTCCTCAGATGCCCCTTCTCATTACAGTTATAGCAAGTGGCATCCTTGATTTTCTTACAATCCAGTGCCTTGTGGTCCAATGACTTGTAAATCCCACACGCTTTTGGCTGGGACTGGGACTTCGACTCATACATGCACCTCCCGAAATGGTGCCTCTTGCAAACTTTGCACTTGGGTTTATCACCCGTCTGCTGTCTTTCTTGAACTCGACCCTTCCTTGTGGTCGCTGTTTCCCTTGCGCTTCTTATCTGAGCGCCGTGATCCGTCATCTTCACGTTTCCTTTTCTCGGTATCCGCCGCTCTCAGCGATCTCTGTCTAACCACGTCCAGCGTGAGGGACAGAGATATGTCAGCTGCTGATCTGAATGTAGCGGGCCGAGAGGCCTTGACACTTGCTTTAATTTTCGGGGCCAGACCCCCAATGAAACGGGCTATCCTTTTAGGTTCAGGTGTCACGAGGTAAGGAACTAACCTTGACAAAGTATTAAAGCTTGTAAGATAAGCCTGACAATCTAGGTTCTTCATAACCAAGGATAGAAAATCAGATTCTATCTTTTCAACCTCGTGCTGAGGACAGTAGTTCTCCTTGATGAGAGCAACAAATTGATTCCATGACATGTTATACAGTGGAATCTTCCCAGTAGCCTGAATTAAAGACCTCCACCAGGCCAAGGCTTCACCCTTGAATGACTGGGATACAAACTTCACAATATCCCTCTCAGCACAACCACTAATGTCTACCACTGTGTCCATTTCATCCAACCAAGTCATACAGTCCACTGCCCCCTTCTCCCCAGTAAAATCCCGGGGTTTACAAGACACAAAATACTTATACGTGCAACCCTTGGCACGTGGGGCATCATCAAACACAATCTTCTTACGTGGAACACTGTCATGGGTTGAGGAGTGTCTATCATCATCTCTCTTAGACTCATCCTTCTTAGACCTAGGTGGGGTAGGTGGTGGTTTGCTGTGACCTTCAGAATGAGTTTTATGTGGAGTGGATAGGGTTCTACTTTGAGTCCCGCTAGACTCACTATTCTGCCGATCCAACGCCCTAGTAACAGCGTTATCAACTAGTGCTTGCAGCTCCGCACCAGTCAGCTGTATCCTTGTATTTTCATGGTTCTCCACCGGACGACTGTTCACTTCGTCCGACCTAGCCATGTAGTTTTAATTGCTACATAAACAAATAATAGGAATGCTTTTATTTAGAGGTTTTTTACAGAATTTTATACTTTATTAACCATGGTTTTAAATAGCCATTATTGGTTAATTTGTTAATTATTTATTTATTCAGCACCTTTATTAAAATCCTATATCACATTTTTAATATTAGCATAAAATTCTAGTCCCAAGGACGGTTATAACCAAGATTTTTACAGAATCAAGGTATTCGGGTCTGAAATTAGCATAAAATTCTAGACAGTGAGTTACAGACTTCTACTGTCTCTTAGTCCCAGGAGACGTTAATTATTACCCGTAGGCACTTCATCCCCAAGGGACGGTTATTTACTTACAGGGAATTTTAAATTAACCCAATTTTCAAAGATGGCTTATGTGATTTTTACTGCATCACAATTTGCCCAGCATGTTAAGCATACTTACAGATGTTAACATAACTATGGAATCTTTTAGACAGGTTCTACCATCTTGGCCATGTCTGTGATGACACGTGGCTAGGTTTTACCCTTAAGATTCTCTTTTTAACATAACGCAGATCAATCCTAAGTTGAGACGTTAATTATGGATCTGAATCTAATTATGGAGGTACCATCTTGGCCTTGTCTTAAAATGACACGTGGCTAGGTCTTGTCCCTTTTTAGATTTTGCCATTTTATAATAATGGTAGATCTTCTTTATTAGGAATGTTATTTTCACTTTACCTTTTTATTTTAAGTTTATGCATATACTTAATAATAAACAATTATGAAAATTTAGATTCAACCATTCCATTAATAAAGATTAAACAGTACAACATTTGCCCTAAACGGGACTTCTACAAAAAGACATGCCCGCACAGGGGCGAAATACAAACAAACAAATAACAACGAACCCACGCAGGGGTTAACTGAAAGACATGCCCACGCAGGGGCAGAATACTAAAGACAAGCCCACGCAGGAGCTGAGTACAGAAACAAAAAGTCCACGCAGGGACTGATTACAACTAAACAAATAAACAACAAGGTCTTTAATGACCCCTTCTTTTGGACTTCCCCTTGAGCAAGTCTGACAGACCCTTGAAGAAGCCTCGGTTGTTTTCGCGGTCTTCACGAACCACTCGCTCAACTCGGTTCAACCTATCGAGAACCTCTTGTTGGCGCTCCGGCGGAATTAGCTGCGGCTGCGGCGGCTGGTACAGAGGTTGATGAGGTGGCGGACGCTGGTACCCATAATTTGGGTAACCAGTGGTCCAAAGACCACCATAGGGTCCCTCTGGGTGACGAGCGTTGTAGTCCCATGCTTCCTGGTATGGGTCCACATTGGCATAGTCGTACTGGGTATAAGCCGACTGCTCAAAAGGGTTATACGCCGCTGAACCGGCGTAGGCAGGGATTGGGTTATCAAAACCCACTGGTGGCGCCATAGGCGCAGAGTTGATCTTTGGGACGGGGTTTGATGGACCCCCTATCTGTGGTTCTTCTTCTTCTTCTTGGAGCGGCGGGTAATGACTGCCACTCGAAGGCTGCGAAGTGCTGATGCGAACTCCCCCTCGCACGGACATCCGTGCATTTGACCTTCTCCGCCTCGGTGGCTCCGGAGGCGGCTGCTGTTCCACGGGTGGTGGTGGTGGCGGAGTGACTGCCACAAACCGGGAATCCTCGGAAGGATCCTGCTGTTGTTGCTGCTGCTGCTGCTGGTATGGGGACGAGTGTTCAGAGGGCGTGAAATACCAATCCCACTGAGTAAACCTCGCCTGGTAGCTGTCAGGACCGCGGTAAGGCGATCCGTGGAAAGATGACCCATCGGAGATTTCGATGGGGTGGTTTGGGGTCCCGGTGGCAGGCTCCACGGGATCCATATCTGCGTCCATGTCATTTTCACCCGAGAAGTGATCCTCGGGTCCTAGTGGGTTAAAACCCACGGGTTCTTGAATGAAATTAGCCGGGTTGAACCGGCTTTGGAAAGCAGGGGTAGGGACACCAAAAGAATGGTGGGAGTTGGATCGTTGCAAAGGTATAAAGGAAGGCGGAGGGTGATCGGGCTCATTTTCGGATTGCGGCCCGAAAGAATGCAAATAAGACGGTGAGGAACTTAAGGAGACTAATCGCCTCCCGGGTTCTACGTAAACCCTCCACGGCTCCTGTGGGCTGGTGCTCATTGTGATAGAGGGGGTACGCCGGTGTGAAGGCCCAGCTTCATGGTCATGGCCCATGACTGGGCCCTTGCCTCTTCCTCTCAAAAATCTTGGCGGCATTCTTAACCTGCAAACATGATTTAAGATAACAACAAGATATAAAATAAAGACAGAACAAAACAAAACAGAGTTTGTCCTATGTTCTTTGTCTAGACTCGGAACTCGAGGAATGTGCATTCATTTAACTGAGATTAAACACAAAAGGCTAGTGTTTAATTCACTCAGCGTTGGCTCTGATACCAACCTGTCACACCCCTATTTTCCACGTGTCACTTGTGGGCCCGGTGGGGGTTATGTGACGTAGTTGATATCGTCATAGTCAAACAATACAAAAATATAAATGCACAGCGAAAGCAAAAGAAAAATTTATTTCCAACTAAATAAAATTGTAATATTCAGTATCACAAAAGTTGAAATAGATCACAGGCGGATCGAAACAAAAAGGAGACTTTTATTCAACAGACTTCATGCATCCTAAGCTTGCGAGACTTATACTGATGCTAAGGAGTGGCCAGCCTATTATGTGTAGTACCTGCACTTAGCCTTTTTGGAAAATACGTCAGTTTACACTGGTAAATACAATTTAACTGACTCATTTTGAAAAGGTTTAAAAATTGATTTGAAAGCCCGTGGCACAAAACATTTTATAACTTGGCATCATTATTTGCTTATAATCTTGTAAAAGAATTACATGTTTGTTATGCGTTCAGTTTTCCGGGTCGTACCAGGTTAAAGATTAATAGACACACCACATAGTATAGTTCTGCCGCGAGATTTCTTCTCGTACCGACTGTTATACTTTATTGATTTGAATTGCACTACGGGTGTACGCCTACACCCGTGTGCTAAGGTCGTGGCCATTCTTTGAATGATGCCAAGGATATCCGGGACATGGTCATTAAACCCCCAAAGGCGTTAAACAAACAAAACAACATTTTCAAACGGGTCATTTGACTGCTCTTAACCACCGACCGATTAAGGTCAATTACCCGACCAAGCGGTATTTTATATACCGTATCCCAAGCCCGTATAAGGGAAAATAAGTTAAAAGTATTTACCTGAGCTAAATATAAATTTAATCCCAGCCGTATCAAATCATCAAGTACAGATAGCTTTTACTGGGCTCCTATATCTGGAATTAAGGTTTTAATAACCTATTAGAATCCTAACGGGTCTTAAGCTTAGACCGGTTAGTTTTAAATGAAGATTACGGTTTCAAATGCACGATAAGGCGAAGACCGTTTTAGAATGTGGTTTTGACCCGACAAGCTTGCATGCTTGTTTAATATGGGTAACTTAGTCACATTCTGAATTTTGAGACAGAAATGATATGGTTTGACCCGTTTCGGCTAAAATGGGTAAACTAGTTACATAAGCCGATCCGAACGCGTAAAGTGCGTAACAAGTAACCATAAGATTCATATACAAGTTTCCTAAGTTACTATGCCTTAAACATGTTGTGATATCAGTAAGATACCTTTCATTATGCCCCAAATGGTTTTAAACCAAAACTATGCCTCATAAGGGCATTTTAGTCATTTTAAAGGGTGTAAAAGAGTTTAAATAATAACCTGGGTTACTGGTCTGATTAAATCAGTAAATATACTTAATTTACTAAGTTATAACAGTAGGGTATCAAATATATGTGAAACTTATTACTTATAACCATACTGTGCTCCGTAGGGGCATTTTGGTAATTTCACATATGCTTAAAGGGTCAAAACTGACATCCAGAGTTTAAAACATTAGCCTATTGTTAAAATATAAAAATTTACTAAATACATCAGTAGGTATCAACCCCATATGCTTAAAAAGGTTCTAGCACATACTTATGCGTTAAAAATGCTTAAAAAGACGATTTGGAGCCATTTCCTGGTTTGGTATAGAAAGCTGATATTTTTAAAATTCCAGAAGGCTCAAAATACTTAGTTTAACATATTAGATTAGTAGAAAAAAGGTTTGGGGTCAATAGAGTTTATAAAACTCATTTTATAGCCTAAAAGGGCAAAACCGGCATTAGCCGAATTTAGCTTAGAACACTAAGTTATGCTTAGCCTAAAATTGAATAAATATCTTTAAAAATCCCAAATTATTATTTTATATCAGTACGTATAAAGTTTTGGACAAAAATTTGGGTTTAGATAGGGTATATGCAATTTACGCCATTTAATTACTAAAGAAGCTTCTAATTACGCTAATGAGCATAACTCTTAATCTATACCTCAAACTGATCTCAAATTTTAGGTGCAAGCTTATAAATCAGTAGCTAAGGTGTCTACCCTTTTTACATTATCAAAAATCATGTTTTAAGGTCATTCGGGCATAATGGTCAACATATAAGCATTTAACGGAAACATGCATGTGAATAGGATATCTAGTGAACCAAGTTGTATAATCTCAGAGAGTTATACTAACATGTAAATAGGTCCAAAAGAAGCTCTAAGGCAATCCTAAACTTGGCTTAAACGGGTCAGAATTGAAAATCAAAGCAGAAGTCAAACTATGCGACTTTCGGTTCCAAACCGAGCCTAAACTGAAAATTGTCGAGTTGAACATGTTGGGACATGTTCTTATATTAATTACCAAGTTATTTTAATGATCAAACAGGTTGCATGTATCCTACATTGCTAATTATGCATTAATTTGGAAATAAGCATTCTGTTGACTTTTTAAAGTAAGCTTTGACTCGACAATTAACATAGTTAGAATGGGAATCTGAAAATACCCTTTTTAAGGGTTTATTACCCACATAATTACCTACTCAAAGGTATTTTATTTCGAGATATTACTGAGTAATTATTGACTAATCTCGAAGTCAAACCTTAATTACGACGGTTTGACTTTTAGCTAATTAACTAACCTAAAACGAATTTAGAAAGGTTAAGGACACTTACAAGAGTCCTAATTAGGATTAGGGATGCTAAGAATATTTGTTGCTGACCAGAGGAGCTCCAGGAGTGAACTTATGCAAAGTTGAAAATGAATGTATGAAATGCTCACAACTCAAGCTCTTATATAGTGAACCAAATGTCACAAGATCTTGCCAAGGAAGTCTACATGTGGTATGAGATGATCCCAGGTGCCCCTATGTGGCTAAATACTGCCTAGGAAGTCCCTGATTTCGAAAACCATATAACTAAGGCGGTGCAACAGGCTGAACAGGCAGCTGTCCATTTTCTGCTGCCAGCGACAGGCTTACGGACCGTAAGCCTAAGCTCTTGCGGTCCGTATGCGGCTCTTGCGGACCGTATGCTTGAATGGCTGCGGTCCGTAACCGACCCTTGCTGAAATCGCCCAGATAGGCACCTTACGGACCGTAAGCTTAAAGCCATACGGTCCGTAACCGATGGCCAGAAGCCAAAATCTTGCAATTTTCCAAACATTGACCATGCAATTGTGTAGTGTCGGATTTCTCATGCTTTTACGGTAGTGTAGGGACCATTATCTCAGACCTTGCATGCTTTGCGTGCCTTTACATCACTTTGGCTTTTTGTTCCAACTTTGGAAATGTCGGAAATGTAATAGACACGACTTTGCTCAATTCCAATTTCTTTTTAAATTGAAATCCAACTTCCTAATGTTATGGCAATATCTTTAAAAATATAATTTTCCATATAAAATGGGATTATATTTATTTGGAACAACCGGTTATATATCAGATGTTTATCAAAACGATTCGGGGATCTTGGGATTTATAACTTGGGTCGATCAGAGGTACTTTATTAACATGTCGCCCTTGGGCCGTTCAGAGGTATTTTAATAACATGACGCCCCTTATTAAATCGTACCGTACACCTTTATTTGATCCGGGTTCCTGACACGTTCGTCTCACATGCCACGTGTCTGTATTTTATTGGTCATGAATTTTCGAGGTGTTACACGTACGTGAGTAAATTACACATATTATAAAAATCAAACCCTAATCATGCATGAAGAAACAGACAAAATCACACATGTGCAAACACATAATCATGCATGCGTAATCTAAATAACGCATTTATTCAACAAAAAACAGAAAGATCACACATTATTAAACTTTGATCACGCATGTTATATGAATAATTATTAATGTTATTTGTTGGTCGTGTATCTTTGCACGATAAGCTACTCTTGTATCGCTATATATTGAAGTTATACTAAAATTCAACTCATAGTAAATATGCCACTTTAGGTATAATGTTATAGACCACTGGGGCTGATGGTTCAATGGCAAGGCAAAGTTTTTATAAAACACTCAAGTGTTTGGTTTTGGGTTCAAGTCTCACAAACAACAAAAAAAATCGCCATTCAAAAAAAGTACAATGTTATTACAATAGGTAAAAGTAAAATTTAAAAAAATACTTTGTAATATTTTCTTACTTGTGATTTATTAAAGAATTCAAAATTTGATTTGATTTTTTTCTTGGTAAATCTTAATTCCTTTGAATAAAATTTAGTAATGAAATATTAATGGTTTAGAAGATATATTTGGAACAAAATTTTTAAAATTTAGAAATTTTAAAATATTGTAAGAATTATTGCTTTTACATGATGTTCATTTCCATAACACAAAGTTAGTTTTCACTTCACATGATGAAATGGTCTAGATGGAATTTAAATGTAAATTATATTCTTTATGTTGTTCAGTTCAACTAAAAAGGAATTGAAATTGAATTTAAATCACTACTTGAATTATTTCAAGATATTTACATTCAATTCGAGTTCTTTATTTTATTAAAACAAATAACATAAACAGTATCAAAATATGAAACATATTATTAGATTCCAACACATTTTAATATATTCTTTTAGTGCTCACATATTCTATTTAGGGATAATGTTTTTATATAATTTTGTTTATAAATAATTACAGCTTTTTATGGAAAGTAGTAAATGCTTTATTTAATATGAATTTCAAAAAAATGTTTAAAAGATATATTTGGAACTAAAATAAAAACTTCAAAAATTTCATAATATTGTAAGAAGTCTATTTAGGGAAAATATTTTTTTATAATTTTATTTATGGATAAATACAGTCTTTTTACCTTTTTTTTTATGGAAAGTAGTAAAAGATGTATTTAAAATAAATTTAAAAAAATGTTTAGAAGATATATTTGAAACTAATAAAAAATGAAAAAATTTCAAGATATTGTAAGAAGGATTGCATTCACATGATTTTCATTTCAACAACACAAAACATGATTTTTATTTGTGTTAACGAAATGAAAATCATGTGAATGCAATCATTCTTACAATATTTTGAAATATTTGAATTTTTTTTTTATTCTAGTTCCAAATATATCTTCTAAACATTTTTTTTTGAAATTTGTTTTAAACACAACATTTACTACTTTCCATAAAAAAATAAAATGCCTGTATTTATGTAAATATAAAATTATAAAAAAAAACATTTTCCTTAAATAAACTTCTTACGATATTTTGAAATTTTTGAATTTTTTATTTAGTTACAAATATATATTCTAAACAATTTTTGAAATTCATATTATATATGCAATTTACTGCTTTCCATAAAACATTGTATTTATTTATAAATAAAAATATATAAAACAACATTTTTCCCTAAATAGAATATGTGAGCACCAAAAGAATACATATTATAATATCTGTTGGAATCTAGTAAAATGTATCATATTTTGGTATTATTTGTTTCATAGAATGAAATGAAATAGGAATATATGTTTTATTTCTTATGTTGTATGTTTTAATAAAAGAAAGAATTGGAATTGAATGTAAATCCCTTGAAATACTTCAAGTAGTGATTTTGATTTTATTTTAATTCTTTATTAAATTGAACCCAACAACATAAAGAATATAATTTACAATTAAATTCCATTCAGACCATTCCGTGAAACTTCCGTGAAACGAAAACTTACTTTGTGTATGGAAATCAATATCATGTGAATACAATAATTCTTACAATATTTTGAATTTTTTTTTTTAAATTAGTGCCTAATATATCTTTTAAACAATTAATGTTGCATCACTAAATTTTATTCAAAGGAATTAAGGTTTACCAAGAAATAATTCAAATCAAACTTTTGATTCTTTAATAAATCACTAGTAAGAAAATAGTACAAAGTATCTCTTAAATTTACCTTTTAAACATTATAATAACATTGTACGTTTTTTAAACCGAAGATCTCACACTTAATTGTTTTAAAAAGCTTTGTCTTGCCAATAAACCACCAACCCTAGTGGTCTAAAACATTATACCTAAAGTAAAATATTTAGGGGGTGTTTGGGATTGCTTATTTTAGTGACTTGTTAACTTATTGACATTTTGAAAAGTTAAAAGGTGATTGGCATAAAATTATCATGTGAGGTGAAAAGTTAATAAGTCACTCCATTGTGACTTGTTAAGTTTTCTAAAAAGTTATGAGTTGTTTTGAAACGCTAAGCCAAAAATGGTCTTACTATGAATTGAATTTTAGAATAACTTTTATATATAAGGGGAGAAAGTGTAGAATACAAGAGTACCTTATCGTGTGGAGATACGTGAGCAACAACCAGCATGCGTAATTATTCATATAATATGCGAGATTAGGGTTTAATATGCGTGATTTTCTGTTTTTTGTTGAACAAATGCGTGATTATGTGTTGAACAAAATGTGATACACATTATTAGATTTCAACAGACATTTTAATATATTCTTTTAGTGCTCACGTATTCTATTTAGGGATAATGTTTTTATATAGTTTTGTTTATAAATAATTACAGTATTTTATGGAAAGTAGTAAATGCCTTCTTTTATGAATTTCAAAAAAATGTTTAGAAGATATATTTGGAACTAAAATAAAAAATTCAAAAATTTCATAATATTGTAAGAAGACTATTTAGGGAAAATATTTTTTTATATAATTTTGTTTATAGATAAATACAGTCTTTTTATCTTTATATTTTATGGAAAGTAGTAAAAGCTATATTTAAAACGAATTTAAAAAAATATTTAGAAGATATATTTGAAACTAATAAAACATGGAAAAATTTCAAGATATTGTAAGAAGGATTGCATTCACATGATTTTCATTTCAATAACACAAAACATGATTTTCATTTGTGTTAATGAAATGAAAATCATATGAATGCAATCCTTCTTACAATATTTTGGAATTTTTGAATTTCTTTTTTATTTTAGTTCCAAATATATCTTTTAAACATTTTTTTTTGAAATTTTTTTTAAACAAAACATTTACTACTTTCCATAAAAAAATAAAATGACTGTATTTATCTATAAATAAAATTAGAAAAAACATTTTCTCTAAATAGACTTCTTACGATATTTTGAAATTTTTGAATTTTTTATTTAGTTCCAAATATATTTTCTAAACAATTTTTGAAATTCGTATTATATATGCAATATGCAATTTACTACTTTCCATAAAACATTGTATTTATTTATAAATAAAAATATATAAAACAATTTTTTCCCTAAATAGAATATATGATCACCAAAAGAATATATATTATAATATCTGTTGGAATCTAGTAAGTAAAATGTATCATACTTTGGTATTATTTGTTTCATAGAATGAAATAAATTCCGAATGAAATAGGAATATAGGTTTTATTTCTTGTGTTGTTTGTTTTAATAAAAGAAAGAACTCGAACTGAATCTAAATCCCTTGAAATACTTCAATTAAATTGAACCCAACAACATAAAGAATATAATTTACATTTGAATTCCATCCGGACCATTTCGTGACACGAAAACTTACTTTGTGTATGGAAATGAATATCATGTGAATGCAATAATTCTTACAATATTTTGAAATTTCTTTTTTTTTTAAATTTAGTGCCTAATGTATCTTTTAAACAATTAATGTTTCATCACTAAATTTTATTCAAAGGAATTAAGGTTTACCAAGAAATAATTCAAATCAAAATTTTGATTCTTTAATAAATCACTAGTAAGAAAATATTACAAAGTACTTTTAAAATTTACCTTTTAAACACTATAATAACATTGTACGTTTTTTAGAACGACGAATTTTTTTTGCTGTTTACGAGACTTTAAACCTAAAATCTCACACTTAAGTGTTTTAAAAAGCTCTGTCTTGCTAGTAAACCACCAACCCTAGTGGTCTATAACATTATACCTGGAGTAAAATATTTAAGGGGTGTTTGGGATTACTTATTTTAGTGACTTATTAACTTATTGACTTTTTAAAAACTTAAAAGGCGTTTGGCATAAAATTATCATGTGAGGGGAAAAGTCAACAAGTTACTCCATTGTGACTTGTTAAGTTTTCTAAAAAGTTGAGTTGTTTTGAAACGCTAAGCCAAAAATGGCCTTACTATGAATTGAATTTTAGTATAACTTTTATATATATGGGGAGAAAGTGTAGAATACAAGAGTACCTTATCGTATGGAGATACACGAGCAACAAACAACATGCGTAATTATTCATATAATATGCGAGATTAGGGTTTAATATGCGTGATTTTCTGTTTTTTGTTGAACAAATGCGTGATTATGTGTTGAACAAAATATGATACACATTATTAGATTCCAACAGACATTTTAATATATTCTTTTAGTGCTCACGTATTCTATTTAGGGATAATGTTTTTTATATAATTTTGTTTATAAATAACTACAGCTTTTTATGGAAAGTAGTAAATGCCTTATTTAATATGAATTTCAAAAAAAAATGTTTAGGAGATATATTTGGAACTAAAATAAAAAAATTCAAAAATTTCATAATATTATAACAAGTCTATTTAGGGAAAATATTTTTTTACATAATTTTATTTTTAGATAAATAAAGTCTTTTTATTTTTTGTTTTTTATTGAAAGTAGTAAAAGTTGTATTTAAAACGAATTTAAAAAATGTTTAGAAGATATATTTGAAACTAATAAATGATATAAAAATTTCAAGATACTGTAAGAAGGATTGAATTGACATGATTTTCATTTGTGTTAATGAAATGAAAATCATGTGAATGCAATCCTTCTTACAATATTTTAGAATTTTAGAATTTCTTTTTTATTTTAGTTCCAAATATATCATCTAAACATTTTTTTTAAATTTGTTTTAAACACAACATTTACTACTTTCCAAAAAAAAAAAACCGACAGTATTTTCAAGATACTGTAAGAAGGATTGCATTCACATGATTTTCATTTGTGTTAAATGAAAATCAATGAAAATCATGTGAATGCAATCCTTCTTACAATATTTTAGAATTTTAGAATTTCTTTTTTTATTTTAGTTCCAAATATATCATCTAAACATTTTTTTTAAATTTGTTTTAAACACAACATTTACTACTTTCACAAAAAAAAAAAAAAAAAACCAACAGTATTTATCTATAAATATAATTATAAAAAAAATTTTTTCCCTAAATAGACTTCTTACGATATTTTGAAATTTTTGAATTTTTTATTTAGTTCCAAATATATCTTGTAAACAATTTTTGAAATCAATATTATATATGCAATTTAATACTTTCCATAAAACATTCTATTTATTTATAAATAAAATTATATAAAGCAACATTTTCCCTAAATAAAATATGTAAGCACCAAAAGAATATATATTATAATATCTGTTGGAATCTAGTAAAATGTATCATATTTTGGTATTATTTGTTTCACAGAAAGAAATGAAATCCAAATGAAATAGGAATATAGGTTTTATTTTTGTGTTGTTTGTTTTAATAAAAGAAAGAACTGAAATTGATTGTAAATCCCTTGAAATACTTCAAGTAGTGATTTTAATTTTATTTCAATTCTTTATTAAATTGAACCCAACAACATAAAGAATATAATTTACTGTTTTTGTTGAACAAAATGCGTGATTATGTGTGTTAGTTCAAGTGTGATTAGGGTTTGATTGTTTATAACATGCGTAATTTACTCGCTTACTATTTGCACATTAAGGGCTATTGTGCGTTAATCTTCTCTTTTATATATATATATATATATATATATATATATATATATATATATATATATATATATATATATATATATATATATATATAAATCAGTGTGCGACGTATAAAATGAACTTAAAAAATAAAACAAAGAGATCAAAATACTTATCATTTAGTGAATCTAACAGATACTATATAAAAGAGCGACTTGATCCTGGGCTTAGTGGTCATGCAATGATGGGAATAAAGACCTGGTCTCAGGTTCGATTTCCGGAGCACACCCGAGTTTTCTATTACAGTGCCTTTACTCCAAAGAGTCTTAGACTTTTGTGGAGGGTGCAACTACACGCTCCCGGACTTTCAGGTGGGCGGTAGGCTGGAAATTTTCTCGGGGAGCGCCAAGCCAAAACTTTGATGCCAAGCGTGAGCCTGGTTAAGACAACATAGTCTTGGCCAGGGTAGGATGGTGGACCTGCCGATGTGGTGGGTCGATATCTATCGCCTATTGTAGAAACTTGCCGTTCAAAATAAAACGAGCAGACTTATAAAATGAAATAAAAGAAATAAATAAAACGAAGAGATAGATATAAGTATCTATTACTGAACCTATTGGATACAAACACCAATTACAAAGCTATAATATTAACATAATATCCCTTATGTAGTTTTTAATAACAACACATTATTTGTGTTATGAACTCATGCTCTTTACAAATCAGAAGATGCTTGAGTTCTTATTGTCTTGTTTTAAAACTGAAACTAATATACATTCATCATCTTGTCATAGTGACACCAACACGTAAAGTGGGTCATGTGCATATGGATTACAATAATTCCGTACAAATTTTTATGTTGGTTTCAGTTCGTGTTATTCAATTCAAATTATGTTGACCCATTTTAACCAGGTTACTTTTCATGTTAGTTTAGTTTAGTTTTGGTTCGGTTCGGTTCGTGTTACTCAATTCAAACAGGGGCAGACTTACCTTAGACGGAGGGGTAGCCCCCGCTACCCCTTGACGCTGTGACGGTAGTGTATAAAAGAATTATTTTTGATGTTTTTTCGATTTCGCTACCCCTGTAAATAAATAATGTTACCCCTATTCAGAAAAAAAAGCTACAACGATTTGGTCTGAATCTTAAAAATGAGGGAAAACAGAGTAAGAAGAAGATGGAATGAGCTCTGCGTAGGGAATAGGGAAGGATGTAAACCTAGGTGTAGAGACAAGCTAAGTGGGTGGACTAAAGCTGGGAAATGGGCTGGCAGCCCACAATAAGGGACTTTTAATTTTAATTTGATTTTCTAATTTCTAAAAAGTAAATCTTTCAACCAATGATTATTTTAAATGTTAAGTTGGAATATTTACTTTTGTACTGTTGATGTTAATATAACTAGTAAGGAACCTCACGCTTTGTGACGGGTTTCGTCTGTAATAAAGCGGTTGGTACTCTTTTGGAATTTTAATTTGATTTTCTAATTTCTAAAAAGTAAATCTTTCAGCCCATGATTATTTTAACCGCTACATTGCAATATTTACTTTTGGACCGTTGATGTGACTATAACTAGTAAGAAACCCTCACGCTTCGCGACGCGTTCCCTACATTTAATGAGAAATCAGTCAAGACGATATCTGATTTCACCACTATTCATTAGAGAAAAAGGTTAAAATATATTTTCTTCACAATTACCCTTGTATCTACACACTTGTGTCTGATGAAAACTAAGTTAATTTTGTAAATGGGGGGTTCTTTAGCTACTCTAACCAAGAACCTACCCAAATTATTATTATATATAATTCACATGATCAAATTTCTTTTAAAATAATTTTAATAAATAATATCAAACCGTAAGATAAATCAAAATATACAATATGGCATCTTTTTAAATAATAAAAAATAGAAATTTGAAAAAATTACTTTGATTACACGATTATCAACCAAGCCCCTTCACTAGTCACTACACCACTTTGGTGGGGTGAAGGGTGAAAAAAAGTACACCTACGTGTCGCTTATGTGGCGCCACATGGCAACACTTTTTTTCTCATTCCAAATTCAAATATTGATATTGATATGCATAAAAATGAAGATATCGGTCCAATTCCAAGTTCAAATTCGTTTACATTGTATGAAGTGCTACTAATTTTTGTTTCGTTTACATCATATGAAGTGTGTTACATCGTATGAAGTACGTTAAAAAAAATTAAACGTTGCCCCTCTAATTATTTTCTAGATCCGCCACTGAATTCAAATGAGATTAATGAAATCTGTTTCATTGTATTGTGTCAACCCATTTTCTAACACTCTACAACGCCTAACCTAGCGTTCTTTCATTTTTGTGAAGCAAACAACCATCACCCTTTTTTTTCCTTTTCTTTCTAGTGAACCCTAAGACTATGTGTTACCATGGCGCCCTACACGCAGATCCGGTGCCACATCAGCCTGCTGGCGCCCAACAAACAATAACACAGTGGCGCGGCTGAGGGCGCGAGGCATAAACCATGGGGCGAACCATGGCGTTGAGGGGAAGAGGTTGAGCAAGTGGGCTTTTTTTGACCATGTGTAGATCAATAAGAACATTTAGATGGATTTTCTTCAAATAACTGTCTGCCGGTTGCGTCACCATAAAGTTGTAGGACAGATCGAGTGAGAGAGAGGGAGATTAGGAGAAAAGTGTAGGCGACCACCGGTTACACCACCATCGTCGCTGTTATCAATGGTTGCGCGAATTCAGAAAGCAGTGGTGGCCACGTAAAAGGGCTTATAAAATTTGATTTTTGAGGAGAAAGAAAGAGATAAAGGGAATGGACGTGAAAGGGTTTATTAGTTGGATTGAACTAAAGGTATGCGATCAAATACAAACTCTTATGTTTGTAAGAATCATAAGAACCAATACATAATTAACAAGTGTCCTTCAATTAAAAATTAGTTTAGGGGTAATTTAACCATATTTATTTACAACTAATTAAAATTAATTATTAAAATATCCCTAAATCCATGCAGGTTAATTCAAACCAAAATTTAAATTTTTTAACATATCCAAATCTAACCAACCTACAGGAATCGTCAAAAAAAAAAAAATCATAAACTACCATGTTGCGACCTACCTGAGATTTTGATTGCTACATTTCATGGATTCAAATCAAGGAAAATCAATGGAAAGATCATATCCAATAGAAGTTACACCAGGTAAATTTTATATCATAAAAATTGTTTTAATTCAATGTAGATTCAGATTTACCATCCAAATCCATCCGAATTTAAGTAATTTGGATTCAAAGTGCTAACTATGCAACAAATATGTGAACTTTGTCCATACCTGGTTTAAAAAAGCGCGCCTAGGCGCAAAGCGACCTTAGGCACAAGCTGTTGCGCCTTGTGTTACACAAGGCGAGGGCTGTACATAAAGAGAGCGCCTATAGTGATTTTCTTATAACATGTTGAAGCGAGAAGCGAGCGCTTCATGTACAGGGAGATGAAATCGGCCCTTTTGTTTAAAAATATGTTCATATATGTTAGAATAAGAAGAAAATGAAACATACCTGGATGAAGAAGTGTGATAGAGATGAGTAGATGTTAGTGATGATGGGGAAAAGATGAGTAGATGAAAGGATTTTGGATGGCGGCTGGATTCTAGGGTAGAAAGAAAGAAAGAATGCGATATAGAAGTAGGGTTAAACCTCGTATCTTCTTATTTGGTATCTTTTTCTTTTTACTAAATTACGCTTTTCACTCTTAATCTTTAAGTCTTTATCAAATTTGATCTTAAACGTCTTCTAATATGTTTATTTGTTTCTTAAGTGTATCATGAAAGTTGTACATTTAGCTTTTTATGTTGTACAAAGAAGTCATTAATAAATTAACCCGTATATATGTTTTAATTATCTAACTTTTAGGTGTAGAAAACTTAACATTATAGTAAATATTATATGTAATTTATTAAAAATATTATATTATTACCTTGCGCTTCACGTACGAAAAGCGTTGCGCTTTTGCGCTCTACGCTTCGGTTTTAGACCTTGTCACATTAGTGCGCTTCCTGCTTTTTAAAACCAAGGTCTATACTGGCGATCACTGTGTTGATAAGATTGTTGAACTATTTGTTCTATTTTTGTCGTATGCTTGATTCCAGTTTTTTTCGAAAACGCGGATGTGTTGGTTTCGTAACAATTTTAACCAAAAACATTTTGGTTTCATTAAATTCATATTATTCTTGAAGGAGAACAAGAACCTAATATAGTTGATGTGCTGATTATGTATACATAACTGTTCTAGTTATGAAAATATATTTGTTTTTTTTTTAAATTGATGTGTTGATTATACATGTATATTTACAGTTTATGTTAACAAACATAATAAATTTATTAGAATAAACTGAACCAACACAAACATGTTCGAAATTAACACGGACAATATTGAAACCAGAACATATAGTTTCAAAATTAGCACAGGTAAAATCAGCACAAAACAAGTTTGAAAGTAGTACTGCGAGCACTATCAAAACCACCACAAATAGTTTTAAGTGCTACTTTAGTTACTTCTAAAATGCCATTTAAAAAAAAATAGAGCAATATTATACTTATATTAAAGATAAAAAATGCTTAGTTTTATAGTGTATTTTTTTAGAAAAATAATAAAGTATATAAAAGTTATTTTATATTTAAAGATATTGGTGGAACTAGTTAAAAATGTCAACATAACATAATTTTAGTTTTAATCTTTTTATTCAATCAAATTAACATAATTACTAAAATACTCTTAAAAACTACTAATTGACACAACTAATAGTAAGGGTTATCCACTAATTAAATATTTAGATGATCCAGATCTGTTTTCATAGTTTTTATAATTAGCATGGTTTGTGCCGATCTTTAACTTTTGAACTAAAATATGAGAAAAAGATCAATGGATGTGAAAAGGTTTATTAATTGGATTGAACTAAAATTTAGTAAAGGATAAAGAATCTATCTATACTTTCTATAAATGGAGAAATCCCAATGACATAAGAAAACCATTGGGTGTCAGCCCAATGGCCACCAGCCCACATTCTAACCCGGAGGTGGCGGGTTCGAGTCTTGCTCGTTCCCAATGCCCCTACGGTAGCGGATTTACCCCCAGACTCAGGCTTGCTGGGTGGCGGTCTGCGAGGTGGGATCACCTCGGCGGTTGGGAGGACCGTGGAATATCCCCCCCCCCCTAATGACATAAGAAAAGCTGATATGTCAGCTAGAGAGGCTATCCAACAAGGCTTTTCTTATGTCATTATTACATCATAAAGCGGAATATATAAATCACTTTAAAATACATTTAATTTCAAGCCGCTGCCCTGTATTCAAAGGTTAAAGGTCTGGTCCACATTCAAAAGGGCAAACCACTGCCCATCTACAAGAAAAGCATAACTTAGCAGATGGTTCCTTTGGCAAACGTATACCTTAGCATATGTTTTGAAATTGTCGGTAATTTCAAATTCAAAATGCATGGGGATATGTAATTTGTAATTAATGCATGTCACTCACTCACTTCTGTCAATCATCTTCTGTCAATCATCTTCTTATACAAATTTTGGGGATATGTGGTTTGCCTTGATGATGGTAATGTGATATATATGATTATGTTTGTTTTGGTTTATGATTTTTACTAAAGATTTGAGTTATGACTAAATGATGATTGTGAATGATCTGAGCAGATGATGGTGATGATGATTGTTCTACGGTTGTTTCCAGCATCATTGTTCCAACATCGTTTAAAGTATGTTTTTTTTTTGCTACTCTAATTTTTAATTTTTTAATTTTGAAGTGATCTACTCTAATTATCGCTTTATATTTTAGTCTAAGCACAATTGTTTGAAATTCATACAATCATCTGCGGGTTATTTTAGGTTTGTATTAAACGAAGCATAAAGTTAAATTAAACACAAAGAAAGATTATTAAATGTACAGTTAAAATAATTTTTGCTTATGACTAAATGATGACTATAATTGACTTGGGCAAATGATGATGATGTAGAACCCACAGTAGTTCCTACTAAACGCAAGAAAGGATCTGTTACTGCTGTAAGATAAGATTTTATTTTACTAGAGATTTGTTCTTTCCTGCCTTTTTTGTATTAAAAGAAGCATAAAGTTAATTTAAATACAAAGAAAGATTATTAAATGTACATTTAAAATAATTTTTGCTTATGACTAAATGATGATTATAATTGACTTGGGCAGATGATGATGATGTAGAACTCATAGTAGTTCCTACTAAACGCAAGAAAGGATCAACTACTGCTGTAAGTTTTTATTTTACTAGAGATTTGTTCTTTCCTACCTTTTTTGTATTAAAAGAAACATAAAGGTCTGGAATTTTGATGTATAGAATGTACACACTTGTCCAGGCTACGATGGTTTAAAGCAGCTCTTTATGAAGCAAGTTGAGGATTAAGTATACGAGGATAGGGCTACTCTTCAACGGCTGAAGAAGTGTTTTCATGTACTGCATCTTGGTCTGTTCACGAGAGACCAGGTTACCAGAAACCTGATGGTGATGCATTCAGTACTTCCGTGGAGTTCATGGCGATTGTTGAAGATATACATTGAGAAGTTCGGTACTCGATGGAGTTGAAGCTAAAAGCACTAAATTTTTGCTGTTAGATTCCTAAATTTCTTGGTGTTGTTGTTAGATTTTAAAGTTTCGTTGTTCAGTACTCGATGTAATTGTTGATCTTTTAATCCTCATAATTAAATTTTAATCCTATTAATGTTTGTGGACCATTTTATTTTTACTAATTTAAAGGTGCATAAGTATTATTATGTAATTTTTAATATCATCTGATTATTGCAGATCGGTACTTTTTATGTAAAAGTGAAATTGTCTCTGAGTTTAATTAGATTCTGTTGATGTTGAATCAATTTCTGTTAGTGTATAGATCTGTCAAAGTTAAAGTTTGCCAAAAGAGAACATCTGCTCGAAATCATCATCTGCTGATCTAACATCTGCTCGAAATCATCATCTGCTCATCATCTGCTCGAGCAGATGTTCGCAATATCTTTGTCTGCTGGAGTTGTAGAAGCATTTGTTTACTATGTAGAATATTGCTGGTCTATAAATGAATAGATTTTTTATCTGAGTTATGACTAAATGATGATTGCAACTAAAGCGATTTTTTTATCTGAGTTAAAATACATTTAATTTAAAACCACTGCTATATATTCAAATGTAAAAGGTCTGGCCCACATTCAAAAGGGCAAACCACTGCCCATCTCCAAGAAAGTATAAATTAGCAGATGTTTCCTTTAGCAAACGTATACCTTAGCAGATGTTTTGAAATTGCCGGTAATTTCAAATTCAAAATGCCTAGGGATATGTACTTTGCAATTAATGCATGTCACTCACTCACTTCTGTCTTATGGTAAAGGCGTGTTATGGTAATGAAGAGGTTAATTGTAATTATGATAACATGTTTAATTTTATATTTTTCCCATGGAAACGCACTTTTGATATGTTTTGCATTAAATGCTTAACCAATGTTGCATCATATTCTTTAACAGTAAGTTAGTCTGACGATGTATTTAGTAATAACCGCCTTCATTGGGTATATAAAATACATTGGGCAGAGGCTTTCATCATTACCGCTTTCATCCATCTACTCAATCATCTTCAAAAGTTTTTTTTTTTTTGTTTATCAATATCATTACAATTTCTTTGGCTTTCAAACACACATTTGTTCACTTCAAAATGGAAAACATTGGGTTTCAAGTGATTGTTGATGAAATTTTCACAAGGCTCTCTGCAGAAGATATTGGTTGTTTTAAATGTCTTTCCAAGAATTTTTATAGGGAACTATCAAGTCATGCATTTGTGATGATGCATGCTCTCCGAAGTGGAGATTCACTACAAAAGAAACTACTCTCCTTTAAAGCCACGTCAGTTGTCGTTGACGATGTGGTTGCTGGTAATTTGGATGTCGTTAGAAGCAAAACCATAAGTTTTGCTAACAATGTGCACCCTACCTTCTTACGTATAGTTAGCTTGTAATGAAGGGATTTGCTGTGACCTGATCCTTTGGAATCCAACTACCAGGCGCTATAAGGTTTTGTCTGACGACTACTTAAATTATATTCATGATCGAAATTCTGATATTGGTGGAATTTATTTTGATCAATTCAATGATCTGAAAGTGCTAAACATCAGATGTTACCGTAATGTGGCTACTGCTCGTGTTTACTCTCGACCTCGTGAGTCGTGGAGAACAATAAATTTCGGTAGCGTAAATAATTATGGTTCAAGCGGTTATTCATTGTCTCCAGGAATTTATGTTGATAAAACCACATATTTCATGGTTTCAAATTATTGGTATCCACTAGGTGAGAGGAACATCGTTGCTTTCGATGTTCTTTCTAGGAGTTTCAGAATGCTTCATTTTCCAGAGAGTATCGTAGTCAATCCTTGCCAAGGGCATTTTTTGACCATCGCAAAGAGACTGCATTTGATTATTATTGGAAAGTCTGCTAAGCTGACTACTGATTTGCTCAGATATGAAGAAGAATGCTGGATCAAGGTGTTTGCTTTCAATAATCCTCGTGTAGTTGATTATGCAGATAAGCGCCTAAGGACTAATATAATTGAAAACAACAAGTGGCCGATAACAAGCATTTGGGGGAATATGGTTGAAGTTGATCTGAACAACGAAGTTTTGAAATACCTCCAACATGTTGACAACTATAATGGTCCGAAAGGAGCTTTATTTATCGAGACTACTTTTTCGCCCATAGATTAGAAATTATTATGCTGTATTTTACTGAATGCTATTTGCTATTTTGAACTTTGTTTATTATATAGTTACGTCTGTTTGATACTTGTAGTTTTTATATAATTAGTTGTGTTAAATTTATTAACTATGTTTGTTATTTAAATTAATTAAATGAAAATTTAGGTTTGAGAGTTTAAAAGCTTGTAATATTTTCAAATTTCTGTTTAAATGATTAAAGGTCTATTGTTGTGAACACATGTTTGAAAATAAAACAGTGGTTGATACATCTGTTGACTTTGTTCAACAGATGGATGAAAACAGATATTTGAAACCATTGTTGGGTTAAAACAGAGTGTTGTGGTGAAAACTGTGGTTGAAACTGCTGTTGGGTTAAAATGGTGGTTTAAAACCACTGTTGGGTTAAAAATAGTGTTTTATGGAGGTTGAAGGGGATTGAAACGACTGTTGAGTTAAAATATTGTTTTTTGGAGAAGGAACATGTTGGACTCTGTATGCCCAAGACACATATTAAATTGATGTGCCTAGTACGTTATGATCCAAGTCGGGTCATACCCAATAACAAGCTAGACAAACACCTATAATATTTATTTATGATATGATCAAACAAATAAATATTAACACTTGTAATATTTAGAAATTGGTTTTCTAAATAATTGCACTTGAGAAACTAATAAATTATATGGATAATTTATTTTGAGAGAGAATATTTATTTTGTTATTTAATGGGTTAAATAACATAATAAAAAGTTATGATTTGTTGCATAAAATCTTATAAATATGCGATATTATATTTATAAAAGTTGTAAATATAATAAAAGACATAATATATATATATATAAGGAGGTTGAATTTTGATTGGGCAAATGAGATGGCCCTATGGCCGCCACTTTGGGTCTTCCCAAGTAGGTTGGTCCAATCAAATTTCATGCAAGTCTTTTATGCAAGATCAAAGATGATTGGTTCAAGAATATAATCATATACTATTTCTCTCACATGTTACACACATATAATTTAAGAGACAAAAATCAAGTTGCAAGAACTCCCATTTTCCTCTAAATATTTCGGCCAAGAGGTGGTTGTTGGAGGGATTTTAAAGTGAGTTTCAAGTGTAGAAATCCTAGCAACATAAGGTGTTCGTTGGAAGCTTGGGGTATGCAAGCTTGAGGTCTTCTCATTTGAAGATTTCCATTCAAGAATATCATCTTCTTCATATCACCTTGCTCTTGGAATGGTAGTATTCTAAAACACCTTATGGTTGTATTTTGATAGCATGCATGTCATATATGGATCCGGTTATTGGGTTTTGCATTTAAAATGGTTTTAAATCTTGTAAAGTAACATGTTTTAAATCCTTATTCCGCTGCCTTTTAATTTTATTCGGATAAAATTAGCTTTGATAAACATGTTAAAAACCCAACAATGACATCTAGAGCCGCTTATATGAGTGCATGCTTCATCGGATTTAAAATTTTCGGGTTTTCGGGTTTGGAGAAACCCTATGGCCGAAATTTTATCCATGGTTTTCCTTTGTTTTTTCAAGATTTATTTCCTACATGCATAAAGGAATCTTGAAAAAATTATGTCATGTGGATGATTTGTTTTGTTTGGACAAAAACCCATATTTTTCGGTTTTTTCATTCTTGACCGAAAATGTAGGTTGAAAAAGGAAACCATTTTTGCTCTTGAATTTTATATATGTTTGGATATATATTTTTTGGTGTACATAACCTATCCATGACCTTGTGTGAATATGTTTGTGTTTGTGATTTTATTTAATTATTCAATGGGTTGTAATAATTATTATTTTTGTCTTCCATTTGGAAAAATATGTAATTTATTTATTTTCATTTTGTATGTAAATAAATAGATTAGGTGCATTTTATTTTACTAGAAAAATGTATTAGGATACCTTTTGTAAAAGAAGATGCACACAAAAATGCGGTTTTGGTTTTTGCCAATTTCGAGCATAAAGGACTTCATAGTTCTTAACGGGATTTTAGCCCGATAACCAAAACACATTTTTGAAGTCCAAAGGAGTTTGGAGCTGAATATAAAAGATATTTGGAAGTTCAAAAAAATGTGAAGGAATCACAACACATGATGAAGACTTGAAGCATTTGGATGCGGGATCAAGTGGGAGTTCAACGACACATTATTTGTGTCTATATTCACCCTTTAGGAAGGACCTTTTGACACACTTGTTTCGGCTAACAAGTGTGGTCAAAATAGTTGGCTATGGTTATGCACCTTTTTTATATATGTGTTGTGCTTGTATGGTTATTTTATTTATGGTTGTTTGGATGATATCTGGATATGCATGCTTAACAACAAATAATCTGTAACAAGCTTAAAATTGGTTCTTAACAAAATCATTAAAATGGTTAATAAAATGTTTTATTAAAAGTTAATTATTTTATAATAAAATGGGTTTTATTAAAAGAACCTTGAAAATTGGTTTTCACTAAAGTACCATTGATTTGAATGCATGCAAATATATGGTACATATAATTTTTCTAAACTAGAATTTTGAAAAATAAAAATCCTTTTTATAAAACAAGTCTAACACCATCCTTTTATACAACACTTGAGTTACTTGGGAACTCTTTGTGGGATAAAGGTCACCTAACCACATTTGAGGGAACTTGTGTATTTGAGGTGGGGTTACCATGTTTGTGGGATAAAGGTCATCTAACCACTTATATGTGTAAACTCACTTGTGTGTATAAGTTGGACGACTTGATTTGGAAACCATGAACTTAGGGTCACCGAAGCATGGGGAACAAAGGTGTTGATGGGATTAAACATGCCAACTAAACATAAAGATGTTTAACCGATCCCATATGGCTAGAAGTTGCAAAGGGTTGCAATCGTCAAACATTGACTACCTTGTTAATTTAAATAATGGGATAAAGGTCACCTAACCAATATTTAAATGTAACGTTGGATTCTAGATTTTAATTATTAAATTGTCTATGAGATATTAAAAGGGTATTAATGATTAAAATTTTAATAATATCGAAAATACTAAAATTGGACTTTGTTAAATTTTGTAAATGGCCGCTAACAATGCAAACCCGATTACCCAAATCGTCTGAAACCTATCACTAAAAACCATCCTTGAAAAGGATCACCTCTACCATAACAACTTCATGGATTGGTTTCGAAACTTGAGAATCGTTCTCAAGCAAGAGAAGATATCCTATGTGTTGGACGATCCTGTTCCCGATGAACCTGACGAGGAAAATGTAGAAGCCTACAATGATTTGGTTAAGTATACCGAGGACTCCATGCAAGCCTCATGCCTCATGTTGGGAACTATGATTCCTGAGATTCAAAAGGATTTTGAATATCATGGGGCATACGACATGATCACCCAATTGAAGGAAATGTTCCTACAATAAGCAAGGGTAGAACGCTTCGAAACGGTTCGAGCGCTTCATGCATGTCGAATGGAGGAAACCCAATCGGTCTCATCTTACGTTCTTAAGATGAAAAGCCACATTGATCGCCTCGAGAGACTCAATTGTCCCGTCTCTAAAGAGTTGGCTACGGATTTGATCCTCAACTCTTTAACAAAGAAATTTGAGAGCTTTGTCATGAACTACAACATGAATGGATGGGATAAGAGCATTGGTGAACTTCATGCAATGCTCAAAACGGCCGAAGTGGGAATGGGTAAAAAGGTTTTACCCGTTCTAACGATCAATAAGGGAGGCAAGAAAGGGCATCACCCCGACACCAAAGCAAATGTTGCCAAGGGAAAGGGACACGTCAAAGTGTCACACCCCCAAAATCCACATGCGGAGTACCACCGCTTGGAGGCGTGACTGACCAGGATCCAGCCACCAATTATACTGAGCATTTTAATTCATAGCATAAGTAATACTCACCAACCACATGGTTAGCAAATATTATAGTCAAAGTTCAAAAGTTTTAAGTTCAAGTAATAGTTCAGATAAGTAGCGGAAGCATAGAAAAAATAGTTTAAAACAAGATTCTTAGTTCAAGTTTGTTTAGAACCCAACACACGGGTTAGACGACCACTACACTTCCACAAGCTGCAAGCTCCTGAGTTACTGGGTACCTGCAAAGCATGCAGTAGGGTATCAACATAATGTTGGCGAGTTCACGAGGTGTCAAGTTTCAGTTTTCGAAAACGTAAGTTGTTTAGATAAAGCATTTATAATCACGTTATGGGGAGCTACCCCATCTGTAAGCTCACTAAACTGTGGATACCGAAACTGTTGATGGAAAGTTGTTGTGCCCCGAGTCAATGTCTATCGTCATTGACCAAGATGCAAGGTCTACTAGTTCACGCCCGATCCCCCCGGTCACGGTGTGAGGTTGTCAAACCTAATAGCGCTATCAACTAATAACCCGTTCGCCCCCGGCGATTAATCGGTACTGTAAGCAGGGACTTAAGGTGATAGAGTTTTGTTTAGGTTGGCTAGTTGTGATTTATAAATAATATCCAAACGTATCTCCCCCGGAGATAGTAAATACCCATTCGGATTTCCCCCGGAAATAATAGTTCAAAGTGTTTTTCCCAAAGTTGGCAGTTTGTCCGTGTCCCTACCTGGGACGCATGCCTTTAGTATGTGAACTCACCTTGGGTTGCTCGGCAGATTAAGTACTTGTCAAGCACGCTGGTCACCACGTCCTAACATGGTTACCAGTATAGGTCAGGTTTGGGTACAGAGAATGTCACGTATATTTTACACATACTCTAACACATAGCATGCATACAGTTACATGCTGAGTTATTGGGCCTGCTCTACTATTGGATCAGTCAACAGTAACAACTAACACATAGTTCAGTCAAACAGGCAGCCCAAACAAATCGCGTTGTGGCCCAATAACTAAAGTGAGCAGCCCACCGAGACAAGGTGGTCTCGACTCGAGAACCTGCGGTCTCGAGTCGCAACCAGGAGGTCTCGACTTGTAATGGTTGGTCTCGAGTGGTGCAGGCATGACTCGCAACCCCGGAGATCTCGAGTCCCGTCTCGAGTTGTCACGATGTGGTCTCGAGTCCCTGAAGTCCGTTTTTGAGTCGCTTGGTCTGGGTCTCGAGTCGCAAGCGTTGCGGTCTCGAGTTGTAGCTCCATGGTCTCGAGTCGAAACCAGTGGTCTCGACTCGTTTGCCAGCTGATTCTGATGCATCTGCCCACATTGTACTATCCAACAGAATTTGTTTCCATGATTTTCGTGTACTAACCAATTAAATCACACCAACATGTTTTCTTGTCTAAAACCTTAATCAAATGGATCAAACACAACAATTCAAATCTTCATATCATATTCATATCACATTCATACGGTTCATCTTTTAGGGTTTCTATATTATCAAACATGTTCATCCTACATAACCATGCATTCTATGAACAAAATTAATCTAGACATCAAGATCATCTTGCAAGAAACAAGAGAAACATTTATTTTATAACATTTAACATAATCCGGATGGTCATGAACACTCCTAAACTATCATTCTTTTGCCATTTGAACATCTTAGCAAAACATTATCATATAGTAGTTCACACACATTATTCATCATTTAACCATTACAAACTCACTAATCATACAAAAATCATGCAAAAGACCTCTAAACTAGTCATGTTTCTTATTCATTAAGCACACATGTAACACCCCCAAAATTCTACCTGCGGAAACCCCGCGAGGCGTGTTACGCATCAGAGTTCAAGCCACCAATCACATTGAACCAATGGTAAATACTTAAATAAAACATGTCATTAGTTACTGAAATAAAATGTCAACATGATATCAATTCCCAAAATGTTGTGTGGCGGAAGCATGTGATAAATCGTTTAGCAAATGTTTCATAATAACACTTAAAACCAATGTATCAAATGTAAGATAATCCGAAAGCCTCGATCCATGACCACTCCAGCACTTCCAGATAGCAAGTCCATGTTCCAAGGTTAACGACCTACAAGCATGCAAACAAATGTGTCAGACTACGCTGGTGAGTCCAAGGTTTTGTTAACGTGTTTTGTTACCAGATGTATGTTAATGCGATTCAGTGTTGCGATACGATGTTGTTCACGTTAGATACCCTAGGGAGTGTGCCCATATGTATCCGGGGAGTGTGCCCCTTAACAACCCCAATGCCCCTAACCAAGCATTGGTAATGATGCCCAGATAATTAGTTCACGCCCGTCCTTACGGCCCGGTGTGAGGTTTCCCACCTAATAGCGCTATCAACTAATTACCCCATTGCCCTACAGGCAATCCGATAATGATTGATCCCATGTTCAATAACCAAAACCGAATTTAGCTGTTTACCCAAGATTCCCTTCCAAATGTTTACCAGTTGTCCCAAACCACCGGGACGCATGCTTGAGAAATGCAGTGAACTCACCTTGATTTGCTCGGTAGGTTACAGTAAGTGCTCACAAACAATCAGTCAAGTCCTAAAGTACGTATATGTATATGATCAGTTGATATTCACAAAGTTGGCACGTATGTGTAATCACAAAGTACAATGCATCGATAATCACCACGTAGCACATTGTACACATTCGAATTCCTATACGTCATGCGTATCACTTAACAGCAGTTAAATATCTCAGTTAACTTCTAACAATGTTAAATCAGGTTACTGTGCACGTATTCAAGTTGGCGAAATACACTTTGGCGAATCACACTTTGGCGAAACACAACCCGTTTCGTCAATCCTGCCTTTGGCGAAACAGAGTTCTGTTTCGTCAAACCAGTCATGTTCGTCAAACATCAGTTACGTCGATTATCAATTACGTCAATTATCAGTTACGTTTTACAGAAACCCTAATCATACAACCACAGCCGTTACATATCATCATCAAGCAGAAACGTTCAATCATCATCTAACCAACACATGATCCGCTAGCTATCTAAACGTAGATAGGTTCATGATAGTAACACGTATCCAATCGATATTCAACCAACAAGATTAACAAACATCAACTCGATATGCACATACAAAACTAGATCATTGGCCTAAGTATGACAGCAACACCCGAATCTATCAATATCCGAGTAATACATTCTTTAATTCCTGAACCGAGGCCTACAAGCATCAATAGTTCCTTTGCGACAGAGATTCTTATTTAACACATAATCTATACATTATCATACATATATGCAGCCAATATAAACCGACAATCAAACAAGAATTAATACTAACCGCGAGATGAGATAGGATCGATCTAGAGGGTTTCGGTGAGATACAAGGCTGCCGTCAACAGTGAGAGAGAGCTCTAGGGTTTCGGTTTTGTCAAAGGTGTGAAACTGAAACCGTTTCACGTAGTTATACTCAAAACAGCGTATTGGGCCCTAACTGGGCTTTGGCGAATCTGGGCTCGGCGAAACAGGCTTTGTTTCGTCGAGATGATGTTGACGAATCTAATTCTATTTCGTCGAGATGACCTTGGCGAATCTAGTTCTGTTTCGTCGAGCACTATGTGGTTTTATCAGTCTAAGTCCAAGTGTTTCATAATAATTCTCACATTATGACAGTAATTACATATATGCACAATACGTTTCATTAACACATAAACATCACAATACATTCCATCATATCACAACGTGTACATTACAAGTCAATAAGTCAAACAACTAATCAGTCCAGGTCAACGTGCATTTAATGTGAAAGTGAAGGTCGAAAACTCGAGTTGTCACAACACATAACTCTTAACACACATTAAACACTAACCGGTTGATGAAAAGGCACCGAGTCAAGGAAGAAGGTGAGAAAATGAAGTGTCCGAGTGATGATGATGAGCTTGACCGAGGTTCCTTGTTGTTGCTGATTGAATCCGAGAGAGGGAGAAGGAGGTGAGCTTGATTGCTAGGGTTTTAGTGAGAGAGAGTGAAGGAGTGTGTGTGTGTGGGAGAATGATGGAAATGAGGAAATGGTTGGCTTGGGCATGGGTTTTATACTCCCATGGTCTCGAGTCGTGGTCTCGGTTCACTATCATACACATACATATATATAATACACATACTTAATACAAGGATCACATAGCATAACAAGATAATCACAACTTTCATTTAATAAATTGTACGTACACATTGCTAATACAAGAGGGTTACTCGGGAAAACCTAGAGTGTCACACAAAGGGAAGGGAAAAAGAAAGGCTAAAGCAGAACCACCAAAACCAAAAGAGAAGAAGGCAAAAGTTGCCACAAGCGATCCGTGCTTTGAGTGTGGAGAGATAGGGCATTGGAAAAGGAATTGTCCAACCTATCTCAAAGAGTTGAAAAACAAGAGGGATGCATGGCAAACCTCAGGTACAATCTTTATGATACATATTGATCTAAATGTTATTTCTTCTAACACATGGGTATTAGATACCGGATGTGGAACTCATATTTACAATTCGTTGCAGGGGTTCAAAAGAAATAAGCATTACAAGAAAGGGGACACTAGTCTCTTTATGGGCAATGGAGCGAAAGTTCAAGTTGAAGCCCAAGGAGACTATGTTTTAAAACTTCAAAGTGGTTTGGAAATTTGTTTGAAAAATGTTTTGTATGCTCCTAGTTTGACTAGGAACATTACTTCTGTTTCCCTTTTAAGACAATATGGATTTGATTTGAAGTTTGTGAACAATGAAATTTATGCTTTGATGAATGACATGTTCTATTTTAAAGCTACGCCTTCAAATGGTATATATGAATTGGTTCATGGTGATACATCATTTGATAATTCGATGTACCAAGCAAACACCAAGAAACTCAAAATGGATTTGAGTGAGACCTATCTTTGGCATTGTCGTCTTGGTCATATAAACAGAAATCACATGCAAACGCTACAAAAGAATGGTCTTTTAGAAACAAATGAAATTGGTTCATTTGATACATGTGAATCTTGTTTACAAGGAAAAATGACTAAGAAACCCTTTAGTGGCACCAACCAAAGGGCAAAAGATTTATTAGGTATCATACATTCGGATGTATGTGGTCCTTTTAAGCCAATGACTAGGAATGGTGAAAGATACTTCGTAACTTTTACCGACGATTATAGTCGTTATGGTTATGTGTACTTGCTAAGACACAAAGATGAAGTTTTTGAAACGTTCAAAATTTTCCAAAACGAAGTAGAGAATCAACTCACCAAGACAATCAAAGTTCTTCGTTCCGATAGAGGAAGTAAATACCTTAGTGATGCTTTTCAAGATCATCTTAGGAGTTGTGGGATCATCTCACAACTTACTCCACCTAGAACACCACAACATAATGGTGTTTCTGAGAGGAGGAATCGAACTCTATTGGATATGGTTCGATCTATGATGGCTAGAAGCACATTGCCTCTATCATTTTGGGGTTACGCTTTGCTCTCCGCGACTCGTATATTAAATATGGCCCCAACCAAGAAAGTAGATAAGACACCTTTTGAAATATGGCATGGAACGGTTCCATCTTTATCATATTTGAAGGTATGGGGTTGTGATGCTTATGTGAAGCAATACACCCCAAACAAGTTGGAAGTACGATCCACTAAGTGTATCTTCGTAGGATATCCTAAAGATGATATAGGATATTATTTCTACGATCCAACAGAGCAAAAGGTATTTGTTGCTCGAAAGGCTAAGTTCTTGGAAGATAAGTTCCTTATGGAAGGAACTAGTAGAACAGTGGAACTTGATGAGGATCAAGAACCACAAGCCGATACACGTTTGGTTGATACTAGCACTCAACAAGAGGTTGTTAAAGATGATTAAATGGTTGATACACAAAACGTTCGCAGATCTGGTAGAATAAGTAATCCACCTGAAAGATATGGATTTTTTATGGATGGATGCTATGTGGTAGATTCAGATGAACCAACCACATACCATGATGCAATGTCGAAATCCGATTGCGATAAATGGCTTGAGGCTATGAACGTAGAGATGCAATCTATGTATGACAACCAAGTTTGGGAATTGGTTGTGCCACCTCTTAACTCCAAAGTAGTTGGAAGTAAGTGGGTTTTCAAGAAGAAAACGGATATGCATGGTAACTTGGATACTTATAAAGCAAGACTTGTAGCAAAAGGTTTCACTCAAACTCAAGGGGTTGACTATGATGAGACCTTCTCACCCGTGGCGATGCTAAAGTCAATTAGGATATTATTTTCCATAGCTGCATATTATGACTATGAGATTTGGCAAATGGATGTCAAAACGGCTTTCCTCAATGGATATCTTGATGAAGATGTCTATATGGTTCAGCCTGAAGGTTTTGTCAATCCAAAACATCCTAACAAAGTGTGCAAGTTAAAGAAATCAATCTATGGATTGAAACAAGCATCGAGAAGTTGGAATCACCGTTTTGATGAAGAAATTAGGAATTTTGGGTTCATCAAGAACGGGGATGAAGCTTGTGTGTATAAGAAAGCTAGTGGGAGCACTGTCACTTTCTTAGTATTGTATGTCGATGACATTCTACTATTTGGAAAGGACATTCCAACCATGGAAGGTGTAAAAGCCTGGCTTGGAAGATGTTTTTCCATTAAAGATCTTGGAGAAGCTGCCTATATTTTGGGAATAAAGATCTATAGGGACAGATCAAGGCGCTTGATAGGTTTAAACCAAAGTGCATACATTGACAAAGTCTTGAAAAGGTTCAAGATGGAGAACTCTAAGAAAGGTTTGGTACCTATTCAAAAGGGGACAATATTGAATGTAACTCAATGTCCAAGCTCAAAGGATGAGCAAGAAAGAATGAAAGGAATCCCATATGCGTCTGCTATAGGATCCATAATGTATGCAATGATATTCACTTGACCGGACATGTCATGCGCTTTAAGCATGACAAGTAGATACTAGCAAAATCCAGGTAACAGTCATTGGATGGCTGTTAAGAGCATATTGAAATACCTTAGGAGGACTTAGTAAATGTTTCTAATATATGGATCTGGTGAAGAGGAACTCGTTGTAAAGGGTTACACGGATGCGAGTTTCCAAACTGATAGAGATGGTTCTCGATCACAATCTGGGTATGTCTTCATTTTGAATGGAGCTGCAGTCTCATGGAAGAGCTCGAAGCAAGATGTTGTAGCATTGTCCACTACAGAATCAGAATACATCGCCGCTTCATTGGCAACGCAAGAAGCTGTGTGGTTAAAGAAGTTCATTGCGTACCTAGGGGTAGTCCCTACCATTCAAGACCCCCTAGAGATTTTTTTGTGATAACGAGGGTGCGATTGCTCAAATCAAGGAACCTCGTGCACATCAAAAGACTAGGCACATTGAGCGGAGATTCAACTACATCAGGGATGAAGTTGAAAAAGGAAAGATATGTATTCGCAAAGTTCACACCGATCAAAACATTGCGGATCCACTCACGAAGCTCCTTGAGCGGCCAAAACACGAGGGTCATACTTGTGCCTTAGGACTTCGATATTCTAGTGATTGGATTTGATCTATTTTGTATTTGGATATTGGAACAATTGTTATTTTAAGTCTTTTATGGTATTTTGAGTTATGTTCCATTTTAGCATGTTTAAATCCGTGAATAAATTAATTATTCTAAATGTCGGTGGTCGATCATACTTGTGGGAACAAATATGAATGTAAGACTATTATGAACTTGGATTGGTGGATATTCATTAGGTATGAATATAGAGCAAAGTGTTGCTGCCAAAGTTCATAGATATTTGTGGGATACAAATATTGGACTGACCCGCTCTCAAATGATACTGCATGGAATCATTTGTGATTGATCATAAGTAAATTTGAGCAAAGGCGAATATCATAGTATCCTCTGACCTGAGATACATATTGGGTCTTGATATTCACCAAATATTATACCTTGACTTAGTTCTTCGCTGTATGTAATAAGACAGTACATAAGCCTAAGCATAGGTGTGGTACGAGGTGATTGTGAGAGACGTATTTAGTCAAGAAGGGATTTGTTCCTCTTATTCGTTGAGAGTAAGATGTCTAAGGCCTGCTAAAGTTAAATCAACAGAGAATGATCACACTATGTCTCTGGATTTGACATGATATCTGTAACGAAAGGATAAATGATAGATTCACCTAAATCGTGTTCAAGTAAGGGACTTGAAGGGGATGATGTTATTGAATGGCACTTCGGCATGTCTATTAGGGGTAGTAAACCGTTGTTAGGCCTCATTTACTGCTTGCATCAATCTTCTATGTATCTTGTGCAAGTGGGAGATTGTTGGACTCTGTATGCCCAAGACACATATTAAATTGATGTGGCTAGTATGTTATGATCCAAGTCGGGTCATACCCAATAACAAGCTAGACAAACACCTATAATATTTATTTATGATATGATTAAACAAATAAATATTAACACTTATAATATTTAGAAATTGGTTTTCTAAATAATTGCACTTGAGAAACTAATAAATTATATGGATAATTTATTTTGAGAGAGAATATTTATTTTGTTATTTAATGGGTTAAATAACATAATAAAAAGTTATGATTTGTTGCATAAAATCTTATAAATATGTGATATTATATTTATAAAAGTTGTAAATATAATAAAAGACATAATATATATAAGGAGGTTGAATTTTGATTGGGCAAATGAGATGGCCCTTTGGCCGCCACTTTGGGTCTTCCCAAGTAGGTTGGTCCAATCAAATTTCATGCAAGTCTTTTATGCAAGATCAAAGACGATTGGTTCAAGAATATAATCATATACTATTTCTCTCACATCTTACACACATATAATTTAAGAGACAAAAATCAAGTTGCAAGAACTCCCATTTTCCTCTAAATATTTCGGCCAAGAGGTGGTTGTTGGAGGGATTTTAAAGTGAGTTTCAAGTGTAGAAATCCTAGCAACATAAGGTGTTCGTTGGAAGCTTGGGGTATGCAAGCTTGAGGTCTTCTCCTTTGAAGATTCCCATTCAAGAATATCATCTTCTTCATATCACCTTGCTCTTGGAATGGTAGTATTCTAAAACACCCTATGGTTGTATTTTGATAGCATGCATGTCATATATGGATCCGGTTATTGGGTTTTGCATTTAAAATGGTTTTAAATATTGTAAAGTAACATGTTTTAAATCCTTATTCCGCTGCGTTTTAATTTTATTCGGATAAAATTAGCTTTGATAAACATGTTAAAAACCCAATAGAACATGCTTGAATGAAAATGCTATTTTGTTTACAGAATGAATTATAAGTTGTATATTTTTGTATTTTGTTTACAGAATGAATTATAAGTTGTATATAATAATTAGTTGTGTTAAAATTATTAAGCATCATTGGTATTTAAATTAATTAACTGAATATTCAGGTTTGAGAGTTTAAAAGCTTGTAATATTTGCAAAGGTCTGTTTAAATGATGAAAGTTCTGTTGTTGTGGACAGATGTTTGAAAATAAAACAGTGGTTGATACATCTGTTGACTTTGGATGAAAACAAATGTTTGAAATCACTGTTGGGTTAAAGCAGAGTGTTCTGGAGAAAACTGTTGTTGAAACCACTGTTGGATTAAAATGGTGGTTTAAAACCACTGTTGGGTTAAAGTATCCTTTTATTGTGGATAGATGTTTGAAAATAAAACATTAGTTGATATATCTGTTGATCACTCAACAGATGGAAACAAATGTTTGAAACCACTGTTGGGTTAAAGCAGAGTATTGTGGAGAAAACTGTTGGTGAAACTACTGTTGAGTTAAAACGGTGGTTTAAAACCACTGTTGGGTTAAAATAGTGTTTTATGGAGGTTGAAGGGGATTGAAACGATTGTTGATTTAAAATATTGTTTTTTTTGGAGAAGGAACATGTTTGAATGCAAATGTTATTTTGTTTACAGAATGAATTATAAGTTGTATATTTTTGTATTTTTCATACTCTAACTTTAAGTATTTACCGTCTGACTTATCTATTTATAAGTCTATAAATATAACCATATTCATCATTTATATGTGTTATGAGTGGTTTTCTAAGAAACGACCCGTGTTTGCACACGGGTCTTACCACTAGTACTATATAATAAAAGAAACCAATAAACGGACACTTATCTTTATTCTAGACCATCTACTATTAGATAATTACTATTTAATTTAAATTATTAAATTTAATATATGTTTCAAACATTTAAGAAATTACGGATAAAGTTCCGTAAATTATCTTATTATTTATTTATATTAATTACTAGGTTATTATTCTAGACCATCTACTCTTACTTAATTGTAGATAATTATTATTTAATTTAAATTATTATATTTAATATTTGTTTCAAACATTTAAGAAATTACGGATAAATTTCCATAAATTATTTTATTCTTTATTTATATTTATATTAATTATTAGGTTAGAAATTATATCTTAATAATTGAAATAAATATCGAGCATTTTCATAACGAGAGTGGAGGGAACGATTTTCTTATTTATATGAATTACTACGTTAGAAATTATATATTAATAAATTGAAACAAATATCGACCATTTTCATAACGAGGGTGGGGGAACGATTTTCTTGCTTAACAAATAATTTATTTATTTAATATATTTAAAATACAAGAAGAAGAATAACTACATTTATCATACTAATAAATTTATTAAAAAACAACCATTCTTTTACGATGCAACTCAAGTCCATATACTTAAATTTTAAAATTATATAACTTAATAATTACCGATAATTTATACTTATCTAATTAATTTAAATATTATTTTGTAGCTATAAGTTTATCTAATTGGCTAATTGCTATATGCCTATGTTGATCAGTTCTGTTTAAACATAATGGAAAACATGAATAACATACATGTTACAGCAGACAGGCCAGCAGAGAATCCAGTCAGAGATGCAGCCATTACGTTTGACATACTTGCCAGGATGATCTGGTTCCTCCTTAGGGTGTAAGATTATGATGGTGATGAACCGAAACTAGGCAGGTTTCGATTAGGGAGAGAGAGAGAGAGAGCCAAATTTGATGTTATGATTATTAGGTTGTGTGTCTAACCCTTTATCTCTCTAATAATCTCCTTATATATACACCCAAGAGGAAACCTAATTAGTTAATAAGGGTAATATGGTCCGTCAACAATTACCAACTAATTATTAATAGGTTATTAATATATTTTGATCTATATAATATAAATGATTATAATGGCTACAAGATTAAATATTATAACAATAATATATTTAATCTCACATTCTCCCACTTAGCCGAGTAATCATTTATCATGAGTATTAGATGAGCCTGGCCAGGAGTTAACACTCATTTTAGCTTTAAACCAAGAACTATAGCAGAGAAATACAGCCGTTGAATCATCATTCGACTCAGGACCCCCATTAGTCATACTATAGCCTCAATTTAAAACCTAACAGTTATGATCAAAATACGCGTAAGCCCTTTAGCGTCTGATTTGTATTTATATTTGTCTATATGTCATTACACCGGCAGAACATATGTAAGAGACATACAAAATCAAACTGAGGAAACTTTATTAATTAAAACATAAGCTAGTACAATATGCCATTAAATAAGGTCTTTAGTAAGTCCCATATTCGATACATGTTCTTCGAAAACTTTAGGTGGGAGACCTTTAGTCATCGGATACGCAAGCATATCTTTAGTACTAATATACTCAATACAAAGATTATTTTCCTCAACTCGTTCACGTACAAACAAATATTTTGTATCGAGATATAAACCAACTCCAGTCGAACTGTTACTGTTCGAGAAACTATCAGCAACTGAGTTATCACAGTAAAGCTTCAATGGTCTAGAAATGGAATTAACGATTTTGAGTCCAGTGATCAGATTTCTAAGCAACATTCCATGACAGGTTGCATTGTAAACAGCAATGTATTCTGCCATCATTGTGGAAGTTGTAGTTAACTGTTGTTTATGACTCTTCCATGAGATAGGTCCACCTGCTAACATAAAGATGTAGCCTGAAGTGGATTTCTTGTCATCTTTGCATTTGGCAAAGTCAGAATCAGAATAACCTACCACTTCTAAGTGATCACTTCTTCTATAAGTCAGTTTATAGTCTTTCGTCCCTTGCAGATATCTAAGGACCTTCTTAGCTGCTTTCCAGTGATCTAGGCCAGGATTAGTCTGATAACGGCCTTGCATTCCAGCAATATAAGCGATATCTGGGCGAGTATAGACTTTAGCATACATCAGGCTCCCGACTACTGACGCGTAAGGTATCTGGCTCATTTGCTCCTTTTCAACCTCTATTGTCGGACACTGGAATGAACCGAAAACATCTCCCTTAACTACTGGAGCGACTAAGGGTTTGCACTGTTGCATGTTGTAACGTGTAAGGACACGATCTATGTAAGTCTTTTGAGACAATCCTAAGGTCCCTTTGTGTCTAACTCGGTGAATTTCGATGCCAATGATGTAAGAAGCATCTCCGAGATCCTTCATGTCAAAGTTATGAGAGAGTAACCGCTTCGACTCATGCAGGATGTCTAAACTATTACTTGCCAATAGAATATCATCTACGTAAAGGACAAGTATAGTAAAGTTACTCCCACTCATCTTGAGGTAGATGCATTGATCCACTTGATTCTTCATAAAACCTTGTTTCTTCATGACTTCATCAAACTTGAGGTACCATTGACGTGATGCTTGTTTTAACCCATAAATGGATTTCTTCAACTTACAGACTAGATGCTCCTGACCTTCAGGTTTAAAGCCTTCAGGTTGTTTCATATAAACATCTTCGTCTAAGTCTTCGTTAAGGAAAGCAATTTTGACGTCCATCTGATGCAGCTCCAAATCAAAATGAGCTACTAGGGCCATAACGATCCTTAATGAATCTTTACAAGAGACAGGTGAAAACGTCTCTTGATAGTCAATTCCCTCTTTCTGAGTGTAGCCCTTTGCAACCAATCTCGCTTTATAGCGTTCAACGTTCCCATTCGAATCCAGTTTTGTTTTGAACACCCATTTACATCCTACGGGTTTAACACCATTGGGTAATTCGACCAAATCCCAAACGTCATTTTTCTTCATGGATTCAAGCTCATCAATCATTGCTTTGTTCCATTCAGAAGACTGATCACTGCTAATGGCTTTGTTGGATCGTCGTTGACCCTGAATGAGTCGATCAGAAGAGTCGTTTATCTAATTCAAAGGCGGAATCGATGAATCAGACGCTCAAACTAAATATAATGCTTCTTATATTGATTCTTGACAAAGTTTACAACCTGGAAGCAATTCGGCAGCACTTCGTTACAAAATCAGATCCGTGCCAAATGAACTAACCATGCACCTATATATAGACGTTCTGGTTCGCCTATGTGAACATGCCTTATGAGCGAACCTGAGTGAATAATGTGGTTCGCTTATGTGGTCATGCACATAAAAGCGGACCTGGTGATCTGAACTGGTTCGCTTATATGTACATTGTTCATATAAGCGGACCTCAATGCTAATCCACCATTTCTCGTTTCTCGAACCTCGTGCACTGGTTATTCTAACCTATTCTATCCTATTACATGATATAAGACGAAGTCAATAGACGTTGTGCACCAACAGACTCCCCCTCGGATATTGACGAAGTCTTCAGTGAACATTCTCTGTTATGCCACCTCTTCGGTCTTGATCATCTTTGCCAACTTGTTCAGATTGTAACAATATAAGTATCCTTCAATCTTTCTCGATCATCTTTACAACTTTATCATCAGTAGGCTCCCCCTCTCGTCAAGCTTCCGTGCTTTTAGAGATCAACGCCTTGCTTTTCAGCTACAAGCTCTTCAGTCTTCAGACTCCCCCTTAAACTCTGCTCTCGGGATCGTAGTCTGGTATAACATCTGCAATTCTCAAACAAATGATACGTAATAATCATTTTAAAAACCATTAACCAGAAACCGTAACCTGGCTCTATTCAACTCTCTATATAACTTCCCCTATCAACAATCTTTACAGTTTTTGACAATATAAAGAATCCAACTCCCTCACAAATTATCATTCAAGTTCAAGTTAATGACCTTGAAGATATCACAAACTTGTTTTTGAAGTTTTCTAGAAATTTCAAGTTTCAAATTAATGAACTTGTTTTGTTTTCAGAAACACAATCAGCTTACTTAGATTTTGAAACTCAGCAACTCAGACATCGGTTTATCGAAAATAAAGCAGAAATCAAAATCTTTTTGTATTTTCTGAAAATATAAAGCAGTAAAAAAAATATGTACAAACATATTTACAAATAATATTTTTGATTGAGTATGCGTCAGAGGATCATATCAGTTCTTGACAAGTCACAAGTACCGTTGAGCTTAGTTACACATTAAGAATTAAACAATTCACTTAGATAGTCGATATACTAATCCATTTAAATTTTCATACAAATTTCAACTAATTCAGGATACGAGTTAGATGTTTTAGAAACTTAAACTCATTCATGTGTCCCACCTCTTGAATATACTCCCGTATCCAGAATCCCAGATATTCAGTCTTACAGGTGAGTATACCACAGATGATATCGGTAAGGGGTAAAATGCGAAACCTTGAGAGCTCAGGTCAGAACTTCCGTTCAGCAGAGAGATGACGGCTCGACTTTTGGTGTGTCCCCTTTAGAGGATCTTTTAGCATTACAACAGCAGCGACTATCAATTTTATTGTTTCATCAGCTTGCTGAGGGCGATGCTGTGTTTCAAGCATTTTGCAGAAAGTATTATTCGGGGACTAGGTCAGTACTTCCATACAGCAAAAGTCCCGGAATAATACCCCAGATATCACTGAGCATAAAGACCTAGTATCTCAGAATATGGGACCTTTCAAACGAGTTTTCGGGGGTTACCTATATATCCAAGTAGTGTTCCCCACGAAATAAGCAAGTGTTTGAATTTAGGTTTATATCCCGAAAAAATCTACTAAATGTACAAAAACCTATCGGCATATCATCAGTGAGACTGTTTAACGCTATTTAATCATTACAATTCTTTAGCATACCGTAACTGTCTACTGATGTACTATCATTTCCTCTTTTTACGCAAAACTCAAATTTTTGAATTTTATCATGTTTTTGACTTTTTCAAATTTTCTAATGTTTTTGTATTTTCTAACAATATATCTCCCCCTAAAATGCAAAATCATTAAAGAAAAATTTGACAAACCGGTACTGATACCTTTGTCTCGCCATCCATTTTCTGCATCTCATGCTCTGTTTTGCAGAAAATATAACGTACCCCCATAATTTACAACCCATTGATTTTGACAGTTAGAAAACTGTTCTTCAACCTGTGACAGTAATCATGGTTGTTCAGCCGTGAGGGTTTCGGCATAGTCTATCAGCACTTATTCTAACAAAATTAACCACAACCATCACAAATATCAACCAACGAACAAACAACAAACAAACAAACAACAAACATCACATATTGTTCAAATTTTCACAAAACAACACACAAACTCCCTGTTTGACCAAACCAGAGTTCATCTTCTTCCTACTCTAGTGCCAGGCTACTCTTATTTGCATTCTGACAATCTTCTGCACCATTGAGTACCTGCACATTCAAGCTTTATCAAATACGCAAACAATTTGACACAAACAAAATTTCAATCAATAAAGATAGATGTCGATTCATGCTTCGCGATAAAGGAAGCTCCGGCAATTCCAATTGTTTAATCAAACATTGTGTCCACCCAAGCCTCATCAGCCTTGGGTGTAACCTTGACTCTAGCAACCTGAATCTTAAAGTTTTCAGCCTTGAGTGGTGGAAAATTTGCATCATAAGCAATCGAAATTGAATCCTCAGCTTTCTTCACCTTAGAAAATGAACTTTCTATTTCTGTTTTCGATTTCCAGATTTGTTTTTGTTTCTCATTTTTAACCAAATCAACATGTTTCTTAACACTCCATGCTTGACCATTTGGTGTTCCACGTTTGTAAAAATGTGAATCTTTTTGAACACTTTGGTTTTGAACAACAACTTTTGGTTTCCAAACCTCTTGGGGTTTTGTCATATCAACTGATGTTTTCCAACTTTGTGTTGTTCTGAATCTGGGTGTGTGAGAATTCAAGGTCTGTTTTGAATTAAACCTGTTCAGGTTTGATTTTTGTTTCGAATCAAATTTGGTTGACCTTTGTCTCACATTCTCAGATTTTTGTTTCTCAGAATCAATCTTCTTGTTGTCAACATCCACAGATTTTAGATTTGGACACGTTCGTGTAAGATGTCCTTTTTGATCACATTTGAAACATGTTCTCATGGACACATCTTTGACCTGTGGTTGTTGCTTTTTCTTTTGTGCTTCAAACTCAGCATTAGACTGTCTCATTTTGAGTTCTTTTTCTTTTGCTAAACTATCTCCTTGAACAAAACTCATTTTTTCTTGATAATTTGGCGTCACATTTTTCTTCCAATTTTGTTTCTTTTTATAACCCAACCCAGCCTTCATGTTCTTCTTTTTGACACCCGGTTTGTTATAAAAAGTTTTGTGACCTTTACCAGCAAATTTTGCAATTTCAGATTTTTCAATCTCAACCATTTTGAAAACTTGATCAACTTTATCTAAAATCACATTCTGAATCGGGAATACAACATCTAAGAATAATTTGTCTGATCCAATCATGGTATAAACCAATCTCTTTGAATCATCATTCAAATTTTTCTTGGATTTTGTGTTTTTCAGATATCCATCATGAAAGTTTCCCTCATTTTCATCCTGTGATTCAGTTTTACCTGTATCACCCGACTTTTCTTGAAAAACACTTTCAACAACCTTACCTACCACCTCTGAATCACTGATATCATCAGATTTGGTGTAAGTCACATCGATGTTGTCGGGTAACTGATCAACCATGTTGATTACTTTTTCCACTTTTTCGCCATCATAGAATGTATAATTATTCTCCAACGGTGGTGGAACTTGATGGTATTCAGACCCTTTTCCCTTTTTGTTCTTTTCAGACACTTTCTCATTGGGTGTGATGTTGAAAATTCGTTCCAGAATATATGAAGATGAATGATAGCTTTGCAATTTATTGACCAACTTTTCTTTGTCTGCCAATTCTTGTTTAAGCTTAGCAACATCATCAATATATTGGTTTACCACTCTTTGTTTATCTTCAAATCTAGCTTCAAGAAATTTAGTGTTTCTTTGACAAGCACACAATCTATCATCTAGACTTTCGACTTTACTCTTTAACGTTTCATACGCTTCTTTTACAGTTTCATATGACAGTTTCATTACATCATATTCTTTTTGCAACTCTTGAATTTTGATGTCTTTTGGAACACATTCGTTGCAAACAGCTGAACACTTTTCTTTTAAAACCTTGTTTTCTATTTCAAGATCATCACATTTTTGTTTCAATTTTTCATTTTCTTGTTTCAAAAACTTTTCAATTTCACTCATCTCATGACATTTTTCTTTGAAAATTTTATTTATTTTAGTAAATTCAATGTCTCTGTTGTTGAGTTTTTCATCTTTCTCAATACAAGCACTGCACGTTTCCATGCATTTCTTGCATTGCTGTTCAGCTTCATTATCAATTTTATCAGAAGTATCAGTTTGAATAATTACCTCAATAACTGGCACTTTGGTTTCCTCAGTCTTCTGAATCTGATTTTCTTCAGCGACTTGCACTTTGTCTTCAACACCTTTCTCGGCTTTCTTTTTAACCTTCTTCACTTCATTCACAATTTCTTCAACTGTTTTCTTCTTCTTCTTCTCCAGGCTAGCAAATATCACCTTCCGAATACCTTCTTCAACCTGCTCTTTGTACCTCGGAATCTCCCTAAGGCCTTTGCACCAAACACTTACAGTAGGAATAGCCGCAACTAATGCATCAAGGTCAATTGTCTTTGGATCAACAGTTGGGTTTCCTTGAGGATCAACATAGCATTCTTTATCTTTGCTCCACCTACCTGCCCATGTTGCTTCTCTGTAAGCATTATACACATCATCCAATCTCATACGAGCATGTCTTTCTTCTCGAGTCAGTGTTACTTCAGCCACCATTGCTTTAGCTTCTACTTCAGCAATCTCTTCGTCATGTTGACTCCAATCATAACCTTCATCATCATAGATGATTAAACCAGGTGATTTTGCCTCTAACAACCCTTCTTTCCAATCAAGATTTTGAACCATAGATTCATAATCACCGTCTATATTATCCACATTTTGATCACAAAATGACAAAACAGCTCTCTTTTCTTTGGATGATACTCCATCAATTTGTTTTCTGATTGGCTGATCAGTATTCTTGTGATATATTGCCTTTTTGTAATAATCCTCACGAAACGGATTTACACTTTCATCAGCTCTGTTGTTTGGACATTCTCTTTTAAAATGACCTTTTTCCTTACATTTGAAGCAAGTTACTTTGTTCTTGTCAAAACCCATCTTCGTTTCAGGTCCTTCCAAACATCTTCTACCAGTGATCTCCATGAATCGTTGTGCTCTTCGAATGACACTTGCCATGCACCAACGAATATCCATGAGTTCCATTTCTTCTGGATCCACCTGATCGTAATCCTCTTTCGTCATGTTAGGATTTCCGATCTTTCCTGCGATTAAACCTTCATAAGATACCAGAATGGAGGCTAAGAAACTCATATGCTGTTGAGCAAATTCATTGTTTAGCAATGGAGAATTTTTCCAATCGGAGTTGGAATTTGCAATTGATGATCCAGATGCAGATGATGCATGAAATCCTGGATCATAACTTGAAGAGGTATTCTTTGATGTGTCACTGGTCTTTTCTGCTGTAAAACCCGTTTTGATTCTTGGAGACTCATTGATTCTTGAAGACTCATTGTTTTGTAACAATCCTCTTCGATAGTACAAACAAACATTTTGTTGATAGTTAGAACTTCACATCTTGTTTTGTTTTTGAATCAACAAATCATGCCCCTCTATCTTCTCTATCAATTGATCTAATGTCAGTCTATCAAAATTGACATCATTTTTCAACACAATCACATATGTTTTCCAATCATCTTCATGAGGTAAAGCTTCAACCAGTTTATCTACCATTTCTTCTCTTTCTTTGTTAATTTCGAATCTTTCCAGCTCAATCTTTAAGTGACAAAAACGTTCAATCATTTGACGAACTGTTTCATTCTTCATGCAACTAAACATGTCAAACTCTTTTTTCAACAACGAAATTTTGTTTTTCTTGATATCTTTCCCTCCTTCAGCTTTCACTTTTAATGCTTCCCATATTGACTTAGATGTTTCACCATACTGAAGCAGTGAGAAAATATCCTCTCTGATAGATTGTTGAAGTAAAGTTTTCATTCTTAGTTCTGCTGAATGCTCTTTCTTATCATCTGCTGTGAAATCTTTTAGTGTGATCAACTCACGTCTTTCATTTCTTGGTTTTACATATCCCAAAGTTAAACAAATCCAGCTATCGTACGCATAAGCTTGCACCCAATTTTCAAATCTTTCAAACCACCAATGATAGTCTTCGATATTCATGAGCTTAGGTGGTCTTCGGTGATTTCCGTACACGTTATCGTAACTCAGACTTTCCGATATCACTTTTGTAGCATTCTTTGGTGTAATTGGTGTATCTTCTGAAGTGAATGCGTTATAAAATGTGTTGTAAAACTCTTCACCATAGTCCGACATCTTTACTCACCTGGAACAAACAAACAAACTTAATCAGTTTAAACAATATCAAGAAATCTGAAATTTACTGACTCTCGATTGCCGTGAAAAATCTTGACAGTTGGACGAAAATCAGATTGAACGTATGAGCGAAACTCAGACTTGACAAATAAGCGAATCCCCTATTTGACTAATAAGCGGAACTCCTACTGGACAGATAAGCGAACCATCAACTTGACTGAATGAGCAAACCAACTCTTTGACAAATGAGCGGACCAAAATTGTTTGTATAAGCGAACCAAGTGATGTCCGTTCGAGCAGACCGATAACTGTTCGAATAAGCGGACCGGATGATGTCACTAAAACCGAACCAGATTGTGTCGTCAAAGCGGACCAGACTGTGTCGTAAAAGCGGACCAGACTGTGTCGTAAAAGCGAACTGAACCTCGTGATGTCCGTAAAAGCGGATCTGTTTCACGAGTGGTTTTTGGTTACTATTAGGCCGAATTTGAGTCTAAAACTTTCAAGGGTTTGTCTATGTTCAATAATACATGTCCTGTAAAAAATTCGTCCGATTTTAACCGTGGAAACTTGTCCAAACAGAAAAAGAAGGTGTAGAAGACAGAAATAGGATCAAATTTGAGCTGAACTCTCCCTCCTGAGCTCTGATACCACTTGTTGGATCGTCATTGACCCTGAATGAGTCGATCAGAAGAGTCGTTTATCTAATTCAAAGGCGGAATCGATGAATCAGACGCTCAAACTAAATATAATGCTTCTTATATTGATTCTTGACAAAGTTTACAACCTGGAAGCAATTCGGCAGCACTTCGTTACAAAATCAGATCCGTGCCAAATGAACTAACCATGCACCTATATATAGACGTTCTGGTTCGCCTATGTGAACATGCCTTATGAGCGAACCTGAGTGAATAATGTGGTTCGCTTATGTGGTCATGCACATAAAAGCGGACCTGGTGATGTGAACTGGTTCGCTTATATGTACATTGTTCATATAAGCGGACCTCAATGCTAATCCACCATTTCTCGTTTCTCGAACCTCGTGCACTGGTTATTCTAACCTATTCTATCCTATTACACGATATAAGACGAAGTCAATAGACGTAGTGCACCAACAGGCTTCATTATAAGAGATAGGATCATTGAGCTTTCCAGCATCCATTTCAGTCAGGTAGGTAACATAATCATCCCAATTAGTAGGCCTTCTTTGCCTAGATGACATCCTGAGTTGATTATCGGGTTCAGTGTTGTCTTGGTTTTGAGCGTTTGATGTGCCTTCGTTATGAGGTATGATGGGTTCTGATTGTGGAGATGGAGTTTGTGCAGTGGCTTCAGGTGCAGTTGTTGCATTAGGTACAAGAGGAGTAAACGGAGTAATGGTAAGCGACGAGTCTCTCCCCCCGTGTCTTGTACTTCATGCAATTCTTTGTAAGGGTTGGTATTGCTTCCACTGACTTTGAAATCCTCCAGGAACGCAGCACGCTTGGTTTCAACAATACGGGTGACATGGGAAGGACAATAGAAACGATAACCCTTCGAATGATCAGGATACCCGATAAAGAAACAGGTAACTGTTTTAGGGTCAAGTTTCCTTAGGAAAGGATTATAGAGTTTTGCTTCAGCAATGCAGCCCCATACTTTCATATATTTAAGACTCGGTTTCCTTCATGTCCAAAGTTCATAAGGAGCTTCAGGGACAGACTTAGAAGGAACTCTATTGAGTATATGAACAGCTGCTTTTAACGCTTCAGTCCAGAGGAATAATGGTAAATTAGTGTTGGCTAACATACTGCGCACCATGTTCATAAGGGTACGATTTCTTCGTTCAGCGACACCGTTTTGCTGAGGTGTACCAGGCATGGTGTATTGGTTCACAATCCTCTGGCCCTTACAAAACTCATAAAATGGACCAGGAGCTTGACCCACATCAGTATGTCTTCCATAATATTCACCGCCTCTATCTGATCTCACAACTTTAATCTGACGATCTAATTGCTTTTTAACTTCAGCTTTATAATCTTTAAAAGTTGTAAGAGATTTAGATTTTTCCTTAATAAGATACAAGTACATGTAACGAGAATAATCATCAATGAAAGTGATAAATGAAGTATGTCCTGTTATGCCAGCGATTTGGTAGGGACCACTAATGTCAGTATGAATGAGTTCTAATAAATTAGAGCTCCTAGTGGCACCTTTCTTATTTACTGATGTCATTTTGCCTTTAAGACATTTGACACATGTTCCAAAATTAGTGAAATCGAGATGAGGTAAGACTTCATCCTTTACGAGATGATTTAATCGTTCTCTTGAGATGTGGCCTAAACGTTGATGCCACAACATAGATGAGAACACTCATAACAGTTGGCATGATCCTAAACATCCAAGGATACTATATAACGCATGCCTCACTTCTTCATTCCTTGCTCATTCTTTTTCTAAACCTCTCCCACATTCTTGGAGCTTGCTTCCATCTTTTGGAGGCTTTCCACCTGACATCTTAAGTGTTTCCAAACACATGTAAGTTCTCATCCTAGTCTATTTTAATTCCTTTAGCTATTTTAAGCTAAAAGTCAAATAGTTTAACTTGCTGTTTGACTTTCGGTTTGAACTTTGCAACGTGATCGTAATCACGATGGTTATAATCCCTTGCGATTATACCTACTGATTACCACGTTTACAAGTCGAAGTGACGAGTCAAAGTTTCGGTCAACATGCACAATTATGTGCATTTTATGACGAAACCATTTTTTAGGTATCAAAACACTTAGTTTTGATACCAAATCAGTTTTGCAACTTAGTTAAAATGTTATGACATATTTAACTCGTCACTTCTAGTTTAGTGCTTATTTAGGATCGTAAGTCGTGCAGTCTTGACCACCGCTTTGACTTTCGAATCCAACCCGTTTGGTCGATCTTAGGATCCGACCAAACACATATTTGTGACCATAGTTGTATAGGGAATAACCTACTGAGGTTATACCTTATGGTCACTTTGTTTGGTTAGTTATATGTCACACCCCGATTTCTCCACGTAGTTGGTATCATCATAGTAAAACAACACAATATTTAAATGCACAGCGGAAGCAAAAGATAGATTTATTTCAACCAAATGAATTATAATATTTAAGTATCACAAACAGTTGAACCAGATCCACAGGCGGATAAAAAGTAATGAGGAAACATAGTTCAACAGACGAATGCATCCAAGCTTGCGAGACTCTTATTGATGCTAAGGAGAGGCTAGCCTATTACGAGTAGTACGTGCACTTAGCCTTTTTTGGGAAAATACGTCAGTTTACACTGGTAAATACAATTTAACTGACTCATTTTGAAAATGTTTAAAATTTATTTGAATGCACATGGCACAAAAAGATTTTTATAACTTGGGATAATTATTTGAATATAAACTTGTAAAAGAATTACATGTTTGTTATGCGTTCAGTTGCCCGGTTCGTGCCAGGTTAAAGATTAATAGACACACCACATAGTATAGTCCCGCGGCGGGAAAACCAGCGGTTATACCTTAATAATTATAAATGCACTGACGGGTGTACGGCTACACCCGCGTGCTAAGGTCATGGCCATTCTTTGAGTGATGCCAAGGATATCCGGGACATGGTCATTAAACTCCCAAAGGCGTTAAACAAACAAAACCAAATTTTTAAACGGGTCATCTTGATAATACTCAACCACTAATGAGTTAATGTCAATTGCCCGACCAAGCGGTATTTTATATACCGTACCCCAAGCCCGTGTAAGGGAAAATAAGTTAAAAGTATTTACCTTTGCAAGTATAATTCACAATAAGCAAGTGCAAGTAGCTTTTACCGGTCTCCTATTCTGGAACGAAGGTTTATAATAACCTATTAGAATCCTAACGGGTCTTTAATTAAGCCTAAGCTTAGACCAGTTAGTTTTAAAGAAAGATTCGGTTCAACGCGTGACAAAGCGAAGACCGATTTAGAATGTGGTTTTGACCCGACAAGCTTGCATGCTTGTTTAATATGGGTAACTTAATCACATTCTGAATTTTGAGACAAAAATGATATGGTTTGACCCGTTTCGGCTAATATGTGCAAACTAATTACATAAGCCAATCCGAATGCGAAAAGTGCGTAACGAGTAACCATATGAATCATATACAAGTTTCCCAGATTAATATGCCTTAAATATGTTGTGACATCAGTAAGATATCTCCTATTATGCCCAAAATGATTTTAAACTCAAACTATGCCCCGTAAGGGCATTTTGGTCTTTTAAAAGGTTATAAAAGAGTTTAAGTAGTAATCTGAGTTACAGGTCTGATTTATTTAGTAAATATACTTAATTTAATAAGTTATAACAGTAGATTATCATATATATGTGAAATGTATTAATTATAACCATACTATGCACCGTAGGGGCATTTTGGTAATTTCACATAAGCCTAAAAGGTCAAAACTGGAATTCTGAGTTTGAAACATTTTCCTACTGTTAAAACATAAAAATTTACTGAATATATGAGTAGGTATCAACCTTATATGTTTTAAATAGTTTTATAACATACTATGCGTTAGAAACGCTTAAAAGGCGATTTGGAGTCATTTCCGGGTTTTGAAAGGAAAGCTGATATTTTTATAACTCCAGAAGGCTCAAAATAATTTACTTATCATATTAGATCAGTAGAAAAAGGTTTGGTATCAAAAGGATGTGTATAACTCATTTTATAGCCCGAAAGGGCAAAACCGACAATAACAGAAATAAGCTTAGAACTCTAAGTTATGCTCAGCCTAAAAATAAATAAAAATCTTCAAAAATCCCAAAATATTATTTTATATCAGTAGGTAAAAAGTTTGATATCAAAAATTGGGTTTAGATAGGTCATATGTTAATTATGTCATTTAATTCATAAAATGCTTTCTAATTACGCTAATGAGCATAACTCTTAATCTAGGCCTCAAACTGATATCATATTTTAGGTACAAGTTTATAAATCAGTAACTAAAGTGTCTACTCTTTTACATTTTCAAAATTCACATTTTAAGGTGAAAAGGGCATAATAGACTAATAGTTAACATTTAGGCAATTAACGGAAACTTGCATAATAATTTAATAACTAATGAACCAAGTTGTATAATCACAGAGGGTTATACTAACATGTAATTAGGTCCAAAAGAATCTCTAAGGCAATCCTAAACTAGGCTTAAACGGGTCAGAACTGAAAGTCAAAGTATAAGTCAAACTATGCGACTTTCGGTTCCGAACCGGACCTAGACTGAAAATTGTCGGGGTGAACACGTTTAAACATGTTCTTACATTAATTACCAAGTTATATTATTGATAAAACAGGTTATATGGATCCTACATTGCTAATTATGTATTAATTTGAAAATAAGCATTCTGTTGACTTTTTAAAGTAAGCTTTGACCCGACAATTGACCTAGTTAGAGTGGGAATCAGAGGGTACCCTTTTAAGGGTTTGTTACCCACATAATTAACTACTCATAGGTATTTTTAATTCGAGATTTGACTGGGTAATTATTGTTTAATATTGAAGTCAAACCTTAATTACGACGGTTTGACTTTTAGCTAATTAACTAAGCTAAACTGAATTAAAAAGGATTAAGGACACTTACAAGAGTCCTAAGTATGATTAGGAACTTTAGGAAAGTTTGTTGAAGTCCAGGAAAGCTCCAGAGCAATGCTTCAAGTGAGTTGAATGAGCAAGTGCCAAGTTCAAAACTTCAACTCTTTATATAGGAGTTTAAATTCCCCAAGATCTTGCCATGTAACTCTACTAATGTTATGGGATGATCCCAGGTTCCCCTATGATGCTAAATACCACTTGTCAAGCCCCTGTTTTCAAAAACCACACAAGTAAGGCGGTGTAACAGGCTGAACAGGCAGCTGTCCATTTTCTGCTGCCAGCGACAGGCTTACGGACCGTAAGCAAAATGCCTTGCGGTCTGTATCCACCTCTTACGGACCGTAAGCCTAGGTGGTTGCGGTCCGTAACCGAACCTGGTCTGATGCGCCCAGATATGATTCTTGCGGACCGTAAGTTTAACCGGATGCGGTCCGTAACCGATCCTTGCGGACCGTAAGCTTAAAGCCATACGGTCCGTAACCGATGAACAGAATCCAAAAATTTGCAAACTTCCAAGTTTTGACCATGCATTTCCTACAAGTCTGAATTCTTATGCCTTTTCTGCAGCAGGGGGACCAAGGGTTCAGACTTTGCATGCCTTGCATGCACTTACACCTTTTGGATCTTATGGAAGGTTTGGACATGCATTTTAATTCAAGTTCAATTCTTTTAAATCAAGAATTTTAAATTCCTGAATGTTGTAGTAACATTTTAAAGAACCTAATTCCCTTATAAAATTGGAATTTATTTATTTAGGAACAACCGGCTAAATATATATTAGATGTTTATCATAACGATTTATGGTCTTGGGATTTATAACTTGGGTTGCTCAGAGGTATTTGTCACACCCCCAAAATCCACACGCGGAGTATCACCGCCTGGAGGCGTGACTGACCAGGATCAAGCCACCAATCATATCGAACATAACAAGTAATAAGTAAAATTCAACCACACAATATGAAAGGTGTTCCAAATAAAAAACGTAGTTAAGTGTTTAGCGGAAGCATAATTGTAAAACCCAATATAAGTATTAAGTACGAAATAAAGTAATGTTTTTAGCATGGCACACACTGCCATGTCCCACAACGACCGCGCCTCCCTGTGCAAGTTCCATGAGTACCTAACGACCCGCGAGGCATGTAACAACGAGTCAACAACAAAGTTGAGCGAGTTCACAGTTGGTTGTTTAGTTATAGCATTCGTTCCGTAAATCATATATTCGTTTTGTAAACCATGTATCGTATTAATTCGTATCGCGGTCTCCCAGACATGTTTGCGAAGATTAGTGGGGGCTTCCCATGTGTTACTAGGCCGAGTGTATCGACTACTATGAAAATGTAAGTGGTGCCCTAAGCCAATGTCTATCAGCATTGACCCTTTGCCCATAGTCCATTAGTACACGCCCGTTCGAACGACACGGTGTGAGGTTTGTTAAACCTAATAGCGCTAATAACTAATGACCCGCTCGCCATAGGCCTCGGTGATTAAGTCGATATAAATGAGGGACTTAATGATAGAGTTTTGGTCCAGTGTGTATACTTGGTATCCTACTCCCAGAGGATGGTTGTAATTACTGTTTAGTTCATTTACCCATTCCCAACCCTTGGGAATCCCATGCCTTGGAAAGAGTGTGAACTCACCTTGGTTTGCTCGGCAGATACACGAAAAGGTTACTTGAGCTATAAGGGGTCAACCACGTCCTAACATGGTTACCATAAAAGTCAGGTCTAGGTTCAAGTAATGCACGTATGTTTACACATAAGCTAACAGGTTACGAACACGTATTGATCATGGCAAACACATAGAACAAGTTAACAGTCATAACATATCCGAACTAGTGCAACCAGGACGTATTGGGCTGAGGTAACGATGTAAGCCCAATAACATCTTGTGCGAGTGGGTAGTTGAAACCCAAACACTACCCGGCCCAACATGTTGTGCGATCCACAGCAGGTTGTGCGATCCAATTAACACCCGGCCCAAAAAAATAGAAAGCCCAATCTAACATACTCGGCCCAAATAATGACAACAATGATCTTGTGCGATCCAGTTCAGCTTGTGCGACTGAACAAAACTTGTGTGATCCAGTTGTGTTGTGTGAGTGGATATTGGGCTTTAAGGCACAACAGTCCAAATGTTTGTGTGTGGCCCAAGCCTTGTGCGATCGGCACTGTCTTGTGCGATCCACAAGATCTTGTGCGATCATGCATAACTAAACAGTACCCTGAGCATAGATGGTTGTACCTAGCTTGTGCGATTAGCTCTTGTGCGATCAGATCAGATCTTGTATGATCTGATCTTGTGCGATTGGGAGCTTGTGCGATTTGTTTTATTATTCGAAAACTATGCTAATCAGTTACATTGTTTCCATTATCCGATTTAGGCAACAATCAATCAATTATGTGGTTTCCATTTATGAGATTATCAATCAACAACTAACAGTTTCCAAACCAAACAATAATCGATTAAACAAGGTTTTTATCACCAAATTCCTATGGACCCTAATCTGATCAAGCATGAACAAAACATAAACAGCAATCCTAACACTTACACATATCAACCTGATTCATGATCTCGATCTCTAGCATGCATACTAACATAATCAATCCATCAATCATCCATATATATTCGTTCAACTTCGATAATCATGCAATCGATTCTAGGTTAGATCATGCAATATGATTCACATAAACATCATCACAGAAACATCATGGTCTATCATACATACAACCCTATCCAATATATTAAATCATGTAAACATGGCATCTTTTAACAAAACATAGATCATGAAACACTAATAGATTAAAGATAGGAGGAGGATGATCCAAACCAAAAGCTTAGAGAGAGATGGGGGTGTTCGCCGTCGGCTTCGAGAGGAGAGAAAGAGAGAATAGGGTTTGTGTGTGTTGAGAGATTTGCAACTAATGAGGAGTATACATCCCCCTCATGGGTTATACGACACAAGAGAGTGGGCCGAACCCATTCATGGGCTGCCCATGTGTTTCGAGTACAAGGTGTGTGGCCCGAATGGGCTTGTGTGATGGGGTTAAGGTTGTGCAATTCGGGTTACATATGTACACACAACACAATATTAAACATAACATTCAATTAATCATCAAAGTTCACATAGTCATATAATGTTCACACCGGTTGCATTAAAGTACAAATAAAGGTTTGAAATACGAGTTGTCAGTATTTTAATAACATGTCGCCCTTTTTAAATCCTACCATACATCTTTTATTTGATCCGGGATTCCTGACACGTTTGTCTTACATGACACGTGTCTGTATTTCACTGGGTATAATTTTACGAGGTGTTACATTATATGATAAGCGTTCATATGCCCTTTGAAAATGACTAAAATGCCCTTTTTGTGCATAAATCCGTTTTAAGCATACGTGACCAACTTTTTGACATGTAAACTGATATTGTAACATTTTCAAACATGTTTGAGCATTTAAGACTTATCATAGTTCATATTTAACCATCTGAACGCGTATTTACGCAAATGACACGTTAAAGTAGCGTAAACTAACTTAACGGGTCATAACGGGTCAAAAGAACTAGGTTTCATTCCAATCGGAATGTAGACTTTGTTAAACCATTTCATATGAGTTCCAACACTCATTTGGTTTACAAGACCTCATTCTATCGGATTCCCCGATTAGAGTCCTGACTTATTAACACAGTTATCCAATACTAGGTGCCACTTGATTCCTTGATCCTTCAAGCTTTGTTTGATCTTTTATACAAGACTTATACGCAATCCCAAGTGAGTACACAGTTCCCCCTCTTTTATGTTTTTCAAATGTTTTGGAGTGATTCATATGTGCAACCGACTTATTTTCAAATGTATGACATATATGTGTTTACTAAGTGCTTTTATGTGTATTATTCCGATTATGTAAACACGACGATTATCCAAATCCTTATAGGATCTATCTATCTTTACAGTTAGATTCTTGTAGGATATTTGAAGTACGCTCTTGGATCTTTCTGTCTTCATAGTGAGATTTTTAAGAAGTACTTTACACGACGATGGTTATTGTTTATGTGCAGAGATTGTTGGTGATTTAGATAACGAAACTAGAGTAATATAATAAGAACATGGTGGATACGCTGCTGGTACTTCCTATATATAAGTGTACTTATTGTATTACCATTCGTGTCATTATCCCAAATCACCATTAGGATTTAGGATGTTATGATTCAATGTGAAGAAACCAAATTTCTTATAGTATCTATCTATCTTCATAGATTGATTCTTGTAGGATGTTTAAAGTGCTAAATTGAAGTCCTTGATTGGATTTAATTGTGTACTTTAATGTCGCAACCCCATGAATAACTTACTTAATTATCTTTCAATAATCCGACCTAGCGGGACTGTATCCCTGCTGACTCAGACCAATAGGTTGAGGGTAACGCTGCCTGAAGGGGGCCTACTACTATAACTTAAAGATAATCTCTTAAAATGCCCAAAGTGCGGAAATCATTAAAGGATACATAAAAGAGGAGTTGGAACCAAGTGATTCCTTCTTGTCTATTTGTTTTTCCTACATTTTATTTTTGCTTTTTAGTTTTATAACTTTAACAACCTTTTTCTCAAAATTTGGTTAGGTTAGACGTTAACGATAAGTCGGTATTAAAAGCTCTTGTGCCCTCGGTATCTTGCCATCACTATACTACCTCCGTGATGGGTGCACTTTCCCTAACGTGTGTGTAGAGTGATAGTAAGTAAAAGAGCTAAAATATATCTAAAAATATATACACACTCACACTACGTAAGTGTCCATATCTTTTGCGAGTACCAAAACCCTATGCATGTGTGTCCACATGATTCCACCAATCAGATTTTCCTTTTCCTTTTTTTCTATAGTGTTTAAAGGGGGCTTTATAAGGGGTATTATCTCACACCGTGCAAGTTAACGATAAAGCATCTCGCTTATGTGACACATACGTGACACTTATGTGGCGTGTTATCCCACACTATAATAAGGTATATTTGTAATGCAAACTATTTATTTTTCTTGGTATAAATATAAATGAATCTGAAGACATACTTGGGTGCAATTGTGCAATTCACAAATTTACAGATTTTTTTCCACATCATTGACGCTCTAAAATGATGAACTTAATGTTCCATATGTTCCCTTAGGCTTCAGGGTATGGTGTGGAGGTGGTAGGGGCTCCAATGCATCCTGTATACCAGGAGGCTCTATTGCTTCTTCTCAATAACACCAATGGTATGGGATGGATCCCCTTATTCATATTCTCCATCAATAGCGCCCTCTTTGTTTAATAATTCAAATATTAACACAACACCTTGCAAACACTCATTATTGCAACGGCAGGCAATCAATAGCGCCCTCCCCAATAGGTAGCATGGTATGGGGGAGGGAGCGCTATTGATGGAAAAAAATGTTGAGGTGGATGTGTAATCACGACCCATACCTTATAGCCTTAGCTTTGTGTTGGGTCCAATTGGAGAATGATGTTATCAATTAATGCGTCTTTAATTATTGATGTTATTATTTGTATGAGGTAGCTAGTTTAATGGTTATACTCGTTTGTTGGAGGGCAAGGCTCTGAGACTATAAATAGATTGTTAGACATCACTTGTTAGGGTGTGCATTTTGTGAGCCACCACCCCGGGGGAGCTCACCCGGGGTGGATGATAATCTTGTAGTTTGTTTATCACTATCAAGGAAAATATCTTTGTTCCAATCCTTTATGTTTCTATCTTTCATGTTTATTATGGTTTGTTCATGGTTCACAAATCACCCGTCTCACTTTTATATACCAAACCGAGACTGAAATCGGATCGTTCAGATTTATCATTTGGTATCAGAGCCTTGGTGGCTCCTTTCAGTTTCAGTTTATTCGGGTTTTCACTGGAAAACCACCGGAGACGTAAAATGTAGTTTAGATTTGTGTTTTGATGAAATGTTGGTAGATATTGACTAGTATGAGAAGGTGTAGAAGGCAGTAACGGCTAGAGTTCATCACCGTCAATCGAGTTACATGCTTGTGCTTCGAGTTCAACTATGACTCCCGCTGTTTTGGATTTAATCTCCATTAAAAGGATCTACAAGTGCAACAAATTATGTATGTACGTTTCGTGTAGAATTTTTTAGGTATATACGTTTTCGACCCCCCGGTTTTATAAAAAAAATTACTATATAGAATTTTTAGGTTCGGTGACTTCCGACCCCCCGGTGAAAATTTTCAAGCTTCGCCACTGGTGGTACAGAGTTGTGTTCTAGGGTGCCATTTAAGATAGAGATGAAGATTATGAAAGTTTCGGTGGTTTCTGTTTTGACGGGAGATAGATGATGCGACGAAGACAAAGGTTTCAAAGTGGCGGAGTTGTGATGGTCTTGTAACGTGAGGGTGGAGGTTGGAGCTGGTAAGTTTGTAGTTACAGCCCAGATTGTGCACTCACGGTGGTTCCGAGTGGTTGTGATGGCTACGCAATTGTTTGCGGCTAGGGTTTCGTATGATCTTTTGCATAGGCTAGGGTTGGCCCAATGATTAGCAAATCATTACTTAAAGTTTTCTAATATTCGGCTAGAGGGTATGGTGACATTCCATCTTTGGCGGACCATCCGCCACGTAGGCGCCACGTCATAGTCCTCCCAAGGATGGTCACTAGAGGGTATGGGAGGATGATCCTACCCACCACTTTTTTAATTTATTTTTTTAATTTATATGCCCTATGTACAAGTATTAAAGCCTAATGTACAAGTCTCTTACACAAACAAACAAACAAAAAAAAACAAATGGGGACCACCATCTTGGATCGTCCTCGCCGTCCATATATTGACGTTGAAGACAGGGAGGGAGCGTCGCCGGGATGAAGACAGTGCGGGCGGGATGGGGGGACGGGCGTCGCCGGGTGAAGACGGGGGACCATACCGTGCAGCCTTCTGGGACCACTTGCGTAAAAGATGTTGCTGAAATTATTTAATCGCATGGAAGTTGTGTAGGATGGGATTAATTATTTGCACAAATTATGAGGTCTAATTATTCCATGGTTCTAAATGGAGTAATAATTCTTATAAATGGCGTATGTTGAATTTGTTGGCAGCTTAGTTTCGATTAGGCCAAGGTATGCTGAGCTTCTAGATTTTTTTAGTTATTTGGAATTGGGTTTTAGTTATTCAAACTATGTGACACACTGAGCCAAAATTTAGATTTAAATTCTCCACCAAATAACTTTAGCTGGAACAATTGGGTTACAAGTAAAAGTGCTGCATTTGTTTGGAGAGCGGTGGACGAGAAGATCCCTTCGATGGTGGCACTTAGAAATAGAGGTATAATCATGCCGGATGTCATCTGCAAAACATGCGGCGCGGAGGACGAAACGGCAGTCCATATACTCCTAAAATGTAATTTTGCTAAAAGAGTATGGGAGATAATCACGAGATGGATGAAAATCCCGGCAGTGAACTCGGAATGGAACTTAGCGGAGCTTTTGTCGGAGTTTCTTGAAATCCAAAGAAGTCGGAACATGAGAAAAATAATTCATGCAGTCGCAATTCAAATGATGTGGATACTATGGAAGACCAGAAACGAACGGGTTTTTTCGGGACGTCAAAGCGTGGTACAAACAGTCGTGGAAGAGATAAAGGAGGTCTCTTTTCAAGGTGTGAAGATAAAGTCAAAACATCACGGGATATCGAGACAAGAATGGTGGGATTTTAATTTAAATGTGTAACATAGTTTGATTTTTATTCTTCTGTTTGTTCGTTTTTTTTTTTCCTTTCGGTTTCGTTTTCCAGCTACTGGCTGGATTTGTGCTTGTTTTGGACCTTGTTTTTTGGTTTGAATGAAGTTCCATTGGCTATTCAAAAAAAAATTTGGACTTGGGTTTTATCAATTTTAGTATACAAGAGTTGGATTGTTGTTGCTTAATTTGGGCCGAGCATTATCTATACGGTGGGCTGATTGGAGTGTTGAAGATGGGCCGATGTAATTTTATTCAATCTCAATGGACCCACTTACTCACGCCGGGATTTATCATACATTTCTTTTGGACCGTCAACAAGACTGGGTTGGCAACTTTATGATTTATTTTTGGGCCATCGATTTTTATGCTATTTGACGACTATAGCGGTGGATCGGGAGCTAATTGCAATCTAACAAAATTGAAGATGCTCACAGTAAAGCTAATTAATTAATTTTTATCATTGAAGTTTGAAACCTATCATATGCCTATCACAATTGTATCTTCAAAATAAGATAAGGAGCTTTGATCGACAAGATATAAGAGGGACTACTTTTGCGGGGGGAACGACAATGAAAGATTTTGGGTATTCAGTCGATTTGTGAAGATTCGAAGACGATGTAAGACATAATTTTGAAGATCATTTGAAGAAGTGATAGCATCCTTCTCGGAGGAATATTGTTGGGTTAAATTGGAGAATGATGTTATCAATTAATGCGTCTTTAATTAGTGATGTGATTATTTGTACGAGGTCGCGAGTTTAATGGTTATACTCGTTTGTTTTAGAGACTTTAGGTGGTTTTCCAATCAAGATGTGGCTTGCTTGGAGGACAAGGCTCATGGACTATAAATAGATTGCTAGACATCACTTGTTAGGGTGTACATTTTGTGAGCTACCACCCCGGGGGAGCTCACCCGGGGTGGATGATAATCTTGTAGTTTGTTTATCACTATCAAAGAAAATGTCTTTGTTCCAATTCTTTATGTTTCTATCTTTCATGTTTATTATAGTTTGTTCATGGCTTACAAATCACCCGTCTCACTCTTATATACTGAACCGAGACTGAAATCGGATGGTCCGGACTTATCGCTTTGTTATGTGATCATATAGAAAATATGTAAATCAAATAGACTAATAAGGAAAGTACGTTAGAGCATTCACATTCAATCCCATATCATTATTCTTATAATTACACTAAAAATCACCGCTTTTTTCTCTTGATCTTTTTCAAGTTTTTTTTTTAATAGCAAGGAACGATGTGCCAACCACCGTGACACCAGGCGCTGTGGCCAAGGTCGACTACTCGACCGCCGCCAGCCCCTTGGCTCTCCCGGATGAGCGGAAACCCGACCTCCACCCGCCCGAAGGCATGGCAGTGGAATAATCGGTAAAACCTCTCCTCCCATCCAAGGCGAACCGGCGCCACCCGTATTCGCCCTTCACCTGGATGCGGTAGAAAGTAATGGGGAGAGTGGGAGTCGAACCTGGGTCACAAGGAATACCAAGTATTTCCCCAACCACTCCACCACTACCTCATTGGCTCGATCTTTTTCAGTTAAATAATATTTTTTATTAATTTATGATTACCTTTTCTTTTTCCTCCACTCACAATCACTTTCAAAATTATTAAAAAATTTATAAGGGCGAAATAACATTTTATCTATCCTCCACTCAAAACCACCACAGTCAATCTTTATAATATAAGTAACTCAGTCATGTAAATATGAGAGATCCATTATGAATGCTCTTAATTACAAGATAAAAGTAAGTAACTCGCTTACATAAATATGAGAGACTCATTGTGAATGCTCTTAACTACAGGATAAAAGGAGCATTGTTGACCATCTCTTTGACCATCTGTTTGACTTCTATTAAAACCATCATGCCATTTGGAACACCTAAAAGGGAATATAATCAAAGGGGGTATTACAAACAACAGATTTGGAAGTGAATAAATTAAAACTAACTCACTGTGTATATACTTTAAAACTTATCTTAAAAATAAAAATAAAAGAGTAAAGTACAACTTGTCTTCCTATGGTTTGGGTAGATTTCACGTTGCCTCCATATTTCGAAAGCTTTTGGTTGTCACCCCAACTTTGCATTCATTGCACAATGCATCCCTGTCATCTACTTTTATTAACTTGACATTCATTGATCATGATCACCACGATGATATTGTCTTCGCCAAGCACTTGGACAAGTATCCCCCTTCCAATTTATGCAATCAATACTTACAAGCATTCCTCAAAAACCGTGTACACTTTCATGTACGTCGTATATTTGTTGAACATCATGTATGCTTTCTCAAATATCGTTTGCCATATACAACAATGGTACCTTTAATTTGTTAACATTGATAAAAAAACACTATTAGTTAATAATATAACAATAATAAAAAAAATAATAATATCAATAATACGTTAGCAAAAATGGTGGAGACTATCTCGAGAACATGTATGTATTTTACATTTGTCCAAAAAATGGGACGAAACGTCTTACGCGAGTTAACTAATTGCCAATGTACATTTTTTGTAAAGCGGTGAATCCAAGTAAACGCCTTGCGTCTTCCCTTTGTTGGAAAAAAATAAAGCACCCCTCTAAGTCCTTAACAATTTGTACAAATAGTTCGCGACTCATACAAGAATGTTGCCGAAATAAATCCGGGCCATACGCCAGATTTTTAGAAAAGTAATCATTTATCAAACGATTCTGAGCACCTTCATGGTTTCTTTCAAGCTTTTGTGTTCTTGTACGTGGTTGTGGTTGTGACCTTTTGCCTTGATAACTTAAAACTTGCATACCCAACTTAACAGTTTCAGCAATTATCTGCTACCAAATTCGGTTTGATGGGATTGCGTTTCTGCGGTTTTTAATCTCGATCTGATCCGTTCATGCTAACGATGTAACTGCGATTCAATGATATAATCGGATTGTATGTATACCTTATTCATAAGGATGTTACGATTAAGCATCCTGTGGATTTTTATAATGTGTGTAAGTCTGGCGTGATTTAATCAATCTAGTGATTTGCTTTATGCCTAGGGCAAATGATTTAAATTGTTCTCTGATCCACTTATTTAGTGTGATTTATGTTTAAATTTTACTTCTATGGTGTAGTGATCAAGTAATACCATAGATTCTGTGATCATCAAATTTGTAATAATAATTCAACACGAGAAGGTGCTCTAGACTTTTTAAGTTTTCAATTTTCTATTCATTCTATGGTGATTCCTGTATCTACTTCATTTTTTTGTAACTGTTGAAATAATCTGTAATCAGAACATGTCAAAAGCGAAGCTTAATGTTACTGTATGCCTGTAAATAATTTGAGTATTTACATGGTTTTATATAATTGTATGCCAGTAAATAATTTGCCCGACATAAGTGTTACTGTTTGTTTTTTCATCTAGCTACCATGTCTATGCCGTTTAAAGTTCTATAATGTATTTTTTTTTCATCTAGCTACCATGCCTCTGCCGTTTAAAGTTCTATAATGTATCTGCTCTAAATCAATTCTTCCCCTGCAAGTGCTGCTATAAGGTAATATGGGGAAAAGTTATTCTACAAAGGCTACTAAAAATAAGAAGTGTACAAACAGTGGCGGATCTAGGATTCCGACCAAGCGGTAACGTTTTATAAATAAGCGGTAACGAAATCAAAAAACGTCAATTTTTTCCAAAATTTACACTAAAAACGTCAAAAATTTTCCGACCAAGCGGTAGCGGAGGCTACCCCTTGTTCCATAATACATCCTCCCCTGTGTACAAAGACACAATAGATTGCAAAATATAACACAATGTCGAGCAAAATATAACACAATGCTGAAAAATATAACACAATGTTCACAACGAGTCACAGAAAAAGACACAATGACGTAAATATTGTAGGTCCCGATACGGATCGTCGGACTACGATGATTTCTTGTTTCGGATGCCGTAGCGAGTGCGGATTCCAAGCTACGACACAAACTGAGCGAGAGAATGAACAATACGCAAAGATGTCAACGATTAACGGTTTCGTGTATTGATTTCGACAGAGTTTCGGTACAAGATTCGACTAATACAAAAGAAACCTGACAACTCTCTCTCACTACACTCTCTATCTAGCTCTTACAAGCTCACTCTCTGAATGATACAAGTTCTGTTATATATAGCCAGTGAATCAGCAATCCCACAAAACATAAGAGATTCTTCGTAAGGCCCATTATCAGCGAACAACAAAGGTTCTTCGTGGATGTCAGGCCCAAAACCAACTAATGGTTCTTCGTTGACTTCCTTGATTGGTTCTTCGGCCAGCCATGTTTGAGGTTTCAATTACATGCATGGCATGGCAATTCATTTTTGGATATATAAGACAAAACTCCCAAGTGATTAGTATACATGACATCATCATCATGATGTCATGAGGATGATGTCATTCTCGTATCGCATCGCATCACATCATGTCTTCGTGTGTCGATCTCTGGGGCGCACAACGGAGGAATGTCGTGACGTCGGTCTTGAGCCGAACCGAACCGAGCCACATCCACACAAAACTGTATCAACAAACTCCCCCTTGGGTGTTGCTGGTGAAGGTTCGCTCTTCATGTTGTAGGATCTTCAAAGTCTTCACATTTCACAAACAGGGAGTGTATCAACAAACTCCCCCTTGAATGATGCTCGTGAATCTTTTGATCTTCAATACTTCAGATCCTTTTGGTATTGATGAGTGGTCAGCTGCAACTCGATCATCTTGATCCTCTGATTGCATCATTGTCGTGTCTTCATTCCACAGCTTGTCATCTAACACGTTCTCTTTGCCTTTAGCTAGTTTGAATGCCACATCTTCACACATAACAGAGCTAAATGCGTAATGAGAACAACCGCTTGGAATATAGTCAAATAGCACATGACACACATGAGACCAACTCTCAATCAAACACCGACCGACAACAGTTTGAAAGTTTAAAAATTGATCAATTTTAGTCTTTAACTTTCAAAACTTGTTAACTTCGACCGTTTATGAAGAAGCAATTGTTTTGGTTCAATCAGAATTTTAGGTAGGATAGACTCGAGGTCCAACATCGGGTAATCAAAAATAAAATAGAACTAAAATCTTTTTGGCTTTTATAAAGTTTATATTAAAGCACACCTAAAATCTTTTTGGTATTTTTGCATTTTTCAAATGTAAAACGGAAAGCAGTAAATAAATATATGCAAAGGTGCAGAAACTGAGATATGTAAATAAAAACTTACGAACATTCTTTTTGCGAGTTTCGAGGGTAAGAGAATCATATCAGTGTACGGTCACGCCAAAACACTCTTGTTGTTCAATTAGTTAACATTTAGATAAGCATCCTATAACGATTATCGGTATTGTTGTCCACTTAAGCTCAACTTATCAGATGTACTCGTGGTTAGGGGATACGTTAAGGTATGATTTATACTTACCAACCTGTGTTCATCCACACACGACACAATCTCGTACCAAGGTATGCACGAGAGTTCATCTTACTGGTGATTAGTATACCATTTATCATCTGTTTTCAACGTATATGATGTGAGATACTCACTTATTCGAGGATGAATACAAGCCCTATGTGATTAAATCACTTATTAATGAGGAACTTGATATTCGATGCATGCAGGGCATGAGAGCAAGTCCTTGAACAGGTTAGTACCATCGTACCGAAAAAGAGACGAACTTGACTCTCGGATGATAGATGTGATTTAGAATCACTTATTCGGGGGTGAATGTGATATTTTATCACTTATTGATGGTCATATGCTTCATGTATTATATACATGTATGTATGGTATTTACACGTATGTATGGTATCATGGAAGTTCTAGATTTGTGTCCCCGTTATTTTTCGGTTAAAGAATCAACCATGATACCCAGATGATAAACAGCATAAAGACCACGTATCTCAGAACCTCGGAAATCTATCAAACAAAATTTCGGTACCAAGACCATATGCCAATGAGCGGTTCCCACACGGTCTTCGGTCGATTTAGGTTTATATTACCCTGCACACTTTAAAATGATTGTGAGTCTACCGATACATCTTATATAGAGATGCTTATTGTTTTTCATTTTAAGTTCAAAGAGGTTTCAACAGACCATTGATGTACTATCATTTTCTCTTTTTCTCGTCAGGAAACTCATTTTTGTTTTTCTATTGTTTTTGTGTTTTTCTGATTTGGATTTACTCCCCCTAAAATTCAAAAAGCAAATTTAAACTCTCAAAAACATCTTTTTGGATTTTCTCAAGAAAAATATTCACAAAAACGATTTCCCGATGTGAATTAACTCATGTTTTACCTCGATGCCATTTACCAAAATTAATTTAATCAAAAAAGATTTATCGAATTTTGGAAAAATGAGTTGGCATGTCGGTAATCGTTGTGGACCAAAACAACATTGACGAGTTTCGTATTGAAACAATAACGTGTGAGGTGATATTCGAAATCAACGTGTCTGGTCAAAGAGTACTGTACACGATGTTAGTAAATCATAAAGCAGCTTAAATATCGACAAGGATAGGAGAGATTAGAAATTCAAAACCCTAATCCTACTACTACTTCGTGCATTGGCAGGAATCTGAGTGCTCTCCCAAGCCGAATATCCACCCGGTGTGGATTTCAAGGTTGATTTTGCAGCAACTTCAGTTAACTGAGAGATCTCTTCACAGCAACAAGATGATAAACCTCCGGGTCCGGCTAGTAAGTGGCAAATGGAGCATGTGGGAAAGCTTGTACACATCATCTTTGAACGGTCCATACATGATGTCATCCACATGCTTTTGCACCAGCAAAGGTCTTCGTCTTTCTCCTTTAGAAGTAGTGTGCGGTTGTTCAATCCATTCCAAGGTATCCGCACACCCGGTTGGTTTGATCAACAAACACATTTTCTTCAACACACCGTGAAGAAATGCACATTGCACGTCCATTTAGCAGACTTTGAGCTTCTCGTGGAAGAAAAAGCCATGAATCTTTGAAAAGCTTCAGACGTGCTACAGGCGTGTACACTTCATTTGAATCTATCCTCTTGACCTGATCAAAGCCTTCAGCAATCAAACTTTGGTTTGTTTTTCATTTTGTCGAAGTTTTCAATTTCTTTCATCATCATTCTTTCATCGGACATATTTTGTCTTCTTTTTCTTTTCTCTTTCCATCAACGGCAACAATAACCTCCCAGATGAAACAATGTCTCGGAGCCTTATGTCGCCGATCTTGTGCATGGACGCTCCACTATTAACAATCCTAAGACTATCAATAGTTCCTCCTGGTATACCCTGCACACTCACTCAGAGATTAGTTGGAGAGGGGGACCCAAGCCTTTATAGACTTGGGTCGTCCGTCATCATCGAGGATTGTGACTTCCATTTCCAGATGATTCGGAATTGATGTAGCTCCCCCTAAAACAGTTATCGATTTTGGTTTCCAAATATGTTTCTGTTTTTCATTTTTAACTTCTAATTTAACAGATTGTGTTTGGATAACCTCTGGTTTCAAAGCCTTTTCAACTTATTTTCCTTGTTTATTTTTCTGTTTCATTTCTCGTTGTTTTACAAGACGAGGGTCCTGTTTTGGTGAAACAGATCTTGTATGGTAACTGTTACCAAGGGGGGGGCATCAACTTTTTCCTTTCCTTTCGTGAGATATCGACAGTTTCTGACAATGTGCCCATACTCACCACATTCAAAACATGATCCCCGCTCAAAAAACCTCGGAGTATCATAATTGCAAGAGCTTGATGATGAACTTCGTGATCTTGAGGTACTTGGTATTACATCACAACAGTTTGTGTGTTGTGTGTAGTTGTTTTGACTATTTCTTTTCAAAATTTGTCTTTATATAACAAAATCCGTGTTGGATTTGTTTTCAAAAGATTCAATTTTATCAGTCCCTCGGGATTTCACGAAATTCACCTTCTGAACCTTCTTTTTGTTTTGGCTTTGCTTGCCTTTTCCCTTTCCTTGCGTAGCGTGATTTTGCTTTCGTTGATTATTTTGTGATTGCAATTTTTGATTCCCGTATTTCTTTCTAACTTCGAATTTTGGGATAGGAGCACACTGAGTTACTACAACTCCTGGCTCGACTTTCCCAAAAAACTTACTAGCAGAATCCTCGAAAACTTTGTCAATCAAGGATTGATTAACATTTTTGATTGGGAAATCTTTATCTAAATATATTTTATCAGAACCAATCAATTTGTAAAGCAAGTTCATGCTTTCACAACTCTCACCAGAAGATTCAATTGGTTTAACTGTAGCAGTCACAAATGGTTTTGCAGGTGGATCACAAAGGATGTGATTTTCGAGAGAGGTATGTTTTCCTCTTTTGTAACCGTTTCTGACTGTTCAGGTTTGTCCTCATCCGACTCGACATCCGAACTATCATAATCCTCAATGATGGGAGGACTTTGGTCAGTAACAAATGACGTACTTTCTGTCTTTTCAGATTCCTCTGAGGAAATGTCTGGTTTGAACCTTAATCCTGCTACAAACTCTTCGGGATTAAGAGGTACAAATGGTTCAAAGCGTAGCATTTCCTCCTCGTCAGGTAATTTGGTATAATTGTGTCTCAACGGCGGTGGACACGATTTATAACCAATGCACTTGACATCCCCTTTTAGCTTTTGAGCTTCGATGATGTGATCAAGCACATATCGGGAGTTAGAATAACTCTCCAATTTGAGCTTGATAGCATCATGCTCGCATTTGGCAATGGCTAACTCCTTTTTCGTTTCCTCAATGATATTAATGTAGTTATTTATACCCGTTTGTTTGTTCAAAACTGTTTTTGTTAACTCGGACACACTTTTCTTAAGAGTTTCAATTATAGATTTGAATTCTTTTTTATTCCGAGTTAAAGCCATATTTGCCTCCTTGCATTTAGAAAGATCAGCTACCAACCCTTGATTGTGACTATTAACTATTTCAAGCTTATGTTTTAAATCTACACAATCATTGCATATACTAGGGGTGTCTGTTTGTACCTGACTTGTCGAAGCCGCAACATTTGCCATAAAGGCAGTTTGAACAGATTTCTGGCTTTTCAGCTCCTTAGCTTCTTTCAGCAAACTGCCAACCTCAGCATCAATTCCTTCCTTTACATCCGAATCCGAACCATAATCACCCGCACTTGAGCTTTCCTAATCAGAACTACCGCTATACCCAGAACTAGCATCATCTTCAGAAAATTCCTTTCTTTGGACATGTTTGATGTGATTGACGATCTTAGCATAACAAGCAGTTCCTCCATTTCCCAGTTGAGAGGCTGGTTGAGTAGCTTATTGTTCGGTTTGTTGTGGAATAGCTTGTGGGAAAGGAAGATAGGCTTTTGGATCAAATGGTCGTCCATAAGGGTCTGTAAAAGAACCAAACGATTGAGCTGGCTTGGGTGGTGGCAGAAAGGCTTTTGGATCAAATAGTTGTCCATAAGGATTTGTAAGAGGACTAACTGATTGAACTGGAATTCGTTTTGCCTTTCGAATTTCTTCTTCATCCTTTTTCTCAAGCTTTTGAACGAATTCATAAATACTAAGCCCATCTAAAACACCGGTACGCTTTAGCAAGTCAATGAATTGACTCCACTTGGGTGGCAAAGCATCAGCAAAACGCATGCCCATCTCTTGTTGTGAAGCATTAACCCGATATGAGTGCATCTTACTAAGCAGATGATAGAATCGAGTAGCTATGTCGTTGAGCGTTCCATTTTCCATGAACAAGAATCCTTCAAACTTCTTCTTCAAAAGATCATGACAGATCTTTCTTGTTGCTGCATTTCCTTCCCCTCTAGCTTCCAAGACGTCCCACAAATTCTTTGTAGTGGTACAATACACGAGTTGATGATAAATATCCTTATGAAGTGCTTGAGTAAGGATAACAAAGCCCTTCTTCTCAAGATCATAAGCCTTCTTATCACTTTCATCCATTCCTGCCAAAGAAAGTGGATTGGAACCTGCTTCTTCGAGAGCTACATTGTACGGTGTAGTAAAGCATGTCCACAATTCGGTATTTTGCCCTAGAATGTACGTATGAAAACAACCTTTCCATGTTGGATAATCGTTCATGTGATTTAGCTTTGGTGGACGATTATTGCTTCCCGTTTCACTCTCGCTTAAGAGAAGATTTTGAGTGCTATGATTCTGATTAGCAATACATGCCTATTGATGAGAGGTAATCTCTTGTTTGGGCGTTAATCCCTTGATCCATTGTGAAGGATCTTGACTTGTACTCACTCTATCACTCCAATCCCAAGGACTTGTACTCATATTGGATTGAAAACAAACAACAGTTATGCTACTGTGAAAAGACTAGGGACCACGAAAAATACAAGACCACGAATAACAAATGTTTCGTTGATTTAATCTTCACGAAAAATCAGCCCTATAAATATCTCCACGAAAAATGAAGGGTTGTTGGGCCTAATCCTACGAAGAATAATTGTGAAACTAGGCCCAATTCTCATGAAAAACAACTATTTGATGGATCAGCCCACAAATAGACAATGGATCAGTCCACTAAATATGAAATGTTGACCCAAAATGAAGTGCACAAAAAATTGAAGTTTTCGTCGTTAGTCTTTTATGAGGTCCAAGCCCAAATGAAAAAGAAAAAAAAATCCCCCTAAAGAGTCCGATGATGCCCAGCGAATAATCAAGTCCACTAAAGAACTTAATACTTTGTCAAATAAATGACAGGTCCACTATGGATGTTTAATGCTGGCCCAATCATGAAATTGTGGTTTGTTACAAAGAAAACCAGGCCCCACGAAAGATGGAATTAGATGAAAAATGTATTTCGGCCCAATTGTATTTTGTGTGAGTGGAGAACTATTAAATAGGCCCAATGAAAAAATAGATTCACGAAGAATTCAAACAGATGAAGAATTGACGTTTTGCGGATATATTGTTGAATCCCAGGCTCAATAATCCCACGAAGAACCAAGAGACGAAAGATATGATTCGTGGATAAGTGTTTTTTTTTTCGTGAAACAGAAAGGACAAAAACAAAGTTATTCGTCTAAAGGAGTTTTTCGCCAAAAAGAAACCAACAAATATATTTTTCGTAAAATGGTTGGTGAGAACTTTTCATTTCAGACAGAATCTTGTTCCTGAATATGTGAAAGCGAAAAGCTGGTTTACCCAAGATAGTTAGAAAACAAAAATTCAAAACTCACTTCCGGTGACTTTTTCTGGTGAGCTTGTTCGCCAGAAAAAATGGTGTTTTATAATTTTCACGTTAAAGCTCAAAACAACTTGTACTTTGATAATCTCCAACGTTTATAAACAAGTTTTAAACAAAAATGACACCAAACAACAACGATTTTCGAGTTTTAATCGTATTTTCAGTCAACAAAAAGATGGGTTTTTGGTTTTTGTTCACAAAAAGCTCAAAACCCACTCGAAAATCGCACCGAAAACTCGGTTTTCAACAAGAAATCGAGCCTTACGCTCTGATACCACTTGTAGGTCCCGATACGGATCGTCGGACTACGATGATTTCTTGTTTCGGATGCCGTAGAGAGTGCGGAATCCAAGCTACGACACAAACCGAGCGAGAGAATGAACAATACGCAAAGATGTCAACGATTAACGGTTTCGTGTATTGATTTCGACAAAGTTTCGGTACAAGATTGGACTAATACAAAGCAACCCGACAATTCTCTCTCACTACACTCTCTCTCTAGCTCTTACAAGCTCACTCTCTGAATGATACAAGTTCTGTTATATATAGCCAGAGAATCAGCAATCCCACAAAACATGAGAGATTCTTCGTAAGGCCCATTATCAACGAACAACAAAGGTTCTTCGTGGATGTCAGGCCCAAAACCAACTAATGGTTCTTCGTTGACTTCCTTGATTGGTTCTTCGGCCAGCCATGTTCTTCGTGAGGTTTCAATTACATGCATGGCATGGCAATTCATTTTTGGATATATAAGACAAAACTCCCAAGTGATTAGTATACATGACATCATCATCATGATGTCATCATGATGTCATGATGATGATGTCATTCTCATATCGCATCGCATCGTGTCTTCGTGTGTCGATCTCTGGGGTGCACGACGGAGGAATGTCGCGACGTCAGTCTTGAGCCGAACCGAACCGAGCCACATCCACACAAAACAGTATCAAATATAGAAAAGACACAATGATAAATTAAAAAAAAACACAATGATGTAAATAAAAAGTCTAAAATCTACAAGCTAAACAACTAAAAACAAAAACCTAAAATATCATATCGTAGAGTTCGATGAGACGGTACCAATACTGCTTGAATAAGGTCAATCGGAGTCCGTTTGATACTCTTCCGACGACTTTTTATTTTTAGGAGACTTTGTATTTCATCTTAACCCAGATTCATATATGCATAAATATAAAACATCTTCAAGGTGTGGAGATGGCAGAAAAATAAGCAAAACCCAACTGTAAATGTACGAAAATTAACATTCATAATATGACTATTAATTTACTAGGTTATAGACCAATGAATACATGAATTTGATAATCGAAAATGAAAGGTCTTTAGATAATTATGGAGTTTATCGAGTTCTTCAGAAAAATTGTGTTTTCCATCTATATAAACTTGAATGAAATAAATATGTTATTGTTGAGGTTGATTGTGTTCGAAGAACATAATTATTATAAATTTTGAATTATTTTTTATATTTCATATTATTTCTTATATCACACATAATAAATATAAATTTTGATATGAATACGTGTAACCCTAATATAAACTATATATACAAAATTAAAAATATATAACATTATTCATTTTAAATAATGCGTTAATGAACTATACATGCAAAATTAAAAATATATAACATTATTCATTTTAAATAATGCGTTAAAGAATTTTATTTGAGAATTAATATTTTCTTATTTTGGAAAATGTTATCAAAATAGATGTAATGGAATTTGTTCATGATTTAAGCACGTATATATATTTTAAACATATATATACTGTTTATATATATTTTTTTTACAATATATATTGTATAAATTTTGATAAATTTGTTTTTTTTTATTAAAGTAGAGATAAGTAGACAACTAATATTATTTATAAATAATATCAAAGTGTTATAATCATGAATCTATGATTATATATATATATATATATATATATATATATATATATATATATATATATATATATATATATATAGGGCAAGGATAAATCGAAAACCCGGTTGAGTTGACTAAACCCTAGAAACCCAATAACCACCATTGATGATACTTGATGGATGGCTAGGATGATTTTTTGGTGTGATGTCCTGATCTCAATTACTTTTTGGTATAATATATAGATGATAGTACACCTAAAGGGTAAAATGGGGAGAAATGTTACAATTTATCTCTGCATGTTGATGTTGAGTATGATCAGAAGACTAGTATTCATTATTACACTTCAAACCTATGCCTCCTAGCTATATTAAGTATCGATTCAAAACAAAAATTCAAAAATCAAATGCCCCAAGTAGTTCACAAATCTCTCTCTCTCTCTCTCTCTCTCTCTCTCTCTCTCTCTCTCTTCATCCCCTTCACACCAAACTTCGCCGGAGATTTTGCACTGCCAAAACAGTTGACATTTCCACAATTCTTTAACAGTCCCTCTCTCTCTCTCTCTCTCTCTCTTCATCCCATCCAGTTGTCTAATATTGCAAAAAAAAGTGATGTTCGGGGGTTTGCGTGTATTGGTTTGGAAAACAAATGATGTTACCAAAATTAGGGCTGGAACCATTGCAGCGGTGGTTACCAGATCTGGTGTGTGAGTTAAGATCCAGATGTTAAATAGATCTGACAGCTTGAAGAAAATCGTACATGAATATGAATATGAATATGAATATGAAGATGATGATGATGATGAATAAGATACGAAGATGACGATGAATCAGATATGAATCTTGTTACTTTTTTAAATTCTCTTTATGTTTTTTTTTATCTAAAATTACACATTTTTTGTAAGTGTTTTTAGTTGAATCAGGTATTTTAAGGTATGAAATGTGTAAAAATGTGTTATTTATGACTTTTCCCCTCTCTCTCTCTCTCTCTCTCTTTATATCTTTATCTTCTATTTCATTTCTAGTTCTTAAAGATCTTCATCCAGGTCTAAAAGTGATCTGAATTCAAAGATGATCCAGTTCAAAAGATCATCATCCAGATGCTCCAACTTTTTTTTGGATATGTTTTTTTTTTTGTTCAAGAAGATGAATGTTTTTAATTTATTGATTTATCTTTTTTTTTTTTTGTGTAAAATTTGTTCAAGAAAAAATGCATGTTATATTTTTTCCGTGTCACATAAATAATGTACGTTTACATAAAATAAAGTGCATTGTTACACTTTTTTAGATTATTGTAAAAATAAATGTGTTGTTACATTTTTTATGTTACGGACTTTTTGGTTTTGTTTTTACCATGTTACATTTTATTTTTGCCTCATATTTTTGTACATTTTTGCTGTATTTACATAAAATAAAGTGCATTGTTACACTTTTTTAGAGTATTGTAAAAATAAGTGTGTTGTTACATTTTTTATGTTACATTTTATATGTTATGGATTTTTTGGTTTTGTTTTTACCATGTTACATTTTATTTTTGCCTCAGATTTTTGTACATTTTTGCTGTATCCGTGTTACATTTTTTTTTTCACTGAGATTTTTGTACATTTTTGCTCTATGTGTGTTTGATCATGTGCTTTTGTTGATGGTTGCTTGAATATCTTTTTTTTTCAAAAACGTTTCGTATTGTGAGGAATGTCGATGTTTTTTAATTGAAATGCAGGGAAAAAAGGGATCTACCACAAAATTGGAAAAAAGGTGTTAAAGGGAAACTAATAAGTATTTAATCTCAAATTATTATTACATTAATTTGTATAGCTTGTGTGACAACTCGTATTTCGAACCCGTCTTTGTAATGAATGTAACGTACGTGAACATGTGAACTTGATTGACTTATTGAATGTTATGGCATGGTGATATGTAATTATGTGAACCTTGTGATATGTGAACCTTGTGAGTAATGAATGCTATGTGTAATATGTGTACATGATACGTGAACCGAGCGCACAACATAGAACCCGGTCGCACAAGCCCTTTGGGGCCGTGTTACTTACATCCGAATCACGGGCAGCCCATGGAGGGTTCGGCCCACTCCTTCTTTGGATCGCATAACACATGGCGAGGATGTTTACTCCTCATTTGTTACAAAAACACTCACACACAAAACCCTACACGCTCTCTTTCTCTCCACCCGAAGCCTGCGGCAAGCATCCCCTTATCACTCGAAGCTTTTCTTGTTCTAGGCATCTAATCGGTTAGTGCTTTATAATCTTGTTAGATGATGTTATGATTCCTATGTGTTGCATGATGAACTAGTAATATTGTATGATTGGTCGTGATACAACCGGCTCACATGTGCACTTTGTTATGAATATGATTGCATGATATTGAATCAAAACCGAATAGATGATTTATCGGCTGCCATGTCCTGTTTTCGGATTGTTTATATGATGATTTAAGATCGGATATATGTTAACAATTCAGGATTCATGCTAATATGTTTTAGGGGTTTGATGTTTGTTCATGGTGAATCGAATTAGGGTCCTTAGGAATCGGATGGTAACTATCTTGTTTGATCGGGTGTATGTAACTGATTAGTTGGAGCTATGTTACACGAGAACTCGGGTTGTTTGTTAATTGGGAATCATTGAATTGATTATGTGAATTGAATGTTAATGTGATAGTTGTTCATGATTATGATCCGATTAGGGTTTATGTGATTTGGTTGTAACAACCTTGGTTTGATTGAGAATCTTCATGAATGGAAACTGTTATTGTGGGTCAAACGAATTGATTTGGAAATTGGTAAATGATTGCATGAAATTAGGAAATTGTAACTGATCACACAAGTCCCTTGATCGTACAAGAGACTTCGGTCGCACAAGGATAAACGCACAAATTCAATCGCATAAGGTGCCTTAGTTGCACAAGAACTGATGAACCGCACAAGTTGTTATGATATGCTGTTGGGCCGAACAGCCCAAATCACCTAGTCGCACAAACCGAGCAGATCGCACAAGTCCGCTCGGATCGCACAAATCACTTGTACGCTATTTTTGTTTGGGCCAATATGTTTTGGATTGTTATGTTGGGCCGGGTGTACCATTTGGGCTGGGTTAGTCCGATCGTACAAGTTGTCCGAATCGCACAAGGCTTAGGCATTTTGATTGGGCCGTGTCTATGCTTAGATTGTTATTGGGCTTCTTGTTATTTTGGGCCGGATGTTCAGCTGAATCGCACAACATGATGTGGGTCGCACAAGGCTGTGCTGACCGCACAACATGTTGGGCTTACTAACTTTTGGGCTTGGTTATTTAAATCGCTCAAGTATGAATATGATATGCTCTTGACTGTTAACGTACCAAACGTGTTGCCATGAACTATACGTGCTTGTGACTTGTTAGACTATGTGTAAACATACGTGTATTACTTGAAGTCAAAACCTGACTTGTATGATAAACATGCTAGGACGTGGTTGATCACATTGTAGCTTAACTGAACCTTTTCGTGTATCATACCGAGCAACCCCAGGTGAGTTCAATGCATTTTCTCAAGAATGCGTCCCGGTGGTTTGGGACAACTGGTAAACATTTGGAAGGGAAACTTTGGGTAAACAACTTAATCGGTTTTGGGTATTGAACATGGAATCTATCATCGGATTGCCTGGAGGGCAATGGGGGTAATTAGTTGATAGCGCTATTAGGTGGGAAACCTCACACCGGGCCGTAAGGACGGGCGTGAACTAATTATCTGGGTATGGCTATGGTTGTTAGAGGCACACTCCTCGGATACATATGGGCACACTCCCTAGGGTATCTAGCGAAGGCAACATAGCAAGCATCGGTCGTTAAGGGGTACCCACTCCCCGGATACACATGGGCACACTCCCTAGGGTATCTAACATGAGCAACATCGTAACACAACATTGAATCACATTAACATACATCTGGTAACTCAACACGTTAACAAAACCTTGAACTCACCAGCGTAGTCTGACACACTTGTTTGCATGCTTGTAGGTCGTTAACCTTGGAACATGGACTTGCTATCTGGGAGTGCTGGAGTGGTCATGGATCGAGGCTTTCGGATTATCTTACATTTGATACATTGGTTTTAAGTGTTATCATGAAACATTCGCTAAACGATTTATTATATGCTTCCGCTGCACAACATTTTGGGAATTGATATCATGTTGACATTTTATCTCAGTAATTAATGACATGTTTTATTTAAGTATTTACCATCGGTTCAATGTGATTGGTGGCTCGAACTCTGATGCGTAACACGCCTCGCGGGGTTTCCGCAGGTGGAATTTTGGGGGTGTTACAGTTGATATCAGAGCCACTGGTTATAGTGAAGTAGGTTTTAAAACGTTTTTGAAAAACAAGACTATAACCGAACACCTTCGAAAATCGATCATGACACTCAGCTCCAGATTGCAAGGTTCGTCTTTCGTATACTCATTGTACTACGTAACTAGTGGACACTTACATATAATATTGCATGCTGGTGCACGTTAAACACGATAGTATGAACTTACGTATCCCTTGCACGTGTTATATGACTGATAGGGTGGTAATTCCCTAAACATTCGTGACTTAAGTTATGTGATGCTCTGTGTTTGCTATTCGAGTTGGGGGAACCATTCGACATGAGTTAGGAGGAGCTGAGATGAGCATGCAAATCACAATATTATTGTGGGTGCACACATAATCAGTGTTGCAAAAGTCGGATTCCTCGGCCGAGTACTCGGCGAGTACTCGGTCCTCGGACCTCCACCTTGGCGACTTCCTCCTAGGCGGTCTCAACTAGTCGGCCTCGGGAGTACTCGGTCCTAGTCGGCGCCTAGTCGGCCTAGTCGGAGCCTAGTCGGCCTAGTCGGCCTAGTCGGTCTAGGCGGTCAACGTGGTTTGTTGACTTTTAATCGGTCAAACTCAGTCAAAATCGGCCTACTCGGCCTTGTACTCGGACTACTCGGCCTTGTACTCAGACTAGTCGGACTTGTATTCAGAATATTTGAACTTTAAACATGTTTCATTTTAAATTATACCCAGTTGACATGAATTATGCTTATTTTAACACATAAATAATATATAACAATTAATTTTATTTATATTTACCATGTCCGCGTACTCCCCGAGTACTCTCCGAGTACTCCGATTACTCCCAACTCCCCAGTCGGCCGACTAGGGACCGCCTAGCGACTTTTACAACACTGCACATAATAATAATGTGGGGTGCATGCGAGTCTCAGTGAGGCCTAACAAGTGAAGGAGGGGTTCCGCTCTGTTAATTGATCAGTGTGAAACGTAACAAACTAATAGGAGTCATAACAGTGATCGTCTCCTACTCGAATGTAACTTTCTCACCTCTCTCTGAATCCTTTTGAATCGCAATGCTATCGAGTATTACTTGAACGTCCCTTTGAACGTCTAGCGAACTAAGTAGAATGCTAGGTGCTTGTACGAACGTCCCTGAGTGGATGTTGCGGCGTCCATGATTGGTTTATACCCTTTTCTTTCCCCCTCACTCCTCTTCGTTGTTGGAACTCAATATACTCACATCTCAGACCCTGAAGGGCGGTCACACCTGCGACACTCTGGAAACCTACCGTGTTTTACCCAGTCAACTTGTAAGAACGATGGGCATAAGGGTAAATTTAGTACTCTACCGACTTCAACATTTGAACGACCCCAATAATTGACAATGAACATCAACGATTTGACTCCAAACGAATCCTTAATTCTAGTCAGCAACTTATGGGAGCCGACTTTTATGAATCAATCGAAACGTAAACGATGACAATCGACCAGGATGTGGACTGTGTAACTTCCAACACAACGAGTAGCACCCTGGAACTTAGCGCGAAATATGAAGAGATGGACATCATTGGTGGAGGATCGTAGGGTCCTGTTTCAAGCAACAACATTAGAAGCAACAACTATCGTGACGTCAAGGTACTTGTAATAGTAGCTTACAGTATGGAAATGAAGGTGCCTACGGCATGTAATGGCAGTTGATAATTCAAGACGACAACAACCAAGGGAGCGATGACAGTATGGTAGAACTCCGTGTGATTGTAACAATAACACCGGCAGTGGTACTCGCAAAAGGATATTTAGGATTGACGTGGGCGACGACAGGACAATAACAACATAGTAGTTTGGATGGATGGCAAATCGCTTCGGCTCGATTCCGTTTAACCCTGATGCTTCTTGAAACCAAACCTGTTATGAAACCGGCTGATGACAGGTCAGCGGAAACCGCATATGATAGTTGGGATGCAAACTCGATATTGCGGGGGACAGACATTCGACACCGGTGTTACCTCTGCTATCCTTGGTAGTTACGGCGCAATAGTTAGTGTTGGTGGATTATTAGGACATATCGCTCGGACGTACCCTGTGGGAAGAAATTTAGCGTCACTATATGCTCTAAAGTACCAGAGTGGTGAAGAGATTAGTATCATGTCAGTAATGACAGCCTCGAAAGCGCCTATGGAAGGAGGACCTCACTGTATTAGCAACTATATCTAATGATCAGACTAAGTAAGATAGGATCGAGGACCCACCGACTGTTGTGACTCATCTCAAAGTGCAATTGGAGGAGCTTTCAGGTCTACTACCACAACTATTAGTCAGAAACTCAGTGATCTCACGATTAGAGGGAGCTCCGAATACTCATACTCTTACCGTCTTACACCAGGAGGGTTGCAAGAACTGTAAAATCTACTGCGAGAACTGTTGAACAGGAGTTTTGTCGGACCTAATTCTCACTTTGGGAAGCCCCAGTTATATCCGTGAAGATAAGCCTTTTTGTGTGTACGTACCAATTACCGAGCACCCATCGAGACGACAGTTGAGAACCGTTTGCCACGACCATGTATCGAAAACCGATCGACTAGTTACAAGAGACGAGCTTTCATTCAAGGATTAACTTACGAGTGCATTATTATCAGATGGAAACCCAAGGGGAGAAAGTTCTTAAAGAAGCTTACTAGACGCAATTTGGCCATACAACTTTGCACTCCAAGACCTTTAGAGCGATCATCACACCAGCAGCCTCATAGATCATGTGAACCGACCGTGCTATTGGGTGACATTTTGAACCCTTTTCGGGGGGAAAGCAACAACATGGACAACTTTTTATCCTATTTGGGCGGTCCTGATGGAGGAGCCACATCACGCGAAGTCTTGATAATTGTAGCTTCTGAATTCGAGAGGTACCTTTTGGGTAATGTAATCAACAAAGTGGGAATGCACGTGAATCTCGCTAAGACCCGTTTTCTTTGGAAACTGATCGACACTAAAAGTCCTTCGAGGATACAACGATTTCTTGGTTCCGCTTGATTTATCACAGGAATTTCGAAGGTCGCATAGCTTAGATCCCTTTAGCACAGCGGGGTGCCGTGTTCGCGAAAGACAGAACATGAGGACGTCTCTTCAGCTTTCGAATCCTAATTCAGTAAGGTACTGAGCCTCATTTTTACCCAAGGGCATGGGTAATACAGTGGTATATCATTATGTTTTGAATCAGAGTCCTAGTCATACTGACGCAACATGAGAGAGCAATGACTTACGTAATGGAATTACAAAGAGGAACTGCATGACACACAACTGGTGGTGGAAACCGTGGCCTTTGGAGTTACACGAAGGCATTACTTGGACGGTACCAAATGCGTTACTTAGACCGATCACAAGGGCCTTCCGTGTACTCTAGTTTCGAAAGAGCTAAATCAGTGAATGGCATTGTTGGATGGAACTTCTGGGTGGATTACGGCTGTGGAACCTGAACGTGTATGGACTTTGCAGCTCGCCATCGACTCTAACCCACCTGACCCAACTCATTCTGTACAAACTAGGGAACTAACGGGAGAGAATTTTCAAGTTGAGTCCATGCGGGGCATGGAAGAGTAACCTTGGTGAAACGAACGATATTCATTAACTCATAAAACGACTATAAATCTCATTTCACAGCAACGGTAGGGGAGTTGTGGTTAGCAAAACACACCGGCTTCGAAAATTCTATTCAACGGGATTTTAAAGAAAGATGTTTGGACATGTAAATCTTGTACTGATGATGGGGCATGAAAACCCGTCTAACAAGGTATGGGTATGACTTTTGACTTTGGGAAAAGTCAAGGCGAAGTATAAGAAACTGGCAACACCTATGTGGAAGATGGGAGCGGACTGCTATGAATGCTGCCACTAGTCTATTTACAACTCGAAATGGAAACACAAACAGTAACAATCGTTGATCGCTGAATGTGACCAGCACACCTCCTTGCAGTCAAGGGAACTGATGAGTCTTCTCAGCTTGTGAAAATTTCTCTGGAAGAGACGGATTATAGGCATGAGGTGCCAACTTCTATTACCTATTGGACTATACCTAATTTAAGGCGGGCATGGCGCACACCTTTGACTCATGTCTTGATATGAACATTGCTCAGTACTGTAGGAAAATCGAGCAAAGTGACGAACCATCTGAGTACACGAAGGCATGTTGTAAGTATGTGCATAACTGACTTTAGTAAACGTTTGGGAAGGACACTTATCTTGGAGAGAAGCTCTAATGCAGCTGCACCATGATAGTATGCATACAGCCCATGCTGAGGCATAACCCGGACAGTAACTCTAATCTCCTTGTTGGACTAATGTAGTTGACAACGCAATCGCAGGGCCAGGACTTGAGCCCAAAACTCTCGAACATTGCTTAGATCGGAAATTGTTTGATGGCAGCACATGAGCGCTAGGAAAGCTGATTAGCTTAGGAAACACTGGGAGTTTGTTGTAGGCAAACGTGTCATAATCGGAAGCATCACCCTGAGGGGGGGGGGCGGTATGCTATAGAAAACATGACAAGCTTACTTTACGAAGCATGAGACATCCAGATTACTGGAACGAAACGGTGACATGGCTCACAAACTCGGACTAATTGATGAAACGGGATAACTATCGTAATGGTATGTATGCCCTGGACTTAAGGCAGTGGTTGTCCGATGAAACCCTTGTGATACCCTTACCGGAATTTGAGGTCATCGGATCAGCTGCATATATCAGGGAATCTATCAAAAGCATGGGCTAAGAAATCAATGTTCGCTAGCATGAGTCATATGACAAACGTGAGGGCTTGTTAAACTTCAATACGTGGACTGAAGTTCACATAGGAACGGAAGGATATGTTAAAACTTCAATGTTCTCAATTGTTCAAGGGATTGAACCAACTCTTGATATCACTAGTGAATTTCGGGACGAAATTCCCATTCAAGTTGGGGAGGATGTGACACCCCAGGAAAACCAGCAAACGATATAACTTACCTAGCTTTAACCTATCTAGCTTTCTCAGTGAGTGCGTACCAAATTTCGGGACGAAATTTCCTTTTAGTTGGGGATACTGTGACAACTCGTATTTCGAACCCGTCTTTGTAATGAATGTAACGTACGTGAGCATGTGAACTTGATTGACTTATTGAATGTTATGGCATGGTGATATGTAATTATGTGAACCTTGTGATATGTGAACCTTGTGAGTAATGAATGCTATGTGTAATATGTGTACATGATACGTGAACCGAGCGCACAACATAGAACCCGGTCGCACAAGCCCTTTGGGGCCGTGTTACTTACATCCGAATCACGGGCAGCCCATGGAGGGTTCGGCCCACTCCTTCTTTGGATCGCATAACACATGGTGAGGATGTTTACTCCTCATTTGTTACAAAAACACTCACACACAAAACCCTACACGCTCTCTTTCTCTCCACCCGAAGCCGGCGGCAAGCATCCCCTTATCACTCGAAGCTTTTATTGTTCTAGGCATCTAATCGGTTAGTGCTTTATAATCTTGTTAGATGATGTTATGATTCCCATGTGTTGCATGATGAACTAGTAATATTGTATGATTGGTCGTGATACAACCGGCTCACATGTGCACTTTGTTATGAATAGGATTGCATGATATTGAATCAAAACCGAATAGATGATTTATCGGCTGCCATGTCCTGTTTTCGGATTGTTTATATGATGATTTAAGATCGGATATATGTTAACAATTCAGGATTCATGCTAATATGTTTTAGGGGTTTGATGTTTGTTCATGGTGAATCGAATTAGGGTCCTTAGGAATCGGATGGTAACTATCTTGTTTGATCGGGTGTATGTAACTGATTAGTTGGAGCTATGTTACACGAGAACTCGGGTTGTTTGTTAATTGGGAATCATTGAATTGATTATGTGAATTGAATGTTAATGTGATAGTTGTTCATGATTATGATCCGATTAGGGTTTATGTGATTTGGTTGTAACAACCTTGGTTTGATTGAGAATCTTCATGAATGGAAACTGTTATTGTGGGTCAAACGAATTGATTTGGAAATTGGTAAATGATTGCATGAAATTAGGAAATTGTAACTGATCACACAAGTCCCTTGATCGTACAAGAGACTTCGGTCGCACAAGGATAAACGCACAAATTCAATCGCACAAGGTGCCTTAGTCGCACAAGAACTGATGAACCGCACAAGTTGTTATGATATGCTGTTGGGCCGAACAGCCTAAATCACCTAGTCGCACAAACCGAGCAGATCGCACAAGTCTGCTCGGATCGCACAAATCACTTGTACGCTATTTTTGTTTGGGCCAATATGTTTTGGATTGTTATGTTGGGCCGGGTGTACCATTTGGGCTGGGTTAGTCCGATCGTACAAGTTGTCCGAATCGCACAAGGCTTAGGCATTTTGATTGGGCCGTGTCTATGCTTAGATTGTTATTGGGCTTCTTGTTATTTTGGGCCGGATGTTCAGCTGAATCGCACAACATGATGTGGGTCGCATAAGGCTGTGCCGACCGCACAACATGCTGGGCTTACTAACTTTTGGGCTTGGTTATTTAAATCGCTCAAGTATGAATATGATATGCTCTTGACTGTTAACGTACCAAACATGTTGCCATGAACTATACGTGCTTGTGACTTGTTAGACTATGTGTAAACATACGTGTATTACTTGAAGTAAAAACCTGACTTGTATGATAAACATGCTAGGACGTGGTTGATCACATTGTAGCTTAACTGAACCTTTTCGTGTATCATACCGAGCAACCCCAGGTGAGTTCAATGCATTTTCTCAAGCATGCGTCCCGGTGGTTTGGGACAACTGGTAAACATTTGGAAGGGAAACTTTGGGTAAACAACTTAATCGGTTTTGGGTATTGAACATGGAATCTATCATCGGATTGCCTGGAGGGCAATGGGGGTAATTAGTTGATAGCGCTATTAGGTGGGAAACCTCACACCGGGCCGTAAGGACGGGCGTGAACTAATTATCTGGGTATGGCTATGGTTGTTAGAGGCACACTCCTCGGATACATATGGGCACACTCCCTAGGGTATCTAGCGAAGGCAACATAGCAAGCATCGGTCGTTAAGGGGTACCCACTCCCCGGATACACATGGGCACACTCCCTAGGGTATCTAACATGAGCAACATCGTAACGCAACATTGAATCACATTAACATACATCTGGTAACTCAACACGTTAACAAAACCTTGAACTCACCAGCGTAGTCTGACACACTTGTTTGCATGCTTGTAGGTCGTTAACCTTGGAACATGGACTTGCTATCTGGGAGTGCTGGAGTGGTTATGGATCGAGGCTTTCGGATTATCTTACATTTGATACATTGGTTTTAAGTGTTATTATGAAACATTCGCTAAACGATTTATTATATGCTTCCGCTACACAACATTTTGGGAATTGATATCATGTTGACATTTTATCTCAGTAATTAATGACATGTTTTATTTAAGTATTTACCATCGGTTCAATGTGATTGGTGGCTCGAACTCTGATGCGTAACACGCCTCGCGGGGTTTCCGCAGGTGGAATTTTGGGGGTGTTACAGCTTGTGTTTACGGATTTCTTTTGTAACATTGCGGAAATGTTTTGTTTTATGTATGGTGCTGTGATTAGATATCTTATTACCTGGTTATATAAAAAACTTTTGGGATTTGTTTTTTATTTGTATGTACAAATGTGAAATGAAACAAAAAAAATGTCTATGTTGTAGCATTAATGTGTATTTATATGTAGGATAAAGTATGAAAAAATGATTTTTGTAACATATGACTCGGTTTGTGTAACGTATGAAAAAAAATGATTTTTGTAATTGGTCTTACATACGGCAAGTGAAAAAATGTACATCAATCAGTTGTTACATCAAAACACTGATGTGGTTTTGTATAAAATGTTCCTATAAAATGGATGCAAATATTATTAAGGGTCTTTAACAACCGTTCATTACCAAAAAGATTTAGCAAATATGACATACACTTTGAAGTGACATAAATCAAATTACACAATAGGAAAAAAAAAGTGACAAAGTATCAATTCACTGATGTGACTATTATATAAATAAAATAGGTGGTGGTTAACAGTGAAAAAAAAGAGTGACAAAGTACCTATCTCTGGAGCATGCATTTAATGAGGAGTGTGGTGGTTACAATGGATCCTAACAAAAAGTATGTCAGGCAAGGAAATTACTTATTGTAACACCTCGAAATTTTGTGTCCAATAATGTGTTAACACGTGTCATGAGTTTACACGTGACATTAAATATTAAATAAAGGACTAAAGTTGACAAACCTTGAAAGTATGTAAATTCGAGGGTTATAAATGTCAACAAAGGGTAAATATACTGTATAGTAACCCTAAATGATGCTCGTACCTTCAAACGAATAAATCATGGATCGTACGGAGCGAAACGCGGGAGAAAGTGAGAGATTACAAGCTACAGGGGTTAATTGTGTCAACATGTTTAATTTATACCTCTGAGTGACCCTTTGACGAACCCGAGGCTTTGTAACAGTAAAATACGCTCACTAGAATATACTGTATAAATTTCGCGAAGTTCCGTTTTAAAACGAGAAAGTTATGATCAAATTCGTATGCGAGGAGTTAAAAGCATCAACAATAAAAGTTAAGGCATTTCGGATAGTAATTAAACTAACCGGGGACTTAACAGTGCGGGTAAAAGTCACGAGGCCCTTCATTGTAAATAATCGAGGGCCAAATCGCAAAGTTACCCCTTCGAAACCGAAAGGTCAGGTTAATCATGACAAAAGATTTGAAAATCTTGAAATTCAGGCCTCAGGCAGCCCGCTTGAGTGAAACAAGCAAGTTAATGCGGGCCGCGAGCCACCTGTGGATACGTTTCCTGACATGAAGATTCAGGCGGCCCGCGTGCATGTAGCCTGAATCCTAATGCGGGCCGCGTACGAGTCCCAGATGCAGAAACTTTGGACAGACTTGCTGTTTGAACTTGTGAACGATCATTTGAGCAATTAATGAAGCATGGGCGCCCTCTACATGCCCCCTAGCACCCAGGGCCACCTGCTGATCATCCATGATCCAATGTAGGGTGTGTTGTAATGATCTTAAGCCTAATTTTTCACTATAAAAGGCACCACATTGCACACAAGTGAATCACACCTCAAACCTGCATTCTAAGTCATCTCTGGAGCTCTCAAGCATTCTTCTAACATCCTAGGACGTGCACCAAGCTTCTGTAAGTGTGTCCACCCTTTTATGGCTTAGTTTTTGCTTAGTTTAGCTTAAAAGTCAATCCGTCGTAATTAACGATTGACTTTGCGATAAATCACAAATGGTTCAGTGGTTTGTCGAATCAAAAATGGTTATATGTTGGTAATCATGTGGCTTTAAACCCCTAAAAGGGCACCCTCTGATTCCCACTCTAACTAGTCCAAATGTCGAGTCAAACGTGCTTAGAAAAAGTCAACAGAAATGCTATTTTGCGATTTCTTGCATAATCTGTAATGTAGATGATATGTAACCTGTTTAAACACTCATAAAACATGATAATAAGTATATTAACTAGTCTAAGCTTGTTTGATCCGACCATTTATTGTTTTGACCCGGTTCGGAGCCGAAAGTCGCAAAATCTTTGACTTTTGCTTTGACTTCAGTTCTGACCCGTTAAAGTATGATTTAGATATGCCTTAGGACTCTCTTAGGACCAGGTTCCATGATGGTATAACCCTCTATGACCGGTTCGTTGTTTGTCCGAGTCTTTTACATATTTCCGTTAAATGCTTAAAAGTTGACCGTAACGCCCTTTTTAATTTAAAACGAGAATTTCGGACATGTGAAAGAGCCATAACCTTAGTTACTGATTTCTAAGCATGTACCTAAAATTTCACGTCAATCCGAGGTCCAGAATAGGAGTTATGCTAAAACCAGATTTCGACACCAAACCTTTTACTGATTTCTAAGCATGTACCTAAAAGTTGACCGTAACGCCCTTTAGTAATTTAATAGCACAATTAGCATAACGCCTATCTAAACCGAGATTTCGACACCAAACCTTTTACTCACTGATGTAAAATAATATTTTGGGATTTTTAAAGATTTTTAATTATTTTTAACCTTCTCATAACCTGCGGTTATGGCAACGGTTCGGTAAATACCGAATATACCCTTTTCGGCCATAACTTGAGTTCTACAAGGTCTTTTGACCCGATTCCAGTTGCTACTGATTTTAAATAATAAATAAAGTATTTTAGACTTTATAAACTGTTCAGGAAACTCAGATTTCCTGTAGAACTCAGAAACCTCTTTTATAATCTTTAAAAAGACCGAAATACCCCTACGGGGCATATTATGAACTTAAACTCGTTACGGGAATTATGGAAGGTATCCTAGTGATGCCACAACCTCTTTAAAGCATATTGACTTAGGAAAACAGTGTATGACTCTTACGGTTACCCGTTGCGCTTTTGTGCGCACGGTTCGGCTTATGTAACTAGTTTACATAAGTTAGCCGAAACGGGTCAAACCATATTGTTTTGACCCCAAAATCCAAGGTATGATTATTATACCCATATAAAACAAGTCTTCAAACTTGTTGGGTCAAAATCACACTCCATTCACGGTTTTCGCCTTTCACGCGATTAAACCGTAACTATCCTTCGAAACTGACCGGTCTAAGCTACGGCTAAATTAAAGACCCGTTAGGATTCTAATAGGTTAATTTAAACCTTCGTTCCAGATTAGGGGACCAGTAAAAGCTATCTGCAATTTATTTCAATTAAGGAATTATACTTGCAAAGGTAAATACTTTTAACTTATTTTCCGTCATACGAGCTTGGGTTACGGTATTTAAAATACCGCTTGGTCGGGCAATTGACCCCAACTCATTAGTAGTTGGGTATTATCAGTGTGACCCGTTTAAAAACTTGTTTTGTTGGCTTTACGCCTTTGGGAGCTTAATGACCATGTCCCGGATATCCTTGGCATCATTTTACGAAATGGCCACTACCTCGACATCCGGGTGTAGGCGTACACCCGGCATTGTGTCTATATTAATTAAAGGTATAACCGTTGGTTTTCCCGCCACGGCTTTATGCTTTGTGGCGTGTCTATTAACCTTTAACCCGGCACGACCCGGGCGACCGAACGCATAGTAAACATGTAATTCTTAACAAGATTTAATTATAAATTATCCCAAGTTATAAAGAGTTTGTGCCTTGTGCATTTAAACCAATTTTATTAAACATTTTACAAAAGTGTCAGTTGAATGTATTTACCAGTGTAAACTGACGTATTTTTCCCAAAAAGACTAAATGCAGGTACTATGCGTGATTGGCTGGGATTTCTCCTTAGCATCATTAGAAGTCTCGCAAGCTTAAGATGCCTGAAGTCTGTTGAACAATACTTTTGTTATTATTATTGATCCCCTGTGGATTTTATTTCAACAATGGTGATACTTTGATATTACAAAAAAAGTTGAAATATATTTATCTTTATGCTTCCGCTGTGCATTCATATATTGTGTGGTTTGACTATATTGTTGCCAACTACGTCACGGTAATCCCCCACAGGGCCCACCGGTGAGACACGTGGAAATCGGGGTGTGACAGGTTGGTATCAGAGCCAACACTGGGTGAATTAAACACTAGCCTTTGTGTTTAATCCCAGTTACACAATTGCACATATTTGAGTCTAGACAAGAACATAGGACAAATTCGAATTTTGTTATTCCAGTTTGTCTTTTCATTGTTTATTATTATTTAAAGTTTTGAAAGTAGGAATATGCCACCTGCAATCAGACGAGGAAGAGGAGGAAGAGGAGGAAGAGGCAGAGGAACGATCATTACTCACAATGATCACCAAGCTGGACCTTCGAACGTGCGAGCTCCTTCCAGTACAAGGAGTGAAGAACCACAGAGACGAAGAAGAAACCTCTTTGAACCTGCGAGACATTCTACCTCGCATAGCACAACACCCTCATACCGTCATTCGTTTGGACCAGATTCGGAAAACAATCCCAATAACCCTCAACCATCCTGTATACCTCTCCAGCGATCTGTTTCGCACCGTTCTTATGGCGATCCTTCACCTTTCTTCAGAGGACAGTTTAACCCGGCGGATTATGTGACACCTGTGTCACCATGAACACCAAACAAATGCCAAACCTATGAAACATTGTGTTTCATACTTGGGATTTGTATAAATATGTGTATCCTTTGCACATATCAATTCTTGTTCAATTCCGAGCTCTATATCGTTTTCTGGAAAGTTATACGCAAACTGATGCGTAAACATGATCAGTTTAACGCGACAAACACTCCGGAACATCATCATAAACTTAACATACCTTAAATAACCTTTACATAACTTAGAAATAAGTTTTAAAGGCTTTGGTATGGCAAAAACAAGTTTATTCGCTCTCAGGGACTATTTGCGTCAACTTGCAAAAGTCTGCCGTTTCGTAAGGCGACGTATAGTCCGGAACTTGATCATAAGTTAAACATACCATAAATAACCTAAACATGGCTTAGAAATAAGCTTTGATAGGTTCGGTGTGCGAAAACATGCTTACATGATCTTACAGGGACTAAAAGTGTCAAAAACGGCGTAAGTTTTCATTTTCGCGCATATCTTACGTTCTGGACACATCTGGACATCCAAAATTTTTGTACACACTAAAATATTTTTATTTTAGTGTTTCGGACGTGAAAACGCCATTCGTCGCGCATTTTGGATCGTACACATGTCCGTTCGAGTTTCGTCGTAAATAACCGAACAACGTGACCGTAAGACCAAACGAACCGACATCCGAGATGTTTTCGAGCATATTTCAGGTCCCCTACACTTTAACGACCTTGTGGAGCCTTGAAAATGACTTTACGGAGGTTAAAAACGTCAAAAACAAGCTTAAACACGTGTAGGGACCATTTCTGTCATTTTTGAAACTTTGCTGAATCAGACACATGGTAGCGTAGCGCGACCATCCCCTGCCTATTTCGTCGCGCTACGCGACGATCACATCTAGGCAGAAAGTTTGTTTTCAGCATCAGTTTGTAAATTCAGGGGCCAATCTTGCAATTTCTTTGTGTGGTAGCCAAGTTACCACCTCTCCAAGGCTTTGCACCTGCTCCTAACACTTGTATGGTTGTGATTCATTGCTTAATGGCTAAACAAACCACTTGTCATGATCTTGTTGATCACCAACAAGTATAAATAGTTGGCCAAACTCCTCAATTCTTTGCTCATTCCTCTCATTTCTCATCTCTTATCTGATTTGGGAGCTTTCTAATCTGCTTGGAACTTTATTCTTTGTAGAAAAGATAGCTAGGACCCTTTGTAAGTCTTCTTTCATGCTTGTTCTTTATGTTTAAGCAGAAAGTCAAACAGTTTGGCCAACAATTTGACTTTCGGTTTTGACCATCAATTGGTCAAGTCAAAGTTCAATTGAACTTTGAAACGTGATTGTAATCACGATAGTTATAATCCTTCGTGATTATAGCCGCTGATTACCACGTTAACTAGTTGTAGTGTCGAGTCAAAGTTTCGGTCAAAATGCGTTTTAACACGTATTTTGCAACGGAACTACTTTAGGGTATCAAAACGCTTTGTTTTGATACCAAATCAGTAGGTTAGACATGTTTTGACATGTTTAACTCGACACTATTAGTTTAGTGCTTGTTTAGGGTCGCAAGGTAAGCGGTCTAAACAACCGCTTAGCCTTTCGAACCCGACCCATTTTGTCGATCTTTAAGATCCGACCAAGCTTAGTTAGTGATCATAGTTGCATAGGGAATAACCACTGAGGTTATACCTTATGATCACATAGGATTGGTTAGTCGTATGCTAGTTAGCTTGTATGCCCATAGGAAATGACCAAAATGCCCTTTTGAAGCTAAAATCCATATTTTGATTATGTGAACATATTTTTGACATATAATCTGAATTAGTAACATGTTTAGGGATAATTGGGCATGTAAGACTTGACATAGCACATAGTTAACCATCCGAACATAAGTTTTACGCAAACGACGCATTATAGTGGCTTATACTACCATAATGGGTCGAAACGGGTCAAAAGCACTTAGGTAAACTTCCAAGTCAGAATGTTAGGTCTATTAAATCATGCCATATGAGTTGCAATACTCATTTGATTTATAGAACTTCATTATATCCTATCTTCCGATTTAGGATCCGATTGTTTAACATAGTGATCCATACTAGGTGCCACTTGATTCCTTGATTTCCCGAGCTTTGTTAGGACACTTAATCAAGGATACTTGCAATCTCAAGTGAGTACATAGTCCCCTCTTTTACTGTTTTCAATTGTTTTGGGGTGAAACATATATGCCTATCTGTTATTTTCCTAATTTTAAACTATATGATTACACATGCTTAATACATATTCTTTTGACAAATTAAACAATTACCTATGGTTTAAACACTGATTTTCCTAAAACTTATAAAACTAAATTGTTGGATTGTACCTATCTTTATACATTCACCCAGCCGATTGGTAGTATGATATAGCGCTATAGGACTAGACACCCCATTCCTGTTGTATGGAATGTCAGAAACCAAATTTTAACCAAATAGAAATTGCCTTCGTGGTATTTCTATAGTCTCCAAAGTGTAGTTTGATACACTAAGGCTTGAATGAATACCAAATCACACTCTCTTTGTATATGTTGATATACTACAAAAGTACAGTTTGATGTGCTCTCAAATGTGATCTACCAAAGTATATTTTGATATACTAAGTACAAAATCCAACATATGTTTTAACATACTACTTTGTTATTTACCAAAGCATAGTTTGATATGCTACTGTTTACCAAAGTATAGTTTGATATACTACCAACTTTGTTATTTTAAACTAAAGTATATTTTGATATACTATCTAAAGCATAGTTGCTATGCTACTTTTAACCAAAGCATAGCTGATATGCTATTTACAAACCAAAGTATAATTTGATATACTACCAATACTTTTATTCTTAAACCAAAGTATACTTGAGATATACTACCGAAACTATTATTTTAATTACTAAAGTATATTTTTATATACTATCCATTTAACTATTTCAAAACTAAAGTATACTATGATATACTATTTATACAAACTTTTCAAAACCAAAGTATATTTTTGTCTATACTATAAACCCGTTTTCCAAAACGACACATTTTCAGAAACAAAACTTTTACATTAGATTCATGGCTATTTTGAAAAACATAAAACCTTTTCTCATATTATCTAAAGCCATGAATCTAATACACAAAATCCTATGTTACTCACAGGCATTTTTATGCTGACGTACCATATTTTCATATATGTTTCAGGTACTGCTATGTGATGATTGTTGATGCACGCTACATATAGGATGGACTTGTGCCTTAGCGACTTAAAACTGAGAAGCAATTATTTGTTTTATTATAAATTGTACCAAAACATTGAATTCAATAATTCAATAAAACAAAACTATTTAATCCATGGTTGTGAAACAATGATTCTGTTACAACACTCCCCGACGTTTCCGCCACGTTTTGTTGTTTTACGTGGTCGGGGTGTGACATAAAAGTTGGTATCAGAGCCAATGGTTATAGGGAATTAGGTTATTAGTAATGCTTTGACCTAGACTATAACCTTCCTAGGACCCTAACACAAATTATCTTGTGTTTAGTCTTAAAACAATACACTTCACCTATCCTTAGGTGATTAACAAAAACAAATCACAATTCATTCTCTCGAGTCAAAAGTTTTCAAAACATCACAAGAAGTCATCTATCCTTAGATGATTTGTTTTTAGGCTTTTAAGCCTTTGGTGTTTTCAAAATCTCGTCAGAGTTTGGGTCTAAATAATGTGAACACGTGCAAACTGGAAGGGTGAATGCCTATACCCTGAGTTTTCTGTCTAAGGCTAGAGTGTTCGTACAAATCCGCAGTATCGGACCAGTCACTCTTACCTGGGAACTCTTGGGGTGAGTGTTCACTTATAGGTGAGCATGTCTTCAGTGATACATTATATTGACCTATTTACTTTGATTTGTCACAGTGTCATTTGTTTGTTTTAAGTAACGAACGAATGATCACAATCCTTATGCTCTATCAATATTCTTAAACATCCAGTTTTGAATATCCAATGACATCTCACTCGTTTTTCCCTCATGTTTCTTTGCCCTTTTAGAATATGCCTCCTCGACGTGATCAAGCTCAGGATGCCGCCTTGGCAGCCTTAATCGCTCAGCAATTCGCTGCTGTACTCCCGAACCTTATCACCCAGATAAATCAGGCAAACAATAACAATGTTCAGTGCACCTTTAAGACATTCAACTCAGCTAAGCCACTTACATTTACTGGGTCTGATGGGGCCACGGGGCTCCTACAGTGGTTCGAGAGTCTCGAAAGCACGTTTCGTCATGTACAATGCCCAAACGAGCGAAAAGTTGAGTTTGCGTCGAGTGTATTCCAGAAAAGAGCACTCACATGGTGGAATGGCATAATGAGGGATCGAGGTGCCGATGTAGCAATGGCACAAACCTGGGAAGAGCTTCGGGCTCTAATGATGACGGAATTCTGTCCTCGTCATGAGCTTAGGGCTTTGGAACGGGAATTCGATGATCTCAAACAAGACAGCGGTGAACATCGAGCCTACACTGATCGTTACGAGGAATTGAGTCTGTTATGTCCTACCATGGTTACGCCCTTGGATAAGGCGATTGAAAGATACATCGATGGTCTTCCTGACCCAGTTCAGGATATTGTTACTGGTAGCAACCCTACTACCGTCAGACAAGCCATTGAACTATCTGCCACCCTGACTGAATCTCAAATCAGGAAGGGTAAGCTTTTCCGAAAAGGCGATCCGAGACCATCTGACAAGACAGCACAAGATAAACTAAAGGATAAACAGACCGAGTCCTCTAAGAAGTCGAAGAAGCGTAAGGCTTCACAAAACTTCGTAGTAGTCGCTCAGAATGATCAGGTTGCACCAAATCAGCCAGCACAGCCTCGTGCTAGGAAGAACTACATTGGTACTGCACCCTTGTGCAACAAATGCAACCGTCATCATGTGAATCAAACACCGTGTCTCAAGTGTACCCACTGTGGGCGATTGGGACACTTGGTCAATACATGTCGCTATGTTATCCAAAACCAAAATGCTGCAAATCCTGCCGCTGTTCAAGCACAGTTTCCACCTGGATCGTGCTATAACTGTGGTGATCTTACTCACTACCGGAACAATTGCCCAAGACTTGTTAATACAAATCCAGCACGTGGACGAGTATTTAACATAAACGAGGCAAATGCAAATGACAATGCAGCAGTGAATAACTAGACTTTTGTATTTCCTTTGTTTGTTATCTTTTGACATTTGAGACAATTCAGTTATTATAAATAAAATGGTTGTTCCAATTTTATTTCCAAAACTGATCCGATGGTGTGTGTGTTGACATACCCCTACGATATTCAAGCCAAGGAACTGTGTTCCTAACAAAGCAAACTACTCGTGTGGTTCCTTCATTCTATGATCATTTGTGATCTCCCCAAAAATCCTAAGTACTAATTTCTTTTAAGAAACAAAGTACAGGGGCAATTCTTAATCAGATACTTAAAGTACCATTTCAAATCTTTGATTTGATAAAGGTGCCATCGTAAGTCCTTGATTGGATTCTTTATGTGTCCTAATACGAATATTATAAAACGACAGAAACAAATTCCAAATCCTTATAAGATCTTCCTATCTTCATAGTTAGATTCTTGAGGATATTTTAAAGTACTAATTGAAGTCCGTGATTGGATTTCTAGTGTACTTCAAATTCACAAACGAGCTAATAACTAAATTAACGAATACACAATTTTTGGTGATTTTGTGTTTATGTGTAATTCCAAAGCTTGTTATCTAAGTCATGGTAGAATCTTTCGTATTTCATATGATTTGATTCTAAGAAGGATACTCAAAGTACTGTCTTAAATCCTTAAGGGGCTTCTATGCAAATAGTAAGAACCTTGGATTCCAAAGTGCTGATTCAAAACACTTATTTGGTTCCGAATTATAAAGATCCCTTAAGTGGTCTATTTAAAGAGATCATACAACGGTCTAGTTAAGGAAGATCATGTGTTGATCTGGTTAAAAAGATCGTTCATTGATCTAGTTAAAAAGATCTTTTGGTGATCTAGTCAAGTCATTTCATGTTTGTTCGATTGATTTTACCCTACACATTATGAGATGAACTGTGTGGACTGTGCAAGGAATTACGTAATTATGGATGCATACGTAATTATGGAATTCAGTGCACAGAAACCACAGCAAGTTTTGTCATGTGTTAAGACCTATAGTGATGAGAATAACGAGATGGGAGCAATGTAAAAGGGCATGGTGGATACGCCGCTGGTACTTCCTATATATAAGTGTTCCTTATTACATTGCGAAAGTAGAGTTATTTAAATTACTAGAAGTCCTGGACCTTGACCAATGTCAATCTTATTTTGGAATCTCCGACTTTGATTTCGAGCACACACAAGTTTCCTATAATAGTCTTCATAGGAAACATCCTCCTATCCGTCGTTCGAAACCCCATGTGTTTGTTACTGCAACATTCTGGCAGTTAACAGATTCGCTAAGAATCCAAACGTGACCCAGAGTTCTACTTGGGAAACGAAGGATTCATTTGAAAGCGAAACGATCACAGTTGTCTTCACAAGTTTCCTCTAGAATTAAATTTCGGGACGAAATTTCCTAAAGTAGGGGAGACTGTGACACCTGTGTCACCATGAACACCAAACAAATGCCAAACCTATGAAACATTGTGTTTCATACTTGGGATTTGTATAAATATGTGTATCCTTTGCACATATCAATTCTTGTTCAATTCCGAGCTCTATATCGTTTTCAGGAAAGTTATACGCAAACTGATGCGTAAACACGATCAGTTTAACGCGACAAACACTCCGGAACATCATCATAAACTTAACATACCTTAAATAACCTTTACATAACTTAGAAATAAGTTTTAAAGGCTTTGGTATGGCAAAAACAAGTTTATTCGCTCTCAGGGACTATTTGCGTCAACTTGCAAAAGTCTGCCGTTTCGTAAGGCGACGTATAGTCCGGAACTTGATCATAAGTTAAACATACCATAAATAACCTAAACATGGCTTAGAAATAAGCTTTGATAGGTTCGGTGTGCGAAAACATGCTTACATGATCTTACAGGGACTAAAAGTGTCAAAAACGGCGTAAGTTTTCATTTTCGCGCATATCTTACGTTCTGGACACATCTGGACATCCAAAATTTTTGTACACACTAAAATATTTTTATTTTAGTGTTTCGGACGTGAAAACGCCATTCGTCGCGCATTTTGGATCGTACACATGTCCGTTCGAGTTTCGTCGTAAATAACCGAACAACGTGACCGTAAGACCAAACGAACCGACATCCGAGATGTTTTCGAGCATATTTCAGGTCCCCTACACTTTAACGACCTTGTGGAGCCTTGAAAATGACTTTACGGAGGTTAAAAACGTCAAAAACAAGCTTAAACACGTGTAGGGACCATTTCTGTCATTTTTGAAACTTTGCTGAATCAGACACATGGTAGCGTAGCGCGACCATCCCCTGCCTATTTCGTCGCGCTACGCGACGATCACATCTAGGCAGAAAGTTTGTTTTCAGCATCAGTTTGTAAATTCAGGGGCCAATCTTGCAATTTCTTTGTGTGGTAGCCAAGTTACCACCTCTCCAAGGCTTTGCACCTGCTCCTAACACTTGTATGGTTGTGATTCATTGCTTAATAGCTAAACAAACCACTTGTCATGATCTTGTTGATCACCAACAAGTATAAATAGTTGGCCAAACTCCTCAATTCTTTGCTCATTCCTCTCATTTCTCATCTCTTATCTGATTTGGGAGCTTTCTAATCTGCTTGGAACTTTATTCTTTGTAGAAAAGATAGCTAGGACCCTTTGTAAGTCTTCTTTCATGCTTGTTCTTTATGTTTAAGCAGAAAGTCAAACAGTTTGGCCAACAATTTGACTTTCGGTTTTGACCATCAATTGGTCAAGTCAAAGTTCAATTGAACTTTGAAACGTGATTGTAATCACGATAGTTATAATCCTTCGTGATTATAGCCGCTGATTACCACGTTAACTAGTTGTAGTGTCGAGTCAAAGTTTCGGTCAAAATGCGTTTTAACACGCATTTTGCAACGGAACTACTTTAGGGTATCAAAACGCTTTGTTTTGATACCAAATCAGTAGGTTAGACATGTTTTGACATGTTTAACTCGACACTATAAGTTTAGTGCTTGTTTAGGGTCGCAAGGTAAGCGGTCTAAACAACCGCTTAGCCTTTCGAACCCGACCCATTTTGTCGATCTTTAAGATCCGACCAAGCTTAGTTAGTGATCATAGTTGCATAGGGAATAACCACTGAGGTTATACCTTATGATCACATAGGATTGGTTAGTCGTATGCTAGTTAGCTTGTATGCCCATAGGAAATGACCAAAATGCCCTTTTGAAGCTAAAATCCATATTTTGATTATGTGAACATATTTTTGACATATAATCTGAATTAGTAACATGTTTAGGGATAATTGGGCATGTAAGACTTGACATAGCACATAGTTAACCATCCGAACATAAGTTTTACGCAAACGACGCATTATAGTGGCTTATACTACCATAATGGGTCGAAACGGGTCAAAAGCACTTAGGTAAACTTCCAAATCAGAATGTTAGGTCTATTAAATCATGCCATATGAGTTGCAATACTCATTTGATTTATAGAACTTCATTCTATCCTATCTTCCGATTTAGGATCCGATTGTTTAACATAGTGATCCATACTAGGTGCCACTTGATTCCTTGATTTCCCGAGTTTTGTTAGGACACTTAATCAAGGATACTTGCAATCTCAAGTGAGTACATAGTCCCCTCTTTTACTGTTTTCAATTGTTTTGGGGTGAAACATATATGCCTATCTGTTATTTTCCTAATTTTAAACTATATGATTACACATGCTTAATACATATTCTTTTGACAAATTAAACAATTACCTATGGTTTAAACACTGATTTTCCAAAAACTTATAAAACTAAATTGTTGGATTGTACCTATCTTTATACATTCACCCAGCCGATTGGTAGTATGATATAGCGCTATAGGACTAGACACCCCATTCCTGTTGTATGGAATGTCAGAAACCAAATTTTAACCAAATAGAAATTGCCTTCGTGGTATTTCTATAGTCTCCAAAGTGTAGTTTGATACACTAAGGCTTAAATGAATACCAAATCACACTCTCTTTGTATATGTTGATATACTACAAAAGTACAGTTTGATGTGCTCTCAAATGTGATCTACCAAAGTATATTTTGATATACTAAGTACAAAATCCAACATATGTTTTAACATACTACTTTGTTATTTACCAAAGCATAGTTTGATATGCTACTGTTTACCAAAGTGTAGTTTGATATACTACCAACTTTGTTATTTTAAACTAAAGTATATTTTGATATACTATCTAAAGCATAGTTGATATGCTACTTTTAACCAAAGCATAGTTGATATGCTATTTACAAACCAAAGTATAATTTGATATACTACCAATACTTTTATTCTTAAACCAAAGTATACTTGAGATATACTACCGAAACTATTATTTTAATTACTAAAGTATATTTTGATATACTATCCATTTAACTATTTCAAAACTAAAGTATACTATGATATACTATTTGTACAAACTTTTCAAAACCAAAGTATATTTTTGTCTATACTATAAACCCGTTTTCCAAAACGACACATTTTCAGAAACAAAACTTTTACATTAGATTCATGGCTATTTTGAAAAACATAAAACCTTTTCTCATATTATCTAAAGCCATGAATCTAATACACAAAATCCTATGTTACTCACAGACATTTTTATGCTGACGTACCATATTTTCATATATGTTTCAGGTACTGCTATGTGATGATTGTTGATGCACGCTACATATAGGATGGACTTGTGCCTTGGCGACTTAAAACTGAGAAACAATTATTTGTTTTATTATAAATTGTACCAAAACATTGAATTCAATAATTCAATAAAACAAAACTATTTAATCCATGGTTGTGAAACAATGATTCTGTTACAACACTCCCCGACGTTTCCGCCACGTTTTGTTGTTTTACGTGGTCGGGGTGTGACAGATTATGTCCAAGAGCCAATAGGGTATAACCCTCTAGGACCAGAGGATCACTTTTCTGAAGATAATGCAGTGGATATGGACGAGGATACAGATCCCGTCGAGCCTGCATGGGGTACTCCCAATCATCCAATCGAGATCTCGGATGGGTCATCCTTCCATTGAACACCCTATCAAGGTCCCGACAGCTACCAGGCGAGGTTTGACCAATGCAATTGGTACTTTACACCTTCACATCACTTCTCGCCTCACAACCAACAGCAGCAACAGGATCCTTCTGGGGATTCGCGGTTCGTGGCAGTTACGCCACCGCCACCGGTTCAACCAGTAATTCCAGATCCGCCAAGGCGTAGAAGATCAGGCGCACGGATGTCCACCCGAGGAGGGGAATTCCATTTCAGCACCCCTCGCCACTCGAGTGCGAGTCACTTTCCGTCAGTACCTGAAGAAGAACCACAATTAGGGGAACCTTCTGGTCACCCTGCAGAGGTGAATTCTGCACCAGTTGCACCACCTCCGCCACCATTCGGATATGACAATCTGATACCAGCGTACGGCGCTTCCACGGCGTACAATCCGTTTGAGCAGTCGACTCACACGCACTACAACTATAACTATGATGCCGATCCATATGCGGTAGCGGCAAATTATAATGCCCTCCATGGAACCTCTTGGAGACAAGATTACTCAGCTCATCGGTATCCAATACCTCCTAGACCTCCGGTTCAGCAACCGTCGCAGCAGCCACGTTTTTCTCCACCGGAGCAAGAAGAAATACTCCACCGTTTAAACCGTGTGGAACGAGACTTCGAACAAGAACGAAAGAATAATCGTGGATTTCTCAAAGGCCTTGCAAACCTACTAAAAGGAAGGAAGAAACGAGACCATTAGTCTCCTTATGTAATGTTGTATTTGCAATTTAGTCCCTGCATGGACATTTATCGTACTTCAGTCCCTACGCGGACTTATCTTTTAGTCCCTACGCGGACATCTATTTTGTATTTGGTCCCTGCGTGGATATGTTTTTCTATAAACCTCTGCGTAGGTATTTATTTACTTAAAAGTCCCGTTTAGGGCAGCGTGTAATCATATTTGAAATTTTGGAAAGTTATGTTATAAATTTCATTTTTATTGTTATATATGAAATAAATCAAAAATCATTCCTTTTAAATTTAAATCTACCTAAATAAAGAATCTTAAGAGTGAAACCTAGCCAGGTGTCTTTATAAGATCCGGCCAAGATGGTAAGAGCTGATTAAAAGATTCAGATTCCAAGTTAACCTCTGTAATCATGTTAACATTCATGCCAGATGTGATTCGCTAAAATCGCACGCGTCATTCTTGTATAAGAATCCTTCTAAGGATTCCAAAACCCAAATTAATGATTTATAAATCATGGGTTAAATCATTAATGAAGATGATCAATTATTAAACATCCATTAGTGATGTAGTGCCTACGGGCCAAATTATTAAACATCCATTAGTGATGTAAAGCCTACGGGCCATAATTATTGTCATATAAGACAAAAAGGCAGTGGTAGTCTATGACTCCCTGTCAGAAAAGGTAAAAGAACTACGGTTCAAACCTTCATGCCTTGATTCTCTGTAATCCCGGCTAATATTATAAAAACGTCCTCGTGACTAGGCTTTTATGCCACTAGCAATATTGTTTGTAATTAGGATAAGTATGTTCAAATCCTAAATAAAAGCGTGTAACAAATTAACCAGATATGGTCTCTGTTACCATGGTTAATGAATTGCCATAAAAGACAATTCCATAATAAACTCCTAAATAAAATTTTTCGTTATCTTCTGTAGCAGATTCAAGTTACCATGGCTGATCCAAGTGGGGAGAATAGTCATTCAAAAGAAGACGAATACGATAACGCCCAGGTTCATTTGACGGGCGCAGAATTGAAAGCTCTTGTCGACAATGCTGTTAAGGCAGCCCTAGATCGACAATACGAGGAGTATACTGAATCCCGGAGCAGAACCATATCCAAACCACACTCAAAGCCGAAAACTCACTCAAAATCTCACAGCAAACCACCGTCCAAGCCTAAAAAGGACGATGATAATCACTCGTCCAATGAAAACAGTGTCCGTCCAGAAAAGGTATATACTGATGCATCTCGCGCCAGAGGCTGCACCTACAAGTACTTTGTATCATGCAAACCCCGAGACTTCACTGGGGAGAAAGGAGCGGTCGATTGTATGATGTGGCTGGACGAGATGGACACCGTGGTGGACATCAGTGGATGCGCAGAGAAAGATGTGGTAAAGTATGTGTCACAATCATTCAAGGGCGAGGCCCTGGCTTGGTGGAGGTCGTTGGTTCAGGCCTCGGGAAAGGCTGTTCTATACAGCATGACATGGGAGGAATTCATTTCTCTCATCAAAGAAAATTACTGCCCTCAACATGAGGTTGAAAAGATAGAGACCGACTTCCTGTCATTGGTTATGACGAACCTTGACTGTCAAGCTTACCTCACGAGCTTCAACACGATGTCCCGGTTGGTTCCGTATCTGGTAACCCCGGAGCCAAAAAGAATAGCTCGTTTTATCGGTGGGTTAGCCCCCGAAATAAAGGCAAGCGTGAAGGCCTCTCGGCCAGCGACCTTCAGATCTGTAGCTGACATTTCTTTGTCCCTCACTCTGGATGCGGTCCGACAAAGATCGCTGAGGAACAAAGAAGCTGAGAAGAGAAAGCGTGAAGATGATACTTCACGGAGGTCGGGCAAGAAACACCATGGAAACGGTGATAACAAGAGAGGGTCGGAGTCAAGGAAGGATGGGAAACAGTCTGGTGAGAAGCCCAAGTGCAAGAATTGCAAGAGACATCACTTTGGGAAGTGTAGACTCGAATCAAACTCGCAGACTCAGTCGAAGTCGTATGCTTGCGGGTTATGCAAATCCAAGGACCACAATACCGTGGATTGCAAGAAGATAAAGGATGCAACCTGCTACGGCTGCAACGGGAAAGGGTACATTAAAAGCAACTGCCCTGAATATGCCAAGAAGCCTGAAGAAGCCAAGAAGACCAATGCAAGAGTCTTTAGGATGGAGGCGAAAGAAGCAGTGCTAGATGATAACGTGATCACAGGTACTTTTCTCATAAATGATATCTTTGCAAGAGTACTTTTTGATTGGGCGCTGATAAGTCTTTCGTAGATCATAAATTTTGCAAATTGCTAAATATGCCTGTCAAAACCCTAAATGTGAATTACGAGGTAGAGCTAGCAGATGGCACCATAGAAACCGTCTCCACTGTGTTAGATGGATGTGTGATATCCATTAAGAACCATTCTTTTCCCCTATCTCTACTTCCCTTTAAATTGGCCGGTTTTGACCTAGTATTGGGTATGGACTGGTTATCTCACAACCAGGCTCAAATCGTCTGCAACAGAAAGCAAGTGGTGATAAAGACTCCGTCTGGAGAATCGCTTACCATTCGGGGAGATACCCAGTACGGATTGCCTGAGCAAGTGACTATGCTCTAGGCTTCAAAATGTCTAAAGAAGGGTTGTGTCATCTACATGGCACAGGTGATTATTGAAGAGCCTAAACCGAAGATAGAAGACATTCCCGTCATTTCGGAATATCCAGAAGTTTTCCCTGAAGATCTACCTGGTTTGCCACCAGATAGGCAAGTGGAATTCAGGATCGATATCATCCCTGGCGCAGCACATATTGCTAGAGCACCTTACAGGCTAGCACCAACCGAAATGAAGGAGTTGAGGACCCAGCTGGATGAACTGCTAGCTAAAGGTTTCATCAAACCTAGTTCATCTCCCTAGGGAGCACCTGTCCTGTTTGTGAAGAAGAAGGATGGATCGATGCGTCTGTGCATCGATTATCGCGAGCTTAATAAAGTCACGATAAAGAATAGATATCCCTTGCCGAGGATCGACGATTTGTTCGATCAGTTACAAGGGGCAAGTTATTTCTCGAAGATTGATTTGAGGTCAGGCTACCATCAACTGGAAGTCAGAGATGAGGACGTACATAAAACCGCATTTAGGACTCGTTATGGTCACTACGAGTTCCTAGTGATGCCTTTTGGGCTCACTAATGCACCGGCTGCGTTCATGGATCTCATGAATCGCGTCTGCAAGCCGTACTTGGACAAATTCGTCATCGTTTTCATCGACGACATTCTTATCTATTCTAAGAACCAAGCTGACCATGAGAAACACCTTCGCTGTATTCTCAAACTCCTGCATCGTGAGAAACTCTATGCCAAATTCTCTAAGTGTGAATTCTGGCTACGAGCAGTCCAATTCCTTGGACATGTTGTCAGCAAGCGTGGTATCCAAGTGGATCCCGCTAAGGTTGAAGCAGTTATGAACTGGCAAGAGCCGAAGACGCCTACAGAGATTCGTAGTTTCCTGGGATTGGCAGGATATTACAGGCGTTTCATTGAAAATTTTTCAAGGATCGCTGCGCCCTTAACTTCCTTGACCAAGAAAAAGGTAAAGTTTGTTTGGGGCCCTAAGCAGCAAGAGTCCTTTGATATTCTGAAGCAAAAAGCTGAGCAACGCTCCAGTGCTGACATTACCTGAAGGTACCGAAGAGTCCATAGTTTACTGCGACGCATCACACACTGGCATGGGATGTGTGCTCATGCAGAAAGGCAAGGTTATTGCCTATGCTTCGAGACAGTTAAAGGTGCACGAAAAGAATTACACCACCCATGACTTGGAGCTGGGTGCCGTTGTGTTCGCACTAAAACTGTGGAGGCATTATATGTATGGTATCAAGTTTGTGATCTATTCTGATCACAAGAGCCTTTAACATCTGTTTAATCAGAAGGAGCTAAACATGAGGCAACGCCGTTGGATAGAGACTTTAAATGATTATGATTGTGAAATCAGATATCATCCTGGCAAGGCGAATGTAGTCGCTGATGCCCTGAGTCGAAAGGAAAGGGTGAAACCCATCCGAATCAATGCCAAGAGCTTTGAAGTGAAGAATAATTTGATTGAAAGGTTGTTAGCTGCACAGCGAGAAGCTGTGTTGGAAGCTAACTATCCTAACGAGAAGCTGGGAGTAACTGAGGAGCAGTTAACTCTTAGCAAGGACGGAATCTTACGATTAAATGGACGAATATGGGTTCCAATTTATGGAGGACTACGAGATGTTATCCTCCAGGAAGCCCATAGTTCCAAATATTCTGTTCACCCGGGAGATGATAAGATGTATCAGGATCTAAAGGCAAATTATTGGTGGATAGGCTTGAAAAAGTCTGTAGCCGCTTATGTAGCCAAATGCTTGACTTGTGCGCAAGTCAAAGCTGAGCATCAAAAGCCGTCAGGCTTGCTACAACAGCCTGAACTTCCTGAATGGAAGTGGGAATGTGTAACTATGGATTTTATTACCAAGTTACCCAAGACAAGGAAAGGAAATGACACAATATGGGTTATAGTCGATAGACTGACTAAGTCAGCTCATTTCTTACCCATCAAGGAGACTTATAGCTCCGACATGTTAGCCCAGTTATACGTTGATAAGATTGTAGCCTTACATGGCATACCTGTGTCTATTATCTCCGACAGAGATACTAGATATACGTCTCATTTCTGGAAAATTTTCCAGCAATCTTTGGGCACACGTTTAAATTTTAGTACGGCTTACCATCCTCAGACAGACGGTCAGAGTGAGCGTACTATTCAAACGTTGGAAGACATGCTACGTGCATGTGCTATCGATTTGGGTGGTAGTTGGGATAAGAACCTACCACTAATCGAATTCTCCTACAACAATAGCTACCATACCAGCATTAAGGCTGCGCCTTTCGAGGCATTATACGGTAGAAAGTGTAGATCACCTGTTTGTTGGGCGGAAGTTGGAGATGTCCAATTATCAGGACCAGAGATAGTCTTCGAGACAACGGACAAGATTGTCCAGATTCGAGACCGTCTCAAAGCTGCTCAAGATAGGCAGAAGAGTTACGCGGATCCAAAGCGTAAGGATTTTCACTTCGAAGTAGGTGAAAAAGTGTTACTTAAAGTATCACCCTGGAAGGGGGTGATGCGTTTCGGTAAGAAAGGCAAACTAAGCCCGAGATACATAGGACCTTTCGAGGTTATCGAAAGTGTCGGGTCAGTTGCCTACAAGTTAAACTTACCGGAGGAGCTCAACGGAATTCACAATGTGTTCCACATCTGCAATCTAAAGAAGTGCTTCGCTGATGAATCATTGGTGATACCACACACAGATGTGCATATAGATGAGAGCTTGAAATTTGTGGAAAAACCTTTGTCGATTGAAGATCGACAGGTAAAGAAGCTTCGAAGGAAGCATGTACCTATTGTTAAGGTCAAATGGGATGCCCGCAGAGGTCCCGAATTCACGTGGGAGGTTGAAGCCACGATGAAAGAAAAATACCCTTATTTATTTTAGTAAATCTCGGGTCGAGATTTATTTTAAGGGGGTGAGGATGTAACACCTCGAAATTTTGTGTCCAATAATGTGTTAACACGTGTCATGAGTTTACACGTGGCATTAAATATTAAATAAAGGACTAAAGTTGACAAACCTTGAAAGTATGTAAATTCGAGGGTTATAAATGTCAACAAAGGGTAAATATATTGTATAGTAACCCTAAATGATGCTCGTACCTTCAGACGAATAAATCATGGATCGTACGGAGCGAAACACGGGAGAAAGTGAGAGATTACAAGCTACAGGGGTTAATTGTGTCAACATGTTTAATTTATACCTCTGAGTGACCCTTTGACGAACCCGAGGCTTTGTAACAGTAAAATACGCTCACTAGAATATACTGTATAAATTTCGCGAAGTTCCGTTTTAAAACGAGAAAGTTATGATCAAATTCGTATGCGAGGGGTTAAAAGCATCAACAATAAAAGTTAAGGCTTTTCGGATAGTAATTAAACTAACCGGGGACTTAACAGTGCGGGTAAAAGTCACGAGGCCCTTCATTGTAAATAATCGAGGGCCAAATCGCAAAGTTACCCCTTCGAAACCGAAAGGTCAGGTTAATCATGACAAAAGATTTGAAAATCTTGAAATTCAGGCCTCAGGCGGCCCGCCTGAGTGAAACAAGCAAGTTAATGCAGGCCGCGAGCCACCTGTGGATACGTTTCCTGACATGAAGATTCAAGCGGCCCGCGTGCATGTAGCCTGAATCCTAATGCGGGCCGCGTACGAGTCCCAGATGCAGAAACTTTGGACAAACTTGCTGTTTGAACTTGTGAACGATCATTTGAGAAACTAATGAAGCATGGGCGCCCTCTACATGCCCCCCTAGCACCCAGGGCCACCTGCTGATCATCCATGATCTAATGTATGGTGTGTTGTAATGATCTTAAGTCTAATTTTTCACTATAAAAGGCACCACATTGCACACAAGTGAATCACACCTCAAACTTGCATTCTAAGTCATCTCTGGAGCTCTCAAGCATTTTTCTAACATCCTAGGACGTGCACCAAGCTTCTGTAAGTGTGTCCACCCTTTTATGGCTTAGTTTTTGCTTAGTTTAGCTTAAAAGTCAATCCGTCGTAATTAATGATTGACTTTGCGATAAATCACAAATGGTCCAGTGGTTTGTCGAATCAAAAATGGTTATATGTTGGTAATCATGTGGACTTTAAACCCCTAAAAGGGCACCCTCTGATTCCCACTCTAACTAGTCCAAATGTCGAGTCAAACGTGCTTAGAAAAAGTCAACAGAAATGCTATTTTACGATTTCTTGCATAATCTGTAATGTAGATGATATGTAACCTGTTTAAACACTCATAAAACATGATAATAAGTATATTAACTAGTCTAAGCTTGTTTGATCCGACCATTTATTGTTTTGACCCGGTTCAGAGCCGAAAGTCGCAAAAGCTTTGACTTTTGCTTTGACTTCAGTTCTGACCCGTTAAAGTATGATTTAGATATGCCTTAGGACTCTCTTAGGACCAGGTTACATGATGGTATAACCCTCTGTGACCGGTTCATTGTTTGTCCGAGTCTTTTACATATTTCTGTTAAATGCTTAAAAGTTGACCGTAACGCCCTTTTTAATTTAAAACGAGAATTTAGGACATGTGAAAGAGCCATAACCTTAGTTACTGATTTCTAAGCATGTCCCTATAATTTCACGTCAATCCGAGGTCCAGAATAGGAGTTATGCTAAATAGCGCAAATTACGGAAACTTTAGTAATTTAATAGCACAATTAGCATAACGCCTATCTAAACCCAGATTTCGACACCAAACCTTTTACTCACTGATGTAAATAATATTTTGGGATTTTTAAAAATTTTTAATTATTTTTAACCTGCTCATAACCTGCGGTTATGGCAACGGTTCGGTAAATACCGAATATACCCTTTTCGGCCATAACTTGAGTTCTACAAGGTCTTTTGACCCGATTCCAGTTGCTACTGATTTTAAATAATAAATAAAGTATTTTAGACTTTATAAACTGTTCAGGAAACTCAGATTTCCTGTAGAACTCAGAAACCTCTTTTATAATCTTTAAAAAGACCGAAATACACCTACGGGGCATATTATGAACTTAAACTCGTTACGGGCATTATGGAAGGTATCCTACTGATGCCACAACCTCTTTAAAGCATATTGACTTAGGAAAACAGTGTAGGACTCTTACGGTTACCCATTGCGCCTTTTGCGCGCACGGTTTGGCTTATGTAACTAGTTTACATAAGTTAGCCGAAACGGGTCAAACCATATTGTTTTGACCCCAAAATCCAAGGTATGATTATTATACCCATATAAAACAAGTCTTCAAACTTGTTGGGTCAAAATCACACTCCATTCACGGTTTTCGCCTTTCACGCGATTAAACCGTAACTATCCTTCGAAACTGACCGGTCTAAGCTACGGCTAAATTAAAGACCCGTTAGGATTCTAATAGGTTAATTTAAACCTTCGTTCCAGATTAGGGGACCAGTAAAAGCTATCTGCAATTTATTTCAATTAAGGAATTATACTTGCAAAGGTAAATACTTTTAACTTATTTTCCGTTATACGGGCTTGGGTTACGGTATTTAAAATACCGCTTGGTCGGGCAATTGTCCCCAACTCATTAGTAGTTGGGTATTATCAGTGTGACCCGTTTAAAAACTTGTTTTGTTGGCTTTACGCCTTTGGGAGCTTAATGACCATGTCCCGGATATCCTTGGCATCATTTTACGAAATGGCCACTACCTCGACATCCGGGTGTAGGCGTACACCCGGCATTGTGTTTATATTAATTAAAGGTATAACCGTTGGTTTTCCCGCCACGGATTTATGCTTTGTGGCGTGTCTATTAACCTTTAACCCGGCACGACCCGGGCGACCGAACGCATAGTAAACATGTAATTCTTTACAAGATTTAATTATAAATTATCCCAAGTTATAAAGAGTTTGTGCCTTGTGCATTTAAACCAATTTTATTAAACATTTTACAAAAGTGTCAGTTGAATGTATTTACCAGTGTAAACTGACGTATTTTTCCCAAAAAGACTAAATGGAGGTACTATGCGTAATTGGCTGGGATTTCTCCTTAGCATCATTAGAAGTCTCGCAAGCTTAAGATGCCTGAAGTCTGTTGAACAATACTTTTGTTATTATTATTGATCCCCTGTGGATTTTATTTCAACAATGGTGATACTTTGATATTACAAATAAAGTTGAAATATATTTATCTTTATGCTTCCGCTGTGCATTCATATATTGTGTGGTTTGACTATATTGTTGCCAACTACGTCACGGTAATCCCCCACCGGGCCCACCGGTGAGACACGTGGAAATCGGGGTGTGACACTTATATGCCCTCAACATCCTTTTCAAGAGCTGAGACGTGGCACTTTGGTGTCCATCTAATGGGTTTTCAGGGTTTAGTCAACTGGAGTGAGTTTTCTCCTTATAATTAGCCGATATATATATATATATATATATATATATATATATATATATATATATATATTATTTTTGAGAGTGAAAGAGATATTACCAAATGACATTTAGGGAAATTCTTTTTTTAGAATTACATTATGATATCCGGCTTTTACTTACAAGTATATTTGTTTTTAATCGAGAATTGCTGATGTGGCACCATAAATGTGAAAGGTGGCAACCACCTAGTGGAATTTTAATGACAAATGATATCAGTGGCGAAGCTTGACCCGAATGACGGGGGTCTGAAAATGTATATACCCAAAAATTTCTATAGAACCGGGGGGTCAAAAACGTATATACCCAAAAATTTCTATACAAAAACTACATATATAACAATACTGAGCGCAAAGTTCGGATGGTCAGGCGTCGCCCGCTCCTTCTATACTTTGCCCTTGAATGATATTAGGCCACAAGATATAGGTTAACCGTTCATAACTCTATATAAACATCACATCACTCGTTTTTTTTCCTTTCCCTTTTTACTTCTGCTCATCGGTTTAATCTTGTTAACTCTATTTCACCGGTCATTTTTTTAGTTATTAAAATTTAAATTAAATATAAAATAATATTATTAATACCACTTCATTAACGTCTTAGCTAAAATAAACACCGATAATAAATGACATTAATTTATCATTCTTTTTTGCCTAAGGCTTTGGGGTGTACTCTAACTTTATTGGTGTTAAAGATAACATGGCGAGTTAACATGCCTTTCAAACCACCCCTCCCTATAGGGAACCGGTTCTGGTTTTGGTAGTGAGGTTGCTTTTCGTACCTAAATTATTGTTATTTTACGCATTTAAAGTTTTAACTTATACTGTTTTTCATACCTAAATTATTGTTATTTTATGCATTTAAAGTTTTAACTGACATGTGTTTTGCTTGTCTATAACCAAATTTGTTATCTGCTTTAGATTTCATAGAATTTTGTGGAATTTGTCATATTTTGAAATATCCGATGATATTTTTTTTGAATGCAGGTCAACATTCTTGTACATGTTACTGGTCATCCTATTCGTGAGAACAACCTAAATGAGGTGAAGATGTTAGTGAGTCAATACAATTCACAAGACCATCTAAAGTCTTCAAAGAAGATTGCATATCGAAATAAACTCGAGAGGATGTTTGAAATGCAAAAAAACCTAAAAACCGGACATGTAGATGCTGGTGGTGGGGCCATGAACAACACCATGGTGTGCACCGCCAAAGAAGGAAACATTAATACATGAAAAAAAAAAAATCTGAAACTACTGACATATAAGATTATTTACCTTGAAATTTGGCAGGTTAAATAATTAGATTTTCCGCTAACAAACATAAGAATTGGCAGTTGGAAAAATCTCATTATTTAATTATTTAACCTGTCAAATTTCAAGGTAAATAATCATATGGCTGTATTTTCATTTTTTTTTAAATTTAATATATTAATGTTGCCTTCTTTGGTGGTGGAGACCATGGCGTCGTTCATGGCCCCACCGCCAGCATCAACATGTCCAGTTTTTAGTTCTTTTGCATTTCAAGCATCCCCTCGAGTTTATTTGATTTGCAATCTCCTTTGAAGACTTGAGATGGTTTTGTGAATTGTATTGACTCACTAACATCTTCACCTCATTGAGGTTGTTCTCACGAATAGGATGATCGGTAGCATGTATAAGAATGTTGACCCGCATTCAAAAAATGAAACATCATCGGGTTTTAAAAAATACGACAAATTCCAAAAAATTCTATTCTATGAAAACTAAAGCAGATAACAAATTAGGTTATAAACAAGCAAAACACATATAGTTAAAATTTTATATGCATAAAATAACAAAAAATTAGGTATGAAAAACAACCTCACTACCGAAACAGGAACGGAACCAGTTCACTATTCTTCAACCGGATCGGCGTTCTGAAACCCGTACTCGCCGGAGCTCCAACTTTTGAGTATTTTGTGAAGGGAAAGAGGAAATTAAGAATTTTGGTTGGTGAATTGTGAAGAAGGGTTTAGAAATCGGGGTTTATGTAAGTGCAAATGTATCTGATTACATGTGTTGGTTCTTGCAATATGTAGCATATTCTATGTAATGTGATACACAAGTGAAAATAATGTGAACGCAATCCTTTATGCAATCTTTTTAGCTTTTAAATTTATAATGTTTATTTCAAATAGGTTTTTTTTTTTTTTTTTTTTTTTTTCTAAATAGGTAATATTTGATCACTAAATTTAAAATTTCAAAGTAATTAAGGTTTACCCAAAAATGATGAAAGGAGATATCAAATTAGAATTTTGATTCTTTGAACCAGTTATAAGAGAATATTGCAGTTTGTTATTGGAAATTTGTGATGAATCTTAGTACAATATATTGGGATACAGCGTATTGGATAAAATAAAACAAAAGACACCGGGTCTTAAGCGTGCGCGTCATCGGTTTTTTTAGGGGTGAACTTTCTCAATTTCAAGAAAACAAGCAGGCTTTAATCTCACTTTCAAAAGGGAATAGAAAGTGTTTAGACTCTGATTGATGTCTACGGTGCGATATAAGGGATAGCGCAAGCGCTTAAGTCCTCGATACAAATCCTAGTTTTTGTATTGTTATAGTGATGTTCATAGATGAATGTCTGTGGGACATAACAAATGTTAGGTAACATAAATGACTCACAGATGAATCTTTTTGAAGGTACCAAATATCGTGACTCTTGGTTGCATGTTTGCGAGACGTACGCAAGTGTCATGACTTGTATATGAATGTTTGTGGGTTTTATCGTATCTTCAATCTTTCAAATCAATAACCTATTCAACAATTGTTAAAGATATACATACTTATTAGGGAATCTTTATTGTTTTTACACGAATATGAAACTATAAAACAAAACCAAACATACAACAACATCTCTGGCAATAGGCTAGAACACAAAAAATAGTAAAAAAGAAGAAGTTATAATTGCACCAACTACCCAATCTAACATATGCAATTTAGCTATGTTTATAACCCAAAAGAAAGAATTTGCCTTTATATATTCTAAAACTTGATCAACACTTCTATGAGCATTGCGAAAAGTCCTATTTCTCTCCTTCCAAATGAACTAGCGAAATGACAGAACAAATTGCATGTATAGGAAATATCAACTATAGTAATAACCCATGTGCTAATTACTAAGAAGATACATTGTGTGTGTTATGAACTCTTCGTCTTTCCACATTGGAACATGCTTACTCCCTTGTAATAAAATCAAAACCAGTATTCCTTAACTATCTCGTCATAATGATACCAACACCTAAATAAGGTCACGTCCACATAAATTGTTTTATTTTCTCGTCAACCTATTTCCAAAATAATTTATTTCATCATGGCGTGTTACATAATTCATTATAGGTCTAATGTGTTTCATCAGTTACGTTTAGGAGTGAACTTTCTTGATTTCAACAAAACAAGCCAATGGTGATCTCATTTTCCATAGAGAACTGGATATATACTGACTCTGCGTGTTGTCTACGGTGTAATTTGGGGGATAATGTGTGACAACCCAAACTCCTATGGTCAGTCTTGTAATTCGGATCTTCATTATTCGTCGTCCATATTCATAATCGTGTTAAACTTGTGTTACGTAAATCGTGCTAAAACCGGCTCACCTTAGAGTTGTTATACTCCGGCCCAGTTCCTTATAAGCCCAAACAGGTGATATAAACACAAGTAGGCAACCCACTTAATCCAATTTGTTACGGCAGCCCACTTAATCCCATTTGTTACATGTATTTGCCTTCCATACACTTTCTCAATTGCAAGAGATAAAAACCCCAACTCCTTAATTGATTAGTTGTCATTGGGTTTGAGCCCACTCCGGACTATAGAAGAACCGACCCCAAAGATTATTAATTAGTGCATGCCTATTATACTTGTTTATCATAAACACACAAAACCAAAACAAACCCTACTGCTTCATAGTTTACGATCGGCGACTGAAGAAACCCCCCCCCCCCCTTCCGTAGTTGCAACTTGATCAGACGAGTTCTTGGTTAGTGGTTCATACTTGTTCAAATTCTTATTTGATTGATCTTAGTTAAGCGTATTCCTGGTTAACTGTTGCTTGATAATATGGTTGTTAATAGGGAACCAATCTATATTAGTTTGTAGGTCATCATAATAATCTGTTGGGTAATGTTTTGTTTTGATAAAATGGTTTGGTGTGAATTCATGAATTAATATTCATGAACTTGACTAGGATAGGTGGTGATGAAACATCAGGTTCATGCTAATGAATACCGAAGACTTGTATAAGTAAACTGGGAATTATTTATGGGATCGTAATCGGTGGTTTTGGGTAGGGGTAATTGGGGCCAAGAAACTAAGACAATTGTAGGTATTGGGGACTGGGTCTTGTGCGCTAGCTGGACTGCACAAACTATTAGAGAAAATAATAGGTCGATTATTTTGGGCTTTGCTTTGGGCTCTTGGGACTAATAGATGACCGGGTGGACTGGACTGTGATTGAATTAACTTGGGCTTCGATTACACACACACATGCTACTGATGTATTATGAATGGACTGATCATGTTGAGTGTATATTTTAACTTTGGCATGTCATGAATACTTGAATTGGGCCGCATATGATCCAGGTTGTCTTTTAAAGTCATAATACTAATAGCTTAGTTTTGTTTGGTTTGGGTCTAGTGTTGTTGGGCCGGGTATAAGGTGTGGATAACTGGGCTACATAAGCAAAATGGTGGAACATAGTTTTACTGAACCGTACGATGTTGTTTTGGGTTTAATTGAAATTGGGCTTCTGGTATGGGCTGCCAAGGGATGGCAAGCCTTAAACAGTGTTAATACGAAATTTGAGGTAACTAAATAAATGTTGAGTGATATAAATTATTGTTGTTATGTGCATAATTAATTGAATAAGGTTTGGACTGTTTCTATGTGTTGTGGTGATATATGATCCTGTAACATGAAAATACATATGGCCCGAATGCTCGTTATAACTTGTGTGATAATACGTGCTATACTTGCTTAAAATTTGTGGAAATTGTGCAAAGAATATGCGGTTTACGTGTAAACGAAACTAACTATCATTGGAACCATATTAGGGTGTGGGTGTCCAACGATAAACAAATTAACTAATCTTACGGAGCAAACCTAAGGTGAGTTCACTGCTCTTTTTCCAAGCATGCATCCCGGGGAGGGATATCGGGTAACGTTCCGGGGAGGAATGCTAGTTATTGAGATGTTTGTTATTATTACTCAGTTTCTATCACATAAGACCCCTTACATCTACCGACAGTTGCCGGGGAGGCAACGAGATTATTAGTTGATAGCGCTATTAGGTTTGGCACCCTCACACCGTATCGGGGAGGACGGGCGTGAACTAATTTCCTTAAAGCATGACCAATGTTTTGATAGAGGCATTGGGGTTGGGCAAACACATCTTGTAGCCATTTCGGTAATCGAGTTAATAACAACATCAAATCAAATTGTTAAATTGTTTTATACATGTATCTGGTAACTAAACTCGGTAACAAAACTTTGAACTCACCAGCACTGTCTGACACACTTGTTTGCATGCTTGTAGGTCGTTAGATGTCTTGCATTGGAAATTGCTGTCTGGAGTAGCTGGAGTGGTCATGGGTCGACTGGATGGATTTATGCTCTTGATTTCTTGATACTATACATTGGTTTTGAAACTGTTTAACTTTGCTTCCGCTGAATACTTTGGTTTTCACTTAAACTTATTGATGGTATTTTATTAATAATTAAGGATTTTATTTTGAAACTTGTACGCGTTCAATGTAATTGGTGGCTCGTTATTGGTATGTCGCACGCCTAACAGGGACATTCCCTAGGTGGTATTTTGGGGGTGTGACAGTTTGGTATTAGAGCCACTGGTTATAGTGAACTTGGCTTAAAACGTTTTATAAAAACCAGATTATAACCGAACAACTTCGAAAATCGACCATGACACTCGGCTCCAGATTGCAAGGTTCGTCTTTTGTTACTTCATGCATTACTTGTTTAGCAGTCACACACTCACAACCTACATGAAAACGACATACTAGATACTATGGTGATTTGATAGTGTAACACTACTTTTCAACTTTTGTGAATCATAATCATGTAGTACCCAATGCAGGGGGAAACTTTTAACGCAAGTTACGAGGCACTGATATGAGCATGCAAATTGCCTTATTATTATGGGTGCACACATAATAATAACGTGGGGTGCATGTAAGTCCCAGTGAGGCTTAACGAGCATGAGAAGGGTTCTGCCCTATTGTGTGTAAACTTGATAGTTATAGATTTTAACGTGATACTTGACTTTTACCTCATTTCGACCCTTAAGATAGTTCCCTTCTCTTAATATAGAACAATGAGTGGACGTGGAGGAGATCGAGGTGGTGGACGTGGCCACATTGCTATGACGCAGGCCGAATTAACCAACTTAATCAACACTCGTGTAGCTGAAGCCTTAGCGGCTTACCAGGCTGGTACGATATATGCCGATTACTTTCTATCCTTGTGTCGTATACTCGAATCTTACCTGTGCATTGTGTGTTCTTTCGTTTAAGGTCAACATGCAAATCAAAACAATCCACATGCTCCACCCGTTTGTACGTTCAAGATGTTCATGGATTGTAAGCCTCAGACCTTCAATGGGACTGAAGGGGCTGTAGGACTTCTACGATGGTTTGAGAAGGCAGAATCAGTATTAGCGATGTGTAACTGTCCTGCTGGGGATAGAGTAAAGTATGCTACGGGCACACTCGAGGATGGTGCCCTGACATGGTGGAATACCCAGGTTCAGATGCTAGGTATCGAAATGGAAAATGCCACCACTTGGGATGACTTTAAGGAGTTGATGAGAGAGGAGTATTGTCCTCGAGATGAGGTTCAGAAACTGGAGAACGAGTACTACAATATGGAAATGGAGGGATCTGAGATCGAAGCATACACTAGGAGGTCTAATGATTTAGCAACTTTGTGCCCTAACCAGTCTCGACCCCTACACCGACGAATCGAGTTGTATCTCAAGGGCTTAGCACCAGCTATTAAGGGGTACGCTACTGCTGCAAACCTAGACAATCTGCCCCGTATCGTCCGTTTAGCACATAAGATTACTGACCAAGAGGTCGAACGTGGCAACTTGCCACCACGTGTTTCTGCTACTACCTCGACTGCTACCGCTACCACACCTGCCAGTGATAACAAGCGCAAGTGGAACGATTCTAATAAAGCAACCAGTGCAAGTCAATCTCAGAAAAGGCCTGATAACAGCAACAACTGCAGTTTCAGTTAGTCTTCTTTAGTTAATCAAGTCCAGGGCAGCAATCAGAATTAGGGTTCTTACGTTGGAAAGAAGCCACAGTGCAACAAGTGTGGCTATCATCACTATGGACAGTGTGTTCGGACTTGTCGTAGATGCGAGAAAGTGGGCCATGAGGCCAAAGATTGTAGAGCCCCACAGCCAAAGCAGCAGCAACAGCAGAATCAGCAGCACCAGCGACAGCAAAGGCAACAACCTCAGCAGAATCAGGGTTTCAAGAAAGGATGTTTCCAGTGCGGGGACGAGGGTCACATCAAGCGGGATTGCCCTCAGCTGAATCAGAATGCCAATAACAACAACAATGCTGGGAACAATAACAACAGGAACAATAACAATGGGGAAATGGTGCACACGGAAGGGTAGCTAGGGAAGCCAGGAATGATGGCAACGTAGTGACTGGTACGTTTTCAATAAATGATTTATTTGCTTCTGTTTTGTTCAACTCTGGTGCCGATTGGAGTTATGTGTCCTTAGAGTTCAGTCGTCAGTTAGGGTTGACTCCCACACCTCTTGAAAATAAGCATGTAGTAGAATTAGCTGATGGTAAATCGATAGAGGCTTCTCATGTTCTGTTTGGTTGTAAACTTGATCTCATGGGTCAAGTGTTTGACATTGACCTACTCCCTGTTACTCTTGGAAGTTTTGATGTGGTCGTTGGCATGGATTGGTTGTCCAACCACCAGGCGGAAATTCTCTGCAAGGAGAAAATCGTGCGTATTGCTCTCCCTAGCGGGGAATCTTTATCGGTTCAGGGTCATCATAGTGGTGCTATGGTTGGTATTATCTCGGCAATGAAGGCTCAGAAGTGTTTACGTAAGGGCTACCCTGCTATTCTAGCTCTTATTACCGATTCAAAGTCTGATGAGACAAGGATCGAAGACCTTCCAGTTGTTCGTGAGTTTCCTGATGTGTTTGCTGAAGAACTCCCTGGTTTACCTCCACATCGTCAGGTGGAATTTCAGATCGAACTCGCGCCAGGAGTAGCCCCGATTGCTCGTGCTCCTTATCGTCTTGCGCCAGGAGAGTTGCAGGAGTTGTCGAATCAACTCCAAGAGTTGTTGGATAGAGGTTTTATCTGACCTAGCTCTTTGCCCTGGGGAGCCCCAGTGCTGTTTGTGAAGAAGAAGGATGGATCCTTTCAGATGTGCATAGATTATCGTGAGCTCAACAAGGTGACAGTCAAGAACCGCTACCCTTTACCGCGCATTGAGGACTTGTTTGAGCAGTTACAAGGGTCAAGTTTTACTCGAAAATCGACTTAAGATCGGGCTATCATCAGGTGAGTGTCCAAGAGGAGGATGTTCCTAAGACGACTTTTAGGACGCGTTATGGGCATTACGAGTTTTTGGTTATGCCGTTTGGGATGACTAACGCACCAGCGGTCTTCATGGATCTCGTTAACTGCGTGTGCAAACCGTATCTTGACGACTTTGTTATTGTTTTCATCGACGACATCTTGATCTACTCTAAGAGCGAGGAGGACCATGAGCGGCATCTACGACTTATCTTGGAGCTCCTGAGGAAGGAGCAGCTTTACGCGAAGTTTTCTAAGTGTGATTACTAGATTCGAGAAGTACACTTTCTTGGGCATATTGTTAACGAAAATGGGATACACGTGGATCCTGCTAAGATCGACGCTATTAGGAATTGGGTGGCACCGAAGAATCCTTCGAGGTGCATCAATTTCTTGGTCTGGCAGGGTACTATCGTCGGTTTATTCAGGATTTCTCAAAGATTGCTCAACCTCTCACCTCCTTGACACAGAAAAACGTAGTTTATTTTTGGGGACGAAGCAGGAGGATGTTTCCAGCTTCTGAAGCAGAAACTGTGTAGCGCGCCGATTTTATCTCTACCTGAGGGTACCGAGGACTTTGTGGTCTATTGTGATGCATCGATTCAGGGTCTCGGTTGCGTATTGATGCAATGCGACAAGGTGATAGCGTATGCTTCTTGGCAGTTGAAAAGGTACACGAGAAGAATTATACGACTCACGACTTGGAGGTAGGAGCTGTGGTATTTGCGTTGAAGATTTGGAGGCATTATCTGTACGGTACCAAATGCACCATCTACACCGATCATAGAAGTCTCCAGCATATCTTCGACCAGAAGGAATTGAATATGCGGCAACGTCGTTGGATAGAGCTTTTGAACGATTATGAGTGCGCCATCAAGTATCATCCGGGTAAAGCTAACGTTGTAGCTGATGCCTGTCACACCCCTATTTTTCCATGTATCACCGGTGGGGAGTATTGTGACGTAGTTGATATCATCATAGTCAAACAACACAATTTAAATGCACAGCGGAAGCAAAAGATATATACATTACAATCCGAATCAAAAGTAATATCAATCATTACAACGGAATGTATGTTGGATCCACAGGCGGATCTTAAAACAGAAAGCTAACATTGTTCAACAGACTTTAGGCATCTAGAACTTGCGAGATTCCCTATTGACGCCCTGAGCTCTCAGCCAATTACGTATAGTAAGTGACACTTAAACTTTTGGGAAAATATGTCAGTTTACACTGGTAAATACAACTTAACTGACTCATTTTGAAAATGTTTTAGAAAATTGATTTGAATGCACATGGCACAAAACTTTTATAACTTGGGACAATTATATAAAAATAATCTTGTATACAGATTTACATGTTCGTTATACATTTAGGGCCCGATGTAGAAACCGAGTCAAGATTAACAGACACGCCACAAGTATAGGCCCACAAGAGAGTGAGATACCGTTTCCCTTATGCAACTGTCAAGTGTACGCCTACACCCCATGCATAAGACATGGCCATTTTATAATACAATGATGCCAAGGATATCCGGGACATGGTCATTAACCCCCAAAGGCTTTTATTTCAAACAATACAGATTAAAGGGGGTTACCTCAATAATTTAATCACAATACGATCAAACATTCAATACCCGACTAAGCGGTATTATTATAATACCGTATCCCAAGCCCGTATTGTTGGTGCACTTGTGTCTGTACTTTGTCTGTATTCGGTCTCGATGTAAAACGATGTCTATGTTCGTCGTGTAAGTTTGACCAAGTCAACTATCCTCCTAGTTTGACTTGGCCAAACAGTTTGTTCATGATTGTAAGTTGTCTGTGTCGAAGGTTGGGTCATTGAAGGATTGCTTCTATCCTTCGATGAGTTCGAAAGATATCCCACGAAGGATACTAATGGACCTCGAAGGATACATCATCCTTCGAGGTATGCATGGATCCTTCGAGAGTTTTCACATCGATAGATGATCCTTCGATACATCTATCGGATCCTTCGGACAGACATCCTGTGTTTGGGTATAAATACCCATGCAGTGTGTTCTTTTCAGTTTAGACTTGGAGACAAGTCAGACCTTGAGAGACACTTCTGTCAAGAGCACACACTGTTAGAGAGTTTACAAAACAGATTTGTAAACCTTGTGCTTGTAACCGGAACCTTCATTCGCATTAATACAAGTGGTGTTAATCGGTGAATCTTGTGTGTATTGTGTTTATGCTTGTCTCAACTCGGTTTGCATACTAGCTTGGATTCCGCACTCGCTAGTGTGTTACTATAACAAGGTTAAGGTTTAACCTCATCCTCCGCGAGGGACCTACAAGTGGTATCAGAGCCGTGGCTCTTTACCTTGTTAAAAACCGGGTTTTGTTCAAGTTTTGGTGTGTTTGGACACTTGGTTTAGCTCCCGTTTTTAGTGATTTTCTTGGTTTTCTTGGCATAAAAACGTGTTCTAAACCAACCGGGAGTGTTTAAAAGCGGGTTGGGTAACTTACAACTTGTTTTTACGAAATTTGGTGATTTCCGGCCAAATTCCGGTGTGTTCTGGTGACTGGACTTTTTGGATAAGGTTTGCCATTTTGGGCATATTTTGTTTGAAAATCAAAGTTGGTGAAAAGTTGAGGTCAGAACATCCTTTCTGCCGAAAGTTGGTTCACCAACCAATCACCTTTCTCACTAACCTGTCACCTTTTCGTCAGTTGTGTCAGAAGCGATCGAAGGATATCTTTCGATATCGAACGATCATCTTTCGATCAAGGAAGGCTCGATAGATAATCATCTTTGGACCCATCCTTCGAAGTTGGTAACTTATCCTTCGATACGGGGAATTTAGTTGAAAGATATATATATTCGAAAGATAAGGATCATTAAATTGTGAATCTTTCGAAATTGTTGTTCGAAAGATAAGGATCTTTCATTGTGAATCTTTCGAGATTAGTGTTCGAAAGATAAGGATCTTTCAAATTGTGAATCTTTCGAAGTCTTTGTTCGAAACTCAACAGTGATCTTTCGAACAATGTTGATCCTTCAAACAAGTCTTGATCTTTCGAACAAGTCAGTATCTTTCAATTCGTGTCTGTTTAAGCTTTAACAGTTTGTGTTTGTGTAGGTCTTCTATTAGTATTTCATCAAAATGAGTTGTACAAGTCCTTGGGACTGGAGTATTGACTCACAATCTAGTCAAGAGCTAACCTCTGCTGCAGCTTGGGCGAAAAGTATGTTTCCACCGCCATCAATCAGTCCAAGTCAATGGGCATTGGTATCCAATCAAAGTCAAAGCATTCAAAATCTTCTGATTAGTGAAAGCGAAACGGGCAGCAACAATCGTCCACCAAAGTTGAATCATATGAACGACTTTCCATCATGGAAAAACCGCTTTCACACGTATGTTCAAGGGCAAAGCACCGATCTTTGGACGTGTTTCATCAATGCATTCAATGCTAATCTAGAGGTTGCGGCGTCCACTTCAGAAGGTTATGCCAACATGCTGGAAAATGACAAGAAGGCTTATGAATTGGAGAAAAAGGCCTTTGCTACACTAACACAAGCACTCAACAAAGATATCTATCATCAGTTCTCCTACTGCAAGACCACGAAAACATTGTGGGATGCCTTAGTTGCTAGAGGAGAATGCAATGCAGCTACTCGAAAGTCTCGTCATGATTTGTTGAAGAAAGAGTTTGAATCGTTTCAATTTTTGGAAAACGAAACTCTAAATGATATGACAACACGTTTCTATCATCTGATTAGTGAAATGTGTGCTTATGGGGTTGTCTCTACTCAACAAGACATGGTGAATAGGTTTGCTAACGCCTTACCTCCAAAATGGAGTTCTTTTATTGAGTTGTTGAAGCACACTGGAACTCTAGACACGGTTAACATCTATGAGTTCATTCAGAAGCTGGAACATAAAAATGATGAAGAAATCAGGAAAGCAAAGCGAGCTCCCGCTCCTCAAAATACAGAAATGTACCTTCCAGGCTTCGATGCTTTGGCAAGATCCGCTGCAGCTCAGCAACCTAAACTGCAAACTGCATTTGTGTCGAATACAAGTTCTCTTCCGTTTCCTCAATCAACTGCTGCTCCGGCTTTTGATCCAAGGTCTTACATTCCCGTCCCAACACAGCCACAAGTCCAACCAGTACAACAACAACAGCAGGCTCATTATACAAACAATCCTCAACCTCAAAACCCTAACACAATCCGAGTCGATAATTCAAACCTTTCACACCTCAACATTGAAGTTGCTAAGGAACATATGGAAATTATCAATACAATGGTCAGTGCTTACTGTGGTTTGGTAGCAGGTCAGCTTGGAAACATCAACATGACCAATGAAGATTATCAACAGATCGACAAGGAATAAATGGAGTTGATGGACATCAAATGGGCTTTTGCTAGTGCAGTGAGAAGGGCAAAAGATTTCATGGCTCGAACTGGAAGAACTTCGTTGGAAGGAAAGAAAGATACGAAGTATGGGTTTGATATCAATGCCGTTACATGCTTCAACTGCGGTAATAAAGGGCACTTCAAACGTGAGTGCACTCTACCAACAAAACATGGCAATCACAACCCTTTCAGAAACCAGACGAGTACTACAAATGTGAATGCCCAGCAAGAAAACCGTGAGAGGAGGATTGTGGCAGTTAATAACAATCAGGGCCAGTCTGGAACTTCAAATCCCAATCGGGCTTTGGCTGTTCAAGCTGATGAGGGATGTGACTGGTCTGTGCAGTTTGGTGAAGGTGATCAAGGAGGTGGAACAGCTTGTTATGCAAAGATCATCAAGCATGTTCATAAAGAAGAGTCCTCTGAAAGTGATGACAGTCCTGGTTATTCGGGTAGTTCTGATGAAGAAGGCTCTATTTCTGGGGATAATCAGTCTGAGCCTGATGTGAAGGAGGAAGGAGGTGCTGATATTCAGGATCTACTTAATGAAGCTGATGAGCTTAAATGTCAGAAATCAATTCTGATTAGGAAGGCGGCTACTGCATCAAAGGAAATGGAGAAGTTATTTTCTGAAGATGGAGCTTTTTCTTTTCAAACTGCCTTTATGGCAAACGTTTCAGCCTCTTCTAGTCAGGTAAATTCTGAACCTCCTGCTCCTAGTGTTTGTAAATCATCTGCTGATAGGAAGCTTGAATCAGAAAAGCTTCATAGTCATAATCAGAATTTGGTTATTGAACTGTCAAAATGCAAAGAGGAGAACATGGCTTTAACTCGGAACGAAAATGATTTTAAATCAGTAATTGAAACATTAAAGAAAAATGTGTCCGAAGTGAACAAAGTAGTTTACCACAAGCAAGTAAGTATAAATGAATACATTAACATTGTGGAAGAAACTAAGAAGCAATTAGCCATTGCCCAATGCGAGAATGATGCGATCAAACAAAAATTGGAGAGTTATTCTAACTCCCAATTTGTGCTTGATCACATCATCGATGTTCAACAACCGAAGGGAAATCAGAAAGGCATAGGGTATAAGAAATGTCCGCCCCCTTTGATGAACAATTATACCAAGATGCCTGATGAGGAGGAAATGCCTCGGTATGAACCCAGTGTGCCTCTTGATGTTGAGGAATTTGCTGCTGGCCTAGGGTTCAAACCGGACAATTCTTCAAACACATCTTCTGAGCAACAAGAAACTTCATCATCCGTGAAGCAAAGTCCTCCAATTATCGAGGACTATGAGACATCGGATGATGAGTCAGAAGTGGAGGCAAGTGATCAGAATAAATCACTTAACAAGATGAAAGGAGTAGTTATTCCACGAGAGAATCACATTCTTTGTGATCCTGATACTCCTGATGTCCCATCTGTTCAGAAACAAGTGATTGATTCTGTCAAAGTTGATAAGACATGTGTGTCTACTGTTAAAAGCAGTAATGTGTTGCATTGGTTGGAGACAATAAAATCTACTCAGATCACGTTTTCCCAATTAAAAATGTAAATCAATCTTTGATTGACAAAGTCTTTGAAGACAACACAAACAATTTTTTGGGAAAAACACTTCCGGGAATTGTTGTAACACAATGTGATCCAATTCCTAAGGCTGAGATTAGAAAACAGTTTGGTAATCAAAAATCTTCAACCACTCAACAACCTAGTGCTTCTAATGGTAAACAACCAGTCAAACGAGCTCAAAATCATAAAGTCTCTCAGATGAAGTCTGAAACAAAAGGAGCTCGATTTCAAAAGAAAGCAAAAGATGTCAAGTTCGTGTCATCCAAGGGTACTGATAAGATTGAAACTTTTGAGAACAAGTCTAACACTGATTTTGTAAAACAAGTCACAATCTTAAAACGTAACAGTGATAACAATTACACTCAACGCACAAATGGGTGTGATGAAAAGGCGAGTACCTCGGGTTCCACGAGTTCGACATCTTGTGGTCAATCAATTTCTCCTAAATTTGTTGAAAGGAGAACATGTTTTAAATGTGGAGAAATTGGGCACATCATCAAAAACTGCCCAAATGCTCCAAAGAATAAATTTGTTGAGAAAGCTCCACCTGAAATAGTTCATCCTCAACGTCGGTCAGTTTCACCTAAACATGATAAACGAACTGTAAAGGAACAAGAAACTAAACAACGACATAAGAACATGAAAACTGTTGAAAAAGCTTTAAAATCTGAAGTTAAAACAGTTCAAAGGGAACCAAGTGTGTTACAACCTGTAAGACCAGAATCTTCAAAAACTGGTAGGCAAAAACGAACTTGGTTACCTAAGGCGGGTGACAATTCAGGGGGAGCAGTTGTTCTTGAAAACCATCAAGAGATTGATATCACGTTTCGTGATGCTCAGGGACGACCCAAGACCACTAAGGCTTGGGTCCCCATTCTCAACTGATGATTTTAAATGACATGTGCAGGATGTTCTAGGAGGAACTATTAATAGTCACTGGATCGTTGATAGTGGAGCATCCAGGCACATGACTGGCGGCTTACGGCTCCTATACGACGTGAGAAACATTAGAGGAGGGTATGTTGCATTTGCGGGAGACAAAGGCGGATTCATCACTGGAGAGGGAAGTATCTCAAATGGTATGGTGTGCTTCGATAAGATCAATTATGTTAAGCAAATTGATCATAATCTTCTCAGTGTGTCGCAAATCTGCGATAAAAAATTCTCCGTGCATTTTGATGATGCCGGCTGCTATGTGCTGAAACCTGGATTCAAAATTCCACAAGAATGGATTCTCTTGTCGGCTCCGAGAGTTAATGATCTTTATATTCTCGACATGAGCCAAGCGATTACAACATCTGCACAAGTCACTTGCTTTGTCTCAAAAGCCACGGAAAAGGAGTCTATATCTTGGCACAGAAGAATGGGACACATTCACTTGAGAAAGATGAACCATTTGGTGAAAAAAAATCTTGTGAATGGTGTGCCTGTGAGAAGTTTTCATTTACAAGATATCTGTGTCTCGTGCCAAAAAGGGAAGCAAACAAAGAAGTCTCACCCTTTGAAGAAAATCAACACTGTCAGCATGCCTCTCGAACATCTTCATATGGATCTTTTTGGACCTATGAAGCACAAGACAACATTTGGAGATGCTTATTGTCTAGTTGTTACTGATGATTATTCTAGATTTTCTTGGGTATCCTTCATGGCACACAAGAGTCAAACTCCTGGCATCCTCAAGGATCTTCTTACAATGTTGGAGAATCTCTATTCGTTGAAAGTGAAGAGGATCCGAAGCGACAATGGAACCGAATTCAAGAATCAAGTTATGGATGAGTTTTGTACTTCTAAAGGCATTCTTCATGAGTACAGTTCTCGTTATACTCCACAACAAAATGGTGTCGCGGAGAGGAAGAATCGAACGATTATAGAAACTGCAAGAACAATGTTAGTAGAGTCGGAACTCCCTATTCAATTCTGGGGGGAGGCTGTATCAGCTGCATGCTACACGTTAAACAGAGTTCTTACAGTAAAGAGACATGGCAAGACTTGCTTCGAACTCCTTCAGAAAAGGAAACCGGATCTTTCTTACCTAGAACCGTTTGGTGCTCCATGTACTATGATTGAGCCGGATGGAAAGTTTGGAGCAAGAGCTATTGAGGGTTTCTTCCTTGGATATGCTACTCCGAATTTTCGTGTTTGGAATCTGGCTACCAAAAAGATTGAGCTATGGAGTGAAGTGAGGGTTCAAAGGTACACGAGTCCTGTTAGGGCTCCGGGTGATCCGTGGATGTTCGATTATGATGGGCTATTTGACTCCTTCAATCTGCCAACCTTTGACGAAGAGTCAGCAGCGGCTAGGATGTTGTTGGAAAGTGACAACGCTGCTGTCTCGCCTTTGGTTAGACCTATTGTTGTTGACCCTCAAGCTTCTTCGCCTGTCAACAATATGGTTCAAAATGAGGTTTATGAAGATGCTGCTGATTATAATGAATCTTCTGAAGATGATGAATATCATGATGCAGCTGAAGGATCTTCGGCTCCAGTTGCTCCTGTTTAAGGTGCCTCTGTTGATACACCTCATATGCAGAATGTAGACACTGCTGAAGGGAATGCATCCACCTCTACACACACTCCTGGTGTGGAGTTGGTTGTTGATCTTAATCTTAACAATTTGGGTATCAATGCACGTGTGCCAGAAAATCCTGAAATGAGGATTCATGATACCCACCCCCAGCAGAATATTATCGGAGATGTCCATCGCAGTGTGCAGACGCGTAATCAGCTGAGAAACAACCGGAATGCTGGTTTGTATTCAGCTATAAGAGAATCTGGTCAACAAAATGACTGGTCCTTCGCGTGTTACGTGTCACAAGAAGAACCAAAATCGTGGAAAGAAGCGTTGAAAGACAGTGCTTGGGTTGAAGCCATGCAGGAAGAATTACAGCAATTTCAAAAGCTTGGTGTTTGGAAGCTTGTTGAAAGACCTGAGAACTACAAGAAAATTGGCACTCGATGGGTCTTCAAATGCAAGAAAGACGACCGTGGAGTGGTTATTCGGAACAAAGCACGTTTAGTCGTTCAAGGTTTTCGTCAGATAGAAGGAATCGACTACAACGAAGTCTATGCACCTGTTGCACGTCTGGAAGCAATTCGGATCTTTCTGGCTTATGCCTCATTCAAAGGATTCAAGGTTTACCAGATGGACGTCAAAAGTGCATTTTTACATGGTGTGGTTGAAGAAGAGGTATATGTCAAACAGCCTCCAGGTTTTGAAGATCCTATCCATCCCGATCGGGTTTGGTTGCCCAACAAAGCTCTCTATGGTCTTCATCAAGCACCGCGAGCTTGGTATGCAACCTTATCTACCTATCTGCTGGAGAACGGTTTTCGAAGAGGTCTTATCGATTGTACTCTTTTCATCAAAGAACAAGATGGAGATCTTCTTCTGGTACAGGTATATGTTGATGATATTATTTTTGGTTCTACTAATGATGTTTTGTGTAGGAATTTCGAGCGCATTATGCAGGATAAATTCGAGATGAGTGCTATGGGGGAAATGACCTTTTTCTTGGGCCTGCAAGTGCAACAAACTGAGTCTGGGATTTTCATCCATCAGACTAAATATGTTGGTGACATCTTGAGCCGGTTCCAGATGTCCGATGCAACGCCCATTGGTACCCCACTGCCACAAAATCACGGAATTACTCCAGACTTGAAGGGTGAAGCTGTTAGCCCCTCGTACTACCGCGCAATGATCGGATCTCTTATGTACCTCACAGCATCAAGGCCAGACATAATGTACCCAACGTGCCTGCTTTCCAGATATCAAATCAACCCGAAGGCCTCACATCTTGCAGCTGTAAAAAGGATTTTTCGTTATTTGAAGGGTTACCCTGACACTGGTCTATGGTACCCTAGGGATAATAACTTTGACTTAGTCGCATTCAGTGATTCTGATCATGGTGGATGCAAAATCGACGGCAAATCCACAACGGCTGGATGTAAGTTTTTAGGAAATCGCCTAGTCACATGGCAGTGCAAGAAGCAGACGTGCGTCGCTACATCATCAACATGCGAAGCTGAATACATTGCTGCCTCAAGTTGTTGCTCCCAAGTTCTTTGGATCCAACAACAATTGCGGGACTACGGTTTTGAATTCCTAACTACTCCTATTTACGTTGATAATTCTGCTGCTTTACAGATCACTAGAAATCCTGTGCAGCACTCAAAGACCAAACACATCGAAATCAAATATCACTTCATACGTGATTGCTTTGAGAAAAGGCTAATCGATGTTGTTAACGACCACACCGATGACCAACGTGCCGACCTTTTTACCAAAGCATTTGACAAATCAAGATTTGACTTTTTATTGTTGGTAAACGGCATTAAGGTCAAGCAAGAGTAAACCAACATCGGAAAATCATTTTTGTAAATACCTTTGTGTTTTTAAATTTGTCTTAGTTTATTGATTTTAGGGGAGTAAATCCAAAAATCGGAAAATCCAAAAACATCGAAAAATTTCAAAAACACAAAAACAATAGAAAAACAAAAATGAGTTTCCTGGCGAGCAAAAGAGAAAATGATAGTACATCAGTGGTCTATTCAAACCTCTTTAAACCTTAAATGAAAAACGATAAGCAGCTCTATATAAGATGTATCGGTAGGCTCACAATCATTTTAAAGTGTGCAGGGTGATATAAACTTAAATCGACTGAAGACCAGGTGGGAACCATTCATTGGCATATGGTCTTAGTACCGAAATTTCGTTTGATAGATTGCCGAGGTTCTGAGATATTCGGTCTTTATGCTGCTTATCATCTGGGTATCATGGTTGTATCTTTTACCGAAAAATAACGGGGACGCAAATCTAGATCTTCCATGATACTATACATACGTGTACATATTACATACTGCATTCGACCTCAATAAGTGATAAACAATCACATGTCCATATCAAATAAGTGATAAAATATCACATTTATCCGGGAGTCAAGTTCGTCTCTCTGCTGTACGGAAGTACTGACCTGTTCACGGACTTGCTCCTGTGCCCTCATGCATATGAAAATCAAGTTCCTCATCAATAAGTGATTATATCACATAGGGCTTGTTTTCAAATCAAAATAAGTGAGTATCTCACATCTTATACGGTCAAACAGATGATAATCAGTATACTCACCGGTAAGATGAATTCTCGTGCATACCTTGATACGGGAATGTGTCGTGATGTGGATGAACACCGGTCGGTAAGTATAAATCATACCTTAACGTATCCCCTCGCCATGATTACATCTGGTAAGTTGAGCTTAAGTGGACACCAATACCGATAATTGTTATAGGATGCTTATTTTAATGTTAACTAACTGAACAACAAGAGTGTTTTGACATGACCGTACACTGATATGATTCTCTTACCCTCGAAACTCGCAAAAAGAATGTCTGTATATATTTATTTACTGCTTAAATTTTATTGTTTTATTTTAAACAGTTTCGTCGTTTGGTGCATATCATCACGACATTAGCGGTGATGTCGTTTGATAACACTCAAAGGATATTAAAATTGTTGTCTTTTAATTTATTCAAAAATACCAAAAAGATTTTAGGTGAGTTTTAATATAAACTTTGTAAAAGCCAAAAAGATTTTATTTCTACTTTATTTTCGATCGTACGATGTTGGAACTCGAGTCTTCGTTACCTGAAACCTGAACGAAAACCGAATTGACTAAATCTTCATAAACGGTCGAAATTTGCAAGCTTTGAAAGTTAAATCTAAAATCGAGAAATTTAGTAAACTTTCAAACTGTCGGACGGTGTTTGATTGTGACATGGTCACTCGTGTGTCATTTGTTTATGCTAACAATTCCAAGCAGTTGTTCTCATTACGCGTTTAGATTTCTTGCATGTGCAGATTCTAAAGGCTAGGAGAACATGGTCGATGACAAGCTTCGGAATGAAGACACGACATGAAGGCACTCAAAAGATGAAGATGATCGAGTTGCCGCAGGCCATCATCAACACCACAAGGATCTCAAGCTTTGAAGATCAAGTCATTCACGAGCATAACTCAAGGGGGAGCTTATGTTAAGGGGGAGTTTGTCAACACACTTCCTGCTTTCAAGACTTGAAGACTTTGAAGATCCTCCGACATTGAAGACTCGAAAGGACATCCGAGACTTGAAGACACGAAGATCAAAGATGATCAAGATCGAGACAAAGCTACAACCAAGGGGGAGTTTGTTGGTGCACTTGTGTCTGTACTTTGTCTGTATTCGGTCTCGATGTAAAACGATGTCTATGTTCGTCGTGTAAGTTTGACCAAGTCAACTATCCTCCTAGTTTGACTTGGCCAAATAGTTTGTTCATGATTGTAAGTTGTCTGTGTCGAAGGTTGGGTCATCGAAGGATTGCTTCTATCCTTCGATGAGTTCGAAAGATATCCCACGAAGGATACTAATGGACCTCGAAGGATACATCATCCTTCGAGGTATGCATGGATCCTTCGAGAGCTTTCACATCGATAGATGATCCTTCGATACATCTATCGGATCCTTCGGACAGACATCCTGTGTTTGGGTATAAATACCCATGCAGTGTTGGGTATAAATACCCATGCAGTGTGTTCTTTTCAGTTTAGACTTGGAGACAAGTCAGACCTTGAGAGACACTTCTGTCAAGAACACACACTGTTAGAGAGTTTACAAAACAGATTTGTAAACCTTGTGCTTGTAACCGGAACCTTCATTCGCATTAATACAAGTGGTGTTAATCGGTGAATCTTGTGTGTATTGTGTTTATGCTTGTCTCAACTCGGTTTGCATACTAGCTTGGATTCTGCACTCGCTAGTGTGTTACTATAACAAGGTTAAGGTTTAACCTCATCCTCCGCGAGGGACCTACACGTATAGGGGAAATAAGTTAAGAGTATTTACCTGAGCTTAAAAATGCAATTTATACTCAGCCGTATATCCTAATCAGCAAGCACAAGTACTTCTACTGGGGCTCTTAATCTGGAACGAAGGTTTTTATTAACCTATTAGATTCCTAACGGGACTTGTTTAAGTATTAACTTAGACCAGTTAGTTTTAAGGAAAGGTTTACGGTTCAAGCGCAAGATTAAGCGAAGACCGGATTAGAATGTGGTTTAGTCCCAACAAGTTTGAATACTTGTTTATTATGGCTAAACAAAACACCTTCTGGATTTTGAGATAAAAGTGATAAGGTTTGACCCGTTTCGGCTAATTTATGCAAACTAGTTACATAAGTCGATCCGAACGCGAAAAGGGCGTAACGGTAACCACGATAGTCATGAACGGATTTCCTAAGTTAATATGCCTTAAATATGTTGTGATATCAGTAGGATACCTTCCATTATGCCCAAGATGATTTTAAACTCAAACTATGCCATGTAAGGGCATTTCGGTCATTTTTATGTTTATAAAAGAGTTTAAATAGTAATCTGAGTTACAGGTCTGATTAAATCAGTAAATATAATCATTTTAATAAGTTATAACAGTAGGGTATCACTTATACGTAAAATTTATTAATTATAACCATACTATGCACCGTAGGGGCATTTTGGTAATTTCACATAAGCCTAAAAGGCCAAAACTGGAAATATGAGTTTAAAACTTTTGCTTACTGTTAAAATATAAAAATTTACTGAGAAAATCAGTAGGCATCAACCCTTATATCTTTAAACTAGTTTTGATACATACTATGCGTTAAAAACGCTTAAAAAGGCGATTTGGAGCCATTTCCGGGTTTTGTATAGAAAGCTGATATTTTTAATATTCCAGAAGGCTCAAAATATTTTATTTAACATATTAGATCAGTAGAAAAATGTTTGGGGTCAAAAGGATTTATAAAACTCATTTTATAGCCCAAAAGGGCAAAACCGGCAATTACCGAATTATAGCTAGAACCCTATGTTATGCTCAGCCTAAAAATAAATAAAAATCTTCAAAAATCCCAAAATATTATTTTATATCAGTAGGTAAAAAGTTTGGTTTCAAAAATTGGGTTTAGATAGGCTTTATGCTAATTACGCCGTTAAATTAATAAAAAGCTTTCTAATTACGCTATTGAGCATAACTCCTAATCTAGACCTCAAACTGATGTCAAATTTTAGGGACAAGTTTATAAATCAGTAATAAAGATTATTATCCTCTCACATTTTCAAAATTTTCGTTTTAGGGTCAAAAGGGCATAACGGTCAACATTTAGGCATATCACGGAAACACGCATGAACTAGGATTTCTATGGAACCAAGTTGTATAACCTCGGAGGGTTATACTAACCTATAATATGGTCCTAAAGGAATCCTAAGGCATATCTAAACTAAGCTAAATCGGGTCAGAACTTAAAGTCAAAGCAAAAGTCAACTTTTGCGACTTTCGGTTCCGAACCGAGCCTATACTTAGAATTGTCGGGTTGAACATGCTTAGGTATGTTCGACTAATATTTACCAAGTCATTAATGTGACAAAACTGATTTTATGACCTTTAATTTAATAGTTATGCATTTTATTTAAAACTAACCCGTTTGACTTTTATTTGACCCGACAATTTAACCAAGTAAACATGGTAATTAGGAGGTGCCCTTTTGAGGGTTTAACACCTACCTAATTACGGTCACGTAGTCACGTTTATTGCGAACAATGGCTTAACCGTTTAAAAGTCAAAGCGTTTATCGATAACGCTTGACTATTTGGTTTAAAACGCTAAACCGACTAAACTAAGCACGAAAGAATACTTACTAAGAGTCCAAAGGACTGAATGAAGGTTTCCAAAGGATCAGGTTCCTCCTAGTTGAGAGTTATGAGCAGATTTTCGGGAAGTGGTGTGCATAAACAAAGAAACCCACTTCCTATTTATAGTGTTTGGGTTTTCGTAGGATCGTGACAAGTGTCGGGATGATATAACCAGATCAAAACAGATGTCAAGTGGTTTATTAAATCAGGTAGCAGCCCCTAGTATCTGTTATGTGAGTATGGCAGCTGGTTTCAACAAAACCAGCAGCAAACATACTTCCAGAATTACAGAATTGGTCCCTGTGAGCATATAACTGCATATAACAGCCCTTTACAAACCCGTATATCTTATAAAAAGACATATTTAGTCTCTCTGACCTCTGAATCAGATGGTTACAGGTTTAAAACAACTTTTGAAGGCTGTTAAGATCAGAAACAGTTTGCTGAATTACAGTTTCAGTCCCTGCATATGTTAAATGTAATTTCTGACACATTTAAAGCCCGTTAAGCCATCTTCAAGGCTCTACAATGATGCTTAAACATAGGGGATATGAAACAATCTCAAAAATATGCCGGATGTCAGTTCGTTTGGTCGTACGACCACGTTGTTCGGCTAATTACGACGAAACACGGACGGACGCGAAAAACGAACCAAATTACGCGACGAATGGAATTTTATCATCCCAAACACTAAAATAAAATATTTTAGTGCTTACATAAATTTTTGGGTGTCCAGAGATATTCAGAATGTGAGATATGCGCGAAAATGCAAACTTGTGCAGTTTTTGACACTTTTAGTCCCTGCATGACATAAAAGTTTATTTTTGCGCACAAAACACCTCTAAGCCTATATCTAAGCTATATAAAAGATAAATAGGGCATGTTTGACTCATGGGCATATTCCGGAAGGTCCGTTACCATACGAATCAACATACTTTTGCAGTTTGACGCAATTAGTCCCTTAATTGCGCAAAGTAGCGCGAAATGTCGTTTAATAATATCCAAGCCTTCCATGGCCCATAATGGGCATTCCCAAGCGTATACTTAAATATTACTATGCTCATGTTCGCTTAAATGGTCACCGAAAGGCATAGATTCAAAAGTTGACGCTTTAGGCCCCTCTATTGCGCAAACTTGCGCATCTCATCATTTAATAGCATTAAAGCCTTATTTAATCCATATTAGGCATTCTTGAAAGTATTATTAAAAATCACGATGCTTCGGGTTCGCTAAAAGGTCATTCAGAGGTATAATTAAACATATTGACACTTTTAGTCCCTCTAACTTGCAAAGTTGCGCGTAACTTTACTTATAGGCATAAAACCTTGGTCGGTCAATAATTGGCATTCCTGAGAGTATAATCGAATATCATGAAGCTCCTGGTTTGTTAAAAGGTCACTAAGAGGTAAGAATTAATATGTTGACGCTTTTAACCCTTCATTGTGCAAACTTTCAATTAATTCCGCAAACGGCTACACTCGATCACCAAGTGGCTCATTTGTGAATATAAATATCGTGAGAGGTTATTAGAAACTTATTTTAGGTATGCTAACACTTCCAGTCCTTTCATAATCAAAGTTTTCGATTTTTCGAAAAATTAGTCCCTTAATTTCAGTGTTGGACTTTATTAGGGTTTATTACACGTCTCAATACATCATTGGACATGATTTTACGAGGTGTTACAATGCCCTTAGCCGAAAGGAGACGAAGCCTAAACGTGTTCGCGCATTACAACTCACTATTCATTCTAACCTTCCTGATAAGATTCGTACGGCTCAGACTGAGGCATTGAAGGAAAATACATCGAAGCTGAGGGTTTACGAGGTATGAAAAAGAAGCTCGAGCAGAGATCTGACTGCATCTATTATATTATGGAAAGAGTGTGGATTCCTCTGTTTGGTGATCTCAGAGAACTTGTGATGGATGAAGCGCACAAATCACGATACTCTATTCATCCAGGATCAGATAAGATGTATTAGGATCTTAAAGTTTTGTATTGGTGGCCGAATATGAAAGCTATCATCGCCACATATGTGAGTAAATGCTTGACTTGTGCTAAAGTCAAAGCAGAGCATCAGAAGCCCTCGGGTCTACTTCAGCAGCCAGAGATACCCACGTGGAAGTGGGAGCAGATCGCCATGGATTTCGTTACAGGGTTACCAAGGAGTCAGGCTGGAAACGATACCATTTGGGTGATTGTTGACTGTCTCACGAAGTCAGCGCATTTTCTGGCAATCAAGGAAACAGATAAGTTTTCGCAGCTTGCAGCGGTTTATCTTAAAGAGGTGGTCTCTAGGCACGGGGTGCCAACTTCTATCATCTCAGATCGAGATCCACGTTTCACTTCTGAATTGTGGCAGTCAATGCATAAATCGTTCGGTTCACAACTCGATATAAGTACCGCTTATCACCCACAGACGGATGGTCAGAGCGAGCGCACCATTCAGACGCTTGAATACATGCTGCGGGCATGTGTTATTGACTTTGGCAAGGGTTGGGAGAAACAACTGCCGTTGATAGAGTTCTCCTACAACAACAGTTACCACACTAGTATTCAGGCGGCTTCGTTCGAAGCATTGTACAGGCAGAAATGCCCTTCTCCTCTCTGTTGGGCTAAGGTGGGTGATAGCCAGATCACAGGTCCTGAGCTTGTACTTGAAACTTCAGAAATGATTGTTCAGATCAGGAACCGTATGGCAGCAGCACGTGATCGTCAGAAAAGCTACGCTGACAAGCGTAGAAAACCTTTGGAGTTCGAAGTTAATGATCGTGTCATGTTGAAGGTCTCACCCTGGAAGGGTGTGGTGCGTTTTGGGAAACGCGGCAAGCTTAATCCACGTTACGTTGGGCCATTTAAAATCCTGGAGCGGATCGGTAAAGTCGCTTACAAACTTGAGTTACCTGTTGAGTTGGGTAACGTTCACGATGTCTTTCACGTTTCGCAGTTGAAGAAGTGTCTTTCTGATGAGACACTGGTTGTGCCATTTCAAGAGCTGAAGATCGACGACAAGTTGCAGTTTGTCGAAGAGCCTATAGAGATTATGGACCGGGAGGTCAAGGTGTGTAAACATAGTCGTATTCCGATTGTGAGAGTTCATTGGAACTCAAGACGTGGACCGTAGTTCACGTGGGAACGCGAGGATCAGATGAAGCTCAAGTATCCACATTTATTTCCAAAGAACAAGTCCAAGCCTGGTGAACCTAAGACTAATGCAACTAGTGAATTTCGGGATGAAATTCCCAATCAAGTTGGGGATGATGAGGCACCTGAGCAAAATCCGCAACAATCTTGATTTCTCACTTCATTCCCTGTGTTTACTCGTCAAATTTCGGGATGAAATTTCTTTCAAGTTGGGGATGATGTGACAACCTGTGACAACCCGCACTTTCAGACTACCACTGTTTCTTTATTATTATTATTTTGTCTATTCCTGTTAAACTCAATACTCGTCCATGCTAACTTTTCTCATAAATGGGAGCTACGCTTACTTTATGTAAATATATAGCAACAATAACTTGTTGAACGAATTGCTTTACTTTGATTGTGTTTATAGGATTACATGAACGAGCATGATTAGATGGTTGTGAGTCTGCTACCTGTTAAGTGATAAATGTTCGGATTTAGTGTGTATATTCAGTCACATGTTATGATTATATGTTCAGGTCATAGGTGTTGGCTAGTCATTTAGGATATTGAATTAATTAGCTGGGCCGCAACTACTTGAGCTATTTACACATACAGTTTGGCTACAGGCCCTCTCACCTCGGCCCACACACCCCACACATTCTGTTGAGCTCAATGTGAGGACAAACCAAACTTTTATACCCCACATCCAATCTAATCGGCCCAAACCCTTTGTGGGTTACAATCTAATCGGCCCAAACCCTTTGTGGGTTACGTATACCAGAGAAGGTGGAATATAGTGTAAGCACATTAACCCTAGAGCTCTCCTGAAACCCAAACGGCAACATCTCTTTTGCGTGAAGCTCTTTCCCTCGGTTTCGTCTTGTATCTCAGTTGTTTCGGTTAGTATATTACCTCCCTTGTTTGCTTTGTTCCTTGCTATACGTGATCTTTTGCATAGGGATCGAAACATATGCTGTTATGATTTGAAGGTTTGTATGCAATCTGTGATCGTGTTTGATGATTAATGTCAATGATATGAAGGGTAAATGACTTAATGAAAGTGGGTAACCTTAACTAAAAGTGGCGGCCTATGTGATGATTTAATCAAACCATATGAACATCTTGATAAGCGTTGTCAACAGGGATCTCAATCAAGATGTTTATGTACTAATTATAATGAGAAAATGAGTAGGGATGCATGCTAGTGTTCATAAACCTAACTGTACATGTCGCCTATATGAATTGAGTTGATATGAGGATTTAGTGGTTTATGTGATGATGTGAGTATACCTATCATGTAGTCAATTCAAACTTTGGTGTCAGTGATGTTGAGTGTTATGTAATATGTCACATGGGTGCATGGGAATCAAGCATGTAGTGGTAGGGTTTGTACTATGAATCTTGACTATGGGTTATATAAAAAGCTGTGCATGATATGACCGATTATTTAATGGGGCACAGGTAATTCACATCCTTTGATAACCTTGATAATGCACTTAAATTACATCAAACATGGCCACCTTGGAAGTCTGTGATTGTGTAAATAGTTGAATGGTTAATTGATAAATTTTGTGATAAATATGGCTGCAATATTCATGTGTGGAAAATTATAAATTGTGGGACATGATTTGTAACCGGTTGACTGAGATTATGACAAGGGAATAACTATTAGGAACAAAACATCATGCTAATCGGATCACACACAACCACACCTTTGGGCTGATATAATTAGGTGGGCTGCATGACTTGGTTAAATCGTTGGGTTTAGTGAAGTCATGGGCCGCAAGCGAGTAGAGTCACACCTGATTTGGGCCTTGTATTGTTGGGCCGAGCATAGAGTACCGGTAGTAGGAATTGCATAATTGAGCTATTTTTGCACGCACTAATATGAGTGAAAAACTAATCGGTCGGATGACATTATGATACATGAACATGATATGTAAACTGGTTAAAGGATTCAAATGGATGTTGCATGTTATGTAGAAATGCTTAATACACAAAACCTACTAGAGGGGGTAGTGTAAGTGAATACGAAACGGGTTGTCAACAGAAGCGTGCTACGATCAATGTGACGCATTATTTCTTATTGTGATTTGTATGACGCTATATGCACTACCGTATGATACTTATGTTGTGAATGTGGATTACATGACTTACGTGCATAAAACTAATTATCTTTGGTAACCACGGTAGGGCTTGGTTGATCAACTGTTAAACGAGTAACTAATCCTACCGAGCAAAACAAAGGTGAGTTCACTACATTCGAGCATGCGTCCCAGTGGTTGGGGGACAGTCAGTGGGTATTCCATGGGGGATAAGGTTTTGGGTAAAAGAAACGGGTATATTGGTTAATGATCTCACCTATCATCTTTTGTAAGTCCCTCATCGGGTATTAGTTAGTAGCGCTACTTAGGTTTGGCACCCTCACCCCGTGCCTGTAGAGGACGGAGGTGAACTAATGACCCAGTCTGGCCCAGTACTAGATAGGAGTACGTGGGAAGGGCAGTCCGTGAGCCGTCCGTGTTTGGAAATGAGATATTAACAATATTACTTGCACTGGGTATTAAACTGTTTTACATACACCGGGTAACAAACGTTTTCTAAAACTGTGAACTCGCCAGCTTTGTCTGATACGTGTGTTACATGCTCGCAGGTCCATAGGTACTACGAAAGCAGGAACTTGCTGGTTGGAGGGCGTGAGTGGTCATGGTTGCTTGCTGGATTTATTATCCGACTTTTATTCAGACTTTTTATCCTATGTTCGTTTGGGGATAACACTTATATTACGTTACATTAATGCTTCCGCTAAACTTATGATTTTTGAATAATGTATGTTGGGATTTTATTATCTTTAAACAACGAAGTTTTATTTCAAACTTGTGATTCAATGTAATTGGTGGCTCATTGCTAGTCGTCACACGCCTAACAGGGACACTCCCAAGACTGAAATTTTGGGGGTGTGACAGTTTGGTATCAGAGCCACTGGTTATAGTGAACTTGGTTTTAAAATGTTTTATAAAACCAGACTATAACTGGACAGATTCGACATCGACCATGACACTCAGCTCCAAGCAGCAAGGTTCGTCTTTTGTTTACTATTGCATAGCATATTTAGTACCTGCTTATGATTAGAATCACACCTAAATACACACTTGACACTACGACACAAATTTCTATGCTATCAGTCTATGTTGCGTGTTTTAAGAGTGGGGCACTTCTAGAACTTGCATGTTTCGTGTTATGATGTCCTTGTTCATGTTGGTTGAAGTTAGGAAACCTTTTAACATGAGTTAGGAGGAATTGAGATGAACATGCAAACTGGATTATTATTGTGGGTGCACACATAATAACAATGTGGGGTGCATGCGAGTCCCAATGAGGCTTAACAAGTGAAAAAGGGGTTCCGTCCTGTTATTTAATCGATGTGAGACACAATCGCCTATAAGAGTCATAGCAGTGATTGCCTCTTACTTGAACGCTATCTTTTCACTCATCTCTGATTCTTTACGAATCTCGATGCCATCGAGTATTATCTGAACGCCTAGCAAACTGCGTAGAATGTTAGGTACTTGTACGAACGTCCCTGAGATGGATACCTCCGCCTCAAATGATTGGACTATACCTTCCTCACATATTTTTGTTTGTTAGAACTTAGCGCATTGACGTCTTAGACCCTGAAGTGCGATCACTTCTACAACGCCCTGGAAACATATCATGTAATATTCAGTCAATTTGCAAGAGCGATGGATAAGAGAATGAGCGTGGTGTTGCACCAACCTTAGTAATAGAACGCTCCAGATTACCGGCAACGAACACCAGCGGGTTGGCTGCAATTGGATCTTAAACCCTAGTCAGCGAATTATGGGGATCATCTCCTACGAATCAATTGGGACGTGAACACTGACAAATAGGGAGGAATGTGTAACTTCCCACGCAGTGAGTAGTGCCTCAGTATGTGACACGGAATGTGAAAGGTGTACCTTGGCGGTGAAAGAATGGTAGGGCTCCGCTTCAAGCAACGACATTAGTAGCAACAATCACGGCAATATCAAGGTACTTGTAATCGTAGCCTACAGTATGGGAATGAAGGTGCCCGCGACACGGAATGGCTGTTGCTAAATCAAGACGACCATAACTAAGGGAACGACGGCAATACTGGAAACCCTTGTAATGAGAACAACAACACTGGAAATGATTCTCATGGAAGGACATTTAGGATTGGCGTGAGCGACGCCAGGATTATAGCAACATGGTGGCCTGCACATTCTAGGTAACTAATCGTTTCGCCTATGTTCTGTTTAACCCTGATGCTTCTTGAAACCCCACCCGTTGTGGAATCGGCTGATGTCAAGATAAACAGAACCTCATATATATGTTGGGGTGCAAACTCGACCTCGTGGGACAAGTGTTCGACACCGACCTTCCTTCTACTACCCTTGATGGCTACAATGCAGTAGTTAGTATAGATTAGTTATCCAGGACTCGCGTGGATGTAACCTGTGAGGAGAAAATTTTTGCGTAAGATTGGTGCAAAGGTTAGCGCCACTTCAGCTAAGAGGGTCAGTAGTGTTTTCGGAGGGATGACCCAACTATGTTAGCAATCGATTCTGATGATAAGGCCATAAAAAAAAAAAAAAAAAAAAAAGGATCGGGGATCCACCAATTGTTCGTGATTCCTCTCGGCATGCTACACAAGGAACTTTCAATGTTCACGTTCACAACTATTGGGAAGAATCTCAGTTGATCGCCCACCAGAGGCAGCTCTGATTACTTGTACTCTTCACCATTTTGCACCAAGAGAGTCGCAGGAACTGTCAAATCAATTACAGGAACTATTGGATAGGACTGTTGCTGGACCTAGTTCCTCGCTTTGGGAGAGCCCCCGGTTATATTAGGAAAGATGAGACTTTTCATAATTGCACTGACTACTGAGAACTCGTTAAGGTGACAGTCCAGAACCGTTTGTTTCGACCATGTGTTGACAACCTGTTGACCAGTTACAAGGGTCAAGCCCCTATTCGGAGATTGTTCATCGAGCGAACGAACATCAGATGAAAGTCCAAGGGGAGAATGTTCCTAAAAACGGTGTATTGAACGCAACACGACCATTTCCAGGAGGCACAGGGGGAATTATTCCATGACCATTTGGGGTGAACAACGCATCAGCCGCTTTATGGATCACAAGAACCGACCGTAATTGTTGACAACGTTCCGAATCACGACCAGGAGAAAGGAACACCATGGGTGGCATATGTATCTTATCTCAGCGCTTCTGTGGGAGGAGCCATTACGTGCGAATACACGCGAGAATACACCTGGGTCTCGCTGAGAAGCATCTTGTTAGAAACTGGTCGACATTAAAGATTCCTTCGGAGATGCAGCAATTCCTTGGTCTCGCTAGATACAATCGCAGCTTGCTCACAGGATTTTCGAAGGTCGCACAACTTAAGTCTCTTTGGTACAGTCGGGTGCTGTGTTCGTGAAAGACAGAACAGGAGGACGTCTTTTCAACTTCCGAATCCCAACTCTACAATACATTGGGCATCGTCCTTACCCGAGTGTGCGGGTGATTCAGTGGTATATCATTATGGTTCGAATCAGAGTCCCAGTTTCACACCGAGACAACATGAGAAGGGATGGCCCACATGATGGATTTGCAGGAAGAACTACACGAGTCACGACCTACGGTGGAAGCCATGGTCCCTGGAATTAAATTGGAGGCGTTACTTGGACGGCACCAAATGCATTACTTAGACCGATCACAAGTGCCTCCCGTGTACTTTTGTTCGGAAGAGCTAGGCATGTAGTAGCGTCACTGGATGGAACTTTTGAACGAATACGATTGTGAAACCTGAACGTGCACGAGCTTTGCAACTCGCTACCGACTTTAACTTACTCGATCAGACTTGCTCTGTTCAAACTGGAGAACTAAACGAACAGAATTCACAAGATTAACCCTTGTGGGGCATGGAAAGGCAATCATTGACTGACTGGACGATATTCGCTACCCCGTGGAACGAATGTGGGTCTCATTATACGGCAATTGTGAAGGGAAATTCATATTGAACAACGCACACCGGTCTTGACATTCTACTCGTTTGGATTATGATGAGAGATATTAGGATCCCTACATCTTGTACTGGTGATAGGGCATGAAGGCCCACCTAGCTATGCATAAGAGAACCGACTGCCATGGATTCAGGCACTAGCCTACTTAGAACTCGAAACATAAACAAAATCACCTGAGTGATCGATGATTGCCTCATGTAAACAGCACACTTTCCCGCAACCAAAGGGACTGACGAGTCGTCACAGCTTGTGAATACCCCTCTGAGAGAGGCGGCTTTTAGGCACGGAGTGTCAACTTCGGTTGCCTCTGACTATGATCTATACCTGATTTATGACAGGCATTACGCAACAATCTCAGCACACGACTAAACATGAGCATTACTTATCACCATAGGGCGATTGGTCAGAGTAAATGAACACCCCCCCCCCGACACTTGAAGACATGCTGCAAGCATGTGTGGGATTGACTTAGTGAAAATTGGAATGACACATATCTTTGGTTGGGTTCTACCGTAACAGTTACCATTCTAGTATTTAGACAGCTCGGTTTGAGACATTGCATGGACAGCAACGCTAATCTCCTTGTTGGATGAAGGTGGGTGACAACCTAATCACAAATTCAGGACTTGTGCTCGAAGTTCTTGAAGATTGCTTAGATCGGAAATTGTTTGACGGCAATGCGTGACTGTCTGGAAAGCTGATAAGCTTAGGAAACACTGGGAGTTCGCTGCAGGCAAACGTGTCATAATCGAAAGTCTCACACTGGAAGGGTGCGATACGCTGTAGAAAACGTGGCAAGCTTAGTCTACGATGCGATGGGACATTCGGATTTCTGGAACGAATCGGTGACATGGCTCACAAACTGGGGTAAAACTGACGAAATGGAATAACGTCCGCGATGACATTTACACCACAAATTTAAGGCAATGTTTGTCCGATGAAACACTAGCTATAGTCTGAGTCTAAGGTATATCGGACAAGTTGTGTTATCAGGGAATCTATCGGAAATCATGGACCAGGACGTTCCAATCGTGAGAGTTCGTCGGAACTCAAGGCGTGGACCGGAGTTCACGTGGGAACGCAATGATCGGAGTAAACTCTAGTATCCTTAGTTGTTCAAGCGGTTGTATCAATTCATGATATCATTGACAAATTTCGGGACGAAATTCCCTTTCAAGTTGGGGATGATGTGGTAACCGCGGAAAATCGACAGTCATCCTGAGTTAACGTCTTGCTATTTTGGATTGCTTACTTGTCAAATTTCGGGACGAAATTTCTTTCAAGTTGGGGATGATGTGACAACCCGCACTTTCAGACTACCACTGTTTCTTTATTATTATTATTTTGTCTATTCCTGTTAAACTCAATACTCGTCCATGCTAACTTTTCTCATAAATGGGAGCTACGCTTACTTTATGTAAATATATAGCAACAATAACTTGTTGAACGAATTGCTTTACTTTGATTGTGTTTATAGGATTACATGAACGAGCATGATTAGATGGTTGTGAGTCTGCTACCTGTTAAGTGATAAATGTTCGGATTTAGTGTGTATATTCAGTCACATGTTATGATTATATGTTCAGGTCATAGGTGTTGGCTAGTCATTTAGGATATTGAATTAATTAGCTGGGCCGCAACTACTTGAGCTATTTACACATACAGTTTGGCTACAGGCCCTCTCACCTCGGCCCACACACCCCACACATTCTGTTGAGCTCAATGTGAGGACAAACCAAACTTTTATACCCCACATCCAATCTAATCGGCCCAAACCCTTTGTGGGTTACAATCTAATCGGCCCAAACCCTTTGTGGGTTACGTATACCAGAGAAGGTGGAATATAGTGTAAGCACATTAACCCTAGAGCTCTCCTGAAACCCAAACGGCAACATCTCTTTTGCGTGAAGCTCTTTCCCTCGGTTTCGTCTTGTATCTCAGTTGTTTCGGTTAGTATATTACCTCCCTTGTTTGCTTTGTTCCTTGCTATACGTGATCTTTTGCATAGGGATCGAAACATATGCTGTTATGATTTGAAGGTTTGTATGCAATCTGTGATCGTGTTTGATGATTAATGTCAATGATATGAAGGGTAAATGACTTAATGAAAGTGGGTAACCTTAACTAAAAGTGGCGGCCTATGTGATGATTTAATCAAACCATATGAACATCTTGATAAGCGTTGTCAACAGGGATCTCAATCAAGATGTTTATGTACTAATTATAATGAGAAAATGAGTAGGGATGCATGCTAGTGTTCATAAACCTAACTGTACATGTCGCCTATATGAATTGAGTTGATATGAGGATTTAGTGGTTTATGTGATGATGTGAGTATACCTATCATGTAGTCAATTCAAACTTTGGTGTCAGTGATGTTGAGTGTTATGTAATATGTCACATGGGTGCATGGGAATCAAGCATGTAGTGGTAGGGTTTGTACTATGAATCTTGACTATGGGTTATATAAAAAGCTGTGCATGATATGACCGATTATTTAATGGGGCACAGGTAATTCACATCCTTTGATAACCTTGATAATGCACTTAAATTACATCAAACATGGCCACCTTGGAAGTCTATGATTGTGTAAATAGTTGAATGGTTAATTGATAAATTTTGTGATAAATATGGCTGCAATATTCATGTGTGGAAAATTATAAATTGTGGGACATGATTTGTAACCGGTTGACTGAGATTATGACAAGGGAATAACTATTAGGAACAAAACATCATGCTAATCGGATCACACACAACCACACCTTTGGGCTGATATAATTAGGTGGGCTGCATGACTTGGTTAAATCGTTGGGTTTAGTGAAGTCATGGGCCGCAAGCGAGTAGAGTCACACCTGATTTGGGCCTTGTATTGTTGGGCCGAGCATAGAGTACCGGTAGTAGGAATTGCATAATTGAGCTATTTTTGCACGCACTAATATGAGTGAAAAACTAATCGGTCGGATGACATTATGATACATGAACATGATATGTAAACTGGTTAAAGGATTCAAATGGATGTTGCATGTTATGTAGAAATGCTTAATACACAAAACCTACTAGAGGGGGTAGTGTAAGTGAATACGAAACGGGTTGTCAACAGAAGCGTGCTACGATCAATGTGACGCATTATTTCTTATTGTGATTTGTATGACGCTATATGCACTACCGTATGATACTTATGTTGTGAATGTGGATTACATGACTTACGTGCATAAAACTAATTATCTTTGGTAACCACGGTAGGGCTTGGTTGATCAACTGTTAAACGAGTAACTAATCCTACCGAGCAAAACAAAGGTGAGTTCACTACATTCGAGCATGCGTCCCAGTGGTTGGGGGACAGTCAGTGGGTATTCCATGGGGGATAAGGTTTTGGGTAAAAGAAACGGGTATATTGGTTAATGATCTCACCTATCATCTTTTGTAAGTCCCTCATCGGGTATTAGTTAGTAGCGCTACTTAGGTTTGGCACCCTCACCCCGTGCCTGTAGAGGACGGAGGTGAACTAATGACCCAGTCTGGCCCAGTACTAGATAGGAGTACGTGGGAAGGGCAGTCCGTGAGCCGTCCGTGTTTGGAAATGAGATATTAACAATATTACTTGCACTGGGTATTAAACTGTTTTACATACACCGGGTAACAAACGTTTTCTAAAACTGTGAACTCGCCAGCTTTGTCTGATACGTGTGTTACATGCTCGCAGGTCCATAGGTACTACGAAAGCAGGAACTTGCTGGTTGGAGGGCGTGAGTGGTCATGGTTGCTTGCTGGATTTATTATCCGACTTTTATTCAGACTTTTTATCCTATGTTCGTTTGGGGATAACACTTATATTACGTTACATTAATGCTTCCGCTAAACTTATGATTTTTGAATAATGTATGTTGGGATTTTATTATCTTTAAACAACGAAGTTTTATTTCAAACTTGTGATTCAATGTAATTGGTGGCTCATTGCTAGTCGTCACACGCCTAACAGGGACACTCCCAAGACTGAAATTTTGGGGGTGTGACACAACCCAAACTCCTAAGGTCAGTCTTGTAATTCGGATCTTCATTATTCGTCGACCATATTCATAATCGTGTTAAACTTGTGTTACGTAAATTGTGCTAAAACCGGCTCACCTTAGAGTTGTTATACTCCGGCCCAGTTAATCCCATTTAATCCAATTTGTTACGAGCCCACTTAATCCCATTTGTTACATGTATTTGCCTTCCATACACTGTTTCAATTGCAAGAGATAAAAACCCCAACTCCTTAATTGATTAGTTGTCATTGGGCTTGAGCCCACTCCGGACTATAGAAGAACCGACCCCAAAGATTATTAATTAGTGCATGCCTATTATACTTGTTTATCATAAACACACAAAACCAAAACAAACCCTACTGCTTCATAGTTTACGATCGGCGACTGAAGAACCCCCCCCCCCCCTTCCGTAGTTGCAACTTGATCAGACGAGTTCTTGGTTAGTGGTTCATACTTGTTCAAATTCTTATTTGATTGATCTTAGTTAAGCATATTCCTGGTTAACTGTTGCTTGATAATATGGTTGTTAATAGGGAACCAATCTATATTAGTTTGTAGGTCATCATAATAATCTGTTGGGTAATGTTTTGTTTTAATAAAATGGTTTGGTGTGAATTCATGAATTAATATTCATGAACTTGACTAGGATAGGTGGTGATGAAACATCAGGTTCATGCTAATGAATACCGAAGACTTGTATAAGTAAACTGGGAATTATTTGTGGGATCGTAATCGGTGGTTTTGGGTAGGGGTAATTGGGTCCAAGAAACTAAGACAATTGTAGGTATTGGGGACTGGGTCTTGTGCGCTAGCTGGACTGCACAAACTATTAGAGAAAATAATAGGTTGATTATTTTGGGCTTTGCTTTGGGCTCTTGGGACTAATAGATGACCGAGTGGACTAGACTGTGATTGAATTAACTTGGGCTTCGATTACACAAACACATGCTACTGATGTATTATGAATGGACTGATCATGTTGAGTATATATTTTAACTTTGGCATGTCATGAATACTTGAATTGGGCCGCATATGATCCAAGTTGTCTTTTAAAGTCATAATACTAATAGCTTAGTTTTGTTTGGTTTGGTTTGAGTCTAGTGTTGTTGGGCCGGATATAAGGTGTGGATAACTGGGCTACATAAGGAAAATGGTGGAACATAGTTTTACTGAACCGTACGATGTTGTTTTGGGTATAATTGAAATTGGGCTTCTGGTATGGGCTGCCAAGGGATGGCAAGCCTTAAACAGTGTTAATACAAAATTTGAGGTAACTAAATAAATGTTAAGTGATATAAATTATTGTTGTTATGTGCATGATTAATTGAATAAGGTTTGGACTGTTTCTATGTGTTGTGGTGATATATGATCCTGTAACATGAAAATACATATGGCCCGAATGCTCGTTATAACTTGTGTGATAATACGTGCCATACTTGCTTAACATTTGTGGAAATTGTGCAAAGAATATGCGGTTTATGTGTAAACAAAACTAACTATCATTGGAACCATATTAGGGTGTGGGTGTCCAACGATAAACAAATAAACTAATCTTACCAAGCAAACCTAAGGTGAGTTCACTGCTCTTTTTCCAAGCATGCATCCCGGGGAGGGATATCGGGTAACGTTCCGGGGAGGAATGCTAGTTATTGGGATGTTTGTTATTATTACTCAGTTTCTATCATATAAGACCCCTTACATCTACCGACAGTTACCGGGGAGGCAACAAGGTTATTAGTTGATAGCGCTATTAGGTTTGGCACCCTCACACCATACCAGGGAGGACGGGCGTGAACTAATTTCCTTAAAGCATGACCAATGTTTCTATCAAAACATTGGGGTTGGGCAAACACATCTTGTAGCCATTTCGGTAATCGAGTTAATAACAACATCAAATCAAATTGTTAAATTGTTTTATACATGTATCTGGTAACTAAACTCGGTAACAAATCTTTGAACTCACCAGCGTTGTCTGACACACTTGTTTGCATGCTTGTAGGTCGTTTGATGTCTTGCATTGGAACTTGCTGTCTGGAGTAGCTGGAGTGGTCATGGGGATGGATTTATGCTATTGATTTCTTGATACTATACATTGGTTTTGAAACTAATTAACTTTGCTTCCGCTGAATACTTTGGTTTTCACTTAAACTTGTTGATGGTATTTTATTAATAATTAAGGATTTTATTTTGAAACTTGTACGCGTTCAATGTAATTGGTGGCTCGTTATTGGTATGTCGCACGCCTAACAGGGACATTCCCTAGGTGGTATTTTGGGGGTGTGACATAATATAAGGGCTTAGGTCATCGATTAAATCCATATTTTTTATCCCTATAATAATGTTCATAGATGAACGTTTGTGGGACGTAACAAGTGTTAGGTAACATAAATGACTCGTAGATGAATCTTTTTAGGAGGTACTAAGTGTCTCTCGTAAATGATTCATAGATGCATGTTTGTCAGACGTACACAAGTTTCATGTCCGGTAGATGAATGTGTGTGGGATGTATCAATTGTTACGTCTTAGAAGTAACTATCATATATGTATTAAAAAAATAAGAAATTGTCATAACATTATGTGAGGGTAACAAAAACAATGCTAATGACAATGCCAATGCAAATGTAGATGGCCTTATAATATGTCAATATGTGTGTTTTCTATTGTTTCCCTTAAACCTAACTAAACATTCTATGAAATTTAGAAAACATACATAACTTTTAGTTAAATTGTCTAAGGGCATGGTAAATATATGAATTATGAAGTCATGTCTGTTACAAACTCATCAACTATATTGAGAAACCAACCTATCAAAGTTGCACACTTGCACTTGAAACTAGTACAATGCATACATAGTTTAGGAAGATATATAGGTGTTTCATTTATTATCTTAGAGAGTATCATACTTAATAATATATTTTTACTAATAAAATTTGTATACACTTGCACTAGAAACTAGTACAATGCATACATAGTTTAGGAAATACATAGTTTAGGAAGATATATAGGTGTTTCGTTTATTTATCTTAGAGAGTATCATACTTAATTAATAATATATTTTTTCTAATAAAGTCTGTAAACCTAGGTATTACCGAATTATGATAACTTCAATCTTTCATATCAATAACTAATTCAACATTTGTTATAGATAAATATGTATACTTATTAGAGAATCTTTATTATTTTCACATGAATATGTTCACAGGCTAAAATTTTTTAGACAGAACAAAATATGAAAATATAACAGAAAACCAAAGATACAAGGACAACTATATCAAGAGGCTAGAACACAAAACGGAGTCAAAAAGCCATATCAAAATTGCACCAACTAATCCAATCTAACATGTGCAAAAATTCAAAAGAATGCATTTACCTTTCTTATCTTCGAAAACTTGATCACTACATCTATGAGCATTGCTAAAAATCGTCAGGTTTTTTCTTCTTCCAAATGAAAAATGAGATGGCAAAACAATTGCTTGTATCATTTTCTTATAAACCTTATTATCCTTCAAATCGATGACAACGTTAGAACTTTTTTAACTGAGTTACATAACTTCAAGAAATATTAAGCATAGTATTAGCTCATGTGTTAACCACTAGGGACATAGATTAAGCGTGTTATGAACTCTTCCTCTTCCCAAATTAGAACATGCTTATGCCCTTGTATTAAAGTTTAAGCTAGTATTCATTTATTATCTCGTCATAATGACACCAGCACCTAAATAAGGACATTTCCACACGGATTATTTCATTTTCTAGTCAGTTTCTCGTCAACCTATTTCCAAAATAGTTTATTTTTCATCCTGGGTGTGTCTCTTAATTCGTTTAGGTTTAGACCATGGAGTATGGTGGGGCTTGGGTTGGGGCTTGGGGCTTGGGTTGGGCATTGGTTGACACATGGAATGGGGTGGCAGACATGGGTTAAACCCACATTTAACACGGTATGGTGGGGCGGGGGTTTGGGGTGTGGGTTTGGTGGGTTCGTGGGCTGACCCGCTGGGCTGATCCAATATTATTTAAAAAACAAATTTATTTTTTTTTATATTTTTAAATAAAGAAAATTACAAAAAAAAAAGTTTCCTAACTTTTATATTTTTTTATCTCTTTTCTCAACGTCAAGACTAGTTCTAACTCGTCACCCTGTAGGTGATCAATCGGCTGGGATAGAATTTTCAAATCATCCCGTCTTTGTTTCAGGGCATCTCTAGCTTCTTTGCTCCTTCGTTCGGCCCTTTGTTGTTGGAATACGTTGAATGTATCCAACTTGCATGAAATGTCATCCAACTGGTCGCTGTATATTCCCCTACGCGAGCCAGAACTACCAGCTGAAGGCGATGCCGTATCAGATCTAGATTTTTGAGCACGCCTTCTTGAGGCATTTCTTCCATGCTCAGGCCGGTTTGGGCTTGGCGAATCATCCAAAAGGTCCTTAAACTCTTGATCTCGTGCATCAGATTGGGCTTGGGACGAGGCCCTTGACCTTTTGGAAGACGAGTTAGTTTCGCTACCAATGAGGATAATCGCCCACTTTGGATGGAATTTACAAATCTCCCAACAATGCATGAAACGGAAGTCGGTCTTCATATTTGATTTGAATGCGACCACTGCATTTGTCAAAATGTCGGCTTCGGTTTCACCATTTTAGGGTTTTGCTTTGCTTTATTTAAAAACCCACTAAATTTTGTAAGCTGGGAGCTTATCTCGCTCCACTTTGAGGATAAGCTATCGTTTTCACGATAAGTCTCCCTACCCATTTCTTCATGGAATAGTCTACTAACCGATTCCCACAGGGCGGTTCGATGTTGCGAATTTCCTATTTTAATAAAAAAATATTAATATATTACAAACTTATATAAAAAACAACCATTCCATTAATATAAACAAAGGTTAAGAATACCTAAAGTTGAATTTGAGATTGCTCACACCAAGCTCTCGCCAATGCAACTTCTTCAGCATAGACCCATTTTTGTTGTTTTCGTTTGGTAGATTCAACTACTTTATCCTCCTCGGTTTTTTTCTTATGACTTCTCCTTTTGATGGGTTTTGATGCGGAAGGACCATCATTGGGTGGTTGAGTTTCGGGAACGGATTCGTTTTATGAAAGGTCGATGGAGGTTGGTGAAAGGTCGATGGGCGATTGTGAAAACGGGGTAGATATTGAATCTTCGGTGTGTGGGAAGTTAGTAAATAAACAATTCCCGAGATACAATGCATAACCCGCCATGTCGGGCATAGGAAAGTGTATGAAAAATGGACGAGCTATTGGACGAGTGGGTGGTGGGCTAGGATTATTTTCTTGGAATCCATACGGGTTGTTCGGGTCATAAGGACGATTGTAAGGATACATTTTTTCGTTTTGTAGAAGGAGAATTGAAGATGTGGTTGAATGTGGTAAAAAATGAAAGAAAAATGTGAGTTTTACAGTGAAAAAATGGAAGAAAAAATTATTATTATTATTATTATTATTATTATTATTATTATTATTATTATTTTAATATAGCCGTTGGCCAACGGCTAGCCCAACGGCTCTTTTTTTTGACCATTCACAAACCGCCATGTCACCTTGCTCCCCCGCCCCACACCCGGCTTGAAACCCAAGCCCCAAGGGGCCACGCCCCAACCCAAGCCCACCCGGGGTGGTGCCTTGAGCGTTTTCCCCCAACCCACGCCCCAACCCAAGCCCCATACCCCATGGCCTTAGGTTGGGATCATATTTTCATGTTTACCCACGTTTTTTACATTTTACACAACTTAAATTCCTTTTTTTTTCAGTAAAGAAACTACGATCGCCCACCATTTTTTATCTAATTTTCTTTTTCGGTGAGCTCTAACCTCTACCTTACCCTAACCCTAACCCTAATAGTGTCTACTAAAATCCTGCTGGTTCATTTAGTTTGAATCATTTTGCTTATTCTATTGTTTTAATTTAGTCCTAATGTTGTTAGGTTTTATTTGGTGTGGTTCTCCCTTCCATTTCCCAATTTGTTGGAAGGGTCTATTTTTTTAGTGTAGATTTTAATATGAAGTTATAGGTTGAAGCAGACGATACTTAAAAGGGATATTGGCGCATAATCGCTACTAGACGTTATTGGCCATTGATAGTCTCACCCTTTTTATCCCCCTGACAGTCATACCTTTCAACTATTTTTCCTCCACTGGTACTAAGTTAAAAAAACTTAATGGATTTTATTTTTTTTACGGAATTACAAACTTAGGTTTTAGTGCTTTTGATTGTGTTTTCGTGTTTACCCACATTTTTTACATTTTACACAACTTAAACTACAATTTTTTTAAGTAAGGAAACTACAATCGCCTTCCTTTTTTTTCTATTTCATTTTCTTTTCCGGTGAACACTAACCTAACCCAGCGATCTAATGTCTAAAGAGTGGTTGGCTTTGTTAGACACGACATACACGGTGGTTATTCTGTTTCCTCTTATTTTTTCATGTTGTTTCTTTATACTTTTTTTTCACGAATGTTTAATATATGTTGCTCTTGGTGCACTGGTATGTATCATAGATTGTCCTATATTTATACACTATCCGTATCTTTCTTTTGCATGTTTGAAATTTACATACACATTTGCATGTTGCTAGAAAATGGCCTTACGCGAAGTCGTGAACACGTTGAAAAAGTGTTTTACAAAGAGCGATAAATTAGCCATAGGCTCATACTATTACACTTTAAATAATATATTCAAATAATTACATCATATTTGCATGTTGTGTAAAAAACAAAGACTTATACAATTTATTATCGTCTTTTTTTTTAATTTAATCTTTACTTTATATCAATGGTTTAGCTCATTCGTTAGACACTACATGTTAAAGGTATTGATTAGATTTTTTTATATTTATGTAATATTTTCTTTTTTAAATTCACAGTACTTACTACTTTCCATAAAATAAAAAAACTGTATTTTTATTTATAAAAAACACATTTTCTCTAAATAGAATGGGGTAGTGGGTTATAAGTTATTTTAGAAGTCATCAAATTTCCTCTTAAAATTCATTTATATATAAACTAATTAGGAACACTTGTGTACATATTCTTTTGTACTCTAGGCTAGTAGAGTTGTACGGTTGTTTTGTAATAAACGGTGGTCTATTTTGTGGCTTAGGGCCGGTTTTGTTTAGCTAATATATGATACATCTCCTGCTTATACAATACAATTTAGCATACAAACCATGCCTCTTCAAATAAAATCATAAATAAAATACAGAGTGAGAGACATCATTGTATAGAGAGAGAGAGAGAACAAGAAAGAGAGAGAAAGGGATTGCCGACGGCAAACTCCCAGCCCGTTCGTTTAATAAAATCAAGCCCATTCAGTTAGTTTGAATCATTTTGCTTATTCTGTTGTTTTAGTTTAGTCCTAATGTAGTTAGGATTTATTTGGTATGGTTACCCTTTCATTCCCTAAATTGTTCGAGATACTTGATAAGGATAGTTAAATTATAAACAAAACTACAGATGCCGTGTATAAAGATGTTTCTAGAGATTTGTAGACTGTAACTTATACCTCCGTATTATATTTTCCGTGAGTGCTAACTATGTGGTTTTTTTTGGATATTCAAACAATACGTCGTTTACTTTATAATTGAAATATTATTATATTATCATTTGGTTTTATTCGTCAAACCGTGTAACACACGGCACTATAAACTAATATATACATATATAGTATATAGTGGGAGGTTCTATGTAGAACACTAAATATTGCGAGAACATGCAGAACAAAATGAACCACTCATTTTTTCAATCCTAAAAGCGTAAAAAGTAAATGAAAATATTATAAATGCAAGATTTATCGTTTCTCACACTAGAATTTAAAACAAAATATGAAAAATCTTCAGTTTTTAAATAACCTACAGACATGTAGGTTATGTGTAGGCTAAATTACCTACATGTATGTAGACTACGTGTATGGAAAAATATACGATTTTTTATGTATATATAATATATGAATGTAAGAAACATAAAATTTAAAAAAATATGAACCTTAAATCCCAAAATTTAGTGTTTTAGGGTTGTTCTTTTTGTTCTCGTAGTAATTAGTGTTCTGTAATGATCCTTATCCCCTATATATATATATATATATATATATATATATATATATATATATAGGAGAAGGATCCGTTAGGAACCACCCTTTATTGCGAGAACCGCGAGAACAAATCTGAACACAACCAAAAATACCTAAAAATAGCTAAAAAACACACACAAATTTTTTTAATATTTTTTTTTATAAAAAATTCGCTACTTTTACTAGCTAAAAAATCAATTTTTTTAATTTAAAAAAATTTGGCTACTAAAAGTAGCGATTTTAATGTAAAAACTATAAAAAAAAATTTTTTGTGTTTTTTTTTTTATTTTTTTAGGTTTTTTGGGGGTTTAGTTTTTAGCATTTTAGCTTTGGGGGGGGGGGGAGGTTTAGGTTTTTTTTTTTTTAGGGGGGGGGTGGGGTTAGGTTTTTTTGGGAGGTTTAGTTTTTAGCATTTAGCCTGGGGGGATTAGGTTTTTTTTAGGTTTTTTAGCTATTTTAGGTTATGTTCACATTGGTTCTCGCGGTTCTTGCAATAAAGGTGGTACCCTATATGTATATGTGTATATATATATATATATATATATAGAGTGGGGATTCTACGGAAAGTGTGTTTTTCCTAAAAAGTGTAAAAAGTCATAAAACACACCTAAAACTCATAAATAATAGAATGAATATTACTAAAACACCATATTCAAACTCTAATAGTCCATAAAAACTTCAAACACACCATCGTAGAACTATGAATATAAAACACAAAATGCTAAACAACATAAAACACAATAATATTTGTCATTCCATAATCAGAGCCTTAACATCTAAAACACAACACAAAACCCACATACATGATGTTTTAGTAATCTTCATCATATTATTTGTGGGTTTTTGGTGTGTTTTATAGTTGACATTATTGTGTTTTATGACTTTTTACACTTTTTAGGAAATTTGGACTTTCTGGCCAACTCCTAGCCTATATATATATATATATATATATATATATATATATATATATATATAGTGGAGGGTTCAAATGAGAAGAATTTTTTTGTAAGAAGAAAAAAGAAGAAGTTTCAACCAATAAGAATGCTTCATTTTACTTTATTTAATATTTACATTTAATTTTAATATAAGGGTATATTGGTAAACTTACAAAAATCATTAAATTGTATTCTTTCCCTTTAATAACTAATAACTAAATTAAATTTGTAACTCCTTTTCAAAATATATACTTTTTTCCAAATAAAAAAACAACTTAAGTTAAAGTGTAGAATAAATTACTAGTTGTGTAGGATAAATTACGAGTTGTGTAGGATATATTTCGAGGTGTGTAGGATAAATTTCGACTGTGCATGATAAAATTCTATAATGTGTAGAGTATATGTAGGAAAATTTTGATATGTGTAGGTTTTGTAGATTATATGTAGGATAATTAATGATTAGTTGACTAATTAATTAAAGAGTTAAAAATTAATAATATGAGTTATAAATGAAATAGTATTTTACTAATATGCCCTTTCTTATTTTTCTTCTCACACTAAATTTCTTCTCAAATGAACCTTCCCCTATATATATATATATATATATATATATATATATATATATATATATATATATATATATATATATCTATACTACTTTATAAAGCATATAGGAAGGATAGAATGGTCATTTGCCACTTTACAAGTCTTTAAAGCCCATTGTACAAACCTGTTAAGCATAAAGTGTTGAAAAATCCTTCAACACACGCGGAGCAGCTCATACAAACTAACCGGATCTCTTTGACCCGTTTTACCCAAATGGATCCAATATATACCTTCTTTCACTCACTCTAAACCCTAATATTCATTTCATTCACATCCGCCCCCATCCTTCTTCTTCTTCTTCTCTCTCTCTCTCTCACCAGACGCGGTTCTAGGGTTTCAAAACCAGGCGCTCCAAGATCAAGATCTAGGGTTTCTCTATGATGAATCTCTTTACATCCGACACCAGATCGTCGTTGAGTTGTTCGTGTTAGGGTGATTTTTGTAGCTGATTTTGTTTGTAGCTGTTTATCTTGCAAGTATCATCTGGTATGTTTGTAGCTGCTTTTGTTAGTAGCTGGTTTTGTTTGTAGCTGATTTTTTTCTAGCTGATTTTGAGTTTGTTTTGTTTCTTCTGTTATAGATGAAGATGGAGCGGTGGAGATACCATCGACTTAGATCTACCTTACCACCGTCGAGCAAGGTACTTTTTCTGTTGAAATTTCTCAGATCTACCGTTTTTTGAGGATTTTTTATGAATATTGACAGATCTGAGGTTACACGACTTGCAGATCTGAGTTCTTAGAGGAATATTGACAGCCCGGATCTGGTATGTTTGTAGCTGATTTTGTTTGTTAAAGATCTGGTATGTTTGTAGCTTATTATGTTTGTTATAGATCTACGTTACTGATAAGATTCAGTTTTGCTTTTACAGTTGCCGGTGGGTTGTAAAGGAGTTGTGTACTCCGGATTTTGTGTTCTTAATCTGTTTGAACTGAAAGTGTTTGAGGCTGTGATGCAAAAGCTGAGCTTGTGTTCTTAATCTGTCTGAACTGAATGTGTCGACTCTATGATGCATAAGCTGAGCTTGTGTTCTTAATATGTCTGAACTGAAACTGTTAAGGCTATGATGCATAAGCTGAGCCTGTGAGGTTACATATGTGTTTCTTGTGCTTAAAACACTTGTACATCATGCTTTAAAGGTTGTTTAAGTTTAGTGGCAAATTACTCTTGTACATCATGCTTTAAAGCGGGGTTACATAACACAATAGACTGTGATGATGATTGTATTTTGAGGGTACATAGAAGATCCGAGTAGCATCTTGGCGGGGCAATATCCAGGTTGCATAGTTCTCACTTTGCAACCGTGTGTTGCAGCCATGGCTTTACCCGTAGTTGTGTTCATCTCTCAATTACATGTCTGAGTCTTCCAGATGTTTTGAAAGAAAGTATATATTGGATCCATTTGATTAAAATGGGTCAAATGCATCCGGTTAGTTTATATGAGCTGGTCCGCGTGTTGAAGGATTTTTCAACACCTTTGTGCTTTAAAGGTTGTACAATGGGCTTCAAATGGTTGTAAATCGTTACATGTAATAATTCTATCTGTCATAAATTTTTGGTACTGCAACACTTAAGTGTGTATAGTTTAAAAGTTTGGGAATGGAGATGAAAGTGATACCTGATGTTTGTTTTAAGGTGAATTTTCAGGTACCCTTTTTTTAATATTATTATTTTCTCTCTCACACATAAAGCACACGTTTTTGTGTGTGAAAATTGTAAAACCCATTATGGGTTTGGATCTTTTTGATCTAATTTCAAATGGGGTTTGTGATTCTTGGGTGAAAGATTACTAGATTAGGGTTTAGTTGGTGATTGGTGTGTAGATTGTTGATTATTTGTTGGGGGGTTTTGTGGATCATATAGTTAGTTATGATTTTGCTGTGAATTTGAGTAATTATTGCTTGTTATCTTAATGAGAATTTAAATTAAAATTAAAAATCAGTTTTTTTTTAATTTAAAAAAAAAGAAAGGCTTAAAAGAAAGATCAGTTCCCTACTACTTTTCATTATCTTTTTAACTTTCCTCTTTTTCTTCATGTAAAGTCAAATATTTTTGCGGATGATTGTGTCTGTAAGCATTCTATGCTTCATTGTTGTCTGATTAATGATTATCATCATAAGTGTCGAGCAAGGTACTTTTTTCTGTTGAAATTTCTCAGATATACTGTTTTTTGAGGATTTTTTATGAATATTGACAGATCTGAGGTTACACGACTTGCAGATCTGAGTTCTTAGAGGAATATTGACAGCCCGGATCTGGTATGTTTGTAGCTGATTTTGTTTGTTAAAGATCTGGTATGTTTGTAGCTTATTATGTTTGTTATAGATCTATGTTACTGATAAGATTCAGTTTTGCTTTTACAGTTGCCGGTGGGTTGTAAAGGAGTTGTGTACTCCGGATTTTGTGTTCTTAATCTGTTTGAACTGAAAGTGTTTGAGGCTGTGATGCAAAAGCTGAGCTTGTGTTCTTAATCTGTCTGAACTGAAAGTGTCGACTCTATGATGCATAAGCTGAGCTTGTGTTCTTAATATGTCTGAACTGAAACTGTTAAGGCTATGATGCATAAGCTGAGCCTGTGAGGTTACATATGTGTTTCTTGTGCTTAAAACACTTGTACATCATGCTTTAAAGGTTGTTTAAGTTTAGTGGCAAATTACTCTTGTACATCATGCTTTAAAGCGGGGTTACATAACACAATAGACTGTGATGATGATTGTATTTTGAGGGTACATAGAAGATCCGAGTAGCATCTTGGCGGGGCAATATCCAGGTTGCATAGTTCTCACTTTGCAACCGTGTGTTGCAGCCATGGCTTTACCCGTAGTTGTGTTCATCTCTCAATTACATGTCTGAGTCTTCCAGATGTTTTGAAAGAAAGTATATATTGGATCCATTTGATTAAAATGGGTCAAATGCATCCGGTTAGTTTATATGAGCTGGTCCGCGTGTTGAAGGATTTTTCAACACCTTTGTGCTTTAAAGGTTGTACAATGGGCTTCAAATGGTTGTAAATCGTTACATGTCTAACTGATTCTTTCATGACATTCAGTTATTCACTTTGATAACTGGTACTTTTGTCAATTGATTCTATCCGATTTTGGATGGTTTTGATGAGTTAACATGATTGTTGTCCTTGTATGTGTTTCAACATGTAGGTTCACGGATATTATTCTGGAGATGTTGATGTGAAGGCCTGCTGAAGAGGCTGCTCTCAAAGCAATTCGAGTTATTGGTGCCTAAATGAGAGGGTTTTTACTTGATTTCTATCTTCAACTTTAATTAATTTTATGCTCTTTTTCCCAATCTATACCTGCTAATTACTGCTAAAGAAAATTTTATTCAAAGTTTTGCAAATAATTGGAATAAGAAAACAGAAATTGACATTGTAAAAGTCAAACATGCTGACTGAAAATGTCAAAAACTCCTTATTCATGTAACAATACTTTTTTAAAAATGTATATGATACTCTCTTAGAAATAGACTTGAGAATGGGCTGCTTATTAGATGAGCTCAATTCATATATGCTTTTATAGTACATATGAATGAGCTGCTTATTCAGGTGCTTTAGATTTAAGTGTATATATGTTGTACAATGGGCTGTTCTAATTCAATTAGTGATTTTTTCCCTAAAAAGTGACCAAATTTATTTTTTTGAGATTGTCTTTTGTAATGTGAATTGGTAAAAGTTGCTTTGTGGCTTCATTTAATAATTTAATGAGTAATGTTGACTAAACCGCAAACTGCATTTTTAGATGCAAGTTTCGTGACAGGTAACATGCTTTGTGGTTCATACGCGTCAGGTGCTTTTGGTCCAAGCATTAGGCTTTCACGTGTGGATGTGGTGGTATTATTTAATAGTGATTGCAGCCCGCCGAATGACATAAAGCCCTTCATAGGATCAACATTGATTCACATTATGGGCGGGTAAATGTTTTCCGGTTATATTCAGCATTCATTGTTGAAGAGATAACACCGATTCTTTCAAAGAAAGGTACAACAGTTGGCAATTTATCAGGAGTGTCTCCCACCGGCTGTTAGCATGGGACACATCCTACTTATTCCGTAAGCTCCAAAGCTGCACCGACTCTGGACCTCAGTCGTTTATAGATGATTTGGTTCACGAGTTGCCATCTGTGTTGAGGAACATGAGTGTTAAAATGGGTCTCCCACGAACCACTCAATCATATTAAATGCACACATAATGGAGTTTATTCTAGAAGTATCTTCCTATTTAGTGAAACTTACACAAAAGAAAGTTCTGTTGATTAGTACTTGACTGTAATGTTATCAACTTTATTAACTAAACTTTATGTCATATGTTTGAATTATAATCATCTTATTGTTATTTCATACAAGGTGTTTATTTAATTTAATTATGTTTAATTAACAAATCTCAAAGTGTTTAAATCATTTAATAATTCCTTCCTAACATGTTATTTGGTGTTACCAACTTTAGTCTTTAGAATTTATATAATAGATAATTAATATAAAGTTAAAAAGCCTTCATTGAAATAATAATAATAATAATAAAATCAAATATGAAAGAGGCTAAAAACCAATGAGTGAAATCCTATGAATCGGACGAGTGGAACACAACATTCTATGTCTGTCAAATTAACATTGGTATCACACCCAAGTAGATAATTAAAAAAAACAAAATAAATTATTTTTAGTACCACCATCTCAACATTATTAGTTGTCATGTTGTATTGCATTGTAATTTGTCCTCACAGCCGATGGACTGCTCACCACCCTATATAGATGGCGGACTGCTCCCCTTTTAAAGTGCAAATATAGTTTTTTTTTCTCGAATTTACTTCATCTGATGGGATATAGATTGCGGGTTGTACATTGCTCATAGCATTCATTGCTAGCTAATGCAGTTTTGGCACGCGTGTTCGTTTTTTTTCATACTATGTTTGTGACTGATATTTTCTTAATAGCATGTTTGTTATTTTTTAAAAGCCTGTAAGGCTCATGGTATACGCCACACACGGATGCTACAAATAAGAAACTTAACAAATGTATAATACAATGTATCACGAGAAAATTGATAAACTCACAGTAAACAAAAACCGTGTTGTAAATTGTCGTCCCGCCGCATCGCGCGGGTAAACGTCTAGTATATATATATATGTATATATATATATATATAGGGAGCCGCTAAAATAGAAACCATCCCCAGATGTAAGAACCGCGAGAACCACTCTTAACGAATCAGAAAAAGGGGTATTTTTGGTTATTTACCCCAAATGTCAAATCTGTCACACCCCCAAAATACCACCCATGGGAAACCATACTAGGCGTGTGACAAACCAATAACGAGCCACTAATCATATTGAACCAATCACAAGTTGTTAAATAAATTCATCATTTATTACCGAAAAATACTGTCAATAAGTTTAAAAGAAAACCAATATGTTCAGCGGAAGCAAATAAAAGAAAACATAATTAACTGTTTCAGTTTAAATGTGTGAAATCAATAAACCCATCATTCGTATCCAATCAGCACGACCCATGACCACTCCAGCTACTTCAGACAGCAAGTTCCAAATCCATATAACCTAACAACCTGCGAGCATGCAACAAGTGTATCAGACAACGCTGGTGAGTTCATAGTTTTACGAAAACGTTATTTACCAAGTATATAGTTAATCCATTGAAGTTAATTCCCGAAGTAATGTTGAAAACAATGTTGATAATACCCCAATACAAGACGGCTTCTGATTATTTTGCCCTTTCTCCAATGCTCCTATCAAAGCATTGGTCATGACTAGGTCATTAGTTCAACACCCGTCCTCCCAGGAACGGGGTGAGGTTGCCAAACCTAAGTAGCGCTACCAACTAATACCATGTTACCTTCCCGATAACCAAACAACACGGAGGGACTTTAAAGGTGATAGGAAGAGTATATTATCCAACATTCCCGTTTTTACCCAAAAGACTTATCCCTCCCAGGAATACCCACTGACTGTCCCAACCACCGGGACGCATGCTCAAGAAAGATGAACTCACCTTAGGTTGCTCGGTAAATTTAAGACACAAGTTCCCAGTCAATCAATTAGCTCCTAAGGCAGTTACCAAAATCAATCAGTTTTGCATTCATTTAACATGTCACACTACAGTGCTTACACATTAAACAAGTAGTGCAAATTGTATTAGCTAGTTGACATAATCTAAGTCTTACAAAAGCATTTGTTGTCATACCCCACCCAATCTATTGTATGTATACCATCTTGAACATCATTTAACACAGCAAACATTCACATAATGGCTCTGTCATAACACAACTCGGTTGGACTTCAGGCCCAATCCCACTCATGATGCGGCCCAAAAGTTAGTCAAACATGTGTGACCCAATCAATTGCTTGTAAGATCAATTATATATTTATGTATACAGCCCCCCCCCCCCAACCGAGCATGTAAGTCCAAATATTTAAAAGGCTATCTCACTATTTATTGTCTACCCGACCTGTAATCAACCTGATCATCACATCAAGTTTATGGACCTGACCCATTAGATCACTTGTCATATATTTCCAGTATCACGTAATCCCGGGTCACATAACTACCACAATCATAAGGCCATTTATACGACAACCTATGTGATCCCCTTTTTAACGTAAACATTATTACAATTCACATGTAGCACAAGATTATTGATTAATTCACGCAAACCTCCTAGTTCACATGATAATCTCAGCCGCAATTAACACACACTTGCTAACCATCAATCCTACTCCTAACAGCTTTATATGTGTACCAGACTCTTATCACATGTGTGGCTCAAACAAATCAAGTATTAATTAAGATAAATCCCAAAACATAATCTCCACATACAACTTTCATAATATATCCCCACTACCCCAAACCCAGTATACATGCACTCCTAGCCGATCACTATTTAGAAATCATCCTAGCAACCTTTGATCAAATTCAACAGAAGGTTTAACAAGATATTTATTCTACTACTCGATCATATACAACACATTCATGCAACCAATGTTACACATCAAACACAATTATCCATACAAATTCCACATAAGAAACCACTAACCTAATAACCTTGATCCACTAGGATGATATCACGATGGAGGGGGGTCTCCTGTTTCCGTATGCGGTATTGACGGGGGGTAGGGTTTGTTTAGGGTTTGAGATAATTATTAACATATAAGTCGCATACGTGCTCCTGTATTGATAGAAAAGAACCGGCCTATGCATTGATATAAGGAGCTGGCCCACAATACAATTCAGTTAAGACAAACTGGCCCAACCATAACTACTCAATATTCAAGTGGATGTAAGTATCGGCCCAACTAGGTATGTATTTGTATAAGTTTGTTGAATATATTTGCTGTGTAGGTGTGCATATGGAATCCATTAACCGGCCCTATCTGTATAAGAGCTGGCCCATGCGTGAGTAATAGAATTCAAGTAAACCGGCCCATGACTACTTATACCAAACTTGTGTGAGTTAGTCTAACATAATGTGTAACATATGAATGTATAATTATCAAACCCATATATATACCCCAATTATCAAACCCACATGTATATATTCGGCCCACTAAATTATATAACCCAATTATTAAACCCCACTAGATTATATAACTCAATTAACAAGCGTCTACGTTTAACGGAGTTAAATTCGCAAGATCAAAACGTAGCTAACCTTGAAAGTTCGGGTTGTCACATCATCCCCAACTTGAAAGAAATTTCGTCCCGAAATTTGACAAGTAAGCACAGAAGAGTGAAACGATGAAAACTCTAATTAAACTATATGTAATACTACGCAAATAATAATCACAAATAATAATCAAGCATTACACGCAATCACTAAGCATCCAGGTAACTGCACAGGCACCACGTAAACCAAATTGTAAAAACAGGATTGCGAGGTCAGTTGGGTGTCACATCATCCCCAACTTGAAAGGGAATTTCGTCCCGAAATTCGCCAATGATACCGAAAGTTGGTCCCACCGTTTGGAACAATCGGGGATAACAGAGCTTCACCTGATCTTTCCTGGAGTGCAAGAGAGTATGCTGATTACGTGAGGCAATCAACGATCACCCAGGTGATATTGTTTCCGTTTCGAGTTCTAGGTAGACCAGTGACAAAATCCATGGCAGTCTGTTCTCATTTCCATATGGGTGTTTCTGGTTGCTAATACTCTACCTTGATCTTCCCAAAAGTCAAACATCATTCACATACGTAGCTGGGTGGGCCTTCATGCCCAATCACCAGTATAAGATTTATACATCCTAATATCCAGACGACTCAAGTATCGCGGCCGGTGTGTTTTGCTTAACACGAGTTCCCTACGGTTGTCGTATGATGGGATCCACACTCGTTCCTTGAGGTAGCGAATATCGTCCGCATGCCAAAGGTTGCTTCTCCATGCCCCGCATAGGTTAATCTTGAGGACTCTCTTCCTTCAGTTCTTCAGTTTGAACAGAGCGGGTCTGATCAGGTATGCTAGGGTCGATAGCGAGCTGCAAAGCTCGTGCACGTTCAGGCTTCATAGTCGTAATCACTCAAAAGTTCCATCCAGCGATGCCATCACATGTTTAGTTCTCTCGACACAAAGGTACACGGGAGGCCCTTGTGATCGGTCTAAGTAACGCGTCTGGTACCGTCCAAGTAATGCCTCCAACTTAAATCCAAAGACCAGGGCTTCCACCGCAGGTCGTGACTCGTGCAGTTCTTCCTGCAAATCCACCACGTGGGCCATTTCCTTCTCATGTCGTATCGATGTGTAACTGGGACTTTGATTCGAAGCATCCTGGTATACCGCCAAATCATTGATCCCCTCGGATAGAAGTGATGCTCAGTGCATTGGAGGGTTGGGTTTTAGAAGCTGAAAAGACGTCCTCCTGTTTTGTCTTCCACGAACACAGCACCTCGTTGTGTAAAGAGATTTAAGATGCGCGATCCTCGAGAATCCTGTGATGAATCTGCGATAGCATGTAGTGAGACCAAGAAATTGTTGCATCCTCGAAGGGATCTCTGATGTCGATCAGTTTCTAACCAAAACGGGTCTTAGCGAGGTCCACGCGTATTCCTACTTCGTTGGTTACATGTTCAAATGCATCTCTCGAATCTAGATGTTACACTAAACAAGACTTCGCACGTAATGGCTCCTCCCTCAGGAGCCCTAAAATAAGATACGGATGTCGTCTACGATGTTCCTTCCTCCTAGAAATGATTCAACACGTTGTTAATAAGCATAGTCGATTCATGTGATCCATGCAGCTGCCGGTGTGATGATTGACCCGGAGGTTTTGGAGTACAATGTCGCAATGGCCGCCCTGCGTCCGATATGTCATTGTAGAAACATTCTCCCCTCTGGACTCCCGTCTGATGATAGTCCATTTGTTATTCAATCCTCGAGTGGAAGCTCGACCCCCGCAACTGGTCGCCAGGGTGTCAATATATGGTTGTGGCAAACGGTTCTCTACTGTCACCTTATTGAGTTCTTGCAAATCAGTACACATGCCAAAAGGCTTATCTTCACGGATATAACTGGGGCTCCCCAAAGCGAAAAGCTAGGTCCGACAAAACCCTTGTCCAACAGTTCTTGCTGTTGATTAGACAGCTCTTGCAACCCTCCTGGTGTAAGACGGTAAGAGTGTGTGTAGTCAGGGTTGCCTTTGGCGCGGGATCCGTCCGAGATTTCGCCTAACAGTTGTGGAAGTAGGCCCGAAAGTTCCTTGGGTAGCACACCGAAAGGAATCACGAATGGTTTGTGGATCCTCGATCCTCTGTCTCCTTAGCCGTAACATCAGTAACGGTTGCTAGTATAGCGGAGTAATCCCTCCGTAGGCACTTCTGGCCTTCATAACTGAAATGGCGCTAACCTTTGCACCACTCTGACGTTTTAAAGCAAATAACGATTCTCCACACAAGGTCTTCTCCTCACTGGTGTATCTGCGTGATCTCTGGTTAACCAATCCACACTAACTACTATATTGCAACCATCAAGGGTTGTGGAAGGAAGGTCGATGTCGAACACCTGTCCCCCAAGGTTGAGTTTGCATCTCTGCGAACATATAAGGCTTCAATTAACTTGCATCAGCCGACTCCACAACAGGTTCGGTTTCAATAAGCATCACGGTTACCAGAACAGAGACGAAGCGAATAACTACCCATCCAAGCTATTGTGGTGTTATTACGTCTGGTATAGCCTATGCCAATACTAAATGTCCTTCCATGAGCTTCATTTCCAGTGTTGTTTTCGTCACGAGAATTTCCAATACTGCCGTCGTTCCCTTGGTTGTCGTCACCTTGACTTAACACAGTCCATCCTTGTCGAGGTCACCTTCGTTTCCATTCTGTAAGCTACGATCACGAGTACCTTGATGTTGCCGCGGCTGTTGCCTCTAATATTGTTGCCTGTAACGGTGTCCTGCGTCCTTTCACCAACAAAGTCCATCTTTTCACATTCCGTGCCACGTCCTAAGGTACTACTCATGGTGCGGGCGGTTACACAGTCCGCTCTACAGTCACTCGTCATCGATTTTGTCCCGATTGATTCGTAAGAGTCGACTCCCATGAGTCGCTGGCAGGGGTTAAGGATTCGATTGGAGTCAAATCGTTGTTGTTCGTTGCCGGTAATTAGGGTCGTTCAAATGCTGAAATCGGTAAGGTACCACGTTTACCCTCTTGTCCATCGTTCTTACAAGTTGACTGAATAATACACGGTATGTCGCGAGAGTGTTGCAGAAGTGATCGCACTTCGGGATCTAAGGCGTCAACACGCTAAGTTCCAGCAAACAAGGATAAGTGAGGAAAGTATAGTCTAATCATTTGACGCTGAGCCACCCAACTCAGGGACGTTCGTACTAGCACCTAACATTCTACAATGTTCGCTAGGCATTCATATGTGTGATCAGGTGATACTCGATAGCATCGAGATTCGTAAGGATTCAGACAGGGGTGAAAAGATCATGTTCGAGTAGGAGACAATCACTACTATGACTCCTATAGACTGCTGAGTTCTAACATAATCATCAATTAACTGAGCGGAACCCCTCTCACACTCGTTAAGTCTCACTGGGACTCACATGCACCCCACATTATTATTATGTGTGCACCCATAATATTAAGGCAATTTGCATGCTTATCTCAGTGCCTCTTAACTTGCGCAAAAAGTTTCCCCTCATCCAAACAACAAACGAAAGGTATTACAGGGTCAAGAATCACAATAATCGAAGGGTAGTGTCCACTAACAGTTCACATATCAGGGGTTGATAACATAAGGACTCATACTGCAGTGTCAGGTGTGCATTCACGTGTATTGTCACACATAAGTATACGCTAGATTTACTATGCAATAGTAAATAAGAAACGAACCTTGCAGTCTGGAGCTGAGTGTCATGGTCGATTTCAGTACTGTTCGGTTATAGTCTGGTTTTATAAAAACGTTTTAAAACCAAGTTCACTATAACCAGTGGCTCTGATACCAAACTGTCACACCCCCAAAATACCACCCATGGGAAACCATACTAGGCGTGTAACAAACCAATAACGAGCCACTAATCATATTGAACCAATCACAAGTTGTTAAATAAATTCATCATTTATTACCGAAAAATACTGTCAATAAGTTTAAAAGAAAACCAATATGTTCAGCGGAAGCAAATAAAAGAAAACATAATTAAATGTTTCAGTTTAAATGTGTGAAATCAATAAACCCATCATTCGTATCCAATCAGCACGACCCATGACCACTCCAGCTACTTCAGACAGCAAGTTCCAAATCCATATAACCTAACAACCTGCGAGCATGCAACAAGTGTATCAGACAACGCTGGTGAGTTCATAGTTTTACGAAAACGTTATTTACCAAGTATATAGTTAATCCATTGAAGTTAATTCCCGAAGTAATGTTGAAAACAATGTTGATAATACCCCAATACAAGACGGCTTCTGATTATTTTGCCCTTTCTCCAATGCTCCTATCAAAGCATTGGTCATGACTAGGTCATTAGTTCAACACTCGTCCTCCCAGGAACGGGGTGAGGTTGCCAAACCTAAGTAGCGCTACCAACTAATACCATGTTACCTTCCCGGTAACCAAACAACACGGAGGGACTTTAAAGGTGATAGGAAGAGTATATTATCCAACATCCCCGTTTTTACCCAAAAGACTTATCCCTCCCAGGAATACCCACTGACTGTCCCAACCACCGGGACGCATGCTCAAGAAAGATGAACTCACATTAGGTTGCTCGGTAAATTTAAGACACAAGTTCCCAGTCAATCAATTAGCTCCTAAGGCAGTTACCAAAATCAATCAGTTTCGCATTCATTTAACATGTCACACTACAGTGCTTACACATTAAACAAGTAGTGCAAATTGTATTAGCTAGTTGACATAATCTAAGTCTTACAAAAGCATTTGTTGTCATACCCCACCCAATCTATTGTATGTATACCATCTTGAACATCATTTAACACAGCAAACATTCACATAATGGCTCTGTCATAACACAACTCGGTTGGACTTCAGGCCCAATCCCACTCATGATGCGGCCCAAAAGTTAGTCAAACATGTGTGACCCAATCAATTGCTTGTAAGATCAATTATATATTTATGTATACAGCCCCCCCCCCCAACCGAGCATGTGAGTCCAAATATTTAAAAGGCTATCTCACTATTTATTGTCTACCCGACCTGTAATCAACCTGATCATCACATCAAGTTTATGGACCTGACCCATTAGATCAGTTGTCATATATTTCCAGTATCACGTAATCCCGGGTCACATAACTACCACAATCATAAGGCCATTTATACGACAACCTATGTGATCCCCTTTTTAACGTAAACATTATTACAATTCACATGTAGCACAAGATTATTGATTAATTCACGCAAACCTCCTAGTTCACATGATAATCTCAGCCGCAATTAACACACACTTGCTAACCATCAATCCTACTCCTAACAGCTTTATATGTGTACCAGACTCTTATCACATGTGTGGCTCAAACAAATCAAGTATTAATTAAGATAAATCCCAAAACATAATCTCCACATACAACTTTCATAACATATCCCCACTACCCCAAACCCAGTATACATGCACTCCTAGCCGATCACTATTTAGAAATCATCCTAGCAACCCTTGATCAAATTCAACAGAAGGTTTAACAAGATATTTATTCTACTACTCGATCATATACAACACATTCATGCAACCAATGTTACACATCAAACACAATTATCCATACAAATTCCACATAAGAAACCACTAACCTAATAACCTTGATCCACTAGGATGATATCACGATGGAGGGGGGTCTCCTGTTTTCGTATGCGGTATTGACGGGGGGTAGGGTTTGTTTAGGGTTTGAGATAATTATTAACATATAAGTCGCATACGTGCTCCTGTATTGATAGAAAAGAACCGGCCTATGCATTGATATAAGGAGCTGGCCCACAATACAATTCAGTTAAGACAAACTGGCCCAACCATAACTACTCAATATTCAAGTGGATGTAAGTATCGGCCCAACTAGGTATGTATTTGTATAGGTTTGTTGAATATATTTGCTGTGTAGGTGTGCATATGGAATCCATTAACCGGCCCTATCTGTATAAGAGCTGGCCCATGCGTGAGTAATAGAATTCAAGTAAACCGGCCCATGACTACTTATACCAAACTTGTGTGAGTTAGTCTAACATAATGTGTAACATATGAATGTATAATTATCAAACCCATATATATACCCCAATTATCAAACCCACATGTATATATTCGGCCCACTAAATTATATAACCCAATTATTAAACCCCACTAGATTATATAACTCAATTAACAAGCGTCTACGTTTAACGGAATTAAATTCGCAAGATCAAAACGTAGCTAACCTTGAAAGTTCGGGTTGTCACAAAATCTCTCATCTCTCTTCATTTAAAGTCACTGACTTTCAATTACCTCTCTCCTCTCTCATCTTTCATTTACATCTTGTTTCACACCCACATACAACCATCATATTTTCCCTCTCTCCCCCTAGTTCTCCATGGTCGTCGTTCTCCGACCACCGTAGCAGCCCTAGACCCGCGTCCTACGCTACCGTTGTTAACGGTGGTTCATCTGGGTCGTCATTTTTCAACAACTTTAACAACCCCACCGAAGAGTTCGGTACTTCTGATCAACTTCCGATGAAGTTTAACGACAACCCTTTTCGTACGGAAGCTTCAAGCTTCCAAAGAGTTCAGTTCTCCGACCGGTGTTGTTGTGTCTCCGACCGGCAAGATTGATGTTCTTTATGATTTGATAAGAATTAAAGCTATTCAACAGCAGCATCAAAGGATTGCAACCATGGGTGGGGCAGGGGTTCCCCCTTTTCCTTTCAATAGATGCATATGAGAATCCTAGGTAAAGTTTTTTTTTCTATAATTTTTTTCTTTTTTTTTTTTGCATAAAGATTTGAACTTTATAAGTTGGGTTTGTTTAGTATGGTGACAGAGAGGAGTTTCATATTTATCTGAATTTTGTGGTGCTATTTGTGGTTTAAAAAGGGTGGTTTTTAGTTGTCTTGTTGGATTTGCTCTTGAAATTGCTAGAAAAAGAAAAAAAAAGGTAGAATCTTTGTTCTTTACCAGTGGGTTGTGTTTTTGGGGCATGGTTGTTTTATTTCTCCATTTTTCCAGCAGCTTGACGATTTTATTAAATTTCAAGAAATGTAATTATGTGCTGAACTTGTTATGCATGTTTAGATCACCATCAGCTGGATTGATGATTGGGGATGAGTTTCATAAAGATGGTCGGTGTCGACCCGATCGGGTTGATTTTGGGCCTATGGGTTTTGGGAATGCGAATTCGATATCTCAACAAATTTACTTGACGTTTCCGGCTAATCTAAGTTGATATGTGTTTCTCTCTCTAGAAAAAATGGTCGCTGTTTGATCTGTTGTTCTTGATTCTGGTGATTTTTGAACTGTGAACTATGTGAGTTTGATGTGTTGGATTTGGGCGGTGATGATGCAAAAAGTTTAATGTAAAAACGTAAAACGTAAAAAGTTTAACGTAAAATGTAAAAAAGTTTAATGTAAAATGTAAAACGTAAAAAGTTTAACATAAAACGTAAAAAGTAACGTAATCCGTAAACTTTTTAACGTAAAACAACGGAAACTTTTTAACGTAAAATGTAAACTTTTTAACGTAAGGTAAATTTTTTAACGTAAAACGTAAACTTTTTAACCTAACGTAATTTTTTTAACGTAAAACGTAAACTTTTTAACGTAAAACTTAAACTTTTTAACCTAAAACGTAAACTTTTTAATGTAAAACGTAAAACTTTTTTTTATGTAAATAGTAAAACGTAAAAAACGGCGTGTTAAAAAAACGACGCGTGAAAAAGTCGGGCGTAAAAACGGTGTGTAAATAACGGCGCGCAAAAAAAAATTGTTTTGTGAAAAAATCTTAATTTAAAATGGTTTTTAATAAAAAAAATTATGTTTAAAAAATAACAATTAATATAATAATACAAAAATCGTAATAAAAAACAATAAAGACAAAAAGACAAAATTGAGTAAATTTACTAAACTAACCTTTTCGATTAAAATATTAAAGATATAATAAGAAAAAATATTTAATAATAGAGAAAAATGCCCGGATAGTCCCTGTGGTTTCGCCTTTTTTCACCTATAGTCCCCAACTTTCTAAAATTACCTGAATAGTCCCCAAGTTTTCATTTTTTGTTCCCTAATAGTCCCTGGGTCTAACTTCAGTTTGTTTTCTCTGTTAAATGGCCCCATGTGCATATCACGCGAGGGGTATTTTGGTCAATTTCTTTGTGCCTAATAAAATATTCATAAAAATAATATTAATAATCTAATAATAAGGGACCCACTTTTACCCACACCATTCCATCCCTCTTCTTTCTTTCTTGTTTATCTTCACCCACATTTGACCAAAATCAAAGCACCACCACCACACCTAAATCTCAACCGCCACCACCCTCAAATCCCCACTACCGCCACCACCTCACCCCGTAATCAGACCGCTGCCACTGCCGCACCCTGTCATAACCGGCAGACCACCACTTCCAGACAAACTCACCCACACCATCGCCGGAAAAAACGACCATCAAATCAAAATCAAAGGGACTGAATGAAATTATTTATGCCCCCAAAATCAATAAACATTAATGGTACTACATTCCTTCATAATTACAAAAATAAATAAAACTTCCATAATTCCTGAAACATCATCGTTGTATGAATCATAAACACTCAAATCAATTGCCATAAAGTATACCATTGGATGACGTCATTATCGGCTTCTGCTTATCTCGGACGATGTGTACCGGAGAATGATCTCCGAGTATGTGGGTTTCTGATGAGATAGATGTACAAGTAGATCTACAGACTCGGATACGGGGACCGAACGACCGACCGATCTTGTTTTTGTTTTTTTTTAAATCCAATCGATGCAACCTACCCAATCGGTCTCTCATTGGAGGTAGTTTCGGTGAAGGTGGATTTGATGGTCGTTTTTCCGGCGATGGTGTGGGTGGGTTTGTCTGGAATTGGTGGTCTGTCGGTTATGACAGGGTGCGGTGTTGGCGGCGGTCTGATTACGGGGTGAGGTGGTGGCGGTAGTGGGGATTTGAGGGTGGTGGTGGTTGAGATTTAGGTGTGGTGGTGGTGCTTTGATTTTGGTAGAATGTGGGTGAAGATGCAGACATAAACAAGAAAGAGAGAAGAGGGATGGAGTGGGGTGGGTAAAAGTGGGTCCTTTATTATTAGATTATTAATATTATTTTTATCAATATTTTATTAGGCACAAAGAAACTGACCAAAATACCCCTCACGTGATATGCACATGGGGTCACTTAACAGAGAAAACAAACTGAAGTTAGACCCAGGGACTATCCGGGAACAAAAAATGAAAACTTGGGGACTATTCAGGTAATTTTAGAAAGTTGGGGACTATAGGTGAAAAAAGGCGAAACCACAGGGACTATCCGGGCATTTTTCTCTTAATAATACTTTTTAATTACTTTTAATCTCATCCATTGATCCTGAGATCTAATGGTTGAAAAGTGGTTCCCTCGGTTCTTACAACTGGGGGTGGTTTTTATTTTAGCGCTCCCATATATATATATATATATATATATATATATATATACACACGCACGTATATATATGTTTATAGGGTTAGGATTTAGAGAAAACGGTGAAAAGTGTGAGAACAGTGAGAACGGTTATGCATCGTCAGATCAAAACAATCTATGGAGTAGATTGACGCGGTGGCATTATCGTAAATAACATCATTTTTATTACTAGAACGTGCTTCATTAAAGGTAAAAGGGTAAAAACATCCTTTCATACGTAAAACGCCATGTAAATGCAAAACGCTGACTCGTTTTTTCTCTGTGTTTTAATTAAGGTTTTGTCCAACAAAAACGCCATTGAAATATAAAACGCCATGTAAATGCATCCCTGTCATCTAGTTCTGTTAACTTTGACATTCATCATGATCATGATCATGATCACCACGATGATGTTGTCCTCGCCAAGCACTTGGACAAGTATCCGGCTTCCAATCTATGCAATCACTATTTACAAGCATTCCTGAAAAGTCGTGTACACTTTTATGTACGTTGTATATTTCGTGAACATCACTAAAGGTAGGCTTTCTCAAATATCGTTTGCCATATACATAATGATACCTTTAATTTGTTAATATTAATAAAAAAAAACATCATTAGTTAATAATATAACAATAATAAAAATAATAATATCAATAATACGTTAGCAAAAATGGTGGAGACTATCTCGAGAACATGTATGTATTTTACATTTGTCCAAAAAATGGGACGAATCGCGGTACGCGAGTTAACGAATTGCCCATGTACATTTTTGTAAAGCGGTGAATCTAAGTAAACGCCTTGCGTCTTCCCTTTGTTGGAAAAAAGTAAAGCGCCCCTCTAAGTTATTAACAATTCGTACAAATAGTTAGGGACTCATACAAGAATGTTGCCGAAATAAATCCGGGCCATACACCAGATTTTTAGAAAAGTAATCATTTACCAAACGATTCTGAGCACCTTCATGGTTTCTTTCAAGCTTTTGTGTTCTTGTACGTGGTTGTGGTTGTGAACTTTTGCCTTGATAACTTAAAACTTGCATACCCAACTTAACAGTTCCAGCAATTATCTGCTTCTAAATTCCGTTTGATGGGATTGCGTTTCTGCGGTTTTTAATCTCGATCTGATCCGTTTTAATTTTTCATGCTAACGATGTAACTGCGATTCAATGATATAATCGCATTGTATGTATACTTTATTCATAAGGATGTTACGATTAAGCATCATGTGGATTTTGATAATGTGTTTGTAAGTCTGGCGTGATTTAATCAATCTAGGGGTTTGCTTTATGCCTAGGGCAAATGATTGAATTGTTCTCTGATCCACTTATTTAGTGTGATTTATGTTTAAATTTTACTTCTATGGTGTAGTGATCAAATAATACTATAGATTTTGTGATCATCAAATTTGTAATAATAATTCAACACGAGAAGGTGCTCTAGACTTTCTAAGTTTTCAATTTTCTATTGATTCTATGGTGGATCTTGTATCTATTTCACTTTTTTCGAAGCCTAATGTTACTGTGTGCACCTTTTCTGTTACATGATTGCAACATCCTTCTGTTACAGTATAATTTCTCCTCTCCCTGGTAAAGATATCTCATTTCCAAAGCAATTTGAGTATTTATATAATTGTATGCCTGTAAATAATTTTCCCGAGATAAGTGTTATTTTTTTTTTCATCTAGCTACCATGTCTATGCCGTTTAAAGTTCTATAACGTATCTGCTCTAAATTAGTTCTTCCCGTGCAAGTGTTGTGCTGCTAAGGTAACATGAGGGAAAGTTATTCTACAAAGACTCCTAAAAATACGAAGTGTACAAAGACACAATGAATTGCAAAATATAACATAATGTAGAGCAAAATATAACACAATGCCGAAAAAATATAACACAATGTCCAAGAAAAAGACACAACGAGTCACAAAAAAGCACAATGACGCAAATATAGAAAAGACACAATGATTAAACCAAAAGTCTAAAATCTAAACAACTAAAAACAAAAACCTAATATCTCACATCGTAGAAGTCGATGAGACGATTTCAATACCGCTTGAATGAGGTCAATCGAAGTCTGTTTGATACCCTTCTTATTTTAGGAGACTTTGTATTTGATTATAACCCAGTAATATCTGATCTACTCATATATGCGTAAATATGTAACATCTTCAAGCTGTGGAGATGGCAGAAGAATGAGCAAAACCCAACCGCAAATGTACTGAATTTAACAATAATTTATTACAAGTGCGTTTGTTTTTAATAGGCAATTGCTGATATCACCCCACAAATTTGAAATGTGGCAGCTACCTAGCGGAATTTTAATGACAATGATATTAAAGATGCGAATATGGAAACTATCATTGTTTAACCCCACCACCAGCATTTCAAACATCCCCTCGAGTTTATCTGGATTTGCAATCTTCTTTGAAGACTTGAGATGGTCTTGTGAATTGTATTGATTCACTAACATCTTCACCTCATTTAGGTTGTTCTCACGAATAGGATAACCGGTAGCATGTACAAGAATGTTGACCTGTATTCAAAAAATGAAATATCATCCGGTGTTTCATAATACGACAAATTCCATAAAATTCTATGAAAACTAAAGTAAGCCGATATTAGAAAGTTACCACGTCATATGTATGGATACGTAAAGAATCAAATATCAAACAATTAACATGGAAAGCTCCAAACTTGGTTAATGGAGCATAAATACCGAACAATACAACGCAAGCAATACAATAATCTTAAAACAGAAGGTATTGACCCGTTCGACCCATCCTAAAACTCCACTCGCAATGACATCTTACCCAACCACCTGATCATTTGACCTACTCTATAGACTGTTTATATCCTTAGCCCCTCAACCCCACCTGTGTCGACCCAGAAAACTACCCGGTTTGACCCATTATCCAAACCACCCAACCAATTCGACCCGCCCCCAACAATTTACCTGTTTTGACCAGATAACTTTACCCCTTTTGACACATTAAACCTAACTGACCGCACCCTTGTCACCTTCATATATGAGGAACAAAATAGGGCAAACAAAAACAACTTAAAAGTTATAATTCTTCTCTAAAAAAACAACTAAAAACATTAATTCAAAGAATTAAATAACATAACATGATAACAAATTAATTCATAAAAATCAATAACCTAAAGGCATAAAATAACGAATCTCAGATATGAAAAACGACCTTCAAAAATAATAAATTTAGAAGTTATAATCTTTGTCTACAAAAACAGGTAAAAACACAAAATCGAGGCATTAAATAATATAGCATGTTAAGTAACAAATTAATTCATAAAAACTTAAATGCATAAAATAACAAAATTTACGTATGAAAAACAACCTTCACCGCCGGAGCATTCTCCAATCTACCCATCTTCAAATCAACAACAACCGGTTCTCCACTCTCCAATTTTACCCTATTACCCCTCTTCCCGGTTACATCGGAAACAGAAACATCCTCCGATGATTCTGCTACCGGTCGACTGCATCGCCACTCTATGCCGTCAGATCTTTTGCACTTCTGTGAGTCGGTAATTTCAGCCATTTGTTTAGAATTATTGATGGGATTTGAAGAATTTTGCGAAGGGAAAGAGGAAATTAAGAATTTTGGTTGGTGAACTGTGAAGAAGGGGGTTGAGAAATGGGAGTTTATATAAGTGAAAATGTATCTGATTACATGTGTTGGATTATATAGCATATTCTATGTAATGTGATATGCAAGTGAAAATCAAGTGAATGTAAATGCAATACTTTTTGAGTAGTTAATGTTTGATCACAAAATTTTATTCAAATAATTAAGGTTTACGTAAAGTGAAGAGAAAATATCAAGTTTAAATTTTGATTATTTGAACCACCTGTGAGTTTTTGAATGCTATACAGTGATGTTTGCAATCTTAGTAAAACATATTTAAATTAAAGAATAACATATATAGACTATTTGGATGAAAGGATTAGGATCAAATACAAACCACATTTCGTATACAAACTTTAAGAACCATTTAAAAAGTGTCATGTGGTATCCAATCAATTATAAAGAAATGGTAAAATGATAACCTAAATAATATCAATTATCTTGAATTCCTTATAATTATGCTAACAAGCAATTAATTTTTTATTTGGATCTTTCTTCTGTTTTCAATGTGCGTGCTGATAAAGAAAATTGCTGATATCATTTCACATATGTGCTAAAATCAATTATCTTGATTAATTTTTATGTGCTAATATAATTCAAAAGTGCTACTTTTATGTATGTGATGTTTTAGTAGCTAGGATTTGTTCTTACGGTTTGTAGGGTAAATATGGTGTGTACCGGAACCAACCACTGAAATGAAATACAACAAAACACACGAAGTCTCAAGAGTGTCATGGGTTTTTTTTAGGAGTGAACTTTCTCGATTTTAACAAAACAAACCAATGGTGATCTCACTTTCGAAGATGGGTAGAAAGCGTCTGACTAAGATTGTTGTTTGCGATGCGATCTGGGGGATAGCACAAGGTTTAATTCATTGATAAAAATCTTGGTGACTCATAGATGATACCTTTTAGTTAAATTATGTCAGAGAATTATATTATGAAGTAATGCTTTTTACAAACACATCAACTATATTAAGAAACCAACCTAGCAAACTTGCACTTAAAACTACTAAAATGAATGCATACTTTTGGAAGATATATAGCTTTTTCGTTTATTTTATCTATATGAGAGAGTGTCACTTTTTAGAATAAATCTTTAACTAACAAAAATTTGTATACCCATGTATAACCGAATTATGATATCTTTAATCTTTTAGATCATTAACCTATTGTATACTAGTTAGAGTCTTTATTGTTTTCAAGTGGATATGTTCACCGGTTATAAATTCACATACCAGCAGCGAGATATGAAATTATAACACAAAACCAAAGATATAAGGACAACTCTATCAAGAGGTTAGAACACAAAATAGAGTCGAAAATTGCACCAAGTAATCTAGTCTAACATATGCAAAAATCCAAATGAAAGGATTTGCCTTTTTTATCTTCTTCCCCTGAACCCTAAACTTGATCAACACATCTATGAGCATAGCTAAAAATCCTCAAGTTTCTCCTTCCAAATGAACCAAAGAGATGAAACAATTGCATATAGCTTTTTCTTATAATCCATATTACCCTTCAAAGCGATGAAAACTTTAGAACCTTAGAGCTTCTTTTAATCGAGTTACATAACTATAAGAAATAATTACCATAATATCAACTTAGGTCTTAATTACTAGGAACATACATTATACGTGTTTTGAACTCTCCATCTTTCCAAATTAGAACATGATTATTCCTTTGTATCAAAGCCAATATTCATTCCTTATCTCGTCATAATGACACCAACACATTAATAAGGTTGGGCCCACAACGATTATTTTATTTTCTAGCTAGTTTCTTGCCAAACCATTTCCAAAACAATTTATTTTTTATCCGGGCGTGTTACTTATTCGTTTATGTTGGAATCGTATTTTTGTGACTACCCACGGTTTTTGACATTTTACACAACTTAACCTATTTTTCTTCTTTCTCAATAAGCAAACTATAACCGCCCACCCTTTTTTATATTCTTTTCTTTTCTGACGAACATTAACCCTAATCCTAATATGTCAACTTAACCTAACTAAGGAAGGTCGTTGAAGTGATCTAATACTTAAAGAGCGGTTGGCTTTACTCGATACGACAAACTATAACGATGAATTCGTATTTCTCCTATTGTTTCTTATATTTTTTGTTTTTCACCAATGGAGAATAAATTTTGTAACAAGTGGTGAATTAGTATGTATCAACATAAATCGTGATGTATATTTATACGTTATCCGCATCTTTCTTTTTTATGTGTACAAATTTACATACATATTTGCATGTTGCTAGAAAATGACTTCACATTGAAATACTGTTTTTAAAGGGTGATAAATTCACCCGTGGCTCATACCAATAAACCTTAAATAATATATTCCAAAAGAAATACATGCATCTGTGCATGTTACTAAAATATTATGTCGAAAAAGAAGAAATTTACAATTTATTATAGTCTTTTTTTTTATAATTTTATACTTACTTACGGTTTAGCGCGTTCATTGGACACTACATGTTAAAGGGATTGGTTAGATTCTTTTTTTTTTTTTTGTAGTATTCTATTTAGAGTTAATTACATAGTTATTCTACAAATCCTTCTAAAAATAAAAAGTGAACAAAGATACAATGGATTTCAAAATATAACACAATGTCGAGTAATATATAATACAATGCCGAAAAATATAACCCAATGTCCAAGAAAAAGACACAACGAATCACAAAAAGACACAATTACAGAAATATAGAAAAGACACAATGACAAATAAAAAAACATGATGATGTAAACAAAAAGTCTAAAATCTACAAGCTAAACAACTAAAAACAAAAACCTAAAATCTCACATTGTAGAGTTCGATGAGACGGTTCCAATGCTACATGAATGGTATCAACCCGAGTCCGTTTGATACTCTTCCAACAACTTTTTATTTTTAAGAGACTTTGTATTTCATTGTAACCGAGATTCATATATGCATAAATATATAACATCTTCAAGCTGTGGAGATGGCAGAAAAATGAGCAAAACCCAACTGTAAATGTACTAAAATTAACATTTATGATATGATTATTATTTTATTAAGATACTAGTTTATAGTCACGTGTGTTACACGGGTTGAATTATAAGATTAGTTGTATTTGAACATAATAATTACAACATTTGAATTATTCTTGATATTGCACATGTTAAATATAAATTTTGATATAAATACATATTACCCTAACATAAACTATCTATGTCAAGTTAAAGAGAATATAACGTTACTCGCTATAAATGACGCATTTAAGCAAATATTTTATATTTACTTGTTACTTTAGTAATAATAATTAGATATACATAATATATATATATATATATATATAATTAAATTTATATATTATGTTATGATACGTAATGAATGTAAAGTAAATTCTTAAATCTCATCTTTATCTTGGAGAATGAGACGGAGTAGAAAAATATTGATGAAGACATAAAAGTTTCTTGAAAATTTTGAGATGAGAATGAGAAGGTTTTTAAATCCTAATTGAGATGGACTTGGTGGTGATAGAGATGGATTGTGGTGGGTATATATAATTATAATAAAAGATTTCATTTAGTGTCATATAATATTCTCTCTTTCAACTCATTAATAATATTATCATATATTAATTAAAATTTGTTTGAGTTAATAGATAGATTCATCATCCAATTAGTTAAAATAATCACTTCAATATTTTTAATATATAAACTCAATTCCGAGTATTATTATTTTACATATTTTTTGTGGTGTTGATATGAAATATTAATGCATATAATTAAAAAATAACATCTTTAATAATGTAACACCATGTTTCTTAGATAATAACAATTAATTTTTTTTCAAAGGTAAACATATCATTTAATTATATTTACACTTGATTTACACAAAACAGATAAAGTAAATCAAACCATATGTTTATCAATTTTAAGAAATAATAAAATCATAGATAATTTATATATTATTTAAACATAAATTAGAATTAGATATTAATGAATTCATAATATCATTAATGAATTGAGAATATCATTTATGAATTATTTATGAATTGAAGGAAAGAATGTCATGTGGTATTATTTGAAGCCTTTTATTAGAATTGGATATTTATATTTATTTGTTATTATATGTTTAGAAATATTAGATTATTATATATTTATTAATATTATTACTAAATTGATGGAGAAAATGTCATGTCGCATTAGATGAACTCATTTATCATAATTAGATAACATGTGACATTAGAAAGACTCTTTTACTATAATTAGATCCGACTTTAACTTACAAGTGTGTTTGTTTTTAATAGGCAATTGCTGATGTGGCACCATAAATATGACAGCCACCTAGTGGGATTTTAATAAAAAATGATATTAGGCCACGAGATATAGGTTAACCCTTATAACTCTATATAAGCATCACATCACTCGTTTTTTTCTCTTTTTAATTCATCTTATCCGTTTAACCTTGTTAACTCTACCTCATTGGTAATTTTTTTAGTTATTAAAATTTAAATTAAATACAAAATAAATAATAATACCATTTCATTAACTTCTTAGTTAAAATAAACACTGATAATAAATGGCATTAATTTATCATTCTTTTTTGCCTAAGACCGCAGGGTATGGGCTTGGGTTTGAGGCGTGGGAAACTCACCCAAGCCTTGCACATCATCCCCTATGGGCTTGGCTTTGGGCGTTGCCCCTCTCGCATGGCTATGAAGTGTGGCGTGGTGGGGGGACATGATGTGGCTAGCTGGGATTGGCCGGGCATATTTGACAAAAAAAAAAGCCACGCCCAGCCATGTGGAGCCCACCTGCGCCACATGTCAACCCAAGCCCCCCACACCCCGCAGTCCAAGGCCTTGGAGTGTACTTTAACTTTATTGGTGTTAAAGATGACATGACGAGTTACATGTCTTTCAAACCACCCCTCACATGAACCGGTTCCGGTTCCGGTTTCGATAGTGAGGTTGTTTTTCATACCTAAATTATTTATATTTTAAGCATTTAAAGTTTTAACTAATACTGTTTTTCATACCTAAATTATTGTTATTTTATGCATTTGAAGTTTTAACTGGCATGTGTTTCGCTTGTTTATAACCAAATTTGTTATCTGCTTTAGTTTTCATAGAATTATGTGGAATTTGTATTTTTAAACACCCAATGATATTTCATTTTTTGACTGCAGGTCAACATTCTTGTATATGCTATCGGGCATCCTATTTGTGAGAATAACCTAAATGAGGTGAAGATGTTAGTGACTCAATACAATTCATAAGACCATCTCAAGTCTTCAAAGAAGATTGCAAATCGAAATAAACTCGAGGGGTTTTGAAATGCAAAAAATCCTAAAAACCAGACATGTAGATGTTGGTGGTGGGGCCATGAACGACGCAATGGTCTGCACCACAAAAGAAGAAAACATTAATATGTGAAATGCAAAAAAAAAAAAAAAAAATCTGAAAATACTGCCATATGATTATTTACCTTGAAATTTGGTAGGTTAAATAATGAAATTTTCAGCTAACAAAACATAAGAATTGGCCCGGGGAAAAATCTCATTATTTAATTATTTAACGTGCCAAATTCCAAGGTAAATATCATAAGGATGTACTTTCTCTTTTTTTTTTTTTGCATTTAATATATTAATGTTGCCTTCGTTCGTGGTGGAGATCATGACGTCGTTCAAGGCCCCACACCAGCATCAACATGTCCGGTTTTTAGGTCTTTTTTTTTTTTTTTTGCATTTCAAACATCCCCTCTAGTTTATTCCATTTGCAATCTCCTTTGAAGACTTGAGATGGTTTTGTGAATTGTATTGACTCACTAACTTCTTCACCTCATTGAGGTTGTTCTCAAGAATACCACAAATTCCACAAAATTCTATGAAAACTAAAGCAGATAACAAATTAGGTTAAAAACAAGCAAAACACATATCAGTTAAAAGTTTATATGCATAAAATAACAATAATTTAGGTATGAAAAACAATATCAGTTAAAACTTTAAACGCATAAAATAACAATAATTTAGGTATGAGAAACAACCTTCACTACCGAAAACGGAACCGGAACCAGTTCACTATTCTTCAACCGGATCGGCCTTCTGAAACCCGTACTAACCCGAGCCCCAAACTTTGAAGTATTTTGTGAAGGAAAAGAGGTAATTAAGAATTTTGGTTGGTGAATTGTGAAGAAGGGGGTTTAGAAATGGGGTTTATGCAAGTGAAAATGTATCTGATTACATGTGTTGGAATCTTGTAATATGTAGCATATTCTATGTAATGTGATACATATGTGAAAATCATGTGAACGCAATCCTTTATGCAATCTTTTTAATTTTTAAAGTTGTAATGTTTATTGCAAATAGGTCTTTTTTTCTAAGTTGGTAATATTTGATCACTAAATTTAAAATTTCAAAGTAATTAAGGTTTACCCTAAAATGATGAAAGGAGATATCAAATTAGAATTTTGATTCTTTGAACCATTTATAAGATAATATTGCATTTGTTATTAGAAATTTGAGTTTTGGAATGTTATGAACATGTGATGTTTATGTGATAGATTTGTGATGAATCTTAGTATAATATATTGGGATTAGAGAACAACATATACAGAGTACTTGGATAAAATAAAACAAAAGACACCGGGTCTTAAGCGTGTGTGTCATGGTTTTTTTAGGGGCGAACTTTCTCGATTTCAAGAAAACAAGCAGGTGATGATCTCACTTTCAAAAGGGAATAGAAAGTGTTTAGACTCTGATTGATGTCTAAGGTGCGATTTAGGGGATAGTGCAAGCGCTTAAGTCATCAATTCAAATCCTAGTTTTTGTATTGTTATAATGATGTTCATAAATGAATGTTTGTGGGACATAACAAATGTTAGGTCACATAAATGACTCATTTAGGTTCTTCTCACGAATTGGGTGTTTCAAAATGCATGCATATTGAGATACTATTAAACTTGCACTTCAAAACTACAGAAATGCATGCATACTTTGGAAGTAATATTGATTTTTCAATTTATTTATTTGAGAGTGTATTTTTTTTTTGAACGGCCAACAAACTCAATCCTGAGTACTCTCGGGGCACCCACTGGACAAACGGAGTACTCCGAGAGTAACCCGAGTCCACCACCAATTCCGGGAAAACCCGGTAACCCACCCGCCCGTAGGCACAACGGTGAAATTACCGGTAAAACCCGTTTGGCTCAAGGTTCCAACCCAGGTTTCCCTGGGTCTCCTATGATTGCCCACCAATGCCTCACTCTGCACCAAGTGGGAGTCGAACCTGTATCTCTCAAGAGAAATGCAAGCCCTCCACCACTTGATCTAGAGATCATTCGCTATTTGAGAGTGTATTGCATTTAAGAATAAATCTTCTCACTAATAAAATTAGTATATACCCTTGCATTACCGAATAATGATATCTTTCAAAATGCATACACATACTTTTGGATAAAATATAGTTTTTTCATTAAATTTTTTGAGAGTGTATTCTATTTAAGAATAAATCTTCTCACAATTAGTCTACCCTTGGATTACCGAATTATGGTATCTTCTCTTTCAAATCAATAACCTATTCAACAATTGTTAAACATATACATGCTTTTACTTATTATCGAATCTTTATGGTTTTCACACGAATATGTTCACAGGTAGCAGTTTTTTTTTTTAACTGTCAACAAAATATGAAACTATAACACAAAACCAAAGATACAAGGACATCTCTGGTAATACAAGTTATAATTGCAACAACTACCCAATCTAACATATGCAATATAGCTATGTTTATAACGCAAAAGAAAGAATTTGCCTTTATATATTCTAAAACTTGATCAACATTTCTATGAGCATTCCACAAAATCCTTCTATTTCTCTCCTTCTAAATTAACCAACGAGATGACAGAACAATTGCATGTATAAGAAATATCAACTATAATAACCACCCATGTGCTAATTACTAGAAAGTTACATTATGTGTGTTATGAACTCTTCGTCTTTACACATTAGAACATGCTTATTCCCTTGTAATAAAATCAAAACAAGTATTCCATCATTATCTCGTCATAATGATACCAACACCTAAATAAGGTCACGTCCATATCAATTATTTTATTTTCTCTGTCAACCTATTTCCAAAATAGTTTATTTCATCATGGTATGTTACATAATTCATTATAGGTCTAATGTGTTTCATCAATTACATTTAGGAGAGAACTTTCTTGATTTCAACAAAACAAGCCAATGGTGATCTCATTTTCCATAGAGAACCAGATATATACCGACTCTGCGTGCTGTCTACGGTGTGATTTGGGGGATAATATAAGGGCTTAGGCCATCGATTTAAATCCATATTTTTGTATCTCTATAATAATGTTCATAGATGAACATTTGTGGGACGTAACAAGTGTTAGGTAACATAAATGACTTAGATGAATCTTTTTAGGAGGTACTAAATGTCACTCTTGGCTACATGTTAGTCAGACATACACAAGTGTCATGTCTCGTAGATGAATGCGCGTGGGATGTATCAAGTGTTAGGTCTTAGAAGTAACTATCATATATGTATTAAAAAAAATTAACAAATTGACATAACACTATGTGAGGGTAACAAAAACAATGCTCATGATAATGCAAATGTAGATGATCTTATAATAGGTCAATATGTGTGTTTTCTATTGCTTCCCTTAAACCTATCTAAACATTCTAAGAAACTTTAGAAAACATATATAACTTTTAGTTAAATTGTCTAAGGGCATATTAAATATATTACGAAGTCATGTCTATTACAAACACATTAACTATATTGAGAAACCAACCTATCAAAGTTGTACACTTGCACTTGAAACTCGTACAATGCATACATAGTTTAGGAAGATATATCGGTGTTTCATTTATTTATCTTAGAGAGTATCATACTTAAAAACATATTTTTACTAATAAAATTTGTATACTCAGGTATTACCAAATTATGATAACTTCAATCTTTCCGATCAATAACTTATTCAACATTTGCTATATATATATATATATATATATATATATATATATATATATATATATATATATCTGTGTGTGTGTGTATGTATACTTATTAAAGAATCTTTATTATTGTCATATGGATATGTTCACCAGCTACAATATTTTTAAACTACAATATTTTTAAACGGAAACAAAGTATGAAAATATAATAGAAAACCAAAGATACAAGGACAACTATATCAAGAGGCTAGAACACAAAAGAGAGTCAAAAAGTCAAAAAGCAATATCAAAATTGCACCAACTAATCCAACCTAACATATGCAAAAACTCAAAAGAAATCATTTGCCTTTCTTATCTTTGAAAAATTGATCATTACATCTATGAGCATTGCTAAAAATCCTTAGGTTTTTTCTCCTTCCAAATGAAAAATGAGATGACAAAACAATTGCAAGTATCATATTCTTGTAAACCTTATTATCCTTCAAATCGATGAAAATGCGAGAACTTCTTTAACTTAGTTACATAACTACAAGAAATATTAGCCATAGTATCAACTCCTGTGTTAACTACTAGGAACATAGATTAAGCGTGTTATGAACTCTTCGTCTTTCCAAATTAGAACATGTTTATGCCCTTGTATTAAAGTTTAAACTAGTATTCATTTATTATCTAGTCATAATGACATCGGCCAACACCTAAATAAGGACACATGGATTATTTCATTTTCTAGTCAGTTTCTTGTCAACCTATTTCCAAAATAGTTAATTTTTTCATCCTCGTGTGTTGGTTAATTGGTTTAGGTTGGAATCGTGTTTTCGTGTTTACCCATGTTTTTTACATTTTACACAACTTAAACTACAATTTTTTTTCACTAACGAAACTACAATCGCCGTTCTTTTTTTCTATTTAATTTTCTTTTCCAATGAACCCTAACCTAACCCTAACCCTAATATGTCATCTTAACCTACCCGAGGAAAGTCGTTGAGCTATCTAAAGTCTAATGAGTGGTTGGCTCTGTTAGACACGCATACTATAACGGTGGTTATTTAGTTTCGTCGTATTTTTCATGTTGTTTCTTTATATTTTTTTCACGAATGTTTAATATATGTTGTAACTCTTGGTGCACTGGTATGTATCAACATATATTGTCCTATATTTATACACTATCCATATCTTTCTTTTGCATGTTTGAAATTTACACACACATTTGCATGTTGCTAGAAAATGGCTTTACGTGAACCATGGTTGTAAAGTCCAGCCTAGGCAGTAGGTTCCGAGTACTCCCCGAATAGTATTCGCTACAAGGTAAGCTGCCGAGACCCGAGTACTCCCCGAATAGTATAACCGAAAAGTATAACCGAAAAATCCGGACCGAAAAAACCGAACCGAAACAAAAACCAACGGTTTGGTTTTCGGATTTTTAATAACCGAAAATTGCAGTTCGGTTTTCGGATAATCATTTTCAATAACCGAACCGATAAGTTTTAATAGTATACCAAATCTATATATTTTTATATTTAAATTGCCCATGCTACTAAGAATTATTAATTTTATTCTTGTTTGTTAAATATTAATAATAAGAACATTACTGTCACACCCCCAAAATCCACACGCGGAGTATCACCGCTTGGGAGCGTGACATGACCAGGATCAAGCCACCAATCATATTGAACATGTAATTAAGTGGTAATGGTTGTCCATCGATACGAAAGGTGTTTATCAAAGCAACATAGTTAAGTATAGCGGAAGCATTTAAGTAAACCCAAACATAAGTATTAATGTGTGAAATATCTTAAGTGTTCAAATAGCATTCACGATCCTTTGCCCACAACGACCTGCTCCTCCCTGTGCAAGCTCCATAAAGTACCTAAGGTCCTGCAAGGCATGCAGCAGAGAGTCAACAACTAGTTGAGCGAGTTCACAGAAAGTAAGTTCAGTAATAGTAATTGTATGAGTCGTATTATGTTCGTTCATTGTTCATGTATAGTATTGGTTTCCATCGCGGGCCCTTTCGGCATGTATGCGAAGATTTGGGTTAATACCCCCAAATATCCTAGACTATGTATATTTGTATCGCGGCCACCCTGGCATTCCTTGCGAAGATTTGGTTTCTTTAGTTCGCAGCTTCCCCGAAGCATGTGTGCGAAGATCAGTCATAATTATCGCAGCCAACCCTTGGCGTGTGTGCGAAGATCTGTTCAGGTAGGTATACTAGTCTAGCCGTATCTTATCATTCACCATCCTCACCCTGAGGACTCATATCATTAAGTTCCATTAACTAAGTATGCACGTATAATTCATTCAATCCCATTCCCACCCTGGGAACCCCATGCCTTGGCTGTGTGAACTCACCTTGGGTTTGCTCGGCAGATACACAAAGAGGTTTTCTTGAACTAAGGGTGGTCAACCACGTCCTAACAGGGTTACCATACAAGTCAGGTTTTGACTTAAGTAATGCACGTATGATTACACATAGTCTAACGGGTTATTAACACGCATTGATCATGGCAACATAGTCTACACATAGAACGTTTTATATGATATCAGTTTAGCATACAAATGAAGCCCACACAAGTCTCGGCCAAACAATTTAACAAAACAACATCTTGTGCGATCAGCTTTATTACCCAGCCCAACATACGGCCCAAAAGACAAACTGGCAAACGGTCTTGTGCGACTCAAATGTCTTTGTGCGACTGTTCATCTAGTGCGTATGGGCATCTTGTACGGCCAAGATGTCTTATGCGATTAGTTTAAAATCCCGGATTTCATGCCTATCTGTTACAAACATTAAGTAGTTTCCAAATTTGTCCTTTATCAATTAACACAATCATGGATCCTATCAAATCCCTTACTCGATCAAACAAGGTTTTTAATCATTTGTATCACATAACCCTAGCATCATAATTATGAACAACCAAACATGATCATCATCGAAATAAACAACAATGGCCGACAACTTATCAAGTGTTATTATATGTTCCGATTTCATGAGTGTCCAGCCGATTACATGCATGCGAATCAGGATCATCATATATTAATTTGCACATGCACTGAGATCTATTCCATTTAAAACACATATAGCAATCACAAGACATACTGACAATTGACACAATTGATTACATCAACTCCTATGTTTGACCGTCCATTACTACCAATCACATGGTTTAGGTTACTGATTTATACTTCAAGAAGCATGTGCACCTCCAATACATGTATACTAGCCGCCATTTTCCCATAGACTTTACTACTATTGGACCAATTTTTCCACTAGCCAATTATTCAACCAATGGCACTCAAATATAAAATACATACATGCAGACATATAAAGATCTATCAAGTCACAAAGGTTTGTCACATAATGTCAAACAACCAAATCATGATTCACATACAATTATATACTGATCATACAATGTATATTCAAACTTAGAACATCATGAATATCTACTCAGAATATCACATCAGCTACTTTAAATTTGGAAGACACTAACCGAACCACGAATGACCAAATCTGGGAATCCAACTTCGAACGAGAAAGAGGCAGCCGTCGGGTCCAACGAAAAACGATAGAGTATCAGCTTTTAGGGTTTTTGTGATTATGCCAAAAACTATCTTAATGAGAGGGTTTATGCGACACTAAATGTATATTCGCTGGATGTGAGCCAAGCCCAATTCTCGAGTTTCGTTTGGGCCGAGGGCTAGCCCAAGAAAATTGAAAGAATGTTGTGCGTCGCGGAGGTGTATTGTGCAATCGGTTATTCATTATGCGATCCACATATGTTCACGTATATACATAACACGCTAAAATCTCATAATACTTATCACATAATAAAAACATAACATTTAACATAACACACCATTAAATCATTGAGTCATGTAATCAAGTAGCATTCAAACGTGTTACACTAAGTACAAGAATAGGTTCGAGATACGAGTTGTCACATTATCCCCAACTAAAAAGAAATTTCGTCTCGAAATTTGGTATGCACTCACTGAGGAAGCTAGGTAAGTTGTATCGTTCACTGGTTTTCCTGGGGTGTCACATCCTCCTCCCGTTGATCTGGAATTTCGTCCCGAAATTCCGAGGTAGTAGCTTCAGCCTCAGTAGTGGTTGCATTGGTTCCGAATAAATGGGGGTACTTTTCTGTCATCCTGTCTTCGCATTCCCAGGTGTACTCTGGGCCACGTTTGGAGTTCCAACGTACTCGAACAAGAGGGATTCTCTTGTTTTTGAGGACCTTCACATCCCGGTCCGTGATTTCAACTGGGTCCTCGACGAACTGCAACCGCTCGTCGATAGTGAGTTCTTTGAAAGGAATGATAAGGGTCTCATCTGACAGGCACTTCTTCAGATTCGACACGTGAAAGACATTGTGAACTGCACCGAGTTCAGCTGGTAGATTTAGCTTGTAGGCTACCTTGCCTATCTTTTCTATGATTTCGAATGGTCCGACGTACCGCGGATTCAGTTTGCCCCGTTTGCCAAAACGAACTACACCCTTCCAGGGTGAGACTTTAAGTAATACCCGGTCCCCGACCTGAAATTCCAAAGGCTTTCTACGCTTGTCCGCGTAGGCTTTCTGACGGTCGCGTGCTGCCGCCATGCGTTGTCTTATCTGTGCAATCTTTTCTGTGGCGTCCACTACAATCTCTGGACCCGTAATCTGACTATCCCCCACCTCAGCCCAACAGAGAGGTGACCGGCATTTACGTCCGTACAATGCCTCAAATGGAGCGGCTTGAATGCTGGTGTGATAACTATTATTATACGAGAACTCCACCAAAGGGAGGTGCTTTTCCCAGCCGTTGCCGAAGTCTATAACGCATGCCCTAAGCATGTCTTCAAGAGTTTGAATCGTTCGCTCAGACTGCCCATCCGTCTGAGGATGATATGCCGTGCTCATGTCTAACCGTGAGCCGAAAAATTTGTGCATTGCTTGCCATAGTTCTGACGTGAATCGTGCATCGCGATCCGAAATGATGAATGTGGGCACCCCGTGCCTCGAAACAACTTCTTTAAGGTAGATGTCTACGAGAGTGGAGAACTTATCCGTTTCCTTTATAGCCAGGAAGTGTGCAGACTTTGTGAGTTGATCCACGATCACCCATATGGTATCATTCCCACGCTGGGATCTAGGTAGGCCTGTAACAAAATCCATGGAAATTTCCTCCCATTTCCATTGAGGTATCTTAGGCTGCTGAAGTAGACCCGCTGGTTTCTGGTATTCCACCTTGACTCTCGCGCAGGTCAAGCATTTTCCAACGTACGTAGCGATGTGGGCCTTCATGCTAGGCCACCAATAAGTAGTCCTGATGTCGTGGTACATTTTATCCGACCCTGGGTGTACCGAGTAGCGAGACTTGTGTGCTTCGTCCATCACAAGTTCGCGTAGACCGCCATAAAGTGGGACTCAAATACGCCCCGTTACATAGTAGGCGCCGTCTGCCTTCTGTTCCATTCGTTGTCGTGAGCCGCGTAAGGCTTCGGCTTTGACATTTCGGGTTTCAATGCTTCTACCTGAGCATCTCGTATCTGTGCAGGAAGGCTTGACTGAATCGTAAGCTGTAGCGCTCGCACGCGCCGAGGTAAAGTGTCTTTCCGACTGAGAGCGTCAGCCACAACATTGGCTTTGCCTGGATGGTATTTGATGGCGCATTCGTAATCGTTCAGTAGTTCAACCCATCGTCGTTGACGCATGTTCAAATCCTTCTGCTTAAGGATATGCTCGAGACTCCTGTGATCGGTGTAAATCGTGCACCTGGTACCGTACAGGTAGTGTCGCCATATCTTAAGCGCGAAAACAACAGCTCCCAGCTCTAAATCGTGCGTCGTGTAGTTCCGTTCGTGAATCTTAAGTTGGCGCGAGGCGTAAGCAATGACCTTGTCGCGTTGCATTAACACACATCCAAGACCCTGGATGGATGCATCACAGTAGACCACAAAGTCGTCCGTGCCCTCTGGCAATGAGAGGATAGGTGCACTGCAAAGTCTATCCTTTAAGTGCTGAAAAGCAGTTTCTTGCGTGTTGCCCCAACGGTAGGTGACACCCTTCTGTGTCAGTAGTGTAAGCGGCTGAGCAATCTTTGAAAAGTCTTTAATAAACCACTTGTAGTACCCCGCCAAACCCAAGAATTGGCGTATTTCCGTTGGCGTACGTGGTGCAGGCCAGTTCCTGATCGAGTCCACCTTGGATGGATCGACATGAATCCCATCCTTGTTCACTACGTGGCCTAGGAAGTGGACTTCACGACGCCAGAAGTCGCATTTCGAAAACTTAGCATACAGCTGTCCCTTCCGTAGGAGTTCCAAAATAAGGCGTAGGTGCTGCTCGTGTTCCTCCTGACTCTTAGAGTAGATCAGAATGTCGTCGATGAAGACAATGACGAACTTGTCAAGATAGGGTTTGCACACCCTGTTCATAAGGTCCATAAATACGGCAGGTGCGTTCAATAATATCAAACCATCCATCATATCAAACATAAAGTATAGTGGTTAAAATAATTCATAAAACCCAATACGATTGATGTTCAAACCAAACTTTGTTTGAGTAGCGGAAACATAATAATGAAAACCCAAAATAAGTTATAAGTTCAAATATCGTTCATTGCGTCTCCTCGTCCTAACACGAAAGCTCGACCTCTTGCCTCGTTGCCATTGTTGTTGTTGTTGTTTCCCCCGTTGTTGTTGTTGTTCCCGTTGCCCTGGTTATTGTTGTGGTTCTGATTCTGGTTCAACTGAGGACAATCGCGTTTGTAATGACCTTCTGCCCCACACTGGAAACACCCCCGGTTTCCGCGCTGTGGCTGCTGCTGCTGTGGGTTCTGAGGAACCGGTGGCGGAAGTTGCTGATTCTGGTTCGCAGGTCGTGAACTCCTGCAATCTTTGGCTTCGTGCCCTAGCTTGAGACATCTCTGACAACGTTCTTTGCGACACCTTCCACTGTGGTGCCTGTTGCACTTGTCGCATAGTGGGTGAACTCCCCGGTATCCACCCTGCCCCTGACTGCCAGATGATTGCTGACTCGAATTCTGGTAGTCGTTCGTCCTGCGCTGCTGTGCTTGAGATTGAACGGAAACTGATCCCCTGCTGGAATCCCCATCCCATTTCTGTTTGTTGTCGTTGGGTGTAGCAGAAGTAGCAGCTGGAGTAGTAGTTGCACTGACGCGTTTGGGCAGCTTGTTCTGTTCTACTGCCTGATCTGTGAGTCGATGAGCAAGACGCTGGATGTCTTGGATGTTGTCGAGGTTTGCTGATGTAACATGGCTCTGGATCTCTGGCGCAAGTCCCTTGAGATACAACTCAATGCGCTTCACTGGAAGGTCCACCATAGTTGGACACAGAATGGCCAGTTCGTTTGACCGCTTTGTATAGGCTTCAATCTCTGACCCCGTCATTTTTAAGTGATAAAGCTCGTTCTCCAACTTGTGGATGTCATCACGCGTGCAGTATTCCCTCTTAATGAGTTCCTTGAAATCGTTCCAGGGTGTGGCGTTAGCAGCTGCCAACCCTAAGATTTGAACTTGGGCGTTCCACCAAGTTAGTGCTATTCCTTCTAGCGTGCCAGTGGCGTATTTCACCCTGCGAGCCTCAGGGCATTCACACATCTCGAACACAGACTCGAGCTTTTCAAACCAGTGGAGGAGTCCCACTGCCCCCTCTGTGCCGCTGAAAGTACTTGGACGACAGTCCATGAAGTTCTTAAAGGTGCAAACTTGCTGCTGCGCTGGTTGACCTATTGTGTACGAATGGGGCAAAGTTTAAATACAAGGGCTAGTTTAGGAGTGTAGGATCTAAAAATCCTAGTGTAAGTTATGACTACAGGATATACTACCTGCTTGAGCAGCTGCAACTGCCGCAGCAACTTGAGCTTGAACGAGTGCCTCTAGCTGGGCTTGAGTCATGTTAATTCGTCCAGACATGATCTTCATAGTAAAAGTAACGTAAGTAAGAGTGGTTCGCGAGTAGGGCGATGACAGAAAAGTGTAAGCACGTAGGTATTCTCATGTAATAAAGTCATGTGTATCTAAGCGTAATGCGAGCAAAGTTCTAAGCAGTTCTAGCAAACAGGCAATAAACATAAACCTTATTACCTAGGATATCGAGTCTTGCACGTTGAGCGAAGCGTCGTTGTGGATCGTTGAGAGCACTATTCTGGTTATAGTCTGGTTTTAATAAAAACGTTTTCCCATATTAAAACCAAGTTCTCTATAACCAATGGCTCTGATACCAATCTGTCACACCCCCAAAATCCACACGCGGAGTATCACCGCTTGGGAGCGTGACATGACCAGGATCAAGCCACCAATCATATTGAACATGTAATTAAGTGGTAATGGTTGTCCATCAATACGAAAGGTGTTTATCAAAGCAACATAGTTAAGTATAGCGGAAGCATTTAAGTAAACCCAAACATAAGTATTAATGTGTGAAATATCTTAAGTGTTCAAATAGCATTCACGATCCTTTGCCCACAACGACCTGCTCCTCCCTGTGCAAGCTCCATAAAGTACCTAAGGTCCTGCAAGGCATGCAGCAGAGAGTCAACAACTAGTTGAGCGAGTTCACAGAAAGTAAGTTCAGTAATAGTAATTGTATGAGTCGTATTATGTTCGTTCATTGTTCATGTATAGTATTGGTTTCCATCGCGGGCCCTTTCGGCATGTATGCGAAGATTTGGGTTAATACCCCCAAATATCCTAGACTATGTATATTTGTATCGCGGCCACCCTGGCATTCCTTGCGAAGATTTGGTTTCTTTAGTTCGCAGCTTCCCCGAAGCATGTGTGCGAAGATCAGTCATAATTATCGCAGCCAACCCTTGGCGTGTGTGCGAAGATCTGTTCAGGTAGGTATACTAGTCTAGCCGTATCTTATCATTCACCATCCTCACCCTGAGGACTCATATCATTAAGTTCCATTAACTAAGTATGCACGTATAATTCATTCAATCCCATTCCCACCCTGGGAACCCCATGCCTTGGCTGTGTGAACTCACCTTGGGTTTGCTCGGCAGATACACAAAGAGGTTTTCTTGAACTAAGGGTGGTCAACCACGTCCTAACAGGGTTACCATACAAGTCAGGTTTTGACTTAAGTAATGCACGTATGATTACACATAGTCTAACGGGTTATTAACACGCATTGATCATGGCAACATAGTCTACACATAGAACGTTTTATATGATATCAGTTTAGCATACAAATGAAGCCCACACAAGTCTCGGCCAAACAATTTAACAAAACAACATCTTGTGCGATCAGCTTTATTACCCAGCCCAACATACGGCCCAAAAGACAAACTGGCAAACGGTCTTGTGCGACTCAAATGTCTTTGTGCGACTGTTCATCTAGTGCGTATGGGCATCTTGTACGGCCAAGATGTCTTATGCGATTAGTTTAAAATCCCGGATTTCATGCCTATCTGTTACAAACATTAAGTAGTTTCCAAATTTGTCCTTTATCAATTAACACAATCATGGATCCTATCAAATCCCTTACTCGATCAAACAAGGTTTTTAATCATTTGTATCACATAACCCTAGCATCATAATTATGAACAACCAAACATGATCATCATCGAAATAAACAACAATGGCCGTCGGCTTATCAAGTGTTATTATATGTTCCGATTTCATGAGTGTCCAGCCGATTACATGCATGCGAATCAGGATCATCATATATTAATTTGCACATGCACTGAGATCTATTCCATTTAAAACACATATAGCAATCACAAGACATACTGACAATTGACACAATTGATTACATCAACTCCTATGTTTGACCGTCCATTACTACCAATCACATGGTTTAGGTTACTGATTTATACTTCAATAAGCATGTGCACCTCCAATACATGTATACTAGCCGCCATTTTCCCATAGACTTTACTACTATTGGACCAATTTTTCCACTAGCCAATTATTCAACCAATGGCACTCAAATATAAAATACATACATGCAGACATATAAAGATCTATAAAGTCACAAAGGTTTGTCACATAATGTCAAACAACCAAATCATGATTCACATACAATTATATACTGATCATACAATGTATATTCAAACTTAGAACATCATGAATATCTACTCAGAATATCACATCAGTTACTTTAAATGTGGAAGACACTAACCGAACCACGAATGACCAAATATGGGAATCCAACTTCGAACGAGAAAGAGGTAGCCGTCGGGTCCAACGAAAAACGATAGAGTATCAGCTTTTAGGGTTTTTGTGATTATGCCAAAAACTATCTTAATGAGAGGGTTTATGCGACACTAAATGTATATTCGCTGGATGTGAGCCAAGCCCAATTCTCGAGTTTCGTTTGGGCCGAGGGCTAGCCCAAGAAAATTGAAAGAATGTTGTGCGACTCGGAGGTGTATTGTGCAATCGGTTATTCATTATGCGATCCACATATGTTCACGTATATACATAACACGCTAAAATCTCATAATACTTATCACATAATAAAAACATAACATTTAACATAACACACCATTAAATCATTGAGTCATGTAATCAAGTAGCATTCAAACGTGTTACACTAAGTACAAGAATAGGTTCGAGATACGAGTTGTCACAATTACCATGTTTATTTATCCTTAAACTTATCCTTTGTTTATAAGAACTAACAAAGTTTGATATAAAAATTAAATGGTTTTCAAAGTATTAATTATAAAAGAAAACGACTTAAAATTTTTTAAAGAAACATTAAAATAGATTAGAAAGTTAGGTTTATGTAAATAATATTAATTTAAAAGACTAAATATATTAACAAAATTCTTAAACTTTGAATTATACTTTTAAGTTTTGAATCTTACATAATTTGTTTTACAAACCGAAAAAAACCGAAAAACCGAACCGAATAGTTGCTAAAACCGAAACCGAACCAAAAACCGAACTTTCGGTTAAAGTTTTGGTTTTACCCAAAAACCGAACCGAACCGAACCGTGCACACCCCTAAAAAAACAAAGACTTATAAATTTATTAACGTCTTTCTTAGTTTAATCTTTACTTTATGTCAATGGTTTAGCTCATTCGTTAGGCCCTACATGTTAAAGGTATTGGTTTGATTTTTTTCTAAATTTATGTAATATTTTCTGTTTTTAAATTCACAGTATTTACTACTTTTCATAAAATACAAAAAAACTATATTTTTATTTATAAAAAAACATATTTTCCCTAAATAGAATGGGGTAGTGGGTTATGAGTTATTTTAAAAGTTATCAAATTTCCTCCTAAAAATCATTTATATTTATATTTATATATATACACTAAGTAGGAACACTTGTGTGCATATTCTTTTGTACTCTGGGCTAGTATGGTTGTACGGTTATTTTGTAATAAATTGTGGTCTGTTTTGTGGCTTAGGGCCGGTTTTGTTTAGTTAATATAAGATACGTCTCCTGCTTATACAATACAATTTAGCATACTCTTTTTATTGGGGTTGCCACGTTTCTTTTCAATTCACTTTACAACCCAGGCCCCTTCAAATAAAATCAGAGAGCTACATCATTGTATAGAGAGAGAACGAGAAAGAGAGAGAAAGGGAATGTCGGTGGTAAACTCCCGGCCCGTTCATTTACTAAAATCCAGTCCATTCATTTAGTTTGAATCATTTTGTTTATTCTCTTGTTCCAATTTAGTCTTAACTAGAAAACTGTATCGCGCGCGTTGCGACGCGGCCAACGAAATTGACAAACTGCAGTTATGATTAACCTTATCATACTCCGTTCGTCATCTAAATCCGAGCAAAAGCTACAATATTATATTTATATAAATCATTGTATAAACTAATACATAGGTAGGTAATAAATAAATCCAATAACTATTTCTTTGACAAGCAACTAAAGTCCCAAACGCTACAAATCAACCAAAGAACACAAATTATTACTATTTTGAAGAATATAAAACCCGTTGTTTCATCTTGAAGTTAAAGTAGCCCGACTACGAAGTCGGGTTCGGTCTTGGCCCATTTCATTCCGCTGAAACCAAAATGCATAAAATCTATCTAAAAATTGTCAACATTTATGTTAATGTTGTAAAACAATGGTCTATTAGCAATCCATATACAACTATACTAAACATAAGAGAACAAGACTATAGAGAATAAGTGAATAGGAATTCTTTTTCATTGAGATATAAACATACAATACAAAGAACTCTATATATAGTGTTCTAACATTAATACAAAGAACATGAATAGATGGTGGTTACATATGTGGAGAGTCACCACATTATGGTGCATTCATAACACTCCCCCTTGACTATCCACATGATGAAATATAATAGTCTACTATTCTTTTGATACGCTAGGTGATGTTGTCTCATTAAAAACTTTGCTAGGAAAACCCAATGGGATAAAACCATAGCTAAGGAAAAAAGAGTGCAGCTCGTATTTTCTCCCCCTGATACTTTTGGATCAGATATGTTGCCTTATTAAAAAAACCTTACTGAGAAAACCCAATGGGAAAAACTTAGTCAAGGGAAAAATAGTGCACTACGCATTATACATAATTAACAACATGATTTATGATGATGTTAAATTAGTACTTCGGGACCTATAAGATAAACTGATACTAATGGATCAGTTATGTTGTCTCGTTAAAAACCTTACCAAGAAAACCCAATGGGAAAAACTTAGTGAAGGGAAAAAGAGTGCAACATTTGAGATTAGAACTGTAATCTTACTAATACACCTAGCAAGAACGTAATATCAGATGTCGTCTTGTTTGCAAGATACGTCAATGCTCTGATCATAATTAAGTATGGTACTTGTTGACTAAGTAGTTCAACATCCCTTTCTTGGGGTTGATAAGAATACTTTGCCTATGTCAAGCGATCAGACAATCGTTCATGTACTCAACGAATGAGCTTTTTCTATGTAACATCTTCTAGATGTAGTCAGATTGATGAGCAAAAATAGTACATATATACTCCAACTACAGGTCGAGAATAACTACACTTTGTAAAGGTCATTCAAAATTTTCCTCTTTAGTTTGAGAGTTCCCTCTCGATGATGTTTACATTATCACTGTAAGAGTGTGATCTTGTTAAATAGATGTAGCTCATTTCATCAAAATTATACCTCTCTTTTCAGAGTATAGTCGACCGTACCACATACGAGTAGTTTCCTTTAAGATTCATATATATAACACCTATGGAGTTATTGTTTCATAATGCTTTGAGCATTTTTAATCCTTTAGTGGTTTTCATACAGATGTCATTTGCAATTGTCTCGTACATGTATACTGTGATGATATCCATAAGTTGTTTTATCTAAAGTCATTCTGAGATTGCGAGGCCGCTTATACATTTAAAGATTATTGCATCCACTACAGGGGTATACGTTTCCTCGTAATCAACTGCTGGGATTTGGAAAAATCTTTATGTTAAAATGCGTGCGTTACATCGCAAAAACTTATTATTTACGTTTCCTTTTATTTAAAGACACCCATTTATAACCTACTGGTTTGACGTCTATGGGTGTTCGAACTGCTGGTTCGAAAACGTTTAGTTTGTCGAGCAAATTTAGTTCAACCTTAAGTCATGTAGCCATTTTGGTTATTTGTGTGCGTACACTCTTGCACACTTTCTATATATGTAATCTTTTTTTTTCATCGATTACATCTATTGCTATAGCATAATCAAATATATCATTTTACACGTGTTTCATTACGGTTCCATATTGTACTTATTTTGTACATAATTTATCGCGATCTCAAATTTGTTTGGTACTAGAGTTTCTTGTAGAACTCCATTAGCCTCTTTTGGGGTTTTGACAACAACCTTCTTTAAGGTTTAGTATGCAACCACTTCTGGGGTTTTGTATACAACCACTTATGGTGTTTTGTGTGCCACCTCTTTTGGGGTTTCACCAACTGTGTTACTCTGCTCTTTTTGTGTTTGTGGGTTTTATCTTTTTGGAACCGGTTTATCACAATTTATTAATATGATAATCATTTTGTGAGTACTTCCATTCGAGCAGATAAGTTTAAGCTGGTATATGTGACTTTGTCACGTTATTTGTGTTAGTGAATGCATCTTGTATTTCATTTCTTATTATTTGCAAATACACGCTCTTTCTTTTGGACTTCAGATCTGCATTAACCACTTCAGGGGTCGATATATAATATGATGCATTTTTTTTCATGTTACCAGTCTTTCATTTTCTTGTCTCCCCCTAAGACTGGGAATATGATGTACATATCCCATTTTATATGTTTTGGTGGTGCTATTGGTACATAGGCTGCACAACAAATATATATATAAAAATGAAAACTTGGTTCTCTTCAAGAGACCAGTTGTAATGGGGAGTGTTTGTGATAAGCAGTTGGTTTTGAATTGATATAATCAATTGATGAATTTCGTCTCGACTACGTATGCCTCTCACTATATTTCTCGTTGTGCCCAACATTGGTCCCTACAATTGGGTTGTCAAAGAACAGTGTTAAACCATGTCAAAAAAAAACAACGTTCCATAGTGTTGGGCATATGCTAAAAACTCACATGTAACCATGTATTAATGCCACAATCTACACAACTATACATTTCAATGGTCCCATATAAGATGGATTGTTTGTAGGAGTTTATTGTTTGGAAGGGCATAAAAAATTATTTGCCACAAAAAAAAAACTAACTAGACATATGATAAGGCATTTTGGGAGCAATGTTTTTAGATTACTTAGAGGTGCTAAGGTACCAGTTAGCATGTTTGATTGTTTAGCATATCATGATGTTATCTTGAAGACCTAGTTGGTTAT